>NC_138303.1:95012500-96212500 GCF_965601325.2 Salmo salar
TGTATATTTGTAATGAATGACTACATGCTGGGTCATTTTCTCCTGTGTAAACTTGGCTCAAAACATGTCTTTCCCCCTCAAACACATATGGTCTGTCCCCCTTAGTAGTATGAGACGCTATCTCACCCTTCCCGACAGTCTAAGCACAACATCATAATAAGTTACACTGTCAGTGGCTCGTGTGAAAAAATCCAGAGAATTCTACGTCAGGTAAGTAGCTATCCACACTGAAAAATCCACCAAAGAGAGGAACAGTAGACAAAGCATGGTGAGAAACAGGCAAATAATATAGAAATCAAGGTAGTGAAATAAACCTCTCTGTTCAGTCAGTCCATTGTTCTGCTTGCTGGGTCAGACTGCTGAGTCCAGAGGATGTGACTCATTCATTCAGCCCCCGGGGTCTTCTCTCTCCTCTTCTCATATCTCCTTCTCTTCTTCTTTCTTTCATTCTTTCTTTCTAACGGTCCTGCTTGCTCCCTCTGTTGCTCTTTTCTTCAACAGCTGTGAGGCAGGGTTAGGGTCGAGTTAGAAAACACACACACACACACACACACACACACACACACACACACACACACACACACACACACACACACACACACACACACACACACACACACACGGATCTGCTACTGTTAGGCTTGAATGCAGCTGAGATGAGGGAGACACAGGGCTGTATTTTCCCATGCCAACAGTTGTCTGCTGGATACGTCCATGACTGAGGAGATCGACCTCTGCCTTCCCCTATGTCGCTCGCCTGGCCCAATGTCCCTGTCCACTCTCCTGCTGTGGCACTGAATGGACTGCCTGTGTGTGTGTGTGTGTGTGTGTGTGTGTGTGTGTGTGTGTGTGTGTGTGTGTGTGTGTTGTGTGTGTGTGTGTGTGTGTGTGTGTGTGTGTGTGTGTGTGTGTGTGTGTGTGTGTGTGTGTGTGCGTGTGTGTGTGTGTGTGTATGCGATAATAGCCAATCACAGGAGGGGTTCTGTCATTCAGCCATCAGCCATTCAGTCCCAACAACCGGCCCCCGGCCCCCAAGCTCTAGACAAGTCATCTATCTTCAAACTCGGAGTTCCCCAGTCTCTCACTGAGAAAGCTTCTCTATTTCTCTCCTTTCTTCTATTTTTTATCCATGTTTTATGAATGTGTCTCTGTCTCTCTTTTTATCTGTTTCTCTCCGTCGCTCTCCACGTCTTTTTCTCTATATCTCTCTCTCTCTTTTCTCTATATCTCCCTCTCTTTTCTCTATATCTCCCTCTCTTTTTCTCAATATCTCCCTCTCTTTTTCTCTATATCTCCCTCCCTTCTCTCTATAACCCTGTGTCCATCCAGTCCCTGGGTTTGTAAAGAGCCTTCCCTGCAGAGGGAGTTGAAAGCATTCTTCTCACTCCCATGTCATCAAGGCCTATTTAATAACTGTCCCAATAAAGTCAACAATGGGCCCACAATGTCCTCCTCCATCCTCTCCATCCCCACCCAGTGGCCCCCTCCCTGAGTGGTGATGAATGGGGCCATCAGGAAGGCCAGCTGCCCCGGAGGTGAGCAGGCTGCCCCCGGCCAGGCCGCCGGGCGAGAAGGAGGAAGAGAACAGGGGGCGGAGGGGAATGGAGGAAGGAGCGGAGCCCAGGGTTGGGCCGGCATGCCAAGGCTCACACTGGGCTGAGATCGGAAGGGAGAGGAGTAGTGGAAACAGAGAGGAGGGAGGGAGGGATGGGGAGAGGGCAGAGGGATACAGGATACACACACAAACGGGCGCCAGTCCCAGCGCCAACAACACAACAGGCAATATGGATACACTCACAACATGTTGGTGCCCGCTGCTCACGGCTGCAGGCTCGTGACTTTCCACACAGAGCTACCTCTCTTGACCTGCGCCTAACTACTGTCATTTTGATTGATGTTTTTAAGTGAAATGTCATCTTTCATTCCATCTACCACCATAGATGATCATGTGTGCATATTATTTCCTGTTCAGGTCAAAGGTAATTACATGAGAAAAGTGTGTTTCAGATTGAATACATGTTATGCGTGCCACAATCTTCTATAGCATGCCTCAGGGAACATAGTCTTAGCATGCTAGGAGGTACGATCTTCAGAACACAATAGACCACAGAACATATGCATACATTTTGCAACATGACCTGTGTCTTATTCTCCCCATTAAGATTATGTAATGCCTACGGTACACATATATTTATAATGGTTTCGTTAAATACCTACAGAATGAGAAAATGAACGAGAAGGAGAGAGAGACAGAGAGAGAGAGAGAGAGAGAGAGAGAGAGAGAGAGAGAGAGAGAGAGAGAGAGAGAGAGAGAGAGAGAGAGAGAGAGAGAGAGAGAAAGAGAGGGAAAGAGAGGGAAAGAGAGAGAGAGAGCTGATTGATATTATCACTCACATTAGGATCATTTATTGAGCAAACACAAACACTGGCCATGTCACCCTACAGTAAATCCGCTAGAATACGTTTATAGAATTAGTAATACATTCATAATTACAGCAGACTAGGCATGGTCATACCCCGCAAACAAGCAGGTTTGCGTGTATTGGGTCTCCAACACATCCTCACTGTGCCCACACACACGTACATGACATATGTGATCCTCTCCAATGCTGGCGCCTGCCAAATACCTAGCCATGCAGCCCCCTATTCATTTATACAGTAGCACGGTGCTGCTTGTATAGCTACTGCCAGAAGCTAGCTGTCCACTGTATAGAGAAAAAGAGAGAGATAGACAAAATAGAGAGAGAGACAAAACAGACAGACAGACAGACAGACAGACAGACAGACAGACAGACAGACAGACAGACAGACAGACAGACAGACAGACAGAACAGACAGACAGACAGACAGACAGACAGACAGACAGACAGACAGACAGACAGACAGACAGACAGACAGACAGACAGACAGACAGACAGACAGACAGACAGACAGACAGACAGACAGACAGACTTGACGTCGGAAGTTTACATACCCCTTAGCCAAATACATTTAAACTCAGTTTTTCACAATTCCTGACATTTAATCCCAGTAAAAATTCCCTGTCTTAGGTCAGTTAGGATCACCACTTCATTTTAAGAATGTGAAATATCAGAATAATAGTAGAGAGAATGATTTATTTCAGCTTTTATTTCTTTCATCACATTCCCAGTGGGTCAGAAGTTAACATACACTCAATTAGTATTTGGTAGCATTGCCTTTAAATTTTTTTACTTGGATCAAACGTTTCAGGTAGCCTTCCACAAGCTTCCCACAATAAGTTGGGGGAGTTTTGGCCCTTTCCTCCTGACAGAGCTGGTGTAACTGAGTCAGGTTTGTAGGCCTCCTTGCTCGTACACACTTTTTCAGTTCTGCCAACAAATGTTCTATTGGAGCAGTGGCTTCTTCCTTGCCGAGCGGCCTTTATGTCGATATAGGACTCGTTTTACTGTGGATATAGATACTTTTGTACCTGTTTTCTCCAGCATCTTCACAAGGTCCTTTGCTGTTGTTCTGGGATTGATTGCACTTTTCGCACCAAAGTACGTTCATCTCTAGGAGACAGAACGCGTCTCCTTCCTGAGCGGTATGACGGCTGTGTGGTCCCATGGTGTTTATACATGCGTACTATTGTTTGTGCAGATGAACGTGGTACCTTCAGGCGTTTGGAAATTGCTCCCAAGGATGAACCAGACTTGTGGAGGTCTACAATTTTTTTCTGAGGTCTTGGCTGATTTCTTTTGATTTTCCCATGATGTCAAGCAAAGAGGCACTGAGTTTGAAGGTAGGCCTTGAAAGACATCCACAGGTACACCTCCAATTGACTCAAATGATGTCAATTAGCCTATCAGAAGCTTCTAAAGCCATGACATAATTTTCTGGAATTTTCCAAGCTGTTTAAAGGCACAGTCAACTTAGTGTATGTAAACTTCTGACCCGCTGGAATTGTGATACAGTTATATAATCTGTCTGTAAACAATTGTTGGATACATTACTTGTGTCATGCACAAAGTAGATGTCCTAACCGACTGGCCAAAACTATAGTTTGTTAACAAGACATTTGTGGACTGGTTGAAAAATGGCTCCAACCTAAGTGTATGTAAACTTCTGACTTCAACTGTAGATAGAGAGATAGAGAGATAGATAGAGAGATAGATAGAGAGATAGAGAGAGCAAGAGAGCAAGAGAGCAAGAGAGCAAGACAGAGAGAAATAATTGAAAATTTAAATTGAAGTTGAGAGAGAGAAAAGAGAGAGAATAGTGAGAGATAGAGAGATAGATAGACAGATAGAGGGAGAGAGAGCAAGAGAGAGAGAGAGAGTGTGAGAGAGAGAGAGAGAGAGAGAGAGAGAGAGCGCGAGAGAGAGAGAGAGAGAGAGAGAGAGAGAGAGAGAGAGAGAGAAGGTTAATACAAATCAATAGGTAGGAAGAAGCAGAAAGATACTTTATGGAAGAGAGGGAGGAAGAGGGTGGAAGAGGGAGGAAGAGGGATAGGATATAGCAGACATTTCTTCTACACATCAATATGAGAGTAAAGGAAGGCAGGACAAAGTCAGGGATGAGGGAGCGCTATTCAACAGGGGATGTGCATCAAGCCTGCACAAGCCATATGGCACTATTTGCTGTCCACGACATACACAACACATCACAACACTAAGTCTGCGTCAAAACTTCACAGAAACAGGGGGGCTGGAGTTACTCATGGATAGTTTACCCATAATTTCCTCCAACGACTAGGTTCGTCCTTGATTTGTTTTGATTCATCTTGGAGCTCCTGCTCTCCTCTCTGCCGATACAGCTCACAGACCAGACGGTTCTCTAGATAAAACCTCTTATATCTCTCCAGCTCACTTGCTCTCTGTACCTTCCCATCCTGACTCATTTGGGAACTGTTTATTTTCCTAAACAAGCTGTGTTGCCAGTACGAATGCAGCAGAGCTCTGTGAAGATGGCTTCAAAAGGAAGAAGCCCTAAACTGTACCTGAGGGAGAGTAGTTTGTCTCTCCTCCTCTCCTCTCCTATCCTAGCCCCAGCCAGATCCCAGAGCCAGCCCAGCCGCAGCTGTGTTGAATATTTCCCTCTCTGTTCAGTTCATTTGGAGGTGATGTGAGGCCTGAGTCCTGTTAGCCCCCAGGACACAGTGGAGTGAACAGGGCTTGCTATCAAAGCAAAGCAGCAGAGCCACCCAGTCAGAAAGACTGGAACATGAGGAGGAATATAAGCCCACGACAACTGGGGCTACAGAGACAGGACATGACAGGCAGATGGACAGAGATCAAACCATAGACATACACACCATGGGGTTAAACCCACCCAATCAGAGTGGTCTGTCTGGAGTAAGACTACTGTTTCAGTCTGGACATACAGGAGGCTTCATATCATATAAACAGTCACCTGACCTCTGACCTGACGGTCTTAGCCTCCCTTTGACCTTTACAACTCTCCCATTCACTCAGTAGTGCGAAAGATGAGGGGGGCCACGGTGTTCTGCCAATCCTCTCCTCCCTCTCTGTGGCTCAGACTGATAGCTGCTTGATCATTCATTACAGCACAGGGCAGAGAAGCAGCAGAAGAATTTAAAAGGTGACTGTTTTTCTGTTGCTCACAGAGAAGAGAAGAGGGCTTCAGAAGGAGAGCAAGTGGGAGGATGGATAGAAAGATAGATGGGGATACTGTTGGTCAGCTCAGTCTTTTTAAAACCCTTTTTCCAGTGCAATGTGGTATACGGTTTGGATTTCCAACTCTGTGTATGTGTACAGTATGTGTATGTGTACAGTATGCGTGTCAGGTAGGTAGAGAAACACACAGAGTAGCCAGTGTGGGGTTGGGAGCCGTTCAATCAGAAGGAACTAATAGAGTAAATATGGAGTGAAGGACTCATCTCACCTCTCTCTTCAGCCTCTCCTCTCAGCCTCTCCTCTCAGCCTCCCCCCTCCTTTCCTCTCAGCCTCTCCTCTCAGCCTCTCCTCTCAGCCTCCCCCCTCCTTTCCTCTCAGCTTCTCCTCTCAGCCTCTCCTCTCATCTCTCCTCCACACCAGCCCTAGGCTTAGCAGGTTGTGTGTTTATGTCTCCAGGACAAGGATTTGGTACGGATATGACCACACAAGCCGCTCATTCACCAAAAAACAAACAGTGGCCTAAATGGGCCAGCCTTACCGTGGCAGTGAAACCCTGAAACCAGCAGGTATTTCAGACAGGCCAGCCGTACGTACTGCTGACACTTCTACTGCGGTTACGGCTGCTACTGCTGTTACTGCTACTACTGCTGCTGCTGCTGCTACTGCTGACACTTCTACTGCTGTTACTGCTACTACTGCTGCTGCTGCTACTGCTGACTGCTGCTGCTGCTACTACTGCTTCTGCTGACACTTCTACTGCTGTTACTGCTACTACTGCTGTTACTGCTACTACTGCTTCTGCTGCTACTGCTGACACTTCTACTGCGGTTACGGCTGCTACTGCTGTTACTGCTACTGCTGCTGCTGCTGCTAGTGATGTTACTGCTGCTGCTGCTGCTACTGATGTTACTGCTGCTGCTGCTACTGTTGCTACTGCTGTTATTGCTGCTACTGCTGTTACTGATGTTACTGCTGCTGCTGCTGCTACTGATGTTACTGCTGATACTGCTGACACTTCTACTGCTGTTACTGCTGCTACTGTTGCTACTGCAGCTACTGTTGCTACTGCTGCTACTGCTGCTGCCGCTACTACTACTGCTACTACTACTACTGCTACTACTGCTACTGCTGCTGCTGTTGACACTTCTACTGCTGTTACTGCTGCTACTGTTGCTGCTACTGTTACTGCTGCTGATGCTGCTGTGCTGCTGCTGCTGCCACTACTACTACTACTACTACTACTGTTACTACTACTACTACTACTACTACTGTTACTACTACTACTACTACTACTACTACTACTACTGTTACTACAACTACTACTGCTACTACTACTACTACTACTGTTACTACTACTACTACTACTACTACTACTACTGTTACTACAACTACTACTGCAACTACTACTGCTACTACTACTACTACTACTACTACTACTACTACTGTTACTACTACTACTACTACTACTGCTACTGCTGCTTCTGCTGACACTTCTACTGCTGTTACTGCTGCTACTGTTGCTACTGTTGTTACTGCTGCTGCTGCTGCTACTGCTGTTACTGCTGCTGCCGCTACTACTACTACTGCTACTGCTGCTGCTGCTGCTTCTGCTGACACTTCTACTGCTGTTACTGCTGCTACTGCTGTTACTGCTGCTGCTGCCGCTACTACTACTACTACTACTACTGTTACTACTACTACTACTACTACTACTGTTACTACTACTACTACTACTACTACTACTGTTACTACAACTACTACTGCTACTACTACTACTACTACTGTTACTACTACTACTACTACTACTACTACTACTACTACTACTGTTACTACTACTACAACTACTACTGCAACTACTACTGCTACTACTACTACTACTACTACTACTACTACTACTACTACTGTTACTACTACTACTACTACTACTGCTACTGCTGCTTCTGCTGACACTTCTACTGCTGTTACTGCTGCTACTGTTGCTACTGTTGTTACTGCTGCTGCTGCTGCTACTGCTGTTACTGCTGCTGCCGCTACTACTACTACTGCTACTGCTGCTGCTGCTGCTTCTGCTGACACTTCTACTGCTGTTACTGCTGCTACTGTTGCTACTGCAGTTACTGCTGCTACTGTTGCTACTGCTGTTACTGCTGCTACTGCTGTTACTGCTGTTACTGCTGCTGCTGCTGCTACTGATGTTACTGCTGCTGCTGCTGACACTTCTACTGCTGTTACTGCTGCTGCTGTTACTGCTGCTACTGTTGCTACTGCTGTTACTGCTGCTGCTGCTACTGCTGCTGCTGCTACTGATGTTACTGCTGCTGCTGCTACTGTTGCTACTGATGTTACTGCTGCTTCTGTTGCTACTGATGTTACTGCTGCTGCTGCTGTTACTGCTGTTACTGCTGCTACTGCTGCTGCTGCTACTGCTACTGATGTTACTGCTGCTGCGGCTACTGTTGCTACTGATGTTACTGCTGCTTCTGTTGCTACTGATGTTACTGTTGCTACTGCTGTTACTGTTGCTACTGCTGCTGCTGCTACTGATGTTACTGCTGCTGCTGCTACTGTTGCTACTGATGTTACTGCTGCTGCTGCTGCTACTGATGTTACTGCTGCTGCTGCTGCTGCTACTGATGTTACTGCTGCTGCTGCTACTGTTGCTACTGCTGCTGCTGCTACTGCTGCTACTGATGTTACTGCTGCTACTGTTGCTACTGCTGTTACTGTTGCTACTGCTGTTACTGCTGCTGCTGCTGCTACTGATGTTACTGCTGCTGCTGCTACTGTTGCTACTGATGTTACTGCTGCTGCTGCTACTGTTGCTACTGATGTTACTGCTGCTGCTGTCTGTTACTGATGTTACTGCTGCTGCTGCTGCTACTACTACTACTACTACTACTACTGCTGCTACTGCTGCTGCTGCTGCTTCTGCTGACACTTCTACTGCTGTTACTGCTGCTACTGTTGCTACTGCTGTTACTTCTGCTACTGTTGCTACTGCTGTTACTGCTGTTACTGCTGCTGCTGCTGCTACTGATGTTACTGCTGCTGCTGCTGACACTTCTACTGCTGTTACTGCTGCTACTGTTGCTACTGCTGTTACTGCTGCTGCTGTTACTGCTGCTACTGTTGCTACTGCTGTTACTGCTGCTGCTGCTACTGCTGCTACTGCTGCTGCTGCTACTGCTACTGATGTTACTGCTGCTGCTGCTACTGTTGCTACTGATGTTACTGCTGCTACTGTTGCTACTGCTGTTACTGTTGCTACTGCTGTTACTGCTGCTGCTGCTGCTACTGATGTTACTGCTGCTGCTGCTACTGTTGCTACTGATGTTACTGCTGCTGCTGTTGCTACTGATGTTACTGCTGCTGCTGCTACTATTGCTACTGATGTTACTGCTGCTACTGTTGCTACTGATGTTACTGCTGCTGCTGCTGTTACTGCTGCTACTGTTGCTACTGATGTTACTGCTACTACTACTACTACTACTACTACTACTACTACTACTACTACTACCCACTGCTACTACTACTACTGCTACTGCTGTTACTGCTATTGCTGTTACTCTTAATGCTATTGCTGTTGCTGTTACTGCTACTGTTGCTAATGCTACTGCTGCTGTTACGGCTGCTTCTGCTGCTGCTACTGTTACTGCTACTGCTGTTACTGCTATTGCTGTTACTGTTGCTACTGCTATTACTACTACTGCTGCTACTACTACTATTACTACTGCTACTGCTACTGCTGCTGCTACTGCTGCTGCTACTGCTGCTGCTACTGTTACTGCTACTGCTGTTACTGCTACTGCTGTTACTGCTACTGTTGCTACTGCTACTACTACTGCTGCTACTGCTGCTGCTGCTGCCACTTCTACTGCTGTTACTGTTGCTACTGCTGCTACTGCTGTCACCGCTATTGCTGTTACTGCTACTGTTGTTACTGCTACTACTGCTACTGCTGCTGCTGCTGCTGCTGCTATTGCTGACACTTCTACTGCTGTTACTGCTGCTACTGTTGCTACTGCTACTGCTGGTGCTACTGCCGCTGCTACTGCTACTGCTGTTACTGCTACTGTTGCTTCTGCTACTACTGCTACTACTGCTACTGCTGCTGCTGACACTTCTACTGCTGTTACTGCTGCTACTGTTGCTACTGCTGCTACTGCTGCTGCTACTGCTACTGTTACTGCTACCGCTGTTACTGCTGCTACTGCTACTGCTGTTACTGCTACTGTTGCTTCTGCTACTACTGCTGCTGCTACTGCTGACACGTCTACTGCTGTTACTGCTGCTACTGTTGCTACTGCTGCTGCTGCTACTGTTGCTACTGCTACTACTACTGCTACTGCTGCTGCTACTGCTACTGCTGACACTTCTACTGCTGTTACTGCTGCTACTGTTGCTACTGCTACTACTATTGCTGCTGCTACTGCTGCTGCTACTGCTACTGTTACTGCTGTTACTGCTACTGCTGCTGCTGCTACTGCTGCTACTGCTGCTCTTACTGCTGATGTTGCTACTGCTGTTACTGCTACTGCTACTACTACTGCTACTACTTCTGCTACTGCTGCTACTACTGCTACTGCTGCTGCTGCCACTTCTACTGCTGTTACTGTTGCTACTGCTGCTACTGCTGTCACTGCTATTGCTGTTACTGCTACTGTTGCTACTGCTACTACTACTGCTACTACTGCTACTATTGCTGACACTTCTACTGCTGTTGCTACTGCTGTTACTGCTGCTACTGTTGCTACTGCTGCTGCTACTGCTGCTGCTACTGCTGCTGCTACTGTTACTGCTACTGCTGTTACTGCTACTACTGCTGCTGCTGCTACTGCTGACACTTCTACTGCTGCTACTGCTGCTACTGTTGCTACTGCTGCTGCTGTTGCTACTGCTACTGTTACTGCTACTGCTGCTACTGCTGCTACTACTGCTGTTACTGCTACTACTGCTGCTACTGCTACTGCTACTACTTCTGCTACTGCTGATACTGCTGCTACTGCCCACATCTTCCTGAGCTAAACCCAGGCTCACTTACTCCAATCCAGGGCGAGGCCCAAGGTGGAATTACTGTGTGTATCTATTGTAATCCTATTATATCACAACTGTACATGTGTACCAGAAAATTACACCCTGCTTATTCTGTTAGAGTTCAAGGGGTCAGTGACTTGGTACATTCTCGCAACTACTACCCTCAAGCTAGCTTTGAGGGCATGCACAGATACAGTGCTTTGGACAAGAATATAGCCACATACTTTATTTTAGAATTAACAACAGTTTTGGAATCTTAAAGGTGCACTATACAGAAATCACACCCCTATTTCCTGGTTGCAAAAATTCTAATAGTATGCCTAATTTCAGTTTATGTGAAAAAACAAACAAGTATAGTGTAGAGAATCATTGGAGCATCTAAACCGCTGTGAAATATATTTTCCGTAACCACAAATATTGTATTTTCATCTGTTTAAAGCTGGTGTACAAAACCACAAGTAAAATACACAAAAACTAAACTTAAGAACGGGAGTCAGATCTACAGCTTCTTAGACTTGCTTTCAATGAGAATGACAGATCTATAACTCACATTTCTATGAGAATTTGGTCAGGTCAACCAAAACGTTACATATTGCAGCTTTAAAGGGAAACTCCTCTCAAAAACAGTCTTTTGGCATTTTGTTGATACAGTGCCAAAATGTTTTGCATGTCAGCAGTCAAGTACAAAAAATAAATTAAAAAATAAAAATAGTTTTTGAGTGGATTTTCCCTTTAAATAAATAACACACTCAAAGCTAGAATATCCGTCAGAGCCGCTGGCCTCACATATTCCACCCATCTTACAGATCTGTTTCAGTAATGTTCATGCGTACAGTCCAGCAGCAGAAAATCATAAGATGATTGAGTGATAATAACTACAGGCTATACAGTCATCATTGCATTAGAGTGGTGGATGGCTTGTTAAACCAAGCAGAAGGGTTGAACCCAAGATATCTATCTCCAATGTGAGGCAGGCTCTAATGGTGTCAAAGTCTATGAGTGTTACTCCTCCCAGAGCTGCACAGTGTGAGTGGCTAGTCAAGGTAAAAAGCTAGCGCTAAAGCTAATTACTGCTACCAGCCCAGTGAAGCGAGTCTATCATCATATAGGACAATGAAAGGGTCAAACAGAGTTATGGGCACACAGATAATTATCACACATACAATATAGTAGTAGACATATAATAAACTGCTTGTGGTCAAAGTGATAGCCAGTGATATCAGTTATCCAATGTCCGTATCCTACTGTAGGTTGTATCCTTTCGACTTTCCTACTCTCCCTTCTACACAGACACAGAGTTTCACCATCCGTCTTTACTCTCTAGGGAGACTTCCAGGAAGACCTTTATAAATAGACTTTATATATAGACTGTGAGTCTCGCCGCCATAATTACAGTGCGACATTGTGTGGTCTAAAGTATTATTAAACTGGTTGTTTGGATCCTGGATTGGATGAGCAGTGTTCCAAGACGTGCTGTATTGGCCATCACAGACACACCTATGCCTGCTAACAGTTCCATCTGAAAATGATCACTGCGCTGCCATGAGAATATTATGTTCATGTTGCTGTCTGAATCATCTCTTGTATTTATCTCAACTTGCACATTATTTTCCCTTGCTTCCAGACTATCATTTAGTTTGGTACAGCAGGGGTTAATATAAGCCTCAACATCTGCCTATCCGATTGAAGCAATGTTTCACTTTTGAATACCGATCTCTGTTGTACCATACATTGAGTGAAAGGTGCCCAGACACGATGAGACAACTTTTTCTGAGCCAGACGAAATCACCCATCAATCATGGACATCTTCAAGTAAATGCCAATAGAAAAAAATGCTCACTCAATTGAAAATGCAGCTAGTGTACTGTCATTCCAATCTCAATCTTTTAACGTAACTGAGTTATCTGAAGTTGTGAGAAGAACGTTATCTAGCCTGCATAGCAACCATTTTGTTTAGAACTGACGACCAGTCCTTTTGCATAGCAACTATGCAAAAATAATTAAGGACTGGGTCGCGTCTGTAGCCACATGACCAACATAACTAACAACCAGATTTTGGACTATATTGTGTCTTCTGGTGGAAAAATTAAATTGTATGAATTGACTTATCAAAATAATGTTTTCATGAAAATATGTAATTCATTGTTATTTTAATATGTTGGTAACAGTTTTATAAAAACAATAAGGGATGCGAGGCAGCGCTGTATCATGAATACAGTCACAGGTAAATGGGTTGATGCCAGCAAACCGTGCCAATATATCCTCCAAAAACCAGCTTCAAGGGCATTATCACTTCTATGAAACGGATTTTCAACATATGCAAATAGTGATTGACATATTTTCATTAAAAACATACATTTGATGAATTTATTCATATTATTTCATCCTTCCACGATATATAGTCCTGACACAAATCTATGTTTGCCACCCAAGCCTACTGGGTCGTTCATTCTATTGGTTCAGTTGCCAGAGACGCGACCCAGTCGTTAAGTCTTTTTGTTCTAAATCTATGGACGCGACAAAGTCGTTGGTTCTAAATGTTCTGTTGCCATGATGGCTGATAACATTCTTATCCCTTGCTTGCTAGCTAGCCAACTTTGGCTAACACAATCACGTCAATCAGAGCAGCCAGAATAACAGCAAAGTAGCTGCATTTGTGTTTGTTTAAGCTGTTTTCTAGTGGTTGTTTTGGGACACATACATAATAATGAGCTAATGATCTGCAATTTTTGCCTGGCATAGAACATTGATCTCTCATCATTCAACTGTTCAGAAGAGATAGCCAATTACACAGCTAACACAATCACTTAAGACTGAAGCGGAAATGACAGCAAACTAGCTGCATTTCCTGTTTCATGTCTTTGTATATATCCATAGAAATTATGCTGATTCCTGATTTCGACTGGCTGAGTAAAACTACCAGCCTGTCTGTCTCGTCCCGAATCCCGACACGTTCATTACCATAGGACAGCTGGAGATCAAATTTCAATATTAAGACAGTGTTGCAAATATCAGAGAGACAGACAGCAAGGTTATTACAAATCTTCACTGTTGAAAACCATTTGCTAGTCTAACAGAAATGGGAGATAATGTCTAGATGCTTTTTATAGTGGAGATCAAGTTTATATATTGTCTGGCTGGGCTGATGAGATAGCCGTTGTATAATGCTTAACTATGGGACAGTCAAACCTGACAGACTGTGTAGACTGTGGACTGTATGGCCTCTTTACTTTTTCTTTAGGACAGACACCATGTGCATTACTGAGAGTAACACTATTTTACAGAGAGGTGGAAATATGGCAATCACGTTGGAGAGTTACTCTGTGAGTGGCACTGCCCAGCTCTGTGTCACCTTACCATGTCCACTTTAATTGTATTCCATTCAATTCTATTTCATTCCTGTTGTAGCACTTTTACAAAGTAATTGCTACAGAGGACTTTAACAAGAACTATAACCTTAACTTGCTTCACAGTATAAATACAAAGTGGTAGGACAGGGGAAAATACAGGGCTCTTTCTGTTTTTCAATGTGTCTGACTGTCTCTTTTTTCATTCTCACTCCTTGTGTTGCACCTCATTCCTGTGCTGTTTCAGACTCTTGTTCCTTTCCTCTAAAGTTTGACTCCTTGCAAACGGAAGCGGTGGAAAGCTGCCTGTGTGTGTGTGTGTGTCAAAATCATATCAAATCAAATGATATTTGTCACATGCGTCAAATACAACAGGTGTAGACCTTACTGTGAAATGCTTACTTAAAAGCCCTTAACTAACATGCAGTTTTAAGAAGAATAAGTTCAGTTAAGAAAATATTTACTAAATAAATGAAGAAAAAAATATATATACTGTATATATATATATATATATATATATATATATATATATATATATATAATAAAAATAAAGTAACACAATAAATAACAATAACTAGGCTACATATACAGGGAGTACCGGTACAGAGTAAATGTGGGGCGGCAGGGTAGCCTAGTGGTTACAGTGTTGGGCTAGTAACTGAAAGGTTGCATGTTTGAATCCCCGAGCTGACAAGGTACAAATCTGTCGTTCTGCCCCTGAACAAGGCAGTTAACCCACTAGACCGTCATTGAAAATAAGAATTTGTTCTTAACTGACTTGCCTAGTTAAATAAAAGTGTGGGGGTACAGGTTAGTTGTGGTAATTGAGGGTATATGTAGATAGGTGTAAAGTGATAATGCATACATAATAAACAGTGAGCAGCAGTGTAAAAAAAGGGGTGTGTTAATGCAAATAGTCCAGGTAGCCATTTGATTAACAGCAGTCTTTTGGCTTGGTGGTAGAAGATGTTAAGGAGCCTTTTGGACCTAGACTTGGTGCTCCGGTACTGCTTGCCGTGCGGTAGCAGAGAGAACAGTCTATGACTTGGGTGGCTGGAGTCTTTGACAATTTTATGGGCCTTCCTCTGGCACCACCTGGTATAGAGGTCCTGGATGGCAGGAAGCTTGGCCCCAGTGATGTACTGGGCCGTACGTACTACCCTCTGTAATGTCTTGCGGTTGGAGGCCGAGCAGTTGCCGTACCAGGCAGTGATGCAACCAGTCAGGATACTCCCGATGGTGCAGCTGTAGAACTTTCGGAGGATATGAGGACCCATGCCAAATCTTTTCAGTCTCCTGAGGAGGAATAGGTGTGTGTGTGTGTGTGTATGTGTGTGTGTGTGTGTGTGTGTGTGTGTGTGTGTGTGTGTGTGTGTGTGTGTGTGTGTGTGTGTGTGTGTGTGTGTGTGTGTGTGTGTGTGTGTGTGTGTGTGTGTGTGTGTGTGTGTGTGTGTGTGTGAGGTACTCCTCAGAGGTGGGTGAGGACTGTGAAAGGCCTCATTGTTGATGTCAGGGCAAGTCAGCATCAAAGGGTTGATTCATGTTCTGTAGGAGTCCCTCTCTCTAGACTCCCTGCGCCTGTACCCCCACTGAGCCCAACTGTCTACCCCAGCACACAGTACAGAGCCACACACACGGCTCCACAGCCCACTGAAGACAGCCGTACTCACCACAGTTTACTATTTCAGCTCTGAGCCAAAGGAACAATATTTTTAATGGAGGTGTAAACGCCCAAGAGAGGTTAGGGGGGCAGGGAGTTATATGGTCTCCTGTGTGTGTGTGTGTGTGTGTGTGTGTGTGTGTGTGTGTGTGTGTGTGTGTGTGTGTGTGTGTGTGTGTGTGTGTGTGTGTGTGTGTGTGTGTGTGTGTGTGTGTGTGTGTGTGACCAGGCCTGGCTGTTTTCCATCCTGTTTGCTGAGGGATATAGCGTGTGAGGGCCTTCACTCTTCTCTCTGAATCTTATTCAGGCAGCCGTTACACTGCCTCATTCTCCTCAGCCTCAAATGTGTTATTCATGACCAGCAACATTGAAAAAAAGACTAATATCTGAAAAAAGACCTGAAGGAGATTTGATAGCCTTTTTTTACAGTTTATTTCAGATGATATTTGCCTGGTATTACCCTGAGAATAAATAGGACATCTTATACTGTATATTTCAAAGAATTCAACAGATTTTGTGCCAAACGTGTCTGCGTTATTGTAATGAGAGTCCCGGTGATGCAACCCTCCTGTCCCCTCTAGCCAGGGAGGAGGGCAGACTACAGGCCTTACTGACGGCTTTAATTACACAGCCACAACCCATTAGCTAGACCTGGGAGTGTGTGTGTGTGTGTGTGTGTGTGTGTGTGTGTGTGTGTGTGTGTGTGTGTGTGTGTCTGTGTGTGTGTGTGTGTGTGTGTGTGTGTGTGTGTGTGTGTGTGTGTGTGTCTGTATGTGTATGTCTGTGTGTGTCTACGTGTGTGTGTGTGTGTGTGTGTGTGTGTGTGTGTGTGTGTGTGTGTGTGTGTGTGTGTGTGTGTGTGTGTGTCTCTGTATGTGTATGTCTGTGTGTATGTGTGTGTGTGTATGTGTATGTCTGTGTGTGTGTGTGTGTCTACATGTGTGCTTGTGTGTGTGTGTGTGTCTACATGTGTGTGTGTGTGTGTGTGTGCGTGCACGTGTGTGTGTGTGTCTACATGTGTGTGTCTACGTGTGTGTGTGTGTGTGTGTGTGTGTGTGTGTGTGTGTGTGTGTCTACATGTGTGTGTCTACGTGTGTGTGTGTGTGTGTGTGTGTGTGTGTGTGTGTGTGTGTGTGTGTGTGTGTGTGTGTGTGTGTGTGTGTGTGTGTGTGTGTCTGTGTGTGTGTGTGTGTGTGTGTGTGTGTGTGTGTGTGTGTGTGTGTGTGTGTCTGTATGTGTATGTCTGTGTGTGTCTACGTGTGGTGTGTGTGTGTGTGTGTGTGTGTGTGTGTGTGTGTGTGTGTGTGTGTGTGTGTGTCTGTATGTGTATGTCTGTGTGTATGTGTGTGTGTGTATGTGTATGTCTGTGTGTGTGTGTGTGTCTACATGTGTGCTTGTGTGTGTGTGTGTGTGTCTACATGTGTGTGTGTGTGTGTGCGTGCACGTGTGTGTGTGTGTCTACATGTGTGTGTCTACGTGTGTGTGTGTGTGTGTGTGTGTGTGTGTGTGTGTGTGTGTGTGTGTGTCTACATGTGTGTGTCTACGTGTGTGTGTGTGTGTGTGTGTGTGTGTGTGTCTGTATGTGTATGTCTGTGTGTATGTGTGTGTGTGTATGTGTATGTCTGTGTGTGTGTGTGTGTCTACATGTGTGCTTGTGTGTGTGTGTGTGTCTACATGTGTGTGTGTGTGTGTGCGTGCGCGCGCGTGTGTGTGTGTGTCTACATGTGTGTGTCTACGTGTGTGTGTGTGTGTGTGTGTGTGTGTGTGTGTGTGTGTGTGTGTGTGTGTGTGTGTGTGTGTGTGTGTGTGTATGTCTGTGTGTGTGTGTGTGTGTGTGTGTGTGTGTGTGTGTGTGTGTCTACATGTGTGCTTGTGTGTGTGTGTGTGTGTGTCTACGTGTGTGTGTGCGTGCACGTGTGTGTGTGTGTGTGTGTGTGTGTGTGTGTGTGTGTGTGTGTGTGTGTGTGTGTGTGTGTGTGTGTGTGTGTGTGTGTGTGTGTGTGTGTGTGTGTGTGTGTGTGTGTGTCTACGTGTGTGTGTGTGTGTCTGTATGTGTATGTCTGTGTGTATGTGTGTGTGTGTGTATGTGTATGTCTGTGTGTGTGTGTGTCTACATGTGTGCTTGTGTGTGTGTGTGTGTGTGTGTGTGTCTACATGTGTGTGTGTGTGTGCGTGCGCGCGTGTGTGTGTGTGTCTACATGTGTGTGTCTACGTGTGTGTGTGTGTGTGTGTGTGTGTGTGTGTGTGTGTGTGTGTGTGTGTGTGTGTGTGTGTGTGTGTGTGTGTGTGTGTGTGTGTGTGTGTCTACGTGTGTGTGTGTGCGTGTGTGTGTGAATGACTAAAGTCAGACACCAGGAGCTGCGCCTCCATGTCAAGAGGAGATTTAACAAGCTTTAATAATGAGCCTTAATGAGCTTAATTAGGCGTCATGTGATCTCCATGGAAACGCCGGAACCCTACGGAACCCGACTCTGGGTGTCTGAGGCCGTTTCAATAGGATTACTGAGGCTAATGTCACTGAGACACAACACAGAAAACAAATAGACCGCAGAGGAGAAGAGAAGAGGATGAAGAAGAGGGGATGAGGGAGGATGAGTAGGAAGACAGGGGGCTATGTCCCAACAGCACACGGACCTGGCTGAGGATAGGGAACATACCTACAGAGAGACAGGGAGGGGAGGACCAGAATAAACAGTAGGATTAGTGTCTCTTTGCCTTTCTTCTCCACACCTTTCCCTATCCCACTGAAGACTATCCCACACAACCTGGTCGGTATGGCTGAATCATCATCCTACACACCTCAGTGTTAATATAGCTCTCTTATCTTCTTCTATTCTCTCTCTCCTGCAATTTGTCTCTCCTCTAACAATCTCCCTCCTCCTCACACTCTATCTCTTCTCTCCCCAGCAGAGGGAAGGGGGGAACAGATGGGATGATCATGCGGTGAGTACCAGAGGGTCATGTGGACAGGACAGGGACAATGACAGAGTGACTTTTCATACCGCTGTGACATGGATTTACAATTCTTCCAATGATCATGGCTATTCCGCGCCACTAGTGTTACGTGAAGTAGTTGACTAGCTAATCAGATGCGTGGCTTTCAGATCACTGACATCAGAAAAATAACACAATGTCAGGGATACATATAGTTTTCAGGAGTTACAACAAAAGTAAATGTCCAACTATTCATTGGTAATGAGGTTTCCGACAAGTGGACAGACCAGTACTCACTCTGTTCAACTGCCCGACAGCTAGCAGTGAGGGAGGTGTTTCATGGTGGTTGCCTGTGCACAGCTTACCCCAGTAATACCCACACAACATGTTTAAGCAATACGCATGTGCAAAATATGAAATTTCCTCGAATTAAGATACTTCAAGCTAGGCAAAGCAGTTGACCCTGTCCATTAACAGAGACTGGAGTCAGATAAGGCCATGTGACTCAAGGATTGTAATGCCTTTGAATGGATGGAAAGAAAGGGGGCCTTTCCTGAGCTTTTGATGCAGTTTTAGATGATTATTATGACTGTTTGCATAAAAACCACCAGAATCATTGAGAAAAAACAATACCTAACAAAAAAGAATAACATTTGTTTTCAGTAACATTTTTTATTAGGCTTTTCATAACAGCTTTTTAAAAAGTATTACCACAGGGTAGGCTCTGCCTACTCTGCCTACCCTGACTGCACTTCACTGACACACAGGCATATCTGATGACCCTGTCTCTGACAAACCAGCCCCCAGAGAGGCTCCCAAACACAGATCCTCTTCCCAAGCAATGGATCATGGGATGTCAGCTGGGAGGTAGGTGCCAGGACACCGTCGTGCAGTGCACCCTGGGAGTTGCTGGGAAAGGAGAGGAGGGGGTTGACGCGGGCAGGCGGGTGGGGGAGATAATGACCTAGGAGACTATACAGAGGTCAGTGAGGCCACCCAGGACAGAATGGGCATCATATGACCATTTCTGTAGATCTTAACATCCCCTTGATTTCAGGGGGTTTAGGGATGGTCCTTTTAAGGTGTCAAAGCAACCATTCTCCTCTATAACGTCTCCTCTGCCTATAACGGCTGCTCTTTCTTGATCTCTCCTCTCTCTCCCCTCCATCTCTCCTCTCTCTCCCCTCCATCTCTCCTCTCTCTCCCCTCCATCTCTCCTCTCTCTCCCATCTATTGAGCGCAGCGCGGCGTCCTGCTGCTATGGAACGAGGCAAAGGCCCATCATTATAAATCAGCCGGTTAAGAGGTATAAATATTGAAAGAGCTGCTCTGGATTCAAACTGGGCTCTCCATTAGGGGCCAGGACAAATGGCTGAGCACATAGCAACACAAAACAAATCAACACAACAAACTCTTTAGTGGCCGTATTCAAATCCCCAACTCTGTATTCCTCCTTTCTCAGTTATCTCAGCATGTAACTCAAATTCCGTCAGACAAGGAGTTGAAATGTGTAATCCATATGTTTTATGTACTGATAAAACCCCCATGTATCATGTAAAATATCCCGACACGAATAACGAGATAAGGACAAAACATCTGGTTTATAAAACCACTATCTTTAATTGAAATCTGTCCGTTTCCCGGTTTCCCACATGGAAATAAATCCTTCTCAGACAAATAAACAGATACAGGAAATAGTACAGATTATTATACTGTAAATCAGAACCTTGAGATGAACACTGAGCCTGTGTTTTGTATTCTATACCTCAGCCTGATCTTTCATCACTCTCATTGTTTACACTCATAGTTACCACCAGTTGTACCTGCTTCACCTGCTTTATATGCTTCACCTGCTTCATATGCTTTACCTTCTTCACCTGATTCATCTGCTTCATGCAATTAGGAGAAATGACTCTTTAATCCAAATAGATATTATTTTCCTAACCCTCCAGTCAGTCTACATAGACCAAGAGGAGAAACGTGTGGAAAAGAGAGGAGGAGAGGGGGGGGGGGAGGAGGGGAGGATGGGGGGGAGAAGGGGTGGAGGATAGGGCAGAAGGGGAGGAGAGGGGAGTAGGAGAGGATGAGGGGGAGGAGAGGAGAGGAGAGGAGAGGAGAGGAGAGGAGAGGAGAGGAGAGGAGAGGAGAGGAGAGGAGAGGAGAGGAGAGGAGAGGAGAGGAGAGGAGAGGAGAGGAGAGGGTGCATTCCTCTCATCCCGCTGTGGTCTCTGGCTTAGGAGACATAAAGCAGGTATCAGAGCTCTGGGAATGACAGAGTGAGAGAAATGAGGAGAAAAACAAAGCCACACAGCAGGAGACTGAGGGGTTGGTAGAGGGGAGTGAAGAGAGACTGATTAGTGGAAGGAAAAAAACAGATATGAAGACTTCAACAACACACAATTATAATTGTTTTAATTCACGTGAAAACACAATGGAGAAAAAAACTGACAGATACACACTCAAACTGTACACACATACACAGACACACATCTACAGTATACACACACACACACACACACACACACACACACACACACACACACACACACACACACACACACACACACAGAAAGGCTTCTCATTTTGTTGCTGCCTGAGGGAGGTTGCTGTGCTCGTCTCTACATGTGATGCGATCTGGTCCTGATAGCATGCTCCTCGTCTTCAGGCTAGAGGAGGGGGCGATTAATGACAGTGTGTAGTGTGTGTAAGTGTGTGTAAGGCCTGATCATTACAGCGGCCAACTGGTGTAACACAATTACAGGGAATTGCAGAGAAACTGCTAATGTGCATGCAGGCAGCTCCGTCGGACAGATCAGGTATTGAGCTTTCTCTGTTTAATTCACTTTCCAGCACACATACTGGGTGCATTAGTTAGATTAGACCAGGGGAGGCTGGGGGGGGGGGGGGGGGGGGGGCAGGGGGAGGATAGGGCTGGTGGGCTACAGCCAGGGCCAGGGAGATTTGTTTAGTTCAGCCTGTCAATTACAGTCCTGACCCTTACACTAAATGGCTGCTCATCCCGTGGAAAAAAAAGGGACAAGCGGGGAACTAAACAAAACCTAGATGTGATTGGTAAAGACACGGCCATTTGCCATGGGAGATAACTAGTGACATGTTGTGGAGCACATAGAGATCCTATTAGATTACGTATTAAGTATCCTAATTCCTCATTCTATGGTGGAGCCAAACAAAAGTCACAATATCCAGCATGATGCCTCACAAATAAAACAGAGTGCTGCCAGGGGCTTGAAAGATCAGCAGCCTCAGTAAGCTCCAAAGTATTGGGACAGTTTTTTTTGGCTCTGTACTCCAGCACTTTGAATTTGAAATGATACAATGACTATGAGGTTAGTGCAGACTGTCAGCTATAATTTGACGGTATTTTCATCCATATCGGATGAACCGTTTAGAAATGTTTGTACATAGTCCTCTCATTTTAGGGGACCAAAAGTATTATATGTGTATTAAAGTTCTGTCATTTAGGCGTACCTTTTATTGTAAATAAGAATATAATGTTTCTAAACACTTTTACATGAATATGGATGCTACCATGATTATGGATAATCATGCTGAATCTTGAATAATGATGCTTGAGAAAGTAACAGACGCACAAATATCTCACCACCCAAAAATGCTAACCTCCCCTGTTATTGTAATGGTGAGAGGTTAGCATGTCTTGGGGGTATGATATAAAATGCTAACCTCCCTTGTTATTGTAATGGTGAGAGGTTAGCATGTCTTGGGGGTATGATATAAAATACTAACCTCCCCTGTTATTGTAATGGTGAGAGGTTAGCATGTCTTGGAGGTATGATATAAAATGCTAACCTCCCCTGTTATTGTAATGGTGAGAGGTTAGCATGTCTTGGAGGTATGATATAAAATGCTAATCTCCCTTGTTATTGTAATGGTGAGAGGTTAGCATGTCTTGGAGGTATGATATAAAATGCTAACCTCCCCTGTTATTGTAATGGTGAGAGGTTAGCATGTCTTGGAGGTATGATATAAATGCTAATCTCCCCTGTTATTGTAATGGTGAGAGGTTAGCATGTCTTGGAGGTATGATATAAAATGCTAACCTCCCCTGTTATTGTAATGGTGAGAGGTTAGCATGTCTTGGGGGTATGATATTTGTGCATGCGTTTTCACTCATCATTATTCACGATTCATTCAGGATTATCTGTAATCATGGTTACATTCACATTAAAAGTGTTAAAAAATATATTATATTCTTATTTACAATTAAAGTGACTTCAAAATGACACAACACATTATTTTCCATTTATTTCTACTGGGCACAACATCATCTGAAACACAAGCAAAACAAATAGCAAATGCATTCAACAAGTTTGTAGAGTTACAAGCTTGATGTTATCATTGTGTGCTAGGAATATGGGACCAAATACTAAACCTTTGACTACTTTAATACACATATACGTGAATTTGTCCTTATACTTTTGGTCACCTAAAATGGGGGACTATGTAGAAAAAGTGCTGTAATTTCTAAACCGTTCATCTGATATGGAAGAAAATACCCTCAAATTAAAGCTGACAGTCTGCACTTTAACCTCATAGTCATTGTATCATTTCAAATCCGAAGTGCTGGAGTACAGAGCCAAAACAACAACAAATGTGTCACTGTCCCAATACTTTTGGAGCTCACTGTAATTTCAGTGTGGAAATTACCATATTAATGTTGTTACTAATGGGTGGTAGTAATGGGACCTAACCTTACAGTGCTCAGTGGCAGAGTTAGACAGGTAGGTACTCAGGAGAGATGAGCTGGAGAATATCTTCTGACTAGCCGGTTGGAAAGGCCACATCCAATCCAACAGATGTCTGGGTTAGAAGTGTATACCGTCTATAATCTACTGCAGAACGGCACGTTGATACGCAATACCATTGTATCATTTTCAAATGCTCAAACTCTAATCTGCATATGGCCCATATTCTTTCCTGTCTTCTTTCAGGGAAGTTATTCAGCCGACTAAAGAAGTGGAAAAACAGATGAAAAACAAAGTTTAAACTTGCTAGCAATTATCATGTGGTAGAAGCTTTGAAACCCTCCCTACAATGTGTGTCCTTGCATCTGTGTAAAGCAATTACAGACGTTTTTCACCAAAGCTGAGACTATCTACCTCAGGGGAGTGCGCTCCAACTGAAAGACATGGAGTATGGTGCTAGTTAGAGAATCATTATCAGCGTCTCCCAGAGATCATAAAAGTAGAGCAGCAGTCTACTGCCGCAGCAGGAACAGCTCTGGATCCACAGCTTCTCAGTTTCTCCAGTAGCTAAGTGAAGAAGAAGAAAAAAGTCGGTCTACGGTTTCCTGCGTAAACTCCTCCCACCCATGTAAACAAACATAATCACAACAATATGGCCAAGGGTTTGTAATCGTATCACCAAAGTGAGATGACTGAAATTTAAAGGGGGGGACCATTATTGTCGTTTGGCAGTTTATTTCATTAAAATGGCTGCCTCTCTCCCCTGGGAACACCCCTCTATAAAGGTGCCACATTTGGGCCATGTTTCTAGGGTAAGAGCTTTTCTAAAGGAAACCCTGTCTGCTCCCCCTGACACTACACTTGCCCTCCTGTCACCCTCACCTCTCCCCAAATAGAAAGGAAGAAAAATGAGTGAGTGATCCAAAGAGAAAGAGAGAATAAGAAATGAAGAGTTTGGTTAGACGTGACCGGCAGTGAAGAGGGGACGTGGTGCCGCTGATAGAGGTTAGACAGCTAGGCTACATCCCCTCTGTGTGACACATCCATTACACTCTTCGTCACTGTTGTCCTACCCCTGGTTCACAAGAGACCCACACTGTGTCTGTTGGTCTGCCAGGACTGTCCTAGACTGTCCAGTCCACTCACACCGTCAGCAGCTTCAAGTCCCGTTGACTTTACAGGGCCGACCATTGACGGTCCCTGGACTTGACATGCTCCATGGAAATTCCTGAAACCCTACACTGCATTCTGTCAAGTTCTTATTAAAACAAACTACAGGAACAGAACCCAAATGGAAGCTTCAATGTAAATATTCAAGCTCGTGTTTTCTCATGCCCTCGTCTCTCATATTCAATCAAAGGACGAAACAAACTGCCAACAAGAAAAATGGCCCCCTAAAACTAAAAGCAGGTTTCCACAGGATGGAAACACAATAGGGCTCAGTTTTCCATAGCCAATCATTCCCCAAAAGGACAAAGGGGAACAAACACATTCATATGATTCTGAGGAAATAAGAGCAACTCAAACCTTACAACATATTCAGTTTTTTTCAACATTGTTGTGCTTTTTTTGTATACTTAGTGTTCTTACTGGTCCCGTGGTGGCGCACTTGCAAGTCCAGTGTTGTGGGTTCAATTCCCACGGGGGATGAGTACAGGAAATACAGTTTTTACAACGGGTTGGTGAAAACAAGCATTGTGATTGGTTGAGACACATTCTAAGCCATAATAAAAACCGGTTTAGCAGCACGGGTACGCCTATGATGCAAAAATTGGCATTTGGTTTTCTGTTCCATCTGAGAAACCCCTGCGCTTCCACTGTCCCATCAGCCCAGCCAGCCAGTCAATTCATTAACTTGATCTCCACTGGAAGAGGCATCTACATTATTTTCCCTTGCTTCTAGCCTAACATTTGGTTTGCAACAATGCAACAATGGTTTGTACAAACGTTGCTGTCTGTCTCTCAACATTTGCAATGTAGTTCCAAAATTGAAATTCGATCTCCACTGTCTACTTGCGAATGAACGTGTCAGGACGAGACAGACATCTTTCCTCAGCCAGTCCAAATCAGGAATCAGCATCATTTTTATGGATATATACAAAGGAATGTCAATCGAACAACAGGTCAAATTACATGAAATGCAGCTAGTTTGCTCTCTTACCAGTTTCAGCTTGAAGTGATTGTGTTAGCTGTGTAGTTAGCTAGCTCTTCTGAACAACAGTATCCTGACGAGAGAGCACATTTTCTATGCCAGGCGAAAATGCGCCTCATTAGCTCATTGCTATGGATGTATCCAAAACAGCTTAAACGAACCCAAATGCAGCTACTTTGCTGTTTTTCTAGCTCCACTGTTAACCGTAGTTGGCTAGCTAGCAAACAAGGGGATAAGAACGTTGCCAGCCAGCATTTAGAATGAACGACTGAGTCGCGTCCATAGATATAGAACAAAAAGATTTAATGACTGGGTCGCGTCTCTGGCAACCTACCCAATAGAATGATCGGCCAGCCGGCTTGGCTAGCAACCATAGATGTGTCGGGACTAGGCCTATATTTTTGTTGAGGGATGAAATAGTAGCCTTTGAATACATTTATCAAAAAAAAGTTTTTATTTAATTGGAAACCCATTGTAGAAAAGCAACTGTACACTTGAGGTTGTGCAAAATGACTGTTTTAGCACGGCTGAGCTGATCTACGGTATGAGGCGGACCGCAGTACAGCCATGCTAAAACAGCTATTTAGCACGCCCTCTCGTGTACAATTGCTTTAATGTATGTACTTACTACTGTAAATTGCTCTGGATAAGAGAATCTGCTAAATTACTAAAATGTTACAAAATATATTTTCATGAACAAAGCAGCCCAGAATAGCTGTGGTTAACGTGTCTGGATCCTGCTGGAGTCACGATGCGTCTGCCTGTTCAAATTGCCTCTTAAAGCCACACAGCTTAGAAGAAGCGGCTGTGCTATCTGTCTCCTTCCTCTCCTCCTCCTTCTAGTCTTCCTCTTTGGCCTGTCTCTGTGCTTTTGTTGGCGGAGCCCGTGCTCACTAGAGCCTAGCTGCACAATAAAGCATCTCACAGTGATAAAACACAGAAAATGTATCCGGCGGAAAGCTAGTAAGTTTTGCTGTAAAAACAAAAACATGATGATTTGGTAATGTGTTCTTTTGCAAATGAGAAAAGTAAGGGAATGTGTACGCTGGCATTTATGCTGGAGGCTACCAGAGGAAACACCTCCGAAGACGTGTGACTTACACTGCACAGATTGGCCGGTTCACATGGCAACCGTTGCCTCTCTGTGGTGCGGTAAGTAACTCCCCCCCAACTAATACCTGCCAGCTCGGCTTACCCTGTGTCAGCCTAAAAACCCGGGAACCCCTACTCTTTGTGTGTCACCAGTGAATTATCGGTTTCCGGTGCATATGTTACAACATAGCTACAGGAACCCATTATGGTGTATCGGTTTCCACTGGCGAGCTGGTCCTCCTACAGATGTGTTGCTGTATGGGGTCATGTTTTATAGGGGCCTGGACTTACAGGAATAAGCCCGTCATCTCATTTCATATCAATCATTTATTCCGTACACCAAACTTCTTCCTCTATAACAAGCCTCCTTTTTATAAAAATCAAGAGGGATGGATGGCTGGAGGCTTGTGAAAAATAACTGATCCAAATCTACACTAAAACAAAATGAACAATGTTTGGAAGTCATTGAAAAGTTTTATTTATGTACGTTCCCGTACACTGCCTTGAAGCATCGCATAAAACCACAGCACAACAAGCCATCAGAAATGTCTTCCTCAGGCAGTCCAGACTCCATTCTCAGTCCTCTTAGCCTTTGACCTTCAAAACAGCCATTTTGTGCTAGTTTCCGTTCCAGTCTGATCATCACAACAACATTCATTATTCATCCTCTTCCTGCTCTCTATTTGATCAACCACTTCTGGACTGTTTATCTCATTCTACGCCCTACCTAACTTAACCATTTCCATACTTTTCCACAGAGTATGA
Organism: Salmo salar; assembly: GCF_965601325.2. Taxonomy (NCBI): domain Eukaryota; kingdom Metazoa; phylum Chordata; class Actinopteri; order Salmoniformes; family Salmonidae; genus Salmo; species Salmo salar. Next base: position 95,039,806 of record NC_138303.1, read on the forward strand.
AACCAAATATGTGCTGCATATCTGTTTATCTGGGCCCTCTGTGTGCTGCCTCCCTGATGACCTACCATTTGAAGAAGGTCATAAAATATTGCACCAAAAATGTAATACATCCAATGTTTGCCCTTAGATTTCAGCTACTCTACAGTTGAACATGTTTTCCCCCCATCAGACTCAGAGGAAAGTGTTGTGACAGTTCTGGTTAGAATATTAGAGCCCACACATATCATCCTGACCTCATTTCCACATCTGTGATTAATTATGTTTAACTTCCACTGACCCCTTTATGAGCTGCTTTCAGTCATGTTCACCTCATCTCCATAAGGCTGTTCATTCCACTGGACTAAGTGGTCTGAGAAGTGTCTCTCCGGGGCTAGGGAGTAAAATCATTTTGTCTACGAGTCCCTTTAATTTGACAGACAACTTCAGATTTGATCAGTATTCTACACTTTGGTTCCTGACTGCATTTCTGAAGAGAAATACAGCATAGACACCCTTTATTTAGCGAGCAGACATACTGTAACTTCATGACAATGCGATTCACAACCAGGATAGGGGGAGTCGTAAAGTAACCCTTCGCCATGGGGTTTCTGACTGGGCCCCTTTTAAATTAGCCCAGTGTAACTCTGCCTGCCAGCTAGCTGCTTCAGCCACTGGGGACTGATCACAGAGATCTGGCACACACACCAACACACAAACACATGCTGTACAAACACAGAAAAGTGCTGACACCCGAGAGCCACCTTGAGCTGAGAAATAATGGTGGAATTACAGTAACAAGCCCCAAAGTGGAGAAAGGAGGTCAGTTTGGGGACGGGGTCCATCACACACACGCAGACAAGATGCATTAAAAACGCATTAAAGGGGTAAAAAAAACAAAGCAACACTGGGTAGAATATGCAGAGTATCGGTTATTTACGTGGCTAGACTTCAAATGACGCTGAGAGCATTATTAAACATCAAAACTAAAATAACAATTGATCATAATTCCGATATAATTATAAATGATTTCAATAACATTTATTTCTTAAGTGTTTAAGCGTCTTGACACACACAGTCGTCACTTTCTCTCTTTTCTCTCTAAGTCAATAACCTGAGAGGGAGGAGAATCGATCCCACACCCACCCTCGGATTGCAAACCAATGGCCTAGGCTTTCATTTAGCACCTCATTGAACAGACAGAGTAAGAAACAACAACATCACACATTGACATTCTGACAAACATTGAATGGGGCCCTGGTCATAATGGCCTGTTCTGTTTAAAAGTCTGTTTTGCAGCTCTGTAGATAACAGATAGAAGGAAAATGAGTGGAATTATGAGAAAGATTGATTTCCTGGGGATGAATGGCCTGGTATTTGTCATAGATTTATCTAGAGCAGACTATCCTTCCAGGGTCAGTTATTATCACACACACACACTGTGTAAAACATATGCAGAAGTTCAGACAGTATTTAAAAAGGTCAGGGTTAAAAAGTGTGTGCATGATGGGGGAGGATCCCAGGGAAAACTGGTAAATGTTTAGCAGGACAGGTCTAAATCAACAGGTGGGTGTATAATCTCTGCTTCTGCAGTGGTTAATGTTGTCCAGAACCAGTCTCAGGGATTTAGGAGTGAGACACAGAGCTGTTATCTCCTTAGATGACCCAGAGACGCCCCTACAACACACACACCACCCCAAAATCCATTTACTCCTTCCTGGTAAGGTTGGTCAAATATATAGGTCTAATGTAACAGTGTTCTACCCACACTCCCCATTACTGCACCCCCTGCCTCATTTCCCGTTCCAGTTTAGACCATTAATTAGTGTAAGGGGACAACAAGTAACCTTGCTCTTCTTGCATCCCTAGTCTGCCTCTATTGAGCTCTAATGTAGCAGAAACCACAAATTCTTGTTTGATCTTGTGGGAAGGAATGGAGGATAGGAGAGGGAGGGAGGAAGGGAGGAAGGGAGGGAGGAGTAGGTCCCTCATTTAAGCCCCATAAAAAAAAAAATCTAAAACATTTATCTGTGCTGGCCTTTCATCAGGTGCTTTAAGAGCCCAGGAATAACAGAGGGAGATGCCCCCCCACCGCATGCCTCAATGCTGACATACAGTACATACACCAAAGCACTACCAAGACTCATGCCTGTGTCTCCACGGACAACTCAGGAGATAACATGTTAATGCTTAACAAAATATCAGGCAGTAAGATACATTACTTATATGATGGATTATTGCTGTTTCTATTCTTCCAGGGGTTTTAACATTTGATTGAGTTGTGTTCCTCTAACAGTGTTCCACAGTGAAAGCAGCATGCTTTAGGTCTGCACAAGAAGACATGGCAGTGCCCGGATTAATTAAAGGTTTAGCTTTGTCAATCAGTAGACAGGATAGATAGGAGCTCTCTAAGGAGGCAGGATTTCCATACAGTATAGTACAGTACAGTAGGTTGCAGACGATGCCGGCTCTGCTCCATACTGTGTGGTGGTGGAGGTGTTGGATTAGTTAACACACCCATCAGCTCAGATCAGCCACCTCCTGCTGCTGCTGCTGTGAGCCACCCAGGTCTTTCTCATTTGCGCTGCATGACTTAGGATGACTTCATAAAGACTTTAGTTCCAAAGAAAGATGGAGCTGTAGTTTTCTTGAAAGTAAAAAACCCTCCTCTCTCTTATAATGGGACACAAATCCATTTGTGCTCACTGTAGGCCTAGATTCTGTATTCTGTGCAGTTTAGGGTCTGAGGTGCATAGCATGTATGGCATGGCACATACTGGTGGTTTCTATTTCCCCATCTCCTGTAGCTCTGTGCCATGTCCCAATCTGTACAGTACTATAGCCTACAGATGCATTATCTTAATTTGACCCTGCTTCTCACAGCAGGAAATTAATCAATTATTTTATGTAGGGGTTGATATTTTGTTAGGGCAAATCAAGTCTGACATTTTAAAGTGTAAATGACTTTAGAAGCCTTTTTCAAACTTGAATACATTACAATTTGCATTTCCTGCTATGCAGGAAAATTCTTTGCGACAACAGAGTGATCAAATTAAGATACAGAATCTGTACTGTAGTGTACCTGCTGGGGCAAGGCAGCACCGGGAGTCTGCAGGGAACGCCATTAAAGGACAGCAGGGAAATAACAGCCATACAACTGACTGGGCCGTTTGGTGATCATCAGCACTTTGGGGCTTTTTGTAGTGTCTGCTGTATTCGTGTAACATCCGTGTGCCAGCAGCATTCCAATTCAGTCCCAAATCCACCCCACTTCTGCCTATTCTGTGTCCTAATCCTGTTAAAATAGGTAAACTAACATGCATAGCTACAGCATAGCTACAGGAGAGGACATCACGGTGATTGTCTAGTGTCTACTTACTGTGTATGTGAGGTAGTAGACAGAAGCAGTATTTCACCAGGTGACGTATAGAGTGGCTCAAGAACTGTTCCATAGTATGTGTTGGAGTGTGAGATGAGTGTATGAGTTGACTCTATTGGATACTGTGGCTTGCGAAAGTATTCACCCCCCTTGGCATTCTTCCTATTTTGTTGCCTTACAACCTGGAATTAAAATTTATTTTTGAGGGGTTTGTATCGATTGATTTACACAACATGCCTACCACTTTGAAGATGCTAAATATTTTTATTGTGAAACAAACAACTGAAAACTTGAGCATGCATAACTATCCCCCCCCCCCTCTCTGTATTTAGCACCATCCATCATTCCTTCAATTCTGACCAATTTCCCAGTCCCTGCCAATGAAAAATGTTTGGGGAGTCTCCCACATGCCTTTTGGCAAACACCAAACGTGTTTGCTTGTTTTTTTCTTTAAGTAATGGCTTTTTTCTAGCCACTCTTCCGTAAGCCCAGCTCTGTGGAGTGTACGGCTTAAAGTCAGGGTTATCTTTGGTCTCTTTGTTGCCTCTCTAATGCCCTCCTTACCTATTCCGTGAGTTTTGGTGGGCGGCCCTCACATGGCAGGTTTGTTATGATGCCATATTGTTTCCATTTTTTAATAATGGATTTAATGGTGCTCCGTGGGATGTACAAGGTTTAGGATATTTTTTTAAATCCCAACCCTGATCTGTACTTCTCCACAACTTTGGCCCTGACCTGTTTGGAGAACTCCTTGGTCTTCATGGTGCCGCTTGCTTGGTGGTGCCCCTTGCTTAGTGGTGTTGCAGACTCTGGGTCTTTCAGAACAGGTGTATATATACTGAGATCATGTGACAGATCATGTGACACTTAGATTGCACACAGGTGGACTTTATTTAACTAATTATGTGACTTCTGAAGGTAATTGGTTGCACCAGATCTTATTTGGGGGCTTCATAGCAAAGGGGGTGAATTCATATGCACGCACCACTTTTCCATTTTTCCCATTTTTTTAAACATGTTATTTTTTTCATTTCACTTCACCAATTAGGACTATTTTGTGTATGTCCGTTACATGAAATCCAAATAAGAATCCATTTAAATTACAGGTTGTAATGCAACAAAATAGGGAAAACGCCAACGGGAATGAATACTTTTGCAAGGCACTGTAGTACAAAGTCACTGTCAGTCAACTCATAAACAACAATGTCCCATACGTTAATGCCAAAACAGTTACAAACCGAAACAAAGACAAACAGTGATGCCATCCATCCCATAACATATCATGTCAGCCATGTGTTTGCTTTAGCTAACTCCTCTTTTGTGTTCGTTGCAATGCTAACCATGCAGCCTATGACATGACAACAAATGACAAAAGGCTTGGCTAAAACACATATAGATTTACATGGCTAGTCACATAACAAAAAAACATGCAATTCTGTAGCAACAAACAACATTGAAAGCACACCGAAGATTCCATAAATCCAGTACTTTACTTGCCCTTATAAGGTGATTTCCCCTGGCTGCTTTCCTGCTAAGGGCATAGAAAGATGGAAAAGCAACAGGACATTTGTGGTTGCACCCCAGTGAAGCCCATAGGGAGAAGAAAGACAAATTAAAGGGCAGAGGATAGAGTGTGTACTTGTACTCACTCATGATGTGCCCTGTCAGTCCCTCTCCTTATAATGGCATGAGAAGGGCCACTTAATTGGAAATTACTTTTCCCTCCCTCTCTCTTTCTCTCCTTCTCCCTGTCTCTCCCGTTCCCTCTCTCCCTCTTGTCCTCCATTTCTCTCACCTCTGATCATAATTGGCCTCTCCATGAGAAGTGGGGGCCACAGTACTCCCCTGAACCCCCTCTCCTCCCCTCTCCTCTCCTTGTCTGGGATCCTTCAGTGTAATTACTGGGGTGTTAGCTGACTCACCCTCTGAATGTGAAATTACTGTGAATGTTACAAGCCACCAGCCACCTTAAATTGGGAGAGCCATTACCTGGCATTCACTTCAAAACAGAGGTGAGAACACAGGTAACCATCACCATCATCATCGTAATCATCATCCCTTATCCAAGTTGGTAGGTCGATTGAGAACAGGGGCTCTTTTTCAATTACCATTTTCAGTGACTTAATGCAGTAAAAAGTTAAAATGGGACACAGTACTCTGTGATAGTAGTCAGACAAAATGATCGCTCACTGAGCTCTCTAATGCATTCTGTGTCACTCCAAACCCTGAGCACTCATGAAAACAAAGCTGCACACACACACACACACACACACACACACACACACACGCACACACACGCACACACACGCACGCACACACACGCACACACACGCACACACACACACACACACACTACACACTACACACTACACACAACACTTCAGCTATGTATGTGATGTGAATGGGAGAGTCTTTCCGCTCTCTGGGTGGTATTGAAGAGGAGTATCCGTTGTGCTGAAAACAGAGGTCAGCCGTTCTGGCACAGGCCTGCTTGTCAAGTGCTGCTACTTGTGCTGGGCCCTGCTAATGTACTGCTAATAGAAGTGAATGTTGTACTGTGACGCTCTCCTGCAGTTTAGAGTGTCACTCTGCAGGGTGATTAATGACATTCTGCTCTCCTCTTCACTCTCTGTCAACCTCTCATCTTCTCTCTCTCCCTCTCAACTTCTACATCCTACTCGCTCTCCTCTTTGACTCTCACCCTCTCCAATCTTCCTCTCCCGCCTTTCCTCTCTCCTCTCTACTGTATCTCTGCTCTCTTCCCTCCCGCCCTCTCTTCCCTCCCTCTCCCCTCTTCTTTCTTTTGTATCTCAGTGAATAAGACAGACGACACACAGGATGTTGGGAGTCGTTACTGTGCCCATGATACAGTATCTAGCTGCATCTGCACAGCTGGAGATATCCGGATTCAACAGCACTACTGCACACACATCCAGTGCAGTAACAGTCGTGTACCTTTTCCCACCAATAAAAATAGAAAGAAACGTCAGGTGTGGGGACACAAACACAGCAGTCTCTTTTCACAGTAATTATCACACTGAACCACACACTGTCTGGGGTAGAGCCAACAAACAGCATGTTCCTCTGACATCATCAGCCTGAGGAAAAGGCTCCGGGTGGCCATTTGTGATGACATACACAGTGTTGGGTTTTGCCCTTTGCCATCACCTATGTGTGAGTGCTTATGTTACTGAGTCTCATTTTCCCTCAATTAAATATGGGCTTTAAAGTATAAACTGTGTCATCTTGTCACATTCTGGGCATTGCCAAAAGGTCTTAGCGCTATGTAATTCACAAGCATTCCTCCACACACAATGTGCTCATTGTGCATACAGGCATCGTTTGTGAAATGACCGCAATGGCTGTAACCTTAGCAGCACCTCTGGGACCATAGTTGCCAGGCAATGGGGGGAAACGGTTAGAGTAAAAATAATGATAGCAATAACATTCTCACTAACCTCGATTTTTTTTACACACCTTCTGATCAATCTTGACATACGAGGGTGAGAGTGTGCATGCAATGTGTGTGCCTCTGCATGTGTGGTTAGGCCTCCACACTAAGTTTCCCTTCACTTAAAAAATGACAAACTCTGTCTGGTAGTTTGAACAATATAGATCCCAGTAGCTTTTCTCTCCAATAAACAAAGCTCAGAGGACACATACTAAAGACTAGGGGAAGAGAGGGAGAGAGGGAGAGAGAGGGAGAGAGGGAGAGAGAGAGAGATACTCCATGGGTTCTGTTTAGTTAGATTGGGTTGATTTGATTTGATTTGATTAGGATCCCCATTAGCCAATGCCAATGGCAACTGTATAATACTGAACGTTTCCTTGAATTTGTTCTGGACCTGGGAACTTTTTGTAAGTCGCTCTGGATAAGAGCGTCTGCTAAATGACTTAAATGTAAATGTAAATGTAAACTATGAAAAGACCTCTGGTGGTATAGTGGGGTAAGTGCGTGTGTCATTTAGGCTTGGGCGATATCCAGATTTTCATACTATCATACCGTTCTTTTGCTATCCTGAGATCTACGGTAATGCCGGCATACCGCACAGGGGTGCTAAAAACTAGCGAAAAAAAGCTAATTGGGCGTCGATTACCAGAATGCTAAGAAAATTTGCACAAGTAATAGCTAAATCACATAGACGCTGTTAGCTAAATGCTAATGAGCGAAAACTAACATAATCTAATTGCAAAGACAGGCAAAAGCATAGCTAGTAGCAACCGGATGTCATTTTCGGTAAGTATGGACATTTACAAGCGAAAGTGAACGAGAGAAATTGTGCAAATGAACAAAGTTCATGCATGCTTTTCTGAAGGAAGAGAAGCATGTGTACATGAAGATTAGGGGAGAAGTACAAAGAAAGGAAAAACGCTAGTAGAGAAAAAATGGCAGCTCATCCAGAGCTCTTGGACATCTCAAACACGGCAGAAAGATGTTCTAAGATATCTGATGGCAAACATTTAGTAGTGAATTGCATACAAGTGTAACTTCGTCACCTCAAGTGCGTTGCACAATAGAGACTCACCGATAGATATAGAATGCAATGGACTCACCACCTCCATCTTTCTCCTGTTGTGCTATTTACAAACAAAAGGTGACTGGCTCAACTTTTCAACAGAATCGGCAGACTGAATACACCCCTGATCACACACAAAAGCAGTTCACTTTCATAGCAGCCAGATCGTTGTATAATTTCTTCTCACATCTACAAGCTATCCTCCTCTCACCCTTTCTCTTCAATTGTGGACTTCAGTGCACAACACATCAGCTGGCTGTGACTAGACGAAAACAACTTTCCAAGCCAAACCATCATATCATGAATGCTAACCGCTACACACAGCCTACACCGTTGTCACTATATTAGCTAACATCAAGTCAACAACATAGCTACTAGAACTAACTTGTTAGTGAACCCGCTACAATCATGCAGTACAGTGTACAGTTAGCAAGCAGTTTAGCAGTTACACCGGCGGGCCCCGGTGGCAATAAATTAGTAAAACCAAAAGCTTACCTTGACTTGGAAGAGTTCCAGTGTTGGATAGCTATAGCCAGCTAGGTGACATAGAATCCCTTTCTGTTTGAGCCGGGTGTTTGAGTAGGCTAAACTTGCTAGCTGGCTGCATTTTCTAGCTAAGTAAGTGAAAGTAAAAAAAAAAAAAATATATATATATATATATATATATATCTATATATATATATATATCTATATATATATATATATATAGATATATATAGCTACAGTTTACATAGAAATATAGTCGTAAGTTTACATACACCTTAGCCAAATACATTTAAACTCAGTTTAAATGCCTTTAAATTGCCTTTAAACATTGCCTTTAAATTGTTTAACTTGGGTCAAATGTTTCGGGTTGCCTTCCACAAGCTTCCCACAATAAGTTGGGTGAATTTTGGCTCATTCCTTCTGACAGAGCTGGTGTAACTGAGTCAGGTTAGTAGGCCTCTTTGCTCGCACTCGCTTTTTCAGTTCTGCCCAGAAATGTTCTATAGGATTGAGGTAAGGGCTTTGTGATTGCCACTCCAATACCTTGACTTTGTTGTCCTTAAGCCATTTTGCAACAACTTTAGAAGTATGCTTGGGGTCATTGTCCATTTGGAAGACCCATTTGAAACCAAGCTTTAACTTCCTGACTGATGTCTTGAAATGTTGCTTCAATATATCCACATAATTTTCCTCCCTCATGATGCCATCTATTTTGTGAAGTGCACCAGTCCCTCCTGCAGCAACGCACCCCCACAACATGATGCCCGTGCTTCACGGTTGGGATGGTGTTCTTCGGCTTGCAAGCCTCCCCCTTTTTCCTCTAAACATATCGATGGTTATTATGGCCAAACAGTTCTATTTTTGTTTCATCAGACCAGAGGACATTTCTCCAAAAAGTACGATCTTTGTCCCCATATGCAGTTGCAAACCGTAGTCTGGCTTTTTTATGGCGGTTTTGGAGCAGTGGCTTCTTCTTTGCTGAGCGGCCTTATGTCAATATAGGCTCGTTTTACTTTGGATATAGATACTTTTGTACCTGTTTCCTCCAGCATCTTCACACGGTCCTTTGCTGTAGTTCTGGGATTGATTTGCACCTTTCGCATCAAAATACTTTCATCTCTAGGAGACAGAACACGTCTCCCTCCTGAGCGGTATGACGACTGTGTGGTCCCATGGTGTTTATACTTGAGTACTATTGTTTGTACAGATGAACGTGGTACCTTCAGGTGTTTGGAAATTGCTCCCAAGGATTAACCAGACTTGTGGAGGTCTTGGATGATTTCTTTTGATTTTCCCATGATGTCAAGCAAAGAGGCACTGAGTTTGAAGATAGGCCTTGAAATACATCCACAGGTATACCTCCAATTGACTCAAATGATGTCAATTAGCCTATCAGAAGCCTCTAAAGCCATGACATCATTTTCTGGAATTTTCCAAGTTGTTTAAAGGCACAGTCAACTTAGTGTATGTAAACTTCTGACCAACTGGAATTGTGATACAGTAAATTATAGGTGAAATAATCTGTCTGTAAACAATTGTTGGAAAAATGACTTGTGTCATGCACTAAGTAGATGTCCTAACCGACTTGCCAAAACTATAGTTTGTTAACAAGAAATTTGTGGAGTGTTTGCTTATCAGTGCTAGACATAATATGGAAAAGAAAAAACAAAGCAAAAAAAAAAAAACATTATTCAGCAGCCCATCAATCAGTTGATGTGTGCTGTGGGGTTGAAGCTACGAACCCACAGCTTTTCCTTGAACCTCAGGAACTTGACCACTATCTGCCTGGACCTGTTACCAGGCCGGTGGTGGGTTTTCCAGTCCTGTAGTCGTACTCCACCTCAATCTTCATGTGGCCCATCTTCAGTTTCTCAGTGATCATTTCCCTCTCTTTGTCCTCAGACTCCGTCCAGGTTTCATGTAGAGATTCTGCAATTCCTTCCACACCAATGTTGGTCCCTCAAGATAATCTGATTTCTCCATCATTGTTATCATAGATTCACATACAGAACTGATGGCCTCTCTCAATGAATTACAGATTGCTGTCATCTTGCTGTTCTCCTCTTTAAACTAATCGAGCTGACCCTGGGAGAACTGTAGATTGTTCTTCAGATCCTGGACCTCTCTGGTCAGATCGTCCATTCTTTTATTAGTTGACTCCACCAGTATTTGGACTTGATGCTATTTTCTTGTTGTTGTAACAACTGCTTGTAGAACTCTTTTTGTTAAAAAGATCCTTCACCTGTGATAGAGACATTACTGTCCTCAACAGTACTCCCACAGGCTTTGGTCTTTGTCATGGTAGCAACGTAGGCTACGCTTTTACTCCTCGCAGTTCCAGAAAGGGTAGGTCACAGGGCAGATGGAAACCACAACAAAAATCAGGGATTCAAACAGTCACACTCCCGGGACAATCCGTGGTCCTAGCCGCAAGGGCTGTGGGCTGTCTACAAGCTGCTAAGGAAATCTGGCTAACTTGAGAGCTAGCTAACGTTAGTTAGAAGCTAGTCTAACGTCTGCGTCAACAAGGGAACAATGAGCTACTTCTCTGGAGCAAAATAGACCTGCTATTCTTCCCTGTAACACAGCGAATGTCCCACACCTTAATGTGATGTTATATGTTGACAATTATTTGAAAATAAGTTAACCTGTTATGGCTAGGGGGCAGTATTTTCACGGCTGGATAAAAAACGTACCCGATTTAATCTGGTTACCACTCCTACCCAGTAACTAGAATATGCATATACTTATTACATATGGATAGAAAACACCCTAAAGTTTCTAAAACTGTTTGAATGGTGTCTGTGAGTATAACAGAACTCATTTGGCAGGCAAAAACCTGACAAGGTTTCAGGCAGGAAGTGGCCTGTCTGACAAGGTGTCATTCTTCTTGTCTCTGTTTATTGAAGAGTGAGGATCTTAGCTGTCCCGTGACACTTCCTACGGCTGCCATAGGGTCTCAGAAGGCGGTAAAAAGCTGAATCGTGGCTTTGCAGGCTATGGCTGAAAAAAAGTAGCGCGTTTGGGTAGTGGCTGGTTACAGTACTGTGAGACTCAGGCTCGTGCCCGCGTCGACCGAAAGCTTTGTTTCTTTCCTCTGTTTAGCTAAAAGGAGATTCCCGGTCGGAATATTATCGCTTTTTTACGAGAAAAATGGCATAAAAATGGATTTTAAACAGCGGTTGACATGCTTCGAAGTACGGTAATGGAATATTTAGATTTTTTTTGTCACGAATTGCACCATGCGCACGACCCTGATTTACCATTTCAGATAGTGTCTGGGACGCACGAACAAAACGCCGCTATTCGGATATAACGATGGATTATTTTGGACCAAACCAACATTTGTTATTGAAGTAGCAGTCCTGGGAGTGCATTCTGACGAAGACAACAAAAGGTAATCAAACTTTTATAATAGTAAACCTGATATTGGTGAGTGCTAAACTTGCCGGGTGTCTAAATAGCTAGCCCGTGATGCCTGGGCTATGTACTTAGAATATTGCAAAATGTGCTTTCACCAAAAAGCTATTTTAAAATCGGACATATCGAGTGCATAGAGGAGTTCTGTATCTATAATTCTTAAAATAATTGTTATGCTTTTTGTGAACGTTTATCGTGAGTAATTTAATAAATTGTTAGTGAATTCGCCGGAAGTTTGCGGGGGGTATGCTAGTTCTGAACGTCACATGCTAATGTAAAAAGCTGGTTTTTGATATAAATATGAACTTGATTGAACAAAACATGCATGTATTGTATAACATAATGTCCTAGGGTTGTCATCTGATGAAGATCATCAAAGGTTAGTGCTGCATTTAGCTGTCTTCTGGGTTTTTGTGACATTATATGCTAGCTTGAAAAATGGGTGTCTGATTATTTCTGGCTTGGTACTCTGCTGACATAATCTAATGTTTTGCTTTCGTTGTAAAGCCTTTTTGAAATCGGACAGTGTGGTTAGATAAAGGAGAGTCTTATCTTTAAAATGCTGTGAAATAGTCATATGTTTGAAAAATTGAAGTTTTTGTATTTTTGAGGAATTTGTAATTCGCGCCACGCCTATCATTGGATATTGGAGCAGGTGTTCCGCTAGCGGAACGTCTAGATGTAAGAGGTTAATTCATAGTCATTTTGAAAAAGAAAGACACGAGAAAGAGGCATCTTTCAATGCATGCCACCGGAACCGCTACATGTGGAGAGCTACATGTTGAGAAGCACAGTGAGGATCATTGCCTCTGCACAGTGTCTGAAGCTGCAGTGTCTGAAGAGGACAGAGAGGCTAAGCTGGCGTCACACTGCTCTTCGTTATGAAGTATCTCATGTATCTAATAGGCCTTTAATTTAAGTAATAATAGAGTTAAATCTTGTTAACACGTTTGACTTTTAGTTCAATATAATTGTGTAATTCCATACCGGAGTGACAGCAGGGTGTATGTGCTGGGATATATTTGAAATAGGCATATACATTGATTTAGCTATGCACTGTTTGGAGAATGATCCAAGATAAACCATCTCTTCGACTGCCTCTTCTTGCTCATCCTCAGCTCATCTGCATATTCAAACAGTCCCAGAGTGATAGCTGGCCAGCTGGGAGTAGAAGGAGTGGGAGCCCTTCCAAACGGAAGTTTCATTCTACTTTCTCTCTTTCTCTCTCTATCACGCTTTCTCTCTGCTGGAATCAAGCTAGGTGGATTACCTTGTCAAGAGTACAGGTTCAAACATAGACTAATAAGAAGAAAAGCCAGTTTAAATTCACCATGAAGAGCTACCATCCCGAGAGTCTGTCCCATACTATCAACTATATCTTTCAAAAAATACCCTTGGCTTCCTTACACTCCTCACTATCTAAAAGAGAAAAGCACCAGGATACTGCTGTCAGAGCAGAGCAGGTGAGTCTGGGTAAGTGAGACACTGTAATCACCAAACGGGTGAGTCTTTCTGCGCTGAAGAGACTCTCCAGTGATTTGGAAATGTGCACAGGCAACTCATCAGTGTCCAAAAAAGGCAGGGCCATTAATTAGCCCCAAACAATGTTCTCCTGGCTTATTGACTTCTTAATGTACAGGGAACGACCTGGTTTGTGTTCCCACTCCAGTCAATGACACAGGCCTCTCCGGGGTTCTGGAATGACCATTATGTCATCCTAGCCCTGCCCTTCAGAAATCAGAGCTGCACTGTATTTCATCCTTCGTTTTCTCCTTTGCTCATTCCTCATTAACTATGTAGGAGACTGTGATGCCGGGGCTGGGACACAGGGCTGGGTATTGGGTTGAGGCTGAGAGCTGGGGCTAGGTCTGGGGCTGGTAGCTGCTGGGAGCTGAAGATGGGTCTGGAGGCTGGGGCTTGGGTTGGGGCTGGGGCCAGGACTGACTGAATGTGGGTTGATTTTCCCTGTATGGATCATCTGAAATGATGGTGTTGGGTCTGCAATTTGAAATTGCAGGCTACTCTTGGAATAAGCTAGAGCATGAAGGGCGAAAGAGTGACTTCCAAACCACTCGTAAAAAACAAAATATCCTTCCTCCTCCAGCTGGGTCTGTGTTAATAAAGCCCTGAGTTCTGACACAGAAAATGTGAAACATCCTCACACCATTACTTACATTATGTGTGCATGGATGTGTTTTGGATTTTCACATAGTACATGCACGATAGGAAAGAGGCCACCCACCTGCCTCCTGAGGAGAAAAACCCACAGATACAGGAATGCACATTCAATGCACCCTAGGGGATAGTTTTATACCCTTTTTTGTTTGACAGACAATCCAGCTATGTTGGGGGTCGATTTGGTAAATGGGTTTGTGTGTTCTACACTGCTATTTACTGTGTGATAACACCTTAAAAAAGAAAAACATCATTTAATATGCATCTGTCTCTGTTCCTAATACTGTAATAAAATGTCAGAAGGCATTAAAAGAATGAAGAATGATACAGGACGACACAAAACAATCTGAAATGTATATTAAACCAATAATGCCTTCCAGTACTATTGTTGACCGATGACTCTAGCCTCAGCATTGTACCACTGTTCAGATAACAGCAGGTGAATAACCAAGGACAACAGATGCGAGGAGCAACTCTCCTGATGGATGAGGCAGTGACCTATAACCCCGAACTTCACCATTTCTAAAAAGGAGTTAGTGAGGGAGGGAGGCAGGGAGGGGGGAGAAAGGGAAATGAAAGGTGATGAAAATCCACAACAATAGGAGGCAACATCATATGTCACAACCATATACTTTATTATAAAAGTCTATGAGTGCATTAAAATCCAATGATAAGATTGATCTAACCCATTGTAGCAACAATATGATAAATGTGGGTAAAGCGTATGACAAAAGATAAGCCCCCACAGGCAGTTATTAAACTGAATTTTTGCTGATGGGGTTAGAGTAATAAGTAAGTTAAATCAAAATATTTTCAATTGCTGTATTAAGCATACAATATAAGATGGCAGCCAGAGAAGCTTCACTAACAGATAAGTCTTTTTTTATAAAGTCTCATATAAAAGATATCCCGACCAGCGCACTGTGATCCGCACGCAGGGTTGAAATCAGTGAGAGAGAGAGAGAGAGAGAGAGAGAGAGAGAGAGAGAGAGAGAGAGAGAGAGAGAGAGAGAGAGAGAGAGAGAGAGAGAGAGAGAGAGAGAGAGGGATAAACACTAAATTGAGACTCAGCATGCAGAATTCTGCAAAAATATCCTCAGTGTACAACGTAAAACATCAAATAATGCATGCAGAGCAGAATTAGGTCTACACCCGCTAATTATCAAAATCTAGAAAAGAGCGTTAAATTCTAGAACCACCTAAAGGGAAGCGATTCCCAAACCTTCCATAACAAAGCCATCACCTACAGAGAAATTAACCTGGAGAAGAGCCCCCTAAGCAAGCTGGTCCTGGGGCTCTGTTCACAAACACAAACAGACCCCACAGAGCCCCAGGACAGCAACACAATTAGACCCAACCAAATCATAAGAAAACAAAAAGACCATTACTTAACACATTGGAAATAATTTACAAAACAATTGTGCAAACTAGAATGCTATTTGGCCCTAAACAGAGAGTACACAGTGGCAGAATACCTGACCACTGTGACTGACCCAAAATTAAGAAAATATTTGACTATGTACAAACTCAGTGAGCATAGCCTTGCTATTAATAAAGGCCGCCGAAGGCAGACCTGGCTTTCAAGAGAAGACAGGCTATGTACACACTGCCCACATAATGAGGTGGAAACTGAGCTGCACTTCCTAAACTCTTGGCAAATGTATGACCATATTAGAGACAGTGATTTCCCTCAGATTACACAGACCCACAAAGAATTCGAAAACAAATCCAATTTTGATAAACTCCCATATCCACAGTGTGCAATCACAGCAGCAAGATTTGTGACCTGTTGCTACAAGAAAAGGGGAACCAGTGAAGAACAAACATCATTGTAAATACAACCTACATTTTATTTATTTTCCCTATGTACTTTAGCTATTTGCACATCATTACAACACTGTATATGAACATAATATGACATTTGAAATGAGTGTAATTGAGTGTAATGTTTACTGTACATTTTTTATTGTTTATTTCACTTTTGTTTATTATCTATGTCACTTGCTTTGGCAATGTAAACATATGTTTCCCATTCCCCTTGAATTGAATTGAGAGCAAGAGCGAGAAAGACAGGGAAATATAAAGAAAAAGATTGTGACTGTATGACTATATGTCTTTCATAATAAAACAAACAAAAATGAGCAAAAATTGGTATGGTCAACCAAGACTATCTGTCTGTTTACACCAAACTAATGCTTCATTGAAGCTGTGTCTTTTTAATGCATAGCCTAACAAATTTTAACACCGTTGATATCCAGCTCATTACAGTAGTCTAGAAGAAACAGTAATAGGGGGATAGCCCAGTGTGCAATCACAGACATTACATTGTAGCCACATTTTTCCATTCTAAACTATTTGCGACTCTAGGCTTTTTTCGTTGAGGGCATAAAGTGACAAGTGTAGACCATTTATTTTGATGAAGGCTAACTATGATTTTTTTGTTGCGAAAATCCATCCTACAAATTATCTACTTTTTGATGGCATAGGCAGCACAACTGGCCATCCGGACAGCACTCGAACACTCAGCTCGAGCATTTTTCTGCATGCAGGTATGGCTATAAATTCGACAGCTTACCTTGAGAAGCTCCGATATCCACGAGGGCAATTAGAAAAAACAAAAATAAGGTGATCATCTTCAATAAGTATCCCGCGACTCCTCTTCTTCCACTTCTAGCAGTTTGTCCACTGTACCCCATGACGAGGAGTCAAAAACTCCGCGATGAAGCAAGTCCAGTGGCTATCAAATGCCGTTCCAAATTCTCTACAGTCCTTGCAGCAGAGGCAATGGAATCTTTCGGAGCCTCAAATGTAATCAATAGAAAGGGAAGGTAGAACGTGGGAGGAAAATTGATAGAGAATCAACAAATTCCAGGACTTCAATGAAACAGTTTTGAAATATGACAGATATTACATTGGCTTTATATGAAGCTATGCATGAAAACCTCTGAAATTACCGTTTGCTCTGTTCACTTTAATATTGAACTGGTCTAACTGAATCTATGGGCCGATGTCTTTTTGATATGTAGTTCATGTTCCGAATCTGAAAATGCACAAAAGTCCTCCGTAACTGGCTCTACCGCGCTCCTCACTCCATCAAGCCAGAGTGTTTGCAACCTCAGTACCGAGTCTAGCGCACTGATCGACTTTAATCAGAGAAGACTCCGTCTCTATACTCTGCCGCTTCAACCAATCCAAATACGACCGACTCTTGTCTGTGGATGCCATATCAAAACCCGGCCTGGCGCTTCGGAATGGATGATATTGATGGACTATAGACGGCTGAGTTGTTATAGCAACAAAACTGATGCGTGTGCAACTTTGGGGCAAAACAGACTGACTTGGCTTAGAATCAAAGGATTGCTGACAACATGTCAACTATATTTCCTCTCCAAATGTTTATTGAAAACGTAAATAGATTAGTAAATGAGCACTTGTTGGTTCTCAAATACATTATTACTTTTGTTGGTTAGCTAGCTAATACATTATTACTGTTGTTGGTTAGCTAGCTAATACATTATTACTGTTGTTGGTTAGCTAGCTAATACATTATTACTGTTGTTGGTTAGCTAGCTAATACATTATTACTGTTGTTGGTTAGCTAGCTAATACATTTTTGCCATATTAGCATAGACATGACATGTGTCAAAACACCTCAAAATAACAAATGATATCAATAACAAGATCTAGCTGAAAGAGACACCTCCCCACATGGCAGCATCTTCTCATTGTTGCTCGCTATATGGCAATCCAGAATCATAACAACAAATGGCTCGTTTTCGTGACATCGTCGGGCAACCATTCTGTAGGAGTGTGTGGATAAATTGATAAGCATTAGTATACCATCAATTATTTCCCATGCTATGATTATTTAAGTTGAACCCTTTTCGAAAATTCCCCCAAAATGTTCACAAATTGGTATGGCTATATTGTAAAGAGTAGACTGTGGACATTGAAATTGACCCTAACATTTTCGGTGATGTAGAGTTAGCCGAATCAGTCAGTTTTGAATTTAAATATATGGTGTTTAATAGTTATTTTCTACCCTACAATAACTATCATTTGTATTTGGCTATTACAATATATGTTGTAAAGGTTATTTGAGCATGAATATTGCTTACTGAGCAAATGTAAGGCAACATCTATTTATACTGCTGTAAGGCCACAAATCAAATCAAACTGTTGAAATTCAATCAGGAAACACATTTTCTCTAACTGGCATTTGTTCTTGTCACAGCCACACTCCTGATTCTCATTTAGACACAGTCATTAGGCCTAACATGCAGCAATGTCACAAGACCTGATCAATAATTACCACAGAGGGGCATGAATGAGTCTCAACACCGTTGGCCTTGTCTGAATCCTTCAGTCCCTGCTCCCACATAGTCTGACCTACAGGAGAAAATAAGTAAATGGATTCTGCACAACAAGCTCCATATTTCATTGACATGGAATGTGTCTATTGAAATAACGATGCAACCCTGGATGGAGGGAGATCAATATCATGTTGTGTTTACTTTTTTGCCAATTACAGTAGGGAGCCTGCTTGAATAGACCAGTATAGTTGACATTTCTGGTACAGATCAATGCTGCTAAGCACTGTAACAGTTTTGTTTCCAGGGGCAACATATTGTATGAATGAACAATATCCTGGTTGGTTATATCGGAAAGCCGTACGAGTCATGGCCACAATGGATAGGCTGAAGAGTGTTTGAGAAGCAAGCGCAAAATTGGAAAAAAGTAAAAGTGGGGTTTGTAGAGTTTATACAGGCACACGTAGTTTTAGGCTTTGGGGATGTGATGATTCAGTCCGCAACAATTTTCAAAAATCACTGCACATCAATCAAGCTCTATGGAGAGTCTTACTTTTTTAGACATAACTTTGTTTTGCGAAGAGAGAAAATGGCAAAAACTTTATTGTATTTAGGGCAATACTTTTTCCATTAGAAAATTACACTTTTTCTTTTTTTATATTTACTGCTGCTGAAAGATTATTTATGCGTGACATAATCTACACTACCTGGAATCTTTGTGATTAATGTGAAATGTGAAGTCGACAGTAGCTCTATGCCTAGAATTTTTTTTAAAGTGAAAATAACCATTTGTAAATGTAAATCTAATTTAAGAAACAGAGTATTCTTATCACCTTCCATCCATTTAAGGTGAATGAACAATGATGTCAATGGGCCGTTGTCAACTCACTGGCATTTCAATTTGAGTTACGAGATGCAGGAAATTGCTTTTTTTGCCAGTAGAACTCTTGTGGGATGGGAGAGACAAGCTGACTGGCATGATGGGATCCAAAATATCCATCCTCAAATAGACTTATTTTCAGAATCACTTTCAGTGTGGTGATTTGCCTAGTGATCCAGTTACTTTAGGTCAATATTTTAATGTGTTAAATATACAACTGTATGAACAGTAGTATACTGGGAAATTAAAGCAGATTATGCCATTTCCATTTTTACATTATCACTCTATGAAAACCTGCGGCATTTGTATAATTGCAGTCAGTATTTTTATTGGAATCTAGTTAGACATTAAAGGTCATACAGATACATACATCTGTTGTTAATTCATGGGGAAAGGGCTAATGTTACTATTCCATTTACTATTCCATATATAATAAACACATAGACTACTGTACTTTCTGCTAAATATTTCAAATGCTTCAGCAGGTTGACGTTTATTGTCATGAGTCTTGTCCTGGGGGCAGAACTGAGCGATTTCCCTTTAGATAAGCCAGCTGCAAAGTCATAAACATTTTTTGTAATTCATTTAAGGTTAGGGTTAGGCATTAGAGTTAGCAGTGTGGTTAAGGTTAGGGTTAAGGTTAGGGTTAGGTTAAAAATCAGATTTTATGACTTTGTGGTTGTGCCAGCGAGTGACCACTCTGCAGAGCTGCCTCCAGAACAAGATTCATGATGAAAAACGCTAACCTGCGTAATTTAACTATTTTGTAACTACTTTGTAGTGATTAAAAATGCTTATTCCATAATGATGTTGGCTATTAATTACCTCCTTGTAACTTGTAAGTAGATATAGTACCATGTAAATAGTGCATGGTTAAACATTGCTACCTAACACTCTGACAAATAGACTCATTAGAGCCAAGATGAAGCAGGCTACTCTTTCCTCCACTCGTATTAGTGTCAGATTTTAATTCATTAAAGGACAGTAAAAGTGTTGAATTTCCATTCTTGTGTTATTAATGGTGTGGTTGTTAATTAGAGAAGGAAGAAGGAGATGGAGGCTGTGTGTTGTGGTAATCAGGCTGACCACACCACAGACTAAATTGTACAATAAACAGCAGCAGACAGTATTCTGTCTCTCAATAGCCCTGCTGATAGCCTACAGTAGTTAAGGAAAGTAATGTCCCCACACTGTTCAGGCTCTCCAAAACTTTCATATTCTCAGTGTCTCATCAGAAACTACTTAGGATTGATGTTGCCATTTGCTTTTGGGACTCAGTAGGAGGCATATGATGCCTTCAGAAGGTATTTATGCCACTTGACTTATTCTACTTATTCTTTTGTTGTGTTACAAACTGAATTTAAAATTGATTAAACATATATGTTTTTCTCACCCATCTACACACAATACCCCTTAATGACAAAGTAAAAACATGTTTTTAGAATTTTTTGCCAATGTATTGAAAATGAAATAAAGAAATATCTAATTTACCTAAGTATTCACACCCCTGAGTCAATACTTTGTAGAAGCACCGTTGGCAGCGATGACAGTTTTTGAGTTTTTCTGGGTAAGTTTCTAAGAGCTTTCCACACCTGGATTGTGCAACATTTGCCCATTATTCTTTTTTCTTCAAGCTCTGTCAAATTGGTTGTTGATCATTGCTAGACAACCATTTTCAGGTCTTGCCATAGATTTTCTAGCAGATTTAAGACAAACCTGTAACTCGACCACTCTGGAGCATTCACTATCTTCTTGGTAAGCAACTGGCCTTTTTAGGTGTTTTAGGCTATTGTACTGCTGAAAGGGGAAGTCATCTCCCAGTTTCTGGTGGAAAGCAGACTGAACCAGGTTTTTCTCTAGGATTTTGCCTGTGCTTAACTCCATTCCGTTTCTTTTTCTCCTGAAAAACTCCCCAGTCCTTAATGATTACAAGCATACCTATAACATGATGCAGCCACCACTATGCTTGAAAATATGGAGAGTGGTACTCAGTAGTGTGTTGTATTGAATTCGCCCCAAACATAACACTTTGTAGAAAGGACATAAAGTTAATTGCTGTGCCACATTTTTTGCAGTATTACTTTAGTGCCTCACTTCCTTCTTTTCACTCAGTCAATTAGGTTAAAACTTCTTCAGGCTAGGGTCTATTTTTCTCCACTTCCTGTCTGACTGACGTGCCCAAAGTAAACTGCCTGTTACTCAGGCCCAGAAGCCAGGATATGCATAAAATTGGTACCATTGGATAGAAAACACTTTGACGTTTGTAGAAATGTTAAAATAATGTATGAGACTATAACACAATTGATATGGTAGGAGAAAATAAAAAATAAAAATAAACAGAATTTTTCTTTTTTGAGCCCATGCTCTTACATTGGAAAGCTATGGGGCATATTCAATTCCAGCTCCCAGATTGCAATTCCTATGGCTTCCACTAGATGTCAACAGTCTTTGTTCAAGGTTTCAGGCTTGTTTCTTCCCAAATGAGGAAGTATTTAGAGTCTTGGTACTGAGAGTCACAGTTGGAAATCAGTCTGTGTGCGCGCGACGAAGAGGACATGCACCTGCTAATTTTACTTTCCTATTGAACATACTTCTTTTATAATGAAATATTATAGTTTAATTACATTTTAGGGTACCTCAGGATTAGATAGAAACATATTTTGACTTGTTTTAGCAAAGTTTAGCGGTAGCTTTTTGGATTAATTTCTCTGCATGTTGAACGAGTGGATTACTCAAATCGATGGCACCAACTAAACAGACTTTTTGAGATATAAAGAAGGATTTTATCTAACAAAACGACCATGCATGTTGTAGCTGGGACCCTTTGGATTGCAAATCAGAGGAAGATTTTCAAAAAGTAATTGAATATTTAATCGCTATTTGTGATTTTATAAAGCCTGTGCTGGTTGAAAACTATTTTGATGTGGGGTGCCATCCTCAAACAATCGCATGGCATGTTTTCACTGTAAAGCCTATTGTAAATCAGGCAATGCAGTTAGATTAACAAGAATTTAAGCTTTTAACCGATATAAGACACTTGTATGTACCTAGATGTTTAACATCCATAATTTTTATGATTATTTATTTGAATTGCGCGCCCTTCAATTTCACTGGAAGTTGTCGATAACTTCCGGGCGAGACGCCTAGCCTTAAGAAGTTTTTAATGTTATGAGGTAACTACAATGTTGTTGATCCATCCTCAGTTTTTTCCTATCACAGCCATTAAACTCTGTAAAAGTCACCATTGGCCTCATGGTGAAATCCCTGGGTGGTTTCCTTCCTCTCTGGCAAATGAGTTCAGAAGGACGCCTGTATCTTTGTAGTGACCATCCAAAGTGTAATTAATAACTTCCCAATGCTCAAAGGGATATTATACCAATAGTTGCCCTTCTTTGCGAGGCATTGTAAAACCTCACTGGTGTTTGTGGTTGAATCTTTGTTTGAAATTCATTGCTCAACTGAGGGACCTTACAGATACGTTTATGTGTGGGGTACAGAGATGAGGCAGTCATTAATAAATTATGTTAAACTCTAAACACTTTTTTACTCCTGAACTTATTTAGGATTGCCATAAGAAAGGGCTTGAATACTTATTGACTCAAGACATTTCAGCTTTTCGTTTTTTATTTGTAGAAATTTCAAAAAACATTATTCCACTTTGACATTACAGGGTAGTGTGTGTAGGCCAGTGATATAACATCTGAATTTAATCAATTTTAAATTCAGGCTGTAACACAACAACATGTGGAAAAAGTAATGTGGTGTGGTAGGAATACTTTCTGAAGGCACTGTAACGGTGGCTGAGTAACCACATTTCAATCTACAGTTTTTATGAAAAAATCACGACAGCTGTGATGGGAACAGGAAGTATCGGTACAATTTTATAAATGCCGACATGGCAGGCTCTTTTTATGTCGCTAAAATGAATTATGAGAGAAATGGCAGCCGAAGCGCCTTTTTGCGCAAATATTGATATAATAACCATCCTGGAAGTAAACTTGGAGTAATGCGATGACATGGTGTGTGGTCCTCCCACTATGACTCGGAAAACCATGCAGTTTAAATTAGGCTACAGATTAAATAAATTATGATGAACTTCACAGGGTGGTGAAAGTGCAAGGTGATGAGCTTGATGCTGCTTTACTATAAATATTGAGGGTCTTATTCTGGTGACATGATGGTCGATGCTTGACTGCTGTTTTGACAAATAAAAACATTCTCGCTATTATCCATAATCTCATCATGTAGACTAGCCTGAGAGAGAGAGAGAGAGAGAGAGAGAGAGAGAGAGAGAGAGAGAGAGAGAGAGAGAGAGAAGAGAGAGAGAGAGAGAGAGAGAGAGAGAGAGACTGATATAGTCTGCACACAAAGCAGCAGATCAGAGGTGATTTTTATTACTGTAAGCCACAGGGACACAGTGACTGTCTACCGGTCAGTGACGACAGTATGTGCCACACAATGAAGCTGTTTTCGATGGCTTCAGCGCTACTTTAACTGCTGCCCTTGAAATCAATATTAAAGTGATTTGCGGCACCGTATGTGGCAAGGAATCAAAACTTAATTTAGGCAGATAAAGATGCCATTTCACAGGGAGATAAAGTGCTGCATCATGGGAGATGTGTTCTCCCCTGGCCTGCTCTCAGCTTCTCACTCGGCCTCACAGATTTACAGGCTCCTTTTTCCTGCCCCATAAAACGGCAAATCTGCTCACCAGGCGACACAGAAGAATGATAGTGGATTAATTTGTCAAGAAGCCTCCACTTATTTACAGTCCTCTTCCATTACCGTCGCTTTTCCCGTAAGACAAAAACGAGTGTCTGAAGTCAAGATATCGATTTACCTGTCCATCACGACCGTGAGTCATCGTGAAAAACACACACAGCCAAAGACTCTGCTGACCTACCTGTCTACATTTAGGATGGGTTAGTGTCACCTCAACAGCTTCACAGTGAGATTTCCACAATCATTTCCATTTTCCATAAAATGTTACTTCTTTAGAAACTGAAAATGAGTGTAATTAAGAATACAGTTATTTATTGACAATGTGCCAGACATCGGTAAATGAATGGTGAGATGTTTTGCGTTCACCAACCCAATATCTCTTTCTCAACTTGTTTACACAGGCAGCACAATTTTAATGTTTTCTACACTAATTGGTCTTTTGACATCAGATATTTTTCAGAGACCAATTAGGGAGTGAATGTTATTTATATTAAGATTTACATGGAGAAATGGGCCGTTTCTGAAATGAAAGTGGATGGCCCTCCCTTCAGCAAAATATATTTTACCTAAACCCTCCCGGAACGCTTAAAACAGTGACCCTCCCCTAAACCCCCAAATAATAATACAAAAAGCGGATAACAGAGAACATGTCTATGTTTACCCTCATTTCTTGGACAGACCAGAGCCTGCAGTTTTAGAAGCTGTTCTTCGTCCTGTAAGCTTTACATGGCAATGCAGGAATTTTAATAGCATACAGAGCTGCAGCCCAGAAGGTTGTGGGTTCGCAGACCACCATGGACAAGAGTAGGGGTAGAAAGATCTCCTTTATAGTAAAAGCCTTGCATGCATGAATCTATCATCCTATTTGCAGGCCAAAGAAAAAAATGCCTTTTATAAACATTTCATATTCAATTCTACGTCCTTTTACAAATTAGCAGAATCTTTTTTAATACTACACAAATTACTGAAATGGCAAGCTAAAAATGAACAGAGAGATATAACTATGTGTTCATCTTATCATATTTCTCCAATGCCAAATCAGTCTGTAACGAAACTGTCCCTGTTTGCAAATAATTCAATCTGAGACCTCATTAGGAATCTGAACATGGTACCGTACTTTGAAAAGTTAGGCCTACCTTTTCACACCAGATGGAGTAGGCCTATTGATCCAGAAAAATGTAAGCTTTAACTGCTGGCTACTCTTCTTCTGTGGCGTAACCCAATGAGAGAAGGTCATAACAAGTGTTTCCCTAAAAGCTGTCTGGATTTAAACATCTATTGTACAGAAAGTGAATAGCTTAATCAGTTGATAGTGACAGAATTAGATTAATTCCCAGGCAAAGTCAATGTTTTGTCTCCTCAGCTATAGAAGGTTGTAGCTCAGCCTCTGAATGTCAAAGAAAGTAAACAATGATATCCACATGTGCATCGGAGACACGTCTTTCCCAGGTATTTCACAGCTTGTTTCTAGCATAAAGCATTGCGGACCAAAGCGCTGTTATATATCACTTTATATAATCAGATTTGTTTTATTTTCTTCAAAATCTTAAACTAACAAGGGGTAGTAGGCTTGTGCTTTTTGACATTTTCATTAATAAAGGGTGGGTAGGCCTATGGCATACCCTCTCATACCCCCTCAATTCGAGTCTTGGTTTTAACTTAACAGCCCTTCACTGACATGGAGGTAGGCTATTTAAAGAGTGCATGGTGGGTTGAAATGAATGATGTCTACTCCAACGTTTCTACTTTCAGCACAATGAGCTGTCCATTTCCGATTGATTGTGCCACTTCAAGTTTCAGCACCACGGTGTAAGTTATTTGAATCTGGCTTGTTGTGATGTCAATAACTCTGATAAATAGGCCTACATCATGGGCAATAAACATATTGTTTTTAATAAAATCAATTATAGTAGTAGCAAGCTATCAAAGTTGACCTCCGGTCCTCCTTTCTAATCTCCTCATCTTCACGCTCTCCTTCTCAAACTGACAGAACATAGGCTATAGGATAGTCCACCACAAGATAGTGATTTTTTTGGACTAGGCCTAATCAACAACAACAAAAAATAAAATTAAAACTTTGACTCTTCTCCTGTACTGCCACCGTAGCCCTACACAGCACAGCCATTGGTTAGACAGCTCACAAAAACGTTTTGGATCAGCAAGAGCAGAGCAGGCCGGGGCTCAAGGTTGGAATATCCATTACAGTGTGTAATGCAGCCTAGTTTGATTTACACCTTCCCAGCAGCTATCTTACAAATATAACTTTGCCCTGTGGTTCTCCGATCATGGACTTTGTAGCCTATAGGCTATGGATCATTTGATTGAGACCACACTAAATAGCCTATAGGCGTACTTGATATTGGGCACCCAGCGGAGAATCAGAGATGAGGGGCGGCATCAGGCACACATCGATATATAGCCTGATAAGCAACTCATTCTAAAACACTGAGAAATATTGATATTTCATAAATTACAAATGACATGCCCTCGCCTGGACTAGATTTAAAAATACTAAACCCTCCCCTTGACTGAAATGTAAAAAGCATGACCCTCCCCCATTTTCCTCCAGGTAACCATTTTGTACATTTTGATCCATCCCTGAAAAAAATATCAGAATTGGGCTGCCTGTGTAAACACAGCCGATGCAGTGCAGTGTCTGTGCTCGTTCATGCAAAGTATTAAGATCAGTGATGAGTGGTGCCTAGGAAAGTCTTACTGCAATTTTCTAAGACTTTTCTATTTAGTGTATGTCACAACCATTCCATTGACTTATGCCTCTTCTGTCTCAGTGGTTGCAAACTAAGAGGTATTTTCCTTACTCTCACTCCTCGTCCACAACTTTGTACTTTTACATTAATTGCTGCAGAGAATCTATCAGAAATAATTGGTTTTCTGGCATGATTAATATATTCTACATAACCCACTGAACCTCTTAAAGAGACTAAAGTCATTTGGTTTCTGAAAGGGTCAATAATGGCAGAGGGTTAATTTAATGTTATACTCCTCTGTGGGTTTGCCAGAACAAACTGGGCAGCTCACCACTTTACATACTGGAGAGAGAAGTAGGTTGGGCGAGGTAGGTAGAGCTAAACTGGAAAATAGAGTATGCATTCATTTATTAGATAATGGTCAGGTTTTCTGTATTTTGGTACTGTACACATTGTCTGATAAATGAATGCATACTGTATGTATTTAATTCCCATAATGTGTTTGTTTCTGGTAATGGACCACATGCAGTACCTTACTATTATGCCCTTTACATGACGAGTACTCAGCTTGTCTCTTGGTATTTGTGCCTAATGGGGCTCCATAGACCACCACTGTTGTTCTTCGGTGTCCAGTGAAGTAAGGCAGATCTTAACCCTAACTCCTAACCTCTGACCTTTCACCCTATTTCTCCTGTGAGCTCAGAGCCTATAGGAAGGTGGGAGGCAGTTTACTGTGCTGTGGCCCAGAAGCTCAGTGTCAGCACAAATTACACAAAGAAAAGAAGACTGTAGGGATCCAACATGGTGCTGAGGTTCAGCCTCAGATCATCTGTGAAGCTCCTTAAGTGTGTTTTCACTGTCATATTCATGATATAATAGATGTCCCACAGTATATTTTCATCTCAGTCGATGGCATCTGTTGTGGCATGCTGATAACAGTGTAAAGGCCATATAATTAGGAATTAGAATAGTGATTCAATAGGATCTCTGTGGTTAAGGCTCTGCTATGGCAGAGGGTTTGAATAAAGTGCCCCACCTACAGGTGAATAATGAGTCATAGTAATATATCAGTGATTCAATATGTTGAAGGAAAATGTCAGCATCATTGACATGAAGTTTACAGGTTAAAGCAAGCAACTCAAGACGAGGATAGAGTCCAGGGTCTTAAAGAAGCTATTCTTCACATTTCCGCCCCGAGGTCGAACCTCATAAACGTGTTTAGTCCTCGAGTGACTCACTGTCACTCTTATTGCTGTACATAGAGGTGAAAGATGACAACCCTGTGACTGTTCCAATATCCTGTGATGCAATATGATTGGATAAGCCAAATGTGCATTTTGGCTATTGTATCACACAATCACTGTTACAGTAGCCTGTGATACAATTGTAAGTCAGAAGGAAATCCTTTGTGTGATTCTATCTGTGATCTGTTGTTTGATATACCATTATAATCACCACAGAACGCAACCTTTGAGGAAATGTTTGTATGCCTCTGCATCCACCAAGCATTATATGACTCAGTACCATCAAAATGTATTGTTGGCCTTTCTAACAGTATGCAAGGTTTTGTTTATTTCTCGCCCATCCCGGCACACAAGGGCCAAACAGAGCACAGAATCTCTGCTTGGCTCGCTGTACTCCCCCGTAGACCTGTGAGAATACCACACACACACACATACATAAACACTCTCACACGCACATACACATGCAAATGCACGCACACAAACACACACACAAACTACAACACACATAAACACAGCCATATCATATATGTATGATCCCATTCATGGTGACCGTACGTACAGTATATGACTTCACTTTACCCTCCAAGAGCCCCTTCCTTCCCTCCATGGGAATGGTTTGGCCTTCTGTGGTAAACAGGCATTAATCACTGTTTGAGAGGGAATTGTCAGGGGGAGAGCCCCAGGCATCTGAGGAGGGTTGGTATGTGGGCATGTGTGGCAGGGAGATGTAGGGTGTAGGGTGTTGCTCCCCCTCCGGGAGCTGGACTGCACCAGATGATGGGGTCAGTGTATCCACAACCTTGAGAAAGTGTGTCTAGGACACCGAGTGAGGAGGGAGGGAAGGATACTTCTACGGTCCGGAGGAATCCATCACTCTCCAACCCAATAATGGAGCAGTACAGACTTGTTAAACCAAGCAGCAGTAGCTGGCAGTACACCATAAGCTCTCTTATGTCCTGCTTTGAACTGCTGGCTGGGACAAACAATAATATGGTACTGAAATGGAACAATTCTAAATATGAATGAAATATCTTACATGACAATAGATATAGGAACAAAGAAAATCTACTTCAGACTGCTCAGAGCTTTCTCTGCTATCCTTTAGTAAATATCACATCATTTCATTCTTATAAATCATTATTTGATTTCTACTTTCAAACGTTTCATGACAGTATGCAACATGATTCCATTTCTGACAGACACATTCAATTAGCCTCCAATAACTGTTTACATTCTTAAAATGAAAAGTGTCTCACCAAGAGCTAGTACTTGATAAGTACAAAAACAAGTCTGCCAGAAACACAACTGTCACGAGGAAGTTGTGTTGAATCAGAGCTTATTATTTATTTTTTTAACCTTTATTTAACTAGGCAAGTCAGTTTAGAACAAATTCTTATTTACAATGACAGCCTAGGAACAGTGGGTTAACCGCCTTGTTCAGGGTCAGAACAACAGAATCCTTTGTCAGCTCGGGGATTCGATCCAGCAATCTTTCAGTTACTGGCTCAATGTTCTAACCACTAGGCTACTGGCCGTCCCACTAGGCTTCCTGTGGCTACTTCTTGGGTTATCCTTTACTATCATGCTGCTGGAGGCTATGTCTCTGGTACAGTCCCCTGATCCTAAGACAATGGACCCCTGGCCTACAGGAAAAACCCAGGCACTCAGACGGAGAGTATATAGGAGACATATGTCCCTCTTCTTAAGTGGTCCTTTAAAATATATTGATGGTTTAAAGCAGCCAGTAAGTACGTAGGTGATCAATGAGGAGATCTGTGTCTGTGGGTCGTCATCATACTGCTGCCTCCTAAACAATGATATATTGTACAGATGGAGCCTGTCAGAGTGCTCCGATCCTCCCTCTATAGATTGCTTCAGTTCACTCTCAATTAGCTAAATTCATTCAATTTCAAATAATAAACCTTTCGATAGTCAATGAAGAGGCTTGATCTATTGTAAAAAAAAAGAAGTAAAATAAAGCGACAAAAAAAAGCCAAAGTTAAGCAATCTAAATCCCTGGATGTGTCATTGTGCACTGAACATTGCCTATTTTTGCTGAGGTGTGGAATGGGGAAAACAACCAACGGTGTTACTGTGTGAACTGGCACTGCAGGAGAAAAGCTCTACTGATTGCAATCAGTAGATGTTTGATTGTAATTGTACAGGGAAAAATAGGTTTCTTAGTTAATATTTTTCCTCTATTTCTATTTGTCCATTGCTTTCTGTAATGACCTTGCAGAGCAATTTGGGGCATCTGAAGTATATAGGGTCACTGGTATGTCATTGATTGTAGGATAAATAGATAGTGACTGGTATGTCATTGATTGTAGGATAAATAGATAGTGACTGGTATGTCATTGATTGTAGGATAAATAGATAGTGACTGGTATGTCATTGATTGTAGGATAAATAGATAGTGACTGGTATTTCATTGATTGTAGGATAAATAGATAGTGACTGGTATGTCATTGATTGTAGGATAAATAGATAGTGACTGGTATTTCATTGATTGTAGGATAAATAGATAGTGACTGGTATGTCATTGATTGTAGGATAAATAGATAGTGACTGGTATGTCATTGATTGTAGGATAAATAGATAGTGACTGGTATGTCATTGATTGTAGGATAAATAGATAGTGACTGGTATGTCATTGATTGTAGGATAAATAGATAGTGACTGGTATGTCATTGATTGTAGGATAAATAGATAGTGACTGGTATTTCATTGATTGTAGGATAAATAGATAGTGACTGGTATGTCATTGATTGTAGGATAAATAGATAGTGACTGGTATTTCATTGATTGTAGGATAAATAGATAGTGACTGGTATGTCATTGATTGTAGGATAAATAGATAGTGACTGGTATTTCATTGATTGTAGGATAAATAGATAGTGACTGGTATTTCATTGATTGTAGGATAAATAGATAGTGACTGGTAATTAATTGATTGTATGCTAAATAGATAGTGACTGGTATTTCATTGATTGTAGGCTAAATAGACAATGACTGGTATTTCATTGATTGTAGGATAAATAGTCAAATACAGTATGTAGATTTTTGACGGTTTATTATGACTATGAATTCAAAAATAAGACTAAAGTATGATCTTTGTTCCCAGTAATATGATGATAGTTGACATCTATGGTTTTACCTATTTAATTTCTTTACCATTTGGACCTATTTTCCTAAATTGTACAGAAGTTACTGTTGAATGAATGCCTTTGTCACACCCTGATCTGTTTCACCTGTCTTTGTGATTGTCTCCACCCCCCTCCAGGTGTTTCCCATCTTCCCCATTATCCCCTGTGTATTTATACCTGTGTTCTCTGTTGGTCTGTTGCCAGTTTGTCTTGTTTTGTCAAGTCAACCAGTGGTTTTTGTGTCTCAGCTCCTGCTTTGCCCAGTCTCTCTTTTTCTCACCCTCTTGGTTTTCACCCTTGCCTGTCCAGGCTCTGAGCCCGCCTGCCTGACCACTCTGCCTGCCCCTGACCCTGCCTGCCGACCTGTACCGTTGCCCCACCTCTGGTTTATTGACCCCTGCCTGCCTTGACCTGTCTATTGCCTGCCCCTGTTGGATCTTTAAACCATTGTTAATTCAACGTTGTCTGCATCTGGGTCTTGTCTTTTTCAGTTCCACTTACTTTTACTGCTCAAAATGCTTATTTTTTTTTTTTTTACAAACAACTGAGTATGCACTGTGCACACCATCATGGTCTCACTTACCTCCACTCAGAGCCATATAGATATGACTCTGCCTCCACTTATTCGATACCTCTGGCATTCGTTAATAGCTTTAAAGCAGCCTGACTGTCATTGTAGCCTACTCAGTCTGGCAGGAATAAACACAGAAATACAAATTCCTGGCAGGTTTGGAGGGAGAAAAGCTTAACATAATGTACTGAGGCATTAGTGCACTCCACTTTCTGGGAGACGCTTTCATCCCTCTCTTTGGAACTCAACCCTCTCGTTCTTTGTTAGGGGTGTGAGTTTCAGTAATGCTTGTAATTGACACTACACAGCCAGCTATGTTTGAACATCCAGTGTATGAATTCCTGACTAGAGAGGACTATGTGGTGATGTCTGGGTAGGATGTCAGCAGCTGTCTGTTAACGATGATTTATGATGGTTTCAGGAGGAGGCTGTGAGGCATGTGGTAATGCAGCCGCAAGTCACAATGCTACTGTAAACACAGCTTAGGAACCCTAATGAAGACCTCACACTAGAACCCAACACACTCACACACATTCCTCTATATGAACCTGTCCATCTAACCTACAGTATCTTACTTAATACAGCAGAATATACTATATTTCTGTCCGAAGTAAAACTGTTGCTGCTGATGAAATAGATCAATGAATATGTCAGAGAGAGAGAGAGAGAGAGAGAGAATAAGTATATTTTGTTTTATGAAAGTAGTTCTCAACTTGACCAGAAGCACTGAAGCAGAGCATTTCAACTACATCTTTAGTTTTAAGTCCTTGGAGAAACCTCTGTCTTAACTTATTCTACCATCCTCTGACCAGCTCCCTTTGCTCAAGCCATGAACTGACCCTCATCTTTGGAGGATACAGCTTTCAAAGACTTGGCCTCAATTGGTTAACTTGCGATGATATATTGCTTGTTTGTTTTTTTGCTCTTGAAGCGCTTTGAGATACTATGAAAAACGCCATAGAAATGTAATTTATTATTATTATTAAGACAGTGATTCACTTATCTCTGTATGATCACATCAACATCACAAACACAATCCTACACAAGTTGGGTGTGTGGAGAGCACACAGTACAGGGATCATGTTCTGGTGTAACTTTAGACTCTCACTCTGACCCATCAAAGAAGCAGGTTGGCATTTATTGGGATGACACAGCCACAAAGTCAAAAAATATGATTTTAAACCTAACCCTTACATTAAGCACACTGCTAAACCTAATGGCTAACCCTAACCTTAATACTGCAGTGGGCTAAATCAGGGTCACACAGAGTGATTCTTGGTATTCTTAAACAAATCTACTTTGTAACAAAGGTGTACACCTCACACACATGGTTATGGGCTTAAAAAAGAAGACACCTGTATCATGTCAGATAGAGTTTGCATCCCAATATTACACTTGATATACATCACAGAAGACAAATATAACAAAACTGTTTCACATATTGTATAAACACTTTATATATTGTATAAACACTTTATATATATATATATATATATATATATATATATATATATATATATATATAATCTTTATTAATGATGAAATGATGAAAACATTAATAACATTCCACCCATGGGACTAAAGAGGGCTCTTTTGTTCATTGACTGCAGTAAAGGGCTACATTAAGACTAAAAATCTAATTTGTTTTCATGAATTTTTACAATATTGCCAATTTTGGCTTTGAAGCTGCAGCTGGCCCATCTAGCAGAAATCGTTCAGTTCTGCCTCCATGGCAAGATTCATGACAATAAACATTAACCTGCATCAAAGAGCCCCCAATAAGGAAGCGGGACCTTGCCCAGAGTACATCCTGTGGGGCTGCTGGTCGCCGAGGTGATGGGAGGGGGCACTGTGACTCCCATCCTGCCCCTTTACTCAGCACTGCTCCCATTAACATATCTGCTATCTGCTCTGCTCTGGTACAGCCGAGAGGGGACAAGTACAGTCAGAGAGGAGGAAGTCAGAGAGGAGGAAGAGGGATGGGGAGGTGGAAGGTTGTGTTTTTTTTGTGCATAAAGTGCACATCGTTAGGCTACTGCTCCTTACTCTGCAAGGTAAACAAAAAGTTTGTAGCAGCAATGATGTTGCGGTAGTTGCTGTGCCTACAAGGTCAAATCAATCGAAGAAAAGCTGATTTACTTTCACTGCAGAGGTAATCTCTAAGGGTTGTAAAATGGAGGGAGGAGGAGGAAAGGTGGGGGGGATGTCCAGCGTGGTGTGAGAAAGGGAGAGAGAGAACATGTGCCTATTCATGTGTGGTAACATGGTAAGCACCTCCCTTGCTGGGCATGACCTGTTTGCCTCATTAATATAATGTAGCTGAAGGGGAACAATATGCAAGCCAAGCAAGAAAATTTGAATCAAAATATTTTCTCCTTCCTTGGTGCCCTCTGGGGAGTGCATCATCCTTTTGACAGGACAGAGCGTGTACAGAACACAATATGTTGTTCAACATATCAAACACAGCTTCTACAGTATATTCAATATATATACTGTTTATATATTCATTCAATATACTGAGTATACAAAATATTCCATGACGTAGACTGACCAGGTGAATCCAGGTGAAAGCGATGATCCCTTATTGATGTCACCTCTTAAATCCACCAATCAATGTAGGTGAATGGGGGGAGACAGGTTAGAGAATGATTTTTAAGCCTTGAGACATTTTTTTATTTTATTTTACCTTTATTTAACTAGGCAAGTCAGTTAAGAACAAATTCTTATTTTCAATGACGGCCTAGGAACAGTGGGTTAACTGCCTTGTTCAGGGGCAGAACGACAGATTTGTACCTTGTCAGCTCAGGGATTGGAATTTGCAACGTTTCAGTTACTGGCCCAACGCTCTAACCACGAGGCTACCCTGCCGCCCCTGGAGTGTGTGTGTGTGCCATTCAGAGCGTGAACGGGCAAGACAAAATATTTAAGTGCCTTTGAACAGAGTATGGTAGTAGGTGCCAGGCGCACTGGTTTGAGTGTGTCAAGAACTGCAACGCTGCTGGGTTTTTCACGCTCAACAGTTCCCCGTGTGTATCACAGGAGGTTGGTGGCACCTTAATTGGGGAAGACTCATGGTAATGGCTGGAGCGGAATAGGTGGAATGGTATCAAATACACCAATCACATGTTTGATGCCATTCCACTCCGTTCCAGCCATTATTATCAGTCGTCCTCCCCTCAGCAGCCTGGAGAATAACACCATAAACTCCAGCTCATAGTCTCCCTACTCTTCACTTAGCTGAGAAACAGTGCAGCTACACCACATAGAGAGCCTCAAAACTATCAAGAATGATCCACCACCCAAAGGACATCCAACCAACTGTGGGAAGAATTGGAGTCAATGTGGGCCAGCATCCCTGTGGAACGTTTATGACACCTTGTAGAGTCCATGCCTCAACAAATTGAGGCTGTTCTAAGGGCAAAAGGGGGTGCAACTCAATATTAGGATGGTGTTCCTAATGTTTTGTACACTCAGTGTAGATGTGTAGGTTGGCCAATCAATATGAATTGCATTTCATTTATGTGTAGAGTCTCATGCAAAACTGTGTGTTTTGAAGTGATTTTCTTTTGCGCAATAGATCTTTTCTATTTTCAGACTCTGAAGTTCAGTGAAGAAGCAATGCTTTAATCTTGGCACAGTACCATCTCTTTATCTTGGTACAGTACCATCTCTTTATCTTGGTACAGTACCATCTCTTTATCTTAGTACAGAAGTATCTTTCCCTCAAAACTAGAACAGCCTACCCCGTATTTACTCCTGGCAATAGTGAACAAATAAAAACACATAAACAAGTAAAAAGTAAATGTTCTGAAAACCTATTTTACTCAAGATTGAGCACCACATAGTGGAATGAGAGAATATCTGAGATATTGCATCAACCAGAGAATCCCTACTATACACAGTAAATTAACCTAACATCACACAATAGTAAACAACACAACAAAAAATAACAACAGTAAACAACAATGCAAGATCTTAACCCAACCCCAACCTAAACACAACACAGCAGAGTAGAGCAGAGAGCCCAACACTCCAGGAAACCAATGTGACTGTCGCCCAAGGTATAGAAACCAGACACCAAATGCCAAAACCCCAGAAATGGGAGGGAGAGGGCGATGGTAAAACAAAGAGTGTTTTTAATTCTACTTTTGTTCTTCCCCAGCCACAGACTGTAGCCCTGAGAGCAGAGTTTGGGTCTCTAGCAATGCCCCCTGCAGAGAGGGGCTTCAGACTCCTCTCCAGGCTCAGAGCAGGGGATATGGTGTCTAGAGGGGCCCTCCCCAGGCCAAAGGGTGGGAGATAAACCGGGGACCCCTGCTCTGATGGAGCCCCAGGTTACAGCAGCCATAGCAGGGGTCCCCTCAGTCACGGAGGGGGGCAGCATCACTCCTGGATGAACCAGGGTGAACCTGGGTAGGGCGCGGTTAAAGGGTAACTGTCATCAAATGCCAAATACTTTAATGTTATATACCTGCTCTGCTCATGGGGAAGGCACTATGTGGAGCTACCAAGGACTTTCAAGAGGGAAGAGGTTGCTTTGACTGCAACCAAATCAAACAGGAATCACTTGAATCACCTGCCACCCTTCATACAAAGACTTGTCAAGTATGCCCCACGGTAACACATTTTCTGCAGATTCTCTTCCAAACCTTCACCACACATTCTTTCCAGAAAATATGAAGAATACTTTCTGTGGTTGTTTATGGCTGGGGATAGTTCTGTTACAACACAAAATGAAAAGGGAATAAACACATAAGAGAAAAAACAATCAATGAAGAAATCCAATCTTCCTGTAGCCTCAAATCTGTAACTACTGGCAAACCATAGTCTCCACTGTGCAATGCAGCACATCATTACACTGCTACAGCTCTCCTTGTCATGCACCATATGGGTGTTATGTGGCTTAAAATAAGTAAACATTAAACAACACCAGAAAACACAGCACAACGTTCTAACCCAACCCAAATAAAACACCCAAACTCACACAAGTGATGTTCAACTGTGAATTGAGAGTGACCTGTTTTTCAATTAGAGGGAGAAATGCTGAGAAATTAACTATTCATATATTGATAAAGCAGCAGCAGCCTACAATAGACTCCTTTCATATGCTGGAGATTGAATTTTCATGTAAGCAGTTTGAAGCTTTTATTCCACAGTGCCGTTGCAGTGCAAACAAACCCTCAGAAGTTTGATAGGTCCTCAGCAACTAGAATGCTGGTTCAAACCGTCTCCATCCTCTTCACACATCTCTTTTTTACTGCAGGGACGAGCCAACTTGTAGGTACAATGTAAACATTGTTGGTCTCAATTTCATTGACATTGTTGCTGCACTTAAGTGCTGTCACTCGATCCCAGCTGAAACAGAAGGGTTTCAACCTTGGCCAGAGGGCTGGGATGCATAGAGAGTGGTGGGAGGGGAAGAGGGGGAGGGAGGGGAGGGTGTCGTTACTGCACTTAAAGCATTACAACTCACTACAGAAGAAGAAGGGGCAGGGGCCTTAGGGTAATTTAGAAAGGGTTCCCTTACCCCCAAGGTGTTAAATTCAAAACCACATTTATTATCGGGAAAAATGCGACATCTGCTCACTTAAGGTTAATTATAGCTTCTCTTTAGAGGAGGGAGGCCATTAAGCCGGTTTTGGGTTCTTAACTCACACTGGTCTCTCTCTATGTGGTGTAGCTGCACTGTTTCTCAGCTAAGTGAAGAGTAGGGAGACTATGAGC
This sequence comes from Salmo salar, assembly GCF_965601325.2. Taxonomy (NCBI): domain Eukaryota; kingdom Metazoa; phylum Chordata; class Actinopteri; order Salmoniformes; family Salmonidae; genus Salmo; species Salmo salar. Next base: position 95,077,064 of record NC_138303.1, read on the forward strand.
TGGGGTTTACAGCGTTATTCTCCATTCTCCATTCTCTAATTACCATCATTATTTCAGTAAATACTACAGAGTTTTCCACATTGAGAAAACAATCCTCCCTAAAGGTTGAGGAAAAGCGTTATACTCTAAAACGGTCGATTATATACCAGAATTAGATAACAGTACAGGGAAGATCATGAGTGATGTTTTGCATTGGACTCTGTTGTTGTGGAGACGAAGGCAGACGATATATATTCTGCATAGTTACTGGGGAGAAGTACAGTATGTAGCTACAGTAACTGGAAACATGTTCTAGTTGAGTATTTATTAAAATGCTCACACGTCAGCATGCAGTAATCTCTGATGTCTTTATCATTCTATAATGCACTCCTTGGCCCATTTTCCCTCGCTGTACTGTGTGTAGATAGTGAGAACCCCACTGGGGAGATTAACTGTGTTTCCTGTTGGTGAAGCTTTGAAGTTAAGTCCTCAGGGAAACCAACACCATACAGTCCTGTTCCCTTCATCTGTGTCATTCAAGTTGTTCAGTACTGTACAACCACCTCCAATGTCACCCAGCTCTTCAAGTTCCTGGTTTTGCCCTCTCACATAGAGATAACAAGCCTGTAATAACAACAGCATATTTCTTTAAAAGTCACGGTTACAGCTTGGCATCTTGGCTGAGAGAGGAATGCATTGTATCTGAGATTGTATCTGAATCTTCAACCAGGCCAGCTGCAGTGAGTTTGGAGTTGGCCTGATCTATAGTACTAATAAGCATCATGAAGAATCAGAAAAGCAGTAGGTTTCCGACACAATTATTGTATAGAATTTAAAAAAGAGGGGATCAGCAGAAACAACCATGTGAGTGTACATACAGTAGACAACAAGTCTACCTTCTGACTTATGTTGTCAGTTAGACTGGACCATATACTACGTATATAAGATATCTGAGTGTAGCTTTTTTCTCCTATAGTTGAAGGACATACGCTTTCATTAGACCAAGCGCACAAGCAGTGATTACAACATAGCATTGACCGCAACAGTAGTAGTTAGGACTAGTGGTAGGAGTGTATGTTGTAACATATACAGGTTGAAGTCAAAAGTTTACATACACTTAGGTTGGAGTCATTAAAACTCGTTTTTCAACCACTCCACAAGTTTCTTGTTAACAAACTATAGTTTTGGCAAGTCAGTTAGGGCATCTACTTTGTGCATGACACAAGTAATTTTTCCAACAATTGTATACAGACAGATTATTTCACTTATAATTCACTGTATCACAATTCCAGTGGGTCAGAAGTTTACATACACTAAGTTGACTGTGCCTTTAAACAGCTTGGAAAATGATGTCATGGCATTAGAAGCTTCTGATAGGCTAATTGTCATCATTTGAGTCAATTGGAGGTGTACCTATGGATGTATTTCAAGGCCTACCTTCAAACTCAGTGCCTCTTTGCTTGATGGGAAAATCAAAAGAAAGCAGCCAAGACCTCAGAAAAAAATTGTAGACTTCCACAAGTCTGGTTCATCCTTGGGAGTTTAAACACCATGGGACCACGCACCCGTCATACCGCTCAGAAAGGAGACGGGTTCTGTCTCCAAGAGACGAACGTACTTTGGTGAGAAAAGTGCAAATCAAGCCTAGAACAAAAGCAAAGGACCTTGTGAAGATGCTGGAGGCAACAGGTCCAAAAGTATCTATATCCACAGTAAAACGAGTTCTATATCGACATAACCTGAAAGGCCGTTTAGCAAGGAAGAAGCCACTGCTCCAAAACCGCCATAAAAAAGCCAGACTACGGTTTGCAACTGCACATGGGGACAAAGATTGTACTTTTTGGAGAAATGCCCTCTGGTCTGATGAAACAAAAATAGAACTGTTTGGCCATAATGACCATGGTTATGTTTGGAGGAAAAAGGGGGATGCATGCAAGCCGAAGAACACCATCCCAACCGTGAAGCATGGGGGTGGCAACATCATGTTGTGGGGGTGCTTTGCCACAGGAGGGACTGGTGCACTTCACAAAATAGATGGCATCATGAGGGAGGAAAATGATGTGGATATATTGAAGCAAAATCTCAAGACATCAGTCAGGAAGTTAAAGCTTGGTCGCAAATGGGTCTTTCAAATGGACAATGACCCCAAGCATACTTCCAAAGTTGTGGCAAAATGGCTTAAGGACAACAAAGTCAAGGTATTGGAGTGGCCATCACAAAGCCCTGACCTCAATCCCATAGAAAATTTGTGGGCAGAACTGAAAAAGCATTTGCAAGCAAGGAGGCCTTCAAACCTGACTCAGTTACACCAGCTCTGTCAGGAGGAATGGGCCAAAATTCACCCAACTTATTGTGGGAAGCTTGTGGAAGGCTACCCAAAACATTTGACCCAAGTTAAACAATTTAAAGGCAATGCTATCAAATACTAATTGAGTGTATGTTAATTCTGACCCACTGGGAATGTGATGAAAGAAATAAAAACTGAAATAAATAATTCTCTCTACTATTATTCTGACATTTCACATTCTCTAAATGAAGTGGTGATCCTAACTGGCCTTAGACAGGGAATTTTTACTCTGATTAAATGTCAGGAATTGTGAAACACTGAGTTTAAATGTATTTGGCTAAGGTGTATGTAAACTTCTAACTTCAACTGTATTCGGGGTAAAAAAACAAACACTCCAGGCCACTCTTGAACATCTAAAACTAGATAGAAAGTATGTAGAAATTATAATGGACCTATATATTTTCAATTAACTGCCCTTTTTCTGACCCGCAAACAGTGGTGGAAAAGGTACTTTTGATTGATTGTTGATGCAAGTTGTATCTATTTAATAAATCTTTCTAGACCCTTGAATGTATTCGATGGGTAAAAGTAAATGGTCATACTTGAGTAAAAGTAAAGATACAAGTTAAAGTGAAAGTTCCCCTGTGAAATACTACTTAAATAAAATTCTAAAAGTATTTGGGTTTTAAATATATAAAGTATCAAAGTAAAAGTATAAATAATTTCAGCAAACAAGATTGCACAATTTCTTGTATTTTTAATTGACGGATAGCCGGGGGCACACTCCAACACCATTTTCCTGTCCTGCTAAGCATTCGAAATGTAACGAGTACTTTTGGGTGTCAGTGAAAATCTATGGAGTAAAAATAATATAATTTTCTTCAGGAATGTAGTGGAGTCAAAGTAAACGTTGTCAAAAATATCAATAGTAAAGTACAGATACCCAAAAAACTACTTTAAAGTATTTTTAATTAAGTACTTTACGCCACTGTCCGCAAATTGCTTTTGAAGAACACATCGGTCTGGAAAATAATCTCTGCCCTAGAGGTACAGCAGTAGAGGAATTATCACCGTACATCTGCCTTTAAGATGCTCTTACCTCTTTAGGATAATAATAGGAGTTATGAGAATGGCAAAGTCCCATCTCGTGCTGTTCACTGGCCCTCATGTCTGTGGCATGTCCAATTTGCAGATGGAATGCTGAGATAAACCTGCCAGTGAGAAGAGAACATCACAAGATGAAAAACAACACTGCTTCCCTTTGTGAGTATAAAACAGATAAGGATATTGATAAGGATTATTACAAATGCAACCTTTTCTGGTGTGTTTCTCTCTATCTCTCTCTACAGGACAGAGACCGGAGGTTTTTTAATTCAGTTTCTCAGCTGGGAGTGTCCTGAGCCTCTAAGCAGAGGAACCAGAACAGGGAGAGAGAGAGGCAAATCTACGGACGGGCCTTAGTTGAAAGTTTGTTGCATGTTGAGGAAGCATGTGGAGAATATTATCATGTTTACCGTAAGCTCTACCTTCTGTATATTTCATATAGTTGCATGCAGAGACCATCAGAGAGGATTTAGGATGAGTGGGGGGACATCAAAGGAGCCACAAGAGCTGAGGAGACAGTAAACTGAACAGCAGGGAGGGATAGCTGGGAAGGTTTGGAGCATGTGCGTGTAGTAGTATGTGTGTGTGTGTGTGTGTGTGTGTGTGTGTGTGTGTGTGTGTGTGTGTGTGTGTGTGTGTGTTTGTTTGTGTGCCCTTTTTGTGAACATGTTATCCACACACTCTAAATCTTATTAGAGGTTGTCCTGTATTTGCTAAAATCACATCAGAATATATGGGATGCAGACTGATTAGAAACCAATGCCAGAAAACAAACTATACTATTCCATTATTCATAGTCTTGTATAGCAGAATTATTTTGTTTTGGGGGAATGATTTTCTGTGATATTTTTTTAAATGTTTTTCTTCATTTTCTTCTTTGTAAAATTAATTGTAATTTAAGAAATATTTATGGTTGTACTTCTGCTACATTCAGCTAGCCTCACAGCTACAACCTCCCTAGAACAGTCAGCTTCATTGACAATTGAGACAGTGCATGAATTTCAAATCCTACAGGAACGTAAGGGGCCGAGAACATTAGCAGGTACACAACTCCCAAGTAACAGCACATTAAGCTACTGGACTAATCCTAATATAAGACTCAAACTCAGGCAATTAGAACTATTGCATGTAAATCAGGTGCATGTGCAATAGTCTGGAGTTTTTTTCCCCATTACTGGTCAGTGAAGCATGGAACTCTTCTCCCTCACCAGGGATTGGCTGAAAGCTATTCTTCAGGTAGGATCCCTAGGCCCTTTCAGCCAATTATTGACCACTTTTAAATCCTCCAACCCCTGAAGAATAGAGTCTAAATGGTGGCCAGGCGATGTAACAGACTCCCTGTTTTCATGTCAGAGTGTGGGAGCCTATCCATGTATGGCTTAGAGTCTTGTTTCTTCACAAGTAGGCTAATTCTGTTGCTTCTCATTGAATAATATTGGCTCTGATGGGAGCGCAATGATTCTCAGATAAGATGTTGTAAAACACTTACCAGATCACCTAAGGGACAGATTATCCCTGAAGATAACCAAGAAAACCTCCAGGATGGATTGATACTATCATGTCCTGTATGAAGGCAGAGAATGAATGATTACAAACATACTGTATGCATACTCTTTCTCTGTACTTTTTACAACATGTCAGTGATATGATACCAGTCAGTGTATGCCCCCTGGATAATGTGGCCAATTGACAGCTTCTCTGAGAGACTCCAGATTGGGCAGTGTTGATGAGAACACAAGACTGTGATTTACCAGATGGCACATTGTGTGTTCTTGTTTCTTGGCAGTGTGACCCTATCGAATATTGGAATGAGAGACCAGCCTGGGTTTTTAGTGTATTTGTTTTATTTTTATGTCTTGCAGGGACTATATTTTCTGTCTTTCTACACTGTACATGTTCCTAATATTCCCCCCCCCCCCCCCCCCCCCCTTTGCTATCAGAACAGCCTCAATTTGTGGGGGCATGGACTCTACAAGGTGTCTAAAGCGTTCCACAGCGATGCTGGCCCATGTTGACTCCAATGCTTCCCACAGTTTTGTCAAGTGCCTGGATGTCTTTTGGGTGGTGGACCATTCTTGATACGGGAAACTTGAGCGTGCAAAGCTCAGCAGCATTGCAGTTCTTTACACAAACCATTGCGCCTGGCACCTACTACCATACCCCATTCAAAGGTACTTACATTTTTGGTCTTGCCCAATTACCTTCTGAATGGCACAAATACACAATCCATGTCTCAGTTGTCTCAAGGCTTAAAAATCCATCTTTAACCTGTCTCCTCCCCTTCATCTACACTGATTGAAGTGGATTTAACAAGTGACATCAATAAGGGATCATAGCTTTCACCTGGATTCACCTGGTCAGTGCATGTCATGGAAAGAGCAGGTGTTCTTAATGTTTTGTAAACTCAGTGTATATTGCATTACACATGTATTAATGACAGAATGCATTTTAAACACTTTTGTATGACATAATACAATTATTTTATCGATAGGAGTGGGGGAAAAAGTGCTTGTGGTTGTGCATTGATAAGCACACCAAAGTCGGCATTAACAATAAGTTATAAAATAAAGACTGCACTTCTAAAAGCCTATTTCACACCATAGCCTGCTGAATTTGCAAGATAACTTCTCTTTCATTTTGATTTCGGAAAAGAATTACGTGTGACACTGACTCGCCCATTGATGTTTCACCATTGTCTCAATGAAGAGTTCGGCATTCGACAAGCAACATGCACGCACAGCGGCAGGCGGACGAACAATGTCCACCGTCGTAGTACGGATGGAGTCTGAGCTGGAATGTGAAGCTAACTGAAGCTGGTTAGCTTTAGAAAACCCTGAGTAGATTTAGCTTGCTTTGTTGGATACCCCTCTGTTTTACAGAGTTGTATGTCAATCATGGCATGTTCCACACCCCTGAGAGGTTCAAGTCTATCTAGATATGGGCAAGGCCAAGTGTTGCGGGGCATATACAACCAGCTTCAAACATGTATTTCAAATTATTATCATAAGATCATACATTTGGTGCTCCCTTTTCAAACGTATGGACAATCTGAAGTGTTTTTACTGTAACTCTGCTGGTGCAACACAGTACAGATGTGTCACCAGGACGTTTCCCCATTACACAGCAGGCCTTTCCGGCCCAGCGGCCTGCTTTAGATTTGAACCTAACCTTAACACAAGCACTATCTTTTCATCATGGGCCCTGGACCCTTTCATTAACCTCTTTCAGCAGGATGGTGGGGCAACGGGCAGCTGGGCTGGATTTGGGCACAAATTGGAAACAGCTGTGGGTGGTTGGTAAAGAGAGGGAGGGAGTGGGTTGGGCAGACCCTGAAATAAACAGGGGGACCCTTTCAACCTGAGCACTTTCAACCTTGAGTTGGACACATTAGACTTAGCAGAGGTTTATGAGGCTTACCTAGTACAGTGGTTCTCAACCAGGGGTACTAGGACCCCCTGGGGGTACTTGGCCATCCACAAGGGATACTTGAGAAGACTACTTCAGGGGTACTCCGGGCAGAGCAAAATGTACTTTGTGGTATTTATTCATGTCTATCTTAGTTAGCGTCATATCATGCCAACACACATCAGATAAAACACATGTAATACTTACCTGCTGTCTATTATAAGCTTTAGTTACATATCTTATAATTGTACATGTTTTTTACTCCTCGACTTTATTTTGAATAGAAAGCTTCGCAGAGATATGCATCGTTTATAGGTCGATTTATATAATCTGAATTTGGTTAGGTGGACAAAATTTTAATTTTGGGCGCACCCCCATAGAATCGCCCCATTTGTACAGCATTGTTTAGACAGTAACGGCCTATTGGCACATTGATTTTGCCAGCACGTACTCAGACAAGCCCCAAGAGGAACTGCCTCCCTACCTTGCGCCTCCCTCACTACAGTCTCTATACCCCAGGACACCAGCGAAGGATGAGCGATCTGGGGATGATGGATCCAAGCTGCCGATCCTCACTGGAGCTGGGGAACTGGCGAGACAGAGCATCCGGCTTCACGTTCTTAGACCCCAGACAGTAAGATAATGTGAATCTGAACCGATTGAAGAAAAATGCCCAAAGAGCCTGTCGGGGACTGAAGCGTTTAGCCTCCTGGATGTAGGCCAGGTTCTTGTGGTCCGTCCAAACCGTAAAAGGATGTTCCGAACCCTCCAACCAGTGCTGCCACTCCTCTAAAGCCAGGTTGACCGCAAGAAGCTCCCGATTGCCGACATCATAGTTCCTCTCCGCTGGAGTGAGACGTCTGGAGAAGGCGGCACAGGGATGAAGCTTTTGGTCTTTAGCCAAGCGCTTAGACATTACCGCACCCACGCCAACGTCCGAGGCATCCACCTCTACCACGAAGGTAAGAGAAGAACTAGAATGGGTGCAGCAGAAAACCTACATTTCAGGTCCTGGAACGCCCTCTCAGCACTAGAGGTCCAGCTTACATGCCCAGCTGAGCCCTTGGTGAGCGCTGTGAATGGCACAGCCACAGAACTAAAGTCTATCACAAATCTCTGGTAGAAATTAGCAAAAGCCCAGAAATGCTGGACTTGCTTGACAGTGCTGGGCCGTGGCCAGTTGACCACGCTTCTACGTTTTGGGAGCCCATCCGTACACAGCCTTGAGACACGATGTACCCCAGGAATGAGATCTGAGGAATGTGAAACTCACACTTCTCGGCCTTCACGAACAAGTGGTGAGAGGAGTCTTTGAAGCACCTGGCAAACATGTTGGACGTGTACAACCATGGACCTGGAGAAGATGAGGATGTCATCCAGGTATACAAACACGAACTGGTGAAGGAAGTAGCGCAGCACGTCATTAACCAGGGCCTGGAAAACTGCTGGAGCATTAGTAAGTCCAAACGGCATGACACGGTACTCATAATGTCCATTTGGGATGTTGAACGCTGTCTTCCACTCGTCTCCCTGTCTGATGCGTACCAGATTGTACGTGGTCCGTAAATCCAATTTTGAGAAAACCGCAGCTCCCTGGAGTCTCTCAAAAGCTGATGACATAAGAGGCAGAGAGTAACGGTTCTTGATGGTAATGTTATCCAAACCCTGGTAATCGATACAGGGACATAGTCCCCCATCCTTCTTCCCAACAAAGAAAAACTCCACTCCTGCAGGTAACGTGGATGGCCGAATAAAATCAGCTACCAGCGCCTCCTTAATATAACTGTTCATGGCTGCAGTCTCTGGACCGGAGAGAGAATACTGCCCTCATCTCAAAGGAGTAGTGCCAGGCACCAAGTCGATGGCACAATCGTAGGACCTGTGAGGAGGTAGTTTGCTGGCCCTTTGTTTGCTGAAGACCTGACACAGATCCCAGTAATCCCGAGGTACGCGGGAAAGATTAGGCTTGTCATCCCCAACCGGGGGAACAGGAGCATCGGAAGCCTCCAGACGAGCAGGACCGGAAAGATGAGAAGTGAGATGCTGGCAGGTGAGCTGGCATGAAGGACTCCAACCCAGAATCCTTCCTGAGGGCCAGTCAATTTGAGGATCATGGATAGAAAGCCACGTATGTCCAAGAACCAGGGGAAGCTCAGGAGAGTCCACCAGATGTAACTGGATAAGCTCCACATGGTAATCCAGAACTCTTAGCTGAATAGGCATGGTGAGTTGCTTCACCTTCCCAGTCCCTAGGGGTTGACCATCCAGTGCAGTGACCGACAAAAGAATGTCCAGCTTAGTGAGAGGCAGCCCCTGTTGGCGAGCTAATGTGCGATCCAGAAAACAGCCGGTAGCCCCAGAGTCTATGAAAGCAGGAATGTCCAACTGCCCATTGTCCTACCGCAGGTTGGCTGGAAGCATGGTGCATACCGGGTCGGCAGCTGGAGACTGTATCTGACTCACCAGTATTCTCCCGTTTACTGACGAGTCATCGCGTTTCCTGTCAGCTCAGGACAGGAGTCACGGAAGTGTCCAGACTGTCCACAGTAAAGACAATGTTGCTTGTTAATACTGCGCCTTCTCTCCAGAGCAGAAAGTTTGGTGCGTCCCAATTTCATCGGCTCCTCTGAAGTATATGAAGGGGAACCAGAACCGGTAAATCCATATCTTTACTTAAAGTCTTGACAGAAACAAGGCAACAGCACGAGTGCACTAAACAAAACATAAGACCTAAGCAAGGATCCAGGCCAACAGAGGAATCTAAGTAGCCAGGTGAACAGAGAGGGCAATCAAACACAGGTGAAACCAATAAGAAACAATCAGGGTAACCTGGGAACTAGAAACAAGGTAAGGGTGCCCTCCAGCGGTAACCTGAGGAAACACACTCAAAATTAAACAGAAACTGTGACACTTGGTTGGGTTGGGTTGTGTTTCTGAGGACACACGGCTCTCGACCTTCGCCTCTCCAGAGTCCGTACGGGAGATGTAGTGATGAGACAAGACTGTAACTACCAATTGGATACCATGAAATTAGGGAGAAAAGGGCAACAACAAAAAATTACATTGAAATCAATATTGTTTGTTGTCTCCATCCGTCTGTCCATACAGGAAAGGGTAAACCTGAATTAGAAAATTCCAAGGACACTAGAGGGGTGCCTGGGGGTTCAGACCAAGTAGGATGGGCCTTAGTATACGGGGGGATTTATGAACAATTTGTAATTTATCCAATTTGACAATTTAAGTATTATTTACATTTTAATTTACTTTGATTCCTTTATGACACCATATTAGCTAAGTTATGGGGAATTTTATTTGTAATTTGAATCTTTTGTTGTTTGGTTTGTCTCAGTAGGAGGAGCTACGCCTACAAAAAGGACTGGTGTCTCCTCACGGCAGGACACTCTGACACATGTAGTGGCATATGTCACTTTTTAGTGCCCAAGTCAAATGGGCATAGCCTACAATCAAGTTTAAAGCTGAGATCTGCGAAAGGTGAAACAGCGTCACTGGGCGCCCCAGGCGCATTTTTTATTGTTTTTGTTTTCTTGACTAAACGAAGGTAAGAAGTGTCCAAACAGAGGTGAGCAGTACATATTCTGCTGTTGTATCGAGCGTGCAATGAAGTCTGAGGGAGAACTTTTATTTTTTCTTGTTTCGTCAGTAACTTCTTTGTTGATGTAATATTGCAAACAGACGTGGCAGTTTCACCACTAATGGTTCCATTTTTAAGTTTAGCCTTTTTTCAAGTTTGTCATATTTTTGTTTTGTTTGTCCTGCACTGTAAACAACTCCCAATGGGACCTGGAACTCCACATTTTGTAAAATAAGCCAATGGTGACTGTGTACTGCTGCCACTGTTCCAATGCTTTCAAGCATCCTAGTACTGTTCCAATGCTTTCAACCTTATAATCCTAAACTGAGATTTTGAATGGGAACTGATGTACAATGTTGTGAAGCACATTCAACAAGATGTATGGAAGTCGCTGGGCTGCCATCTTGAGGTATGGATATGTACTTTTACAATGTCATGCCTTTCAAATTCTCCTGTCCAATAAAATATGATGATCGATGTCCTAAACACAACACTGCACATTGCACATTCTCCAGATAACGGAAACGTATATCAACATTTGCCTTGATGGGAGACTGCAAATACAACCAGAAAAAGAGACAAGTGTTTAAAACTTGCAAAGAGAAAAAATACATATTTGTGAAGATAGAGTAACAGTCAAAAGTTTGGACACACCTACTCATTCAGGGGTTTTTCTTTCTTTTTACTATTGTCTACATTGAAAATAATAGTGAAGACATCAAAACTATGAAATAAGACATCAAAACTATGAAATAAAAAATATGGAATCATGTAGTAACCAAAAAAGTGTTAAATAAAAATATATTTGACATTTGAGATTCTTCAAAGTAGGTACCCTTTGCCTTTGCACACTTGGCAAAATTTAGAAAACCCTTGAAACATTAGGTTTGTCCAAACTTTTGACTGGAACTGTATGTCTCAACAGTTGTCTAATAAGAATGCGCTTCAAATAATTTATTTGATCCTATCCTTGACCTCAGGTGTCAAGTATGTTGTTATGGTCTGTTGATACATGCAACATATATCCCTTTCATATACAGACAAAACATTTTGTATACCTGAAATGGGTAGGGGGTAAACAACATGGTAAATTCCATCTTACCTAAAGACCTAGTCATGATTCCTGCATTTTCACAGACCCTGTAACCAAAATACAGGTATTGGATTTGTATGAATGGTTCTCTGCTTTTTATACAGGTAAATTCATTAACTGTTCCATTGTTTAACACCTCCCTAACTTGAACTGCAAACACCCTCCTTGGTTAACAACACCCACCATCCCCCACCCCTCCCAGTTTGCCAGTTATCCACTGATATGTATAAAAGGGGCATACCTGCAAATAAGTGGTAAATTAGGGGCTGTTTGAAAGGGGTCATGTAAACATTGCCTTATCTTTTTTACAGGTAAAATACCACATATGTCTGAAATGGATAATTGTTTGGAATTAAACCTGGATCAAATGAAAAGAGGAAGTACCTACTGGGATAACTGTCTTCAACAGTCAGACCTAACATCCCATCCTACATTCATTCATCATTTACCATCTAATTATGGTGAAAGGAAAAAGCCTACAGGGGAGGCCGTGCCTTACATTCCCAACACGGCTGCAGCTCCCTATGACACCAGCTGATACAGCACACAAGCTACTGTATTATGCAGTAGAGATATGTGGCATGGAGATGTGGGACGATGGTCTGTTGGGTGGCTCAGTAAAAAACATTTGCTCCTTCGTCTATATCAGAAGGCGTCGATGTGTGCGGGATGACGTGAGAGTGCTGGTTGTATGTCACATGCTGTGGCTTAGGACAGGAGAAGTGCATCTCGGGTTTAGACTCAGACCGTAAAGGACACATGCTGGTGAATTTATAGTGTTATTAAACATTAAACGCTATAATGCAATAGAAATTTAATGACAGGGAAATGGGATAGTTAATAACGCTCTCAGTAAGCTGCTTCCTTGAGCTTCGATGGGGGCATTAGCATTAGCGGAAGGGCAACAGGGTTTTTTAGGACTTTTCTACTTTGAAGTGTGTGTGTGTGTGTGTGTGTGTGTGTGTGTGTGTGTGTGTGTGTGTGTGTGTGTGTGTGTGTGTGTGTGTGTGTGTGTGTGTGTGTGTGTGTGTGATAGGGGGCATTAATCACAGTAATGTTGCTGCATTTCTACCACAGACAGTCAATGATGCCTTCATATTCTAAAGGGAATATTGCATCTTTTTTTCAGCTAATTGATGTACTGCTGCTACTGGGCCTCGGCAGTTAAGCTTTCTGTGGATGTTTATTGCATCGTATCTCACAGAATGGCTAAGAGAATGCATTGGCCTCACTTATTAGGTACATTCGGTCTTCTTTTACATAGTAGCAAGCAAGTGATAATGAGTATCAAGCAAGTGACACTAGTATGTGATAGTGGGGAGGCAGGGTTGGGGAGTAACGGACATGTCACATGCTGTGGCTCATGTAATCTGTTACATGTAAGGAATTAAAAAAAAAACGGTTACTGTAATCCGTTAAATTACCAGCTAAAACATTGTAATCAGATTACAGCTACTTAAAAAAAAAATAGATGATTGCTTTGAGGATTACCTATAAATTCAGAAAGGATGTTTCACACTTCTCTGTTTTCTCAATGACATTCAAATCAGCATTGAAAAAAGACGAAAGTTTAAATTTGTTCCACGTGAGAAAGTCTGACCGTAAGTCAGAGACCACTATGATGACACACCAAATGTGTTTGATGGATAGCGGGAAAATAGCAGGAAAAGGCTTTTGTAGGCTACAGTCCAAGCTGTCTTCCAATGGTGCGACTGCTGTCAGCATCCAAAGATTATCCAACTTGAATAAATGCTTGGAGGTAAGGATGACAGCAGTGGTGTAGTCTACGGTGATACGGATATCATTTATTATAGATATCTACATAGCACATTGATGTGAATCACATTGCTGCTCTCTCATTTAGCTATTTGCGCCTTATGGATTGTGGATGTTGTGGATGGCTGTTCACAAATGTAAATGTGTATTTGAACCCAATAATGATTGAATTCAAGAAGTTTAAACTGCCTATCAATCATCGTTTTTGAAACCAGTGGACAGCCAGTGAAAATGCACTCTTGCAAAAGCTGCATAATGCGGATCCCAGCCTATGGAATAAAAGTGGGGCTTTTATTGCTCAATCTAATTCATGATGATAAAAAAATACATCCATAGGCCGAATGGACACATGCTCAAACTCGTACACTTTTGATAGACTTAAAGAGGCAATCTGTAGTTACTACATCCATTTTTGGACTTATAAATGATATACATACAGTACCAGTCAAAAGTTTGAACACACCAACTCATTCAAGGGTTTTTCTTTATTTTTACTATTTTCTACATTGTAGAATAATTGGAAAGACATCAAAACTATGAAATAACACATATGGAATCATGTAGTGACCAAAAAAGTGTTAAAACAAATCATTAATATATTTTATATTTGAGATTCTTCAAAGCAGCCACCCTTTGCCATCTTTGCACACTCTTGACATTCTCTCAACCAGCTTCATGAGGTAGTCACCTGGAATGCATTTCAATTAACAGGTGTGCCTTGTTAAAAGTTAATTTGTGGAATTTCTTTCCTTCTAATGCATTTGAGCCAGTCAGTTGTGTTGGGACAAGGTAGGGGTGGTATAAAGAAGATAGCCCTATTTGGTAAAAGACCAAGTCCGTATTATGGCAAGAACAGCTCAAATAAGCAAAGAGAAATGACAGTCCATCATTACTTTAAGACACGAAGGCCAGTCAATCTGGAATATTTCAAGAACTTTTAAAGTTTCTTCAACTTAATTCGCAAAAACCATCAAGTGCTATGATGAAACTGGCTCTCATGAGGACCGCCACAGGAAAGGAAGACCCAGAGTTACCTCTGCTGCAGAGGATGAGTTCATGAGAGTTACCAGCCTCAGAAATTGCAGCCCAAATAAATGCTTCAAAGAGTTCAAGTAACAGACACATCTCAACATCAACTGTTCAGAGGAGACTGCGTGAATCAGGCCTTCAAGGTCGAACTGCTGCAAAGAAACCACTACTAAAGGACACAAATAATTATAAGAGACTGGCTTGTGCCAAGAAACACGAACAATGGACATTAGACTGGTGGAAATCTGTCCTTTTGTCTGATGAGTCCACATTTTATACTTTTGGTTCCAACAGCCATGTCTTTAAAGATGCAGAGTAGGTGAACGGATGATCTCCAAATGTGTGGTTCCCACCGTGAAGCATGAAGGAGTTGTGAAGGTGTGGGGGTGCTTTGCTGGTGACACTGTCAATGATTTATTTAAAATTCAAGGTACACTTAACCATCATGTCTACCACAGCATTCTGCAGCAAAATGTCATCCCATGTGGTTTGCGCTTATATAATTTGTTTTTCAACAGGACAACGACCCAATACACTGCCACAGGAGTCGCTAGTGCACGATGAGACAAGGATATCCCTGCCGGCCAAACCCTCCCTAACCCGGACGACGCTAGGCCGATTGTGTGCCACCCCATGGGCCTCCCCAGCGCGGCTGACTGCGACAGAGCCTGGGCTCGAACCCAGAGTCTCTGGTGGCACAGCTAATACTGCAATGCAGTGCCTTAGACCACTGCGCCACCGGGGAGGCCCATGTCTGTGTTCTTTTGCCCATCTTAATCTTTTCTTTTAATTGGCCAGTCTGAGATATGGCTTTTTATTTGCAACTTTCTTTGCAAGTCTGGCATTTATTTTTCAACTCGAATCAATGAGCCCAATCAGTCCTCCATGACAACAAAATCATAAAGAACAGCGTAGGGCTGGCTAAGTCCTTAGTTTTGGGGTTATGCTCAGGTAAAAGAATTTGGCTAAGCTATACTTCCATATTTCCAAGTCCTATTCTTGAAGATCAAGGTATAACATTTATTGGAATGACTGGAATTATGACTTTGGTTTTTAATGTAAAGATATAATTTAATCGTATTATTATATGTAGTAGAAAGCGATGGGTTAGAAGAAGCCTACACAACCAACCAATAAAGTGAAATTGAACATCCATATATGGCCAGCTATGTAAACTTTTACTTTGATATGTCCATTTTTGTCTTCTTCTAATGCCTCTTTAGGGGAAAGTAATCTAAAAGTAACAGAATGTAATCAGATTACGTTACTGAGTTTGGGTAATCCAAAAGTTACGTTACTGATTACAATTGTGGACAGGTAACTAGTAACTGTAACGGATTACATTTAGAAAATTACCTACCCAACCCTGCCCAGCAGTTCAGAGCGTTGGGCCAGTAACCGAAAAGTTGCAGGTTTGAATCCTCGAGTTGACTAGGTGAAAAATCTGTCAACGTGCCTTTGAGCAACATAAATGTTCTATTGGACAATCAAACAGTGTGGAAGCTTTCCATCTCCAGCAGCATCTGCCAGTGACCTCCTGATGTTGTAGACTCCCTGCAGGGATATGCGGTAACTGAGAGACAGTGGGGTCATTCCAACTCAAAAAGCATAAGAAAGAGGATTTTGACACTCAGAACACTGCAAAAAGTCCAGGTAGCCATTTGACTAGATGTTCAGGAGTCTTATGGCTTGGGGGCAGAAGCTGTTTAGAAGCCTCTTGGACCTAGACGTGGAGCTCTGGTACCGCTTGCCATGCGGTAGCAGAGAGAACAGTCTATGACTAGGGTGGCTGGAGTCTTTGACAATTTTTAGGGCCTTCCTCTGACACCGCCTGGTATAGAGGTCCTAGATGGCAGGAAGCTTGGCCCCAATGATGTACTGGGCCGTTCGCACTACCCTCTGTAGTGCCTTGCGGTCGGAGGCCAGAGACCTGGCCTTGTGCTGCCAGGACAACAACCTCTCCCTCAACGTGATCAGGAAAAAGAGGACCGAGCACGCCCCCATTCTCATCGATGGGGATGCAGTGGAGCAGGTTGAGAGCTTTGAGTTTCTTGGTGTCCACATCACCAACAAACTAACATGGTCCAAGCACACCAAGACAGTCGTGAAGAGAGCATGACAAAACCTATTCCCCCTCAGGAGACTGAAAAGATTTGGCATGGGTCCTCAGATCCTCAAAAGGTTCTACAGCTGCACCGTCGAGAGCATCACTGCCTGGTATATATGGATGTTCAATTTTACTTTATTGGTTGGTTGTGTAGGCTTCTTCTAACCCATCGCTTTCTACTACATATAATAATACGATTAAATTGTCTTTACATTAAAAACCAAAGACATAATTCCAGTCATTCCAATAAATGTTATACCTTGATCTTCAAGAATAGGACTTGGAAATATGGAAGTATAGGATAGCCAAATTCTTTTACCTGAGCATAACCCCAAAACTAAGGACTTAGCCAGCCCTACTCTGTTCTTTATGATTTTGTTGTCATGGAGGACTGATTGGGCTTGTTGATTCGAGTTGAAAAATAAATGCCAGCGTTGCAAAGAAAGTTGCAAATAAAAAGCCATATCTCAGACTGGCCAATTAAAAGAAAAGATTAAGATGGGCAAAAGAACACGGACACTGGACAGAGGAACTCTGCCTACAAGGTCAGCATCCCGGAGTCGCCTCTTCACTGTTGACGTTGAAACTGGTGTTTTGCGGGTACTATTTAATGAAGCTGCCAATTGAGGACCTGTGAGGTGTCTGTTTCTCAAAATAGACACTCTAATGTACTTGTCCTCTTGCTCAGTTGTGCACTGGGGCCTCCCACTCCTCTTTCTATTCTGGTTAGAGCCAGTTTGTGCTGTTCTGTGAAGGGAGTGGTACACATTGTTGTACGAGATCTTCAGTTTCTTGGCAATTTCTCGCATGGAATAGCCTTAATTTCTCAGAACAAGAATAGACTGACGAGTTTCGGAAGGAAGGTCTTTGTTTCTGGCCATTTTGAGCCTGTAATCGAACCCACAAATGCTGATGCTCCAGATACTCAACTAGTCTAAATAAGGCCAGTTTTAGTGCTTCTTTAATCAGAACGACAGTTTTCAGCTGTGCTAACATAATTGCAAAAGGGTTTTCTAATGATCAATTAGCCTTTTAAAATGATAAACTTGGATTAGCTAACACAATGTGCCATTGGAACACAGGAGTGATGGTTGCCGATAATGGGCCTCTACACGCCTATGTAGATATTCCATAAAAAATCTGCCATTTCAAGCTACAATAGTCATTTACAACATTAACAATGTCTACACTGTATTTCTGATCAATTTGATGTTATTTTAATGGACCAAAATTGTTTTGCTTTTCTTTCAAAATCAAGGGCATTTCCAAGTGACCCCAAACTTTTGAACGGTATTGTATATTGGAGATTTTTCAAGTAGCCACCCTTTGCCTTGATGACAGCTTTGCACATTCTTGGCATTCTCTCTACCAGCTTCACCTGGAATGCGTTTCCAACAGTCTTGAAGAAGTTCCCACATATGCTGAGCACTTGCTGGCTGTTTTTCCTTCACTCTGCAGTCCAACTCATCCCAAAAACCATCTCAATTGGGATGAGGTTGGGTGATTGTGGAGGCCAGGTAATCTAATGCAGCCCTTCATCACTCTCCTTCTTGGTCAAATAGCCCTTACACCGCCTGGAGGTGTATTGGGTCATTGTCCTGTTGAAAAACCAATTATAGCTGCACTAAGTACATAGCCCGGCATCACAGGGCTAGCTATTTAGACACCCGGCAAGTTTAGCACTCACCAATATCAGATTTACTATTATAAAAGTTTGATTACCTTTTGTTGTCTTCGTCAGAATGCACTCCCAGGACTGCTACTTCAATAACAAATGTTGGTTTGGTCCAAAATAATCCATCGTTATATCCAAATTGCGGCGTTTTGTTCGTGCGTTCCAGACACTATCTGAAAGGGTAAATAAGGGTCGTGCGCATGGCGCAATTCGTGACAAAAAAAATCTAAATATTCCATTACCGTACTTCGAAGCATGTCAACCGCTGTTTAAAATCCATTTTTATGCCATTTTTCTCGTAAAAAAGCGATAATATTCCGACCGGGAATGTCCATTTAGCTAAACAGAGGAAAGTAAACAAAGCTTTCGGTCGACGCGGGCACGAGCCTGAGTCTCACAGTACTGTAACCAGCCACTACCCAAACGCGCTACTTTTTTTCAGCCAGAGCCTGCAAAGCCACGATTCAGCTTTTTACCGCCTTCTGAGACCCTATGGCAGCCGTAGGAAGTGTCACGGGACAGCTAAGATCCTCACTCTTCAATAAACAGAGACAAGAAGAACGACACCTTGTCAGACAGGCCACTTCCTGCATGAAATGTTCTCAGGTTTTTGCCTGCCATATGAGTTCTGTTATACTCACAGACACC
Organism: Salmo salar; assembly: GCF_965601325.2. Classification (NCBI taxonomy): domain Eukaryota; kingdom Metazoa; phylum Chordata; class Actinopteri; order Salmoniformes; family Salmonidae; genus Salmo; species Salmo salar. The sequence goes on from NC_138303.1 coordinate 95,095,759, forward strand.
ATTGAAACAGTTTTAGAAACTTTGGAGTGTTTTCTATCCAAAGCCAATAATTATATGCATATTCTAGTTACTGGGCAGGAGTAGTAACCAGATTAAATCGGGTACGTTTTTTATCCAGCCGTGAAAATACTGCCCCCTAGCCATAACAGGTTAATTGAAATGCATTCCAGGTGACTACCTCATGAAGCTGGTTGAGAGAATGTCAAGAGCATGCAAAGCTGGCAAAGGGTGGCTGCTTTGAAGAATCTCAAATATAAAATATATTAATGATTTGTTTTAACACTTTTTTGGTTACTACATGATTCCATATGTGTTATTTCATAGTTTTGATGTCTTTCCAATTATTCTACAATGTAGAAAATAATAAAAATAAAGAAAAACCCTTGAATGAGTAGGTGTGTTCAAACTTTTGACTGGTACTGTATATATATAATTTATAAGTCCAAAAATGGATGTAGTAAGTACAGATTGCCCCTTTAAGTCTATCAAAAGTGTACGAGTTTGAGCATGTGTCCATTCGGCCTATGCATGTATTTTTTTTATCATCGTGAATTAGATTGAGCAATAAAAGCCCCACTTTTATTCCATAGGCTGGGATCCACATTATGCAGCTTTTGCAAGAGTGCATTTAACTGGCAGTCCACTGGTTTCAAAAACAACGATTGATAGGCAGCCTAAACTTCTTGAATTCAATCATGGACGTGAGTGCTACGGGTCTGTAGTCATTTAGGCAGGTTACCTTAGTGCTCTCGGGCACAGGGACTATGGTGATCTGCTTGAAGCATGTTGGTACTACACACTCAATCAGGGACATGTTTAAAATGTGAATGAAGACACCTGCCAGTAGGTCAGCACATGCCCGGAGTACACGTCCTGCTAATTTGTCTGGCCCAGTGGCCTTGTAAATGTTGACCTGTTTAAAGGTCTTACTCATATCGGCTGCGGAGAGTGTGATCACACAGTCGTCTAGAACACTGATGCTCTCATGCATGCCTCAGTGTTGCTTGCCTTGAAGCGAGTATAGAAGTGATTTAGCTCATCTGGTAGGCTGGTGTCACTGGGCAGCTTGCTGCTGTGCTTCCCTTTGTAGTGTGTAATAGTTTGCAGGCCCTGCCACATCCGACGAGCGTCGGAGCCGGTGTAGCAGGATTCAATCTTAGTCTTGTATTGGCGCTTTGCCTATTTGATGGTTCGTCTGAGGGCATAGCAGGATTTCTTATAAGCTTCCGGGTTAGAGTCCCGCACCTTGAAATCGTCAGCTCTATTCTTTGGCTCAGTGCGAATGTTGCCTGTAATCCATGGCTTCTGGTTGGGGTATGTTTTATTTAAATTGTTTTACCTTTATTTAAAACCAGGTAGGCCAGTTGAGAACAAGTTCTCATTTACAACTGCGACCTGGCCAAGAGAAAGCAAAGCAGTGCGACAAAAACAACAACCCAGAGTTACACATAAACAGTCAATAACACAATAGAAAAGAAAAATCGAAAAAATCTGTGTATAGTGTGTGCAAATGCAAAAGAGTAGGGAGATCTGTATGTACATACAGTATGTACAGTGACTGTGGGGACGACGTCCTCGATGCACTTATTGATAAAGCCAGTGACTGCTCTGGTGTACTCCTCAATGACATCCAGTCTGTGCTTGCAAAACAGTCCTGTAGTTTAGCATCTGCTTCATCTGACCACTTTTTTATACACCGAGTCACTGGTGCTTCCTGCTTTAATTTTTGCTTGTAAGCAGGATTCAGGAGGATAGAATTATAGTCAGATTTGTCAAATGGAGGGCGAGGAAGAGCTTTGCACACATCTCTGTGTGTGGAGTGAAGGTGATGTCGAATTTTTTCCCCTCTGGTTGCGCATTTAACATGCTGATAGAAATTAGGTAAAACTGATTTAAGTTTCCTTGCATTAAAGTCCCCGTCCACTAGGAGTGCCGCTTGGGTGAACAGTTTCCTGTTTGCATATTTCCTTATACAGCTGACTCAGTGCGGTCTTAGTGCCAGCGTCCGTCTGTGGTGGAAAATACAATTTTTATGAAAACTCTCTTGGCAGATAGTGTGGTCTACAGCTTATCATGAGATACTCTACTTCAGGTGAGCAAAATCTAGAGACTTCCTTAGATTTCGTGCACCAGCTTTTGTTTACAAATATACACAGACCACCCTGCCTCGTCTTACCGGAGTGTGCTGTTCTGTCTAGCCGGTGCAGCGTATATCCCGCTAGCTGAATGTTTTCAATGTCGTCATTCAGCCACGATTCGGTGAAACATAAGATGTTACAGTTTTTGATGTCCAATTGGTAGGATATTCGTGATCATACCTCTCTAATTTATTGTCCAGTGATTGTACTTTGTAATATTGATGGTAATATTGATGGTAAGGGCAGACTTGTGGTTGGGGTGGGATTGGCGTGGGGTGTAGGGGGCCCGTGGGTGGCTTTTCACCATGTCTTTGGTCAAAAGCCACCCTAGAAAAGAGAAAAGAGTTTGGTTCAAATAAGATGTAATGGACTATATTTATTTAATATTATATGAATCCTATACATTTAAATGTCCAATATGGGTGCAATCAATGAACTTAATATTTCAACAAAATAGTGTTGCAGGAACGCTAATCTTATCTGTTTCTAACTACAGAAATGATTTCAGAACGATCTGAGATGGTGGGTGTCATGGTTTGGTGAAATGACATGGAACGACCCAGTGCGGTACCTCACTACAACATGCGGCTAGTGGCACCTTAATTGGGAAGGACACAGGGCTGGCTCCAGGCATAAGCAACGTAATTTTCTCTGCCCCATTGCAAAATGTGTAGAATTGCAGGACATGAACTTTTAAACTCTCCAGGAGAGGGGCCACTAAACAAATTGGCCCGCTTTTCAAATCTCGTCTTGGGCCCCAAAAAGGCCCTGGGCCGACGGGCTCATAGTATTGGCTGGAAAGGAATTATTGGAATGGTGTCAAACACATTAAACACATGGTTTCCATGGGTTTGATACCATTCCAGTCACCCCATTCCAGCAATTATTATGAGCTGTCCTTCCCTCACCAGCCTCCTGATGCTCACTACCCAATCCCTACTAGAGAGACAGTGGGGTACCTCAATACCTTCCCAGCCCCCTACTCATTAATCACAGTACAATCTCTATTTATTTACTTATTCTAACTTATTTCTTCAGTTTAGCTACATTTAACAAGCTACATTAGCTAATGGAGTGCAGCACAGTTTGAGGTGAAAGTTGGACCTTTTCCAAACAATTCAGTCTTTACTGGGCTCAACTGCATGTAATTCAAATTTAACAGAAATCAACTGTTTCTATGGAGAGGAAACATAGTATGCTGTTGGATATGTTAGCCTTGATTGTTTTTAGTTGGTTAAATACACTACTGTATTTCATAGTCTTTAACATGCTTTAATCAATCTAATAGGATTAGAGAAAAGTTGTGCTAGATCCTAAATACATGCTAGCCACGCCAGAATATGATGAACAGTTTTGTTTGGCTTATGCAACAGTTCACTTGTTAAGTCCAATACCTTAATGAGAAATATGCAGATGAGAGTATGGTGTAAATGATTCTACTGTACAGTATGCACTGTGCTGTATTAATTAATATTGAGGGGGAAAAGGTAATTACTTTATGAGATTGTACAGAGCATACTCATTTAGTTAAATGTACAGTACTGATTCACATGCAATGGGATTTATTTAAGATACTCTTTAAAAAGTTATACATACATACCCTTTGTCTTCATGCAGGTCAAGGCGGTGCAGGAGTGCAGTAGGCAACCTATTTGGATGGATGCCAGTCAGATTCAGCCTGATAACAAAAGATCAGCAAAAAGGACAACATGGGCTGGAAGTGTAGTGTGTCTAAATGAGGAGCAGAGGGCAGGATAACGAACAGCTACAGAAGGAATAGGAATCTGAAGTAAAAGGATGCTACAGGAGCAGGCGGAGGTATGGAGAGCAAAGACACAATTGTAAGAATGGTCCTTTCACATACAGATGTAGGATCTTAATTTGATCACTCTTTTGTTGCTGAGATTGACATTTTTATGTAGCCTGCATTTGGCCAGCTAATAGTCTAACAACCGATCAAGCAACATTCTGGAATAAACATTCTAATCTTGGTGCTGCAGATAATTTTGCTGTGACAATACGGTCCAAATTAAGATCCTACATCTGTACATACACAACAAATCTCCCACACATACTGTGTATGCCCACTCACACAAATAGAAATACATGTATTGCATGCCAGTACACACACATGCATACAAAGATACGGTTTGGTACTCGTATGCCAAAGATATGCAACAGTAGATTTTCAATTTAATTATTTAGGAACTTAATTTACTTTTTAATTTGCCATTTTCCTCTTAAACCATTATGAGAATGAGATTACACTGCATGCCTACACCATTAGGATAAATCAGAGTTGAACACCACTTCTTCTAGTATTGGCATGTCAAAATAAATATACTGTACATTTGAAGGAATATTCCAACATAACTCCTGTCTCCTGGAAATACATATTTCACTATTCATTTATCACAATTGCATTAAAATGATACTATATGTTGATGAACAACATGGCTGTTGCATGGCTCAAGTCAAGTAGTACTAGTACTGCTGTATGTGCTCACTGCTTGGAGTTCTGAAATTGGCAACGTTTCAAACTATCATGATTATTAGAGCTTGAACCCCCCCCCCCCGCGCCTTTAACCCAATGTCTTTAAACTGACAAGCACAAAATTAAGCTTCTTGTTAGAATTGTGTATAGATTTTTAAGAGAGAATGGTATAACATTTAGAAATTAATTTTGTGAGGTTTTTGGCCCAAATAAAAAAGATGAACATTCATGTCTTATCCAACACAGACCATTAAACAAATAACCTGTGTTCTTTGCAACACACACACACACACACACACACACACACACACACACACACACACACACACACACACACACACACACACACACACACACACACACACACACACACACACACACACGGGATGTGTTACTGGAGAATTCATATATCCATCCCCACACTCTTCCCCGGGGATGTGTGGCTAGAGATTTCACATAGCCACTCTGGCCCAGTCACAGTAAACATCCTGTGGCCCTAAACATGATGGGGATGTGTGGCTAGAGATTTCACATAGCCACTCTGGCCCAGTCACAGTAAACATCCTGTGGCCCTAAACATGATGGGGATGTGTGGCTAGAGATTTCACATAGCCACTCTGGCCCAGTCACAGTAAACATCCTGTGGCCCTAAACATGATGGGGATGGCTATGTACATAGACCACACATTGTGGGTTACATACACTGCTCAAAAAAATAAAAGGAACACTAAAATAACACATCCTAGATCTGAATGAATGAAATAATCTTATTAAATACTTTTTTCTTTACATAGTTGAATGTGCTGACAACAAAATCACACAAAAATAATCAATGGAAATCCAATTTATCAACCTATGGAGGTCTGGATTTGGAGTCACACTCAAAATTAAAGTGGAAAACCACACTACAGGCTGATCCAACTTTGATGTAATGTCCTTAAAACAAGTCAAAATGAGGCTCAGTAGTGCCTGTATGACCTCCCTACAACGCCTGGGCATGCTCCTGATGAGGTGGCGGATGGTCTCCTGTGGGATCTCCTCCCAGACCTGGACTAAAGCATCCGCCAACTCCTGGACAGTCTGTGGTGCAACGTGGCGTTGGTGGATGGAGCGAGACATGATGTCCCAGATGTGCTCAATTGGATTCAGGTCTGGGGAACGGGCGGGCCAGTCCATAGCATCAATGCCTTCCTCTTGCAGGAACTGCTGACACACTCCAGCCACATGAGGTCTAGCATTGTCTTGCATTAGGAGGAACCCAGGGCCAACCGCACCAGCATATGGTCTCACAAGGGGTCTGAGGATCTCATCTCGGTACCTAATGGCAGTCAGGCTACCTCTGGCGAGCACATGGAGGGCTGTGCGACCCCCCAAAGAAATGCCACCCCACACCATGACTGACCCACTACCAAACCGGTCATGCTGGAGGATGTTGCAGGCAGCAGAACGTTCTCCACGGCATCTCCAGACTCTGTCACATCTGTCACATGTGCTCAGTGTGAACCTGCTTTCATCTGTGAAGAGCACAGGGCGCCAGTGGCGAATTTGCCAATCTTGGTGTTCTCTGGCAAATGCCAAACGTCCTGCACGGTGTTGGGCTGTAAGTACAACCCCCACCTGTGGACGTCGGGCCCTCATACCACCCTCATGGAGTCTGTTTCTGACCGTTTGAGCAGACACATGCACATTTGTGGCCTGCTGGAGGTCATTTTGCAGGGCTCTGGCAGTGCTCCTCCTGCTCCTCCTTGCACAAAGGCGGAGGTAGCGGTCCTGCTGCTGGGTTGTTGCCCTCCTACGGCCTCCTCCACGTCTCCTGATGTACTGGCCTGTCTCCTGGTAGCGCCTCCATGCTCTGGACACTATGCTGACAGACACAGCAAACCTTGCCACAGCTCGCATTGATGTGCCATCCTGGATGAGCTGCACTACCTGAGCCACTTGTGTGGGTTGTAGACTCCGTCTCATGCTACCACTAGAGTGAAAGCACCGCCAGCATTCAAAAGTGACCAAAACATCAGCCAGGAAGCATAGGAACTGAGAAGTGGTCTGTGGTCACCACCTGCAGAACCACTCCTTTATTGGGGGTGTCTTGCTAATTGCCTATAATTTCCACCTGTTGTCTATTCCATTTGCACAACAGCATGTGAAATTTATTGTCAATCAGTGTTGCTTCCTAAGTGGACAGTTTGATTTCACAGAAGTGTGATTGACTTGGAGTTACATTGTGTTGTTAAGTGTTCCCTTTATTTTTTTGAGCAGTGTATAACAAGATGGAGTAAATGGCATAAAAGCGATGTATAATGGCATACTTGGACTGTATGATCATAATCCATAGTAATAATTGGGAGTATTGTGTTAGATGTTGTTACAGGCCTACTTCTACAAGAGTAAAAGGAATTAACTGTTTTCATGGCAAACTAATTAGCTGTAGTTGTAGGCAGCATCCATCTCTGTATGACAGTGTGATTCTTAACTTTTCCAAAATGAGGAGTATGGTTGAGGGTTTCCAATCTATTCTGGAAAAGATCCCTGCGATCCCCCTCGCTCCTGGAGTGGGAGAAAGAACATGATTTATGATGCGCTGCTGATACAATAATGCAAAGCCACGGAGGAAAGTTTTAACTGATGCATTCAAGATTGGCTAATGATCTGCTTGTTGGCAGAGGAAGTTTTTGGGGAAGTGTGTTGTGTGGGGTGGGTGGTGGTGGGCAGGATCCATGGAGCTCGTACAGTACAGCAGATGGGGGTGTTTGTTAGGGCTGCGCTCTCCAACACTGTAGCCTTGGTAACAGCATAGGAAAATGGCAGATGCTTACATGGTGGGGTGATGAACAATGCAGAAAATATATGACAATGTCCCAGTTTTATTAATAATACTAGTTTCGATCAACATAGTGAGAAGCGCAATGGACCACCAACATACAAAGGAATCCACTTGATATGCCCAGCTATAGCTGCTGTCATAGTACTGTTATACATTTAAAAAACTACATTATACAGAAAACACATTGGAAATGCCAGTTCATACCAGTTTCCTATTAGTGGACGACACTGTGTTTATTTACTAAACATCGCTCTCGGCTCTCTTTAAGAACATGGATAGGAGTGGTTGTAATTTGCAAATGAACCTGAGGAACATTATGTCAAAGACGAATGTCACCACAACACCTTAGGGAGGAAGGGACCACTATTCCTTTTACATTTCTATGTAGATGAGCTTTCATAGCCGTGTGAATAGCTAATGTGTTTATTATGCTTATCAATTAAGGCCCTTCTCTGGGGTGAGAGCAGGCAGATGGGAATACAGCTGTGTGGAGTCAGAAAATTATCTCCGCCATTATCACAGGTTGACATTTATTGGGATGTCTCATGTACTGGAGGCAGCTCTGCAGGGGCGTCACTATCTGGCAGAGCCACAAAGTAATAAAATCTGATTTAAACCTAACCCTAACCTTAACCCTAACCTTAACCACACTGTTAACCTTATGCCTAACCATAACCTTAAATTAAGGCCAAAAAGCAACAACAGCAATAATGAATTTTTACAATATATAGTCAAAATGTTTACTTTGCAGCTGGCCCATCTAGTGGAAATCGTTCATATCCACCTCCAGGACAAGAGTCATCCCAATAAACGTCTGCACCATGTGCCATTATCAGGGCTAATCTCCCAGGCAGACATACACAGCACAGACCTCACTACGCACAGAAACCACACAGCCATAATAAACTATGCTCAGACAGTCTGTGCTGTGTTAATATTGTAGATTGCGTGTAACTAAATACCAATTCAACTTTGCTGAAAGAATATGACTGGGAAAGTAAAATTGGTTCTATCCATTTTTGTTCCTGTGGTTTCAGCACAGCTCTTATACAGGGCCCCAATTTCCTTTTCCCAGCATGCATCTGTGATCCGCCCAGCACCCTGACGTGGCTGTTGTGTCTGGGCTGTTATTCTCTGAGTCACACTGTGATAAACCCATTCCATTACAGACACATGTCTCATGTACCATGCGGTCTGGTAGCTTTTTGTGATCATCACAATACAAGACAGACATGCCAGTTGTTCAATTACATTTTCCAAACAGAGGACAGAGCTTATGTAAGGGTAGATAAGGGTAGATAAGCTTGAATAAATAGCCCACCATTTGATAGTGAAAGCACAATTAAATGGTCAAACAAATGTTGCATACAAACTAAACAAAAACTGTACATGATTCACAACAAAACCTTTACTTACAGAATATCCTTACATATAAGTCTTGAGGTTTTGCTTGCCTGAGGTAGATCTCACGATAAGCTGTAGACCACATGATTTACCAAGAGAGTTTTCATCTATAATTTTTGTAGCTGTCTATTTACCACCAGAAAGTGATGCTGGCACTAAGACCACACTCAACGAGCTGTATAAAGCCATAAGCAAACAAGAAAATGTTCATCCAGAGGCTCTGCTCCTAGACTTGAATGCAGGAAAACTTAAAATCGTTTTACTTAATTTCTATCAAAATGTTTACTCCACACACAGAGAAGCGTAAAAAGCTCTCCCTCGCCCTCCATTTGGCATATCTAACCATAATTGAATCCTCCTGTTTCCTGCTTACAAGCAAAAACTAAAGCAGGATGTACCAGTAACTTGCTCAATACGGAAGTGGTCAGATGGCGCAGATGCTAAGCTACAGGACTACTTTGCTAGCACAGACTGGAATATGTTCTGGGACTCATCCGATGGCATTGAGGAGTATAGCACATCAGTCACTGGCTTCATCAATAAGTGCATCGATGACGTTGTCCCCACAGTGACCGTACGTACATATGTAACAGGGTTGGTTATGTTTCCACTTGCCTCTAAAGAAATGTGCACTTAATGTTCAAGCATTCGTATTGGTTGGTTCAACTGATGACAATAAGGTGTGTTGTGATTGGCCCCGCTTGCAGATAGGGGGAGATCGCGAACGTCAGGTCTTCCCAGTATGAAAATGTGATGCAAGAGCTTTTGCCATCGACAGCCATCAGTATCATTGAGCCCTGCACAACTACCGTGCTGTTTCTCATTTAACAACAGGAATAAATGATGCTCAACTGGGACCACTGGCTGATGTGATTTATTAGGAAAAAAACACAACGCAAGGAGAGTACACTATACATCTGTTACACATACCCCAACCAGAAGCCATGGATTACAGGCAACATCAGCATTGAGCTAAAGGGTAGAGCTGCCACTTTAAAGGAGTGGGACTCTTATAAGAAATCCTGCTATGCCCTCAGACAAACCATCAAACAGGCAAAGTGTAAATACAGGACTAAGATTGAATTCTACTACACCGGCTCCAATGCTCTTTGGATGTGGCAGGGTTTGCAAACTATTACAGACTACAAAGGGAAGCCCAGCTGCAAGCTGCCCAGTAACACAAGCTTACCAGATAAGCTAAATGACTTCTATCCGCGCTTCGAGGCAAGCAACCCTGAAGCATGCATGAGAGCACCAGCTGTACAGGATGACTGTGTGATCACGCTCGCCGTAGCCGATATGAGTAAGACCTTCAAACACATCAACAATCACAAGGCCGCAGGGCCAGATGGATTAGCAGGACGTGTACTCCGAGCATGTGCTGACCAACTGGCAAGTGTCCTCACTGACATTTTCAACCAGTCCCTGGCCGAGTATGTAATACCTACATGTTTCAAGAAGACCACCATAGTCCATGTGGCCAAGAACACCAAGGCAAACTGCCTAAATTACTACAGACCAGTAGCACTCACCTCTGTAGCCATGAAGTGCTTTGAAAGGCTGGCCATGGCTTACATCAACACCATCATCTCAGAAACCCTAGACCCACTCCAATTTGCATACTGCCCAACAGATCCACAGATGATGCAATCTCTATTGCACTCAACACTGCCCTTTCACACCTGGACAAGAGCAACACCTACGTGAAAATGCTATTCATTGACTACACCATAGTGCCCTCAAAGCTCATCACTAAGCTAAGGACCCTGGGACTTTTATAAAAAAAAATATATTTCACCTTTATTTAACCAGGTAGGGCAGTTGAGAACACATGGGAGAAATCTATGTACAGTGTCTGCAAATGTAGTAAGATTAGGGAGGTAAGGCAATGAATAGGCCATAGAGGATAAATAATTTCAATTTAGCATTAACACTGGAGTGATAGATGTGCAGATGAAGATGTGCAAGTAGAGATACTGGGGTGCAAAAGAGCAAGAAGATAAATAACAATATGGGGATGAGGTAGTTGGGTATGCTATTTACAGATTGGCTGTGTACAGGTACAGTGATCGGTAAGCTGCTCTGACAGCTGATGCTTAAAGTTAGAGAGGGAAATATAAGTCTCCAGCTTTATGATTTTTGCAATTCATTCCAGTCATTGGCAGCAGAGAACTGGAAGGAAAGGCGGCCAAAGGAGGTGTTGGCTTTGGGGATGACCAGTGAAATATACCTGCTGGAGAGCGTGCTACTGGTGGGTGTTGCTATGGTGACCAGTGAGCTGAGATAAGGCGGGGCTTTACCTAGCAAAGACTTATAGAAGACCTGGAGCCAGTGTGTTTGGCGACGAATATGTAGCGAGGGCCAGCCAACGAGAGCATACAGGTCGCAGTGGTGGGAAGTATTTGGGGCTTTGGTGACAAAACGGATGGCACTGTGATAGACTGCATCCAATTTGCTGAGTAGAGTGTTGGAGCCTATTTTGTAAATGACATTGCCGAAGTCAAGGATCGGTAGGGTAGTCAGTTTTACGAGGGTATGTTTGGCAGCATGAGTGAAGGAGGCTTTGTTGCGAAATAGGAAGCTGATTCTAGATTGAATTTTGGATTAGAGATGGTTAATGTGAGTCTGGAAGGAGAGTTTACAGTCTAACCAGACACCTAGGTATTTGTAGTGTCATGACGTTGGCCTGTGGGTAAGGTTTATGACCCCCCCATAAATACCTTTCTCCCTTCCCCTCTCTTTCTGACCCTACTGAAGGACTGCTGTCCTGAAGGACTGCTGTCCTGTTATATATAGAGAGTCTGGGAACATCAAACAAATGGGGAAAGGAACCATATTTTGGTAATAAAACCATTTGGAAATATGCTTTGGAACGTAATGAGTATGGATGTCAGTACGGTTGTCATCTGAGACATTATGACTGATGACAGGACGACATAAACTGTACCTGGGAAAGTATACACCCTCTAGTTATCAGAGTCACATGGAATTGTTATGCAATTGAAATGTTTGATATTGAAATTGTTTGTTAGGAGATTAAATGTAATTTTAGCTTCCAAATGAGAGAATTGGGTTTTCATAAGGAAAGTGCCCTGCTTGATCAGTGGCCCACCCCTGTGAAGAGACAGGGGTTATAAATGATGAAACACATCCTTCCCCCTCTCCACTATATAAGCCTTTGACAAAAAGATAACCACATGTTCCAGTACGTGAGGTCTGCAGCCTCTACGTTAGAAGGACACACGTCAAGTACAGAACTAAGCCAACCTCGGCGTGAGCTTTGGTGGCGAATGGCATGAACTTTGAGCTTATTCACTACAGAAGTGATACTTCCTAGCCGTTGAGTTAGCAGCGGCCGCTGTAGACAGGGGCTAGGAAAGGACGGACGACGGATCCAGTCTAACAGACGGACGAAGATACCACCACGTATCCAATTTACCACCAGAGACATTCTTCCGAGGACAGGAAGATCTGTTGGCCAACCCGGCCAGCATCTACGACCAATCTACCGAAGCGCAGCTCAGAGTAAATATTTATTGCATTTTCCTTTTCCAAATGGGCGGTAATTTAGAATGCATAAGATAATGTATTTACGATAGCATAGCTGCTGTTTCTTTGTTCCTAAATCTTCCCGCTCTTTCATTCAAGCCCAACCCCCTTTCCTTTGTGTAACCAGCCATCATGTATGACATCATTTGTATTCGGTGTATTTGTAATTCTGTGTGATTAGTTTAGGTATTTAGTAAATAAATAATTAAACCCAATTTTGTATTGCTGATTCAACTTGTTAGCCAGGGTTCGTGAAGATAGCCAAGAATTTACAACTTTCAATATGAGACTGAAAATAAGATAAGGGTTAATATTGACTGCTATCGATGTAAAATATGACTAAGTATTTTAAGAGTTTATTCGGAAGATAACGGCTCTATAAACGTTCTTCCGTGGTGCCCCGACTTTCTAGTTAATTACATTTACATGATTAGCTTAACCTGTTAGGGCTAGGGGGCAGTATTGACACGGCTGCATAAAAAACGTACCCGATTTAATCTGGTTACTACTCCTGCCCAGTAACTAGAATATGCATATAATTATTGGCTTTGGATAGAAAACACCCTAATGTTTCTAAAACTGTTTGAATGGTGTCTGTGAGTATAACAGAACTCATATGGCAGGCCAAAACCTGAGAAGATTCCATGCAGGAAGTGGCCTGTCTGACAATTTCTTGCCCTTCTTGATTATCTCTATCCATTACAGAGGATCTCTGCTGTTACGTGACACTTCCTACGGCTCCCATGGGCTCTCAGAAGGCGGCAAAAAGCTGAATCGTGGCTTTGCAGGCTCTGGCTGAAAAAAAGTAGCGCGTTTGGGTAGTGGCTGGTTACAGTACTGTGAGACTCAGGCATGTGCCCGCGTCGACCGAATGCTTTGTTTTCTTTCCTCTGTTTACCTAAACGCAGATTCCCGGTCGGAATATTATCACTTTTTTTACGAGAAAAATGGCATAAAAATGGATTTTAAACAGCGGTTGACATGCTTCGAAGTACGGTAATGGAATATTTAGAAATTTTTTGTCACGAATTGCGCCATGCTCGTGACCCTTATTTACACTTCGGATAGTGTCTTGAACGCACAAACAAAACGCCGCTATTTGGATATAACGATGGATTATTTTGGACCAAACCAACATTTGTTATTGAAGTAGCAGTCCTGGGAGTGCATTCTGACGAAGAACATCAAAGGTAATCAAACTTTTGTAATAGTAAATCGGAGTTTGGTCAGGGCTAAACTTGGTGGGTGTCTAAATAGCTAGCCGTGATGGCTGGGCTATGTACTCAGAATATTGCAAAATGTGCTTTCACCGAAAAGCTATTTTAAAATCGGACACCTCGATTGCACAAAGGAGTTCTGTATCTATAATTCTTAAAATAATTGTTATGTTTTTTGTGAACGTTTATCGTGAGTAATTTAGTAAATTCACCGGAGGTTTCTCAAACATATGACTATTTTACACCATTTTAAAGACAAGACTCTCGTTAATCTAACCACACTGTCCGATTTCAAAAAGGCTTTACAACGAAAGCAAAACATTAGATTATGTCAGCAGAGTACCAAGCCAGAAATAATCAGACACCCATTTTTCAAGCTAGCATATAATGTCACAAAAACCCAGAAGACAGCTAAATGCAGCACTAACCTTTGATGATCTTCATCAGATGACAACCCTAGGACATTATGTTATACAATACATGCATGTTTTGTTCAATCAAGTTCATATTTATATCAAAAACCAGCTTTTTACATTAGCATGTGACGTTCAGAACTAGCATACTTCCGGCGAATTCACAAACAATTTACTAAATTACTTACGATAAACGTTCACAAAAAGCATAACAATTATTTTAAGAATTATAGATACAGAACTCCTCTATGCACTCGATATGTCCGATTTTAAAATAGCTTTTTGGTGAAAGCACATTTTGCAATATTCTAAGTACATAGCCCAGCCATCACGGGCTAGCTATTTAGACACCCGGCAAGTTTAGCACTCACCAATATCAGATTTACTATTATAAAAGTTTGATTACCTTTTGTTGTCTTCGTCAGAATGCACTCCCAGGACTGCTACTTCAATAACAAATGTTGGTTTGGTCCAAAATAATCCATCGTTATATCCGAATAGCGGCGTTTTGTTCGTGCGTTCCAGAAACTATCCGAAATGGTAAATCAGGGTCGTGCGCATGGCGCAATTCGTGACAAAAAAATTCTAAATATTCCATTACCGTACTTCGAAGCATGTCAACCGCTGTTTAAAATCAATTTTTATGCATTTTTTCTCGTAAAAAAGCGATAATATTCCGACCGGGAATGTCCATTTAGCTAAACAGAGGAAAGAAAACAAAGCTTTCGGTCGACGCGGGCACGAGCCTGAGTCTCACAGTACTGTAACCAGCCACTACCCAAACGCGCTACTTTGTTTCAGCCAGAGCCTGCAAAGCCACGATTCAGCATTTTGCCGCCTTCTGAGAACCTATGGCAGCCGTAGGAAGTGTCACGGGACAGCTAAGATCCTCACTCTTCAATAAACAGAGACAAGAAGAACGACACCTTGTCAGACAGGCCACTTCCTGCATGAAATCTTCTCAGGTTTTTGCCTGCCATATGAGTTCTGTTATACTCACAGACACCATTCAAAAAGTTTTAGAAACTTTAGGGTGTTTTCTATCCAAAGCCAATAATTATATGCATATTCTAGTTACTGGGCAGGAGTAGTAACCAGATTAAATCGGGTACGTTTTTTATCCAGCCGTGTCAATACTGCCCCCTAGCCCTAACAGGTTAATCCAACCACATTGTCCGATTTCAAAAAGTCTTTAAAGCGAAAGCAAAACATTAGATTATGTTAGGAGAGTACCCAGACAAAAATAATCACACAGCCATTTTCAAAGCAAGTATATATGTCACAAAAACCCAAACCACAGCTAAATGCAACACTAACCTTTGATGATCTTCATCAGATGACACTCCTAGGACATTATGTTATACAGTACATGCATGTTTTGTTCAATCAAGTTTATATTTATATCAAAAAACAGCTTTTTACATTAGCATGTGATGTTCAGAATTAGCATTCCCACCGAAAACTTCCGGTGAATTTACTAAATTACTCATCATAAACGTTGACAAAATACATAACAATTATTTTAAGAATTATAGATACAGAACTCCTTTATGCAATCGCTATGTCAGATTTTAAAATAGCTTTTCGGCGAAAGCACATTTTGCAATATTCTGAGTACATAGCTCAGCCATCACAGGCAAGCTATTCAGACACCCGCCAACTTCGGGGCTCACTAAACTCAGAATTACTATTAGAAAAATTGGATTACCTTTGCTGTTCTTCGTCAGAATGCACTCCCAGGACTTCTACTTCAACAACAAATGTTGTTTTTGTTCCAAATAATCCATAGTTATATCCAAATACCTCCGTTTTGTTCGTGCATTCAGGTCACTATCCAAAGGGTAACGCGCGAGCGCATTTCGTGACAAAACATTTCAAAATGTTCCATTACCATACTTAGAAGCATGTCAAACGCTGTTCAAAATCCATTTTTATGCTATTTTTCTCGTAAAATAGCGATAATATTCCAACCGGACAATGTTGTATTTATTCAAAGAGGGAAAGAAAAAAATGGCGAGGTCTCGTGAACGCGCATCTCCAGTCTCTCTGTCACCAGGCAGTCCACTGACAAACTGTGCTGCTGTTATCTGCCCAGAGACAGGAGACGCGTCAATCCGGTTTCTGGAGGCTTTAGAGAGCCAATGGAAGCCTTAGAAAGTGTCACGTAACAGCACAGATACTGTAATTTTGATAGAGATGCAACAGAAGGACTACAAATTGTCAGACAGGCCACTTCCTGCTTGGAATCTTCTCAGATTTTTGCCTGCCATATGCGTTCTGTTATACTCACAGACACCATTCAAACAGTTTTAGAAACTTTAGAGTGTTTTCTATCAAAATCTACTAATAATATGCATATTCTCGTTTCTGGGCAAGAGTAGTAACCAGTTTAAATCGGGTACGTTTTTTATCCGGCCGTGAAAATACTGCCCCCTATCCCAGACAGGTTAATTCTATTTGTTGAACTACGTTGTTGATTAAGGGCTTGTAAGTAAGCATTTCACGGTAAGGTCTACACCTGTTGTATTCGGTGCATGTGACAAATAAAATGTGATTTGATTTGATACTGTGAGTAATTTGATCTCTTGGGATTAAAGTGATCATGAGAAATGAGACTTCCTGTCTAAGGTCTCTATCCCGCTCTGGCCACTTCCTCCATCTCATATACCTATCGCCTTTCATCTTTCTGATCTACTATCATCTTTCCCTTTTCCATATCTCTATCTCTTTTCATGAGAGTATGATACAGACTAAGGCTCTCGCTGGCAAAAAAAAGTTTCCCTGCCAACTGATATGGAGAGGATAGGAAAATATGAAGGAAACGTCAAAGAGACAAAAGAGCTTAATTTAATGTTTCAATTAATTCAGACCGATGGATGGCCAGTAACACCTACATTTCTGTTACAACTACAGCAAGATGCATAATAAATGTACATTTTATGATTATATATTATTATATTTACAAAATGTCACAAAGTGTAATAATGAATTATATATTTTCCAGTTCCATTATGTGTAGTTTTGCGAGGGTGCTGAGGCGACATTTGGAAGTCGGAGTGGGGAGTGAGTTTGTGGTCTACATACGGGCTATGAATTGCTTTGAATATCTTGGAGATGCTTGTAAAGGCTAATGATTACTCTGAAGAATATACAGTATGCTTCTTATACATAGGTCTACTTTTAGCATGTCAATGATGTACAAGTAATGTACCTGTCATCTGGCCACTCAGAAACAGATGTTCTCAAGGCCTTTGTACTATTCTAACATATATAGCCTGTCTTCTCTTGAGAGCCAGGTCTGCCTACAGCGGCCTCTCTCAATAGCATTGCTCACTGAGTCTGTACATACACTCTTAGAAAAAAAGGTGCTATCTAGAATCAAAAAGAGTTCTTCGGCTGTCCCCATAGGAGAACCCTTTGAATAACCCCTTTTGGTTCCAGGTAGAACCATTTTGTGTTCCATGTTGAACCCTTTCCAGAGAGGGTTCTACATGGAACCCAAAATAATTCTACATGGAACCAAAAATGGTTCTCCTATGGGGACAGCCACAGAACCCTTTTGGAACCCTTTTTTCCAAGAGTGTAGTCAAAGATTTCCTTAATTGTGGGTCCGTTACAGTGGTCAGGTATTCTGCCACTGTTTACTCTCTGTTTAGGTTCAAATAGCATTCCAGGTTGCTCTGTTTTTTGGTTAATTCTGTCAAGTGATTACTTTTTTGTTTTCTTATGATTTGGTTGGGTCTAATTGTGTTGCTGTCCTGGGGCTCTGTGGGGTCTGTTTGTGAACAGAGCCCTCTCTCTCTCACTCTCTCTCACTCTCTCTCTCTCTCACTTGCCCAAGCAAGTGAAATGGATAAACTAAAGTGAAATAAACAATAAAAAGTGAACAGTAAATATATATACAGTGTTGAAACGATGTGTAAATAGTTTGAAGTACAAAAGGGAAAATAAATAAACATAAATAAATGCCCTTTTCTTGTGGCAACAGGTCACAAATCTTGCTGCTCTTATGGCACGCTGTGGTATTTCACCCAATAGATATGGGAGTTTATCAAAATTGGGTTTGTTTTCAAATTCTTTGTGAATCTGTGTAATCTAAAGGAAATATGTGTCTCTAATATGGTCGTACATTTGGCAAGAGGTTAGGAAGTGCAGCTCAGTTTTCACCTCAATTTGTGGGCAGTGCGCACATAGCCTGTCTTCTCTTGAGAGCCATATCTGCCTACGGCGTCCTTTCTCAATGCAAGGCTGCTCACTGTGTCTGTACATAGTCAAAGCATTCCTTAATTTTGGGTCAGTCACAGTGGTCAGGTATTCTGCCGCTGTGTACTCTCTGTTTAGGGCCCGCTCTCTCTCGCTGTTTCCTTACATTCCCATTCTTTCACAAACAGAGCTGTACAGTATGCAGTTGTCGGCCAGTGGATTCCTATGGGAGGTGAGCTAAGACAGCCAGCCTCTCTCTGTTCTACCAGACTGGGGTGGAATCCACTAATCGGCTTTGTGGCCAAACCTGATAAAGCCTCGTTCAAGATCAGGCCAAGTTTGAGTGTGCCAGATCCCTGTGTCCCATGTGAGGAGCACAGAGATGAGACGAGGCCCAGCCCATCGTCTTAGAGTCTATCTCCACTGTCTCCACTGTCTGTCTGTCTGTCTGTCTGTGAGAGAGGCTGTGTGAGAGGCTGTGTGAGAGAGAGGCTGTCTGTGAGCGCTTAGCCCAGTTTGAGGAGGCAGCATCAGCCCTACAGCTGGTGTCTCCCTGAGACACATTCACATGACATTGTCTTTATACACACTCTCAGTGTAGGGTCTTCCTGTCAGATACATACATGTACACACAAACACCATCTTCTGAGGTACTGGCTACTAAGGAGTATGGATGAAAGTTTTTGATTAACAGTCATTAAGATATACATATGTATACACAGGTAGGTGTATGTGTCTTCTATTGTTGAGTGGGGGCTAGAAGTTGAGAAGTGATTAGGATATCTGTCATTATCCGCACCTCCTCACACACTGTAGTGGTGCATCTTTCAGATGCTTAGATCTGATCCATGAGGTTTGGGCACATTCTGACAAACAGTCTCAGAGCCCACAGCCTGTAGAACAATCCTTTCCCAGGCCCAAAGATGATTAGCACATTCTCCTTAGACCCTCTGATCGTCTACTGTAAGACGACTTCATTACCATCTCCTACACCTGATTTCCTGTTACGCTTTAAATACAGAAAGTTTTGTTACCACAATCAATTACGTTCCTGGAATGTTTTTATTATGAGGGCGATTTCACATGTTATGTAGAAACAACACTGTGCAAGGCTGTGCTCAATGTGTTAATTACAGCAGACGAACACGAAGGGCATACCTAGCAACAGCAGTTTATCAAATACATCTACAACATGGAAACATCATAATAAATTGGTTCATTCCACCTTGGGGAGTAACAGAGAAAGCTATTGTAGATCAACCGATGAGAGGATTTTTGAAATTCTGATATTAGACTGATTAATATCCACAACACGGCTGGCTCTAAGCTGTGTTGCAATCTTGATAAATAACACTCTCTACTGTCTGAAATCAAGAAGAGCCATTTAGAGCTCTTCAGTCATTATTACAGTATTCATATCATTATCATTGCATGGCTCATACTTTTTCACTGGCCCTCTTTATAGACCAATTAAATAATAGCTTGGCTGGAGTGCACATTGAAGCATTACACCTGTGGTGTTGCGAGAGAGTGGCTGGCAGGAATGTAAATGCGAAGATTGAGGTGGCTGCTCTGACTTAGATAAGAGATTGGTTGACAAATAACCTTGACGACAATAGAGTTGCAACTCCTACACAATTATCAGTACGGCAACACTTCTACACTCCCAATTGTTATATTTACTGGAAACGGTCTCAGGTACAGTCATGACCGAAATTAATAAGATGAGCAAAAAAAGACTGTATAAACTAAATAATAGAAATACTGAGCTATATTGTATGCCCCAAAAAATGGGAAGTTATATTATTTCATACAAATACAATTGCTCAGAGAAAGAGATTTTAGTAAGTAATAATAAAATATAATCTCAAATTATTGGCACCCGTTTTCAATACTCTGGCACTCTCCCCTTGCTAGGATAACGGCACTGAGACTTTTTCTCAAATGTTTTATGAGATTGGAGAACACATTGGGAGGGTTCTGAGACCATTCCGCGGGGCAGAAACCTCTGAGATTTCCCCAAGATTTCCCTACACAACGTCTATTTGCACCCCTACTGGATGGAAACTACAAATGTAATGGCTGTGCTCAATGCAATGGCACTTATAAATGTAGATCCTTCCAAAACACCCCAAAACAGGGAAACAGATCCCAATCCAAAGTGTTATCACATGCTCCACTAAGGAAGTTATTTATCTTATAACTTGTCCTTGTGGTAAAAATTCGGTGGGTAAAACAAAGCGCGTATTAAAAGTACGTATCTCAGAGCATCGTAGCGCCATTAGGTGCAAAAACTCGACGTACCCAGTTGCAGCCCACTTTTTGGAAGAAAAATACTCGATTACGTCTCTGTGTTATATTGGCATCGAACATGTCACCCTCCCTAGGAGAGGGGGGGACCTCGTCTCTACGTTATATTGGCATCGAACATGTCACCCTCCCTAGGAGAGGGGGGGACCTCGTCTCTACGTTATATTGGTATCGAACATGTCACCCTCCCTATGAGAGGAGAACCTCGTCTCTACGTTATATTGGCATCGAACATGTCACCCTCCCTAGGAGAGGGGAACCTCGTCTCTACGTTATATTGGCATCGAACATGTCACCCTCCCTAGGAGAGGGGAACCTCGTCTCTACGTTATATTGGCATCGAACATGTCACCCTCCCTAGGAGAGGAGGTGACCTCGTCTCTACGTTATATTGGCATCGAACATGTCACCCTCCCTAGGAGAGGAACCTCGTCTCTACGTTATATTGGCATCGAACATGTCACCCTCCCTAGGAGAGGAGGTGACCTCGTCTCTACGTTATATTGGCATCGAACATGTCACCCTCCCTAGGAGAGGAGGTGACCTCGTCTCTACGTTATATTGGCATCGAACATGTCACCCTCCCTAGGAGAGGAGAACCTCGTCTCTACGTTATATTGGCATCGAACATGTCACCCTCCCTAGGAGAGGGGGGGACCTGGTCTCTACGTTATATTGGTATCGAACATGTCACCCTCTCTAGGAGAGGAGAACCTCGTCTCTACGTTATATTGGCATCGAACATGTCACCCTCCCTAGGAGAGGAGGTGACCTCGTCTCTACGTTATAATGGCATCGAACATGTCACCCTCCCTAGGAGAGGAACCTCGTCTCTACGTTATATTGGCATCGAACATGTCACCCTCCCTAGGAGAGGGGGGGACCTCGTCTCTACGTTATATTGGTATCGAACATGTCACCCTCTCTAGGAGAGGAGAACCTCGTCTCTACGTTATATTGGCATCGAACATGTCACCCTCCCTAGGAGAGGAGGTGACCTCGTCTCTACGTTATAATGGCATCGAACATGTCACCCTCCCTAGGAGAGGAACCTCGTCTCTACGTTATATTGGCATCGAACATGTCACCCTCCCTAGGAGAGGAGGTGACCTCGTCTCTACGTTATATTGGCATCGAACATGTCACCCTCCCTAGGAGAGGAGGTGACCTCGTCTCTACGTTATATTAGCATCGAACATGTCACCCTCCCTAGGAGAGGAGAACCTCGTCTCTACGTTATATTGGCATCGAACATGTCACCCTCCCTAGGAGAGGGGGGGACCTGGTCTCTACGTTATATTGGTATCGAACATGTCACCCTCTCTAGGAGAGGAGAACCTCGTCTCTACGTTATATTGGCATCGAACATGTCACCCTCCCTAGGAGAGGAGGTGACCTCGTCTCTACGTTATAATGGCATCGAACATGTCACCCTCCCTAGGAGAGGAACCTCGTCTCTACGTTATATTGGCATCGAACATGTCACCCTCCCTAGGAGAGGGGGGGACCTCGTCTCTACGTTATATTGGCATCGAACATGTCACCCTCCCTAGGAGAGGAGGTGACCTCGTCTCTACGTTATATTGGCATTGAACATGTCCCCCTCCCTAGGAGAGGAGGTGACCTCGTCTCTACGTTATATTGGCAACGAACATGTCACCCTCCCTAGGAGAGGAGGTGACCTCGTCTCTACGTTATATTGGCATCGAACATGTCACCCTCCCTAGGAGAGGAGAACCTCGTCTCTACGTTATATTGGCATCGAACATGTCACCCTCCCTAGGAGAGGAGGTGACCTCGTCTCTACGTTATATTGGCATCGAACATGTCACCCTCCCTAGGAGAGGGGAACCTCGTCTCTACGTTATATTGGCATCGAACATGTCACCCTCCCTAGGAGAGGGGGGAACCTCGTCTCTACGTTATATTGGCATCGAACATGTCATCCTCCCTAGGAGAGGGGAACCTCGTCTCTACGTTATATTGGCATCGAACATGTCACCCTCCCTAGGAGAGGGGAACCTCGTCTCTACGTTATATTGGCATCGAACATGTCACCCTCCCTAGGAGAGGAGGTGACCTCGTCTCTACGTTATATTGGCATCGAACATGTCACCCTCCCTAGGAGAGGAGGTGACCTCGTCTCTACGTTATATTGGCATCGAACATGTCATCCTCCCTAGGAGAGGGGAACCTCGTCTCTACGTTATATTGGCATCGAACATGTCACCCTCCCTAGGAGAGGAGGTGACCTCGTCTCTACGTTATATTGGCATCGAACATGTCACCCTCCCTAGGAGAGGAGAACCTCGTCTCTACGTTATATTGGCATCGAACATGTCACCCTCCCTAGGAGAGGAGGTGACCTCGTCTCTACGTTATATTGGCATCGAACATGTCACCCTCCCTAGGAGAGGGGAACCTCGTCTCTACGTTATATTGGCATCGAACATGTCACCCTCCCTAGGAGAGGGGGGAACCTCGTCTCTACGTTATATTGGCATCGAACATGTCATCCTCCCTAGGAGAGGGGAACCTCGTCTCTACGTTATATTGGCATCGAACATGTCACCCTCCCTAGGAGAGGGGAACCTCGTCTCTACGTTATATTGGCATCGAACATGTCACCCTCCCTAGGAGAGGAGGTGACCTCGTCTCTACGTTATATTGGCATCGAACATGTCACCCTCCCTAGGAGAGGAGGTGACCTCGTCTCTACGTTATATTGGCATCGAACATGTCATCCTCCCTAGGAGAGGGGAACCTCGTCTCTACGTTATATTGGCATCGAACATGTCACCCTCCCTAGGAGAGGAGGTGACCTCGTCTCTACGTTATATTGGCATCGAACATGTCATCCTCCCTAGGAGAGGAGAACCTCGTCTCTACGTTATATTGGCATCGAACATGTCACCCTCCCTAGGAGAGGTGGGGACCTCGTCTCTACGTTATATTGGCATCGAACATGTCACCCTCCCTAGGAGAGGAGAACCTCGTCTCTACGTTATATTGGCATCGAACATGTCACCCTCCCTAGGAGAGGAGGAGACCTCGTCTCTACGTTATATTGGTATCGAACATGTCACCCTCCCTAGGAGAGGGGGGGACCTCGTCTCTACGTTATATTGGCATCGAACATGTCACCCTCCCTAGGAGAGGAGGGGACCTCGTCTCTACGTTATATTGGCATCGAACATGTCACCCTCCCTAGGAGAGGAGAACCTCGTCTCTACGTTATATTGGCATCGAACATGTCACCCTCCCTAGGAGAGGGGGGAACCTCGTCTCTACGTTATATTGGCATCGAACATGTCACCCTCCCTAGGAGAGGAGAACCTCGTCTCTACGTTATATTGGCATCGAACATGTCACCCTCCCTAGGAGAGGGGGGGACCTCGTCTCTACGTTATATTGGCATCGAACATGTCACCCTCCCTAGGAGAGGGGAACCTCGTCTCTACGTTATATTGGCATCGAACATGTCATCCTTCCTAGGAGAGGAGGTGACCTCGTCTCTACGTTATATTGGCATCGAACATGTCACCCTCCCTAGGAGAGGAGGTGACCTCGTCTCTACGTTATATTGGCATCGAACATGTCACCCTCCCTAGGAGAGGAGAACCTCGTCTCTACGTTATATTGGCATCGAACATGTCACCCTCCCTAGGAGAGGGAGGGACCTCGTCTCTACGTTATATTGGTATCGAACATGTCACCCTCCCTAGGAGAGGAGAACCTCGTCTCTACGTTATATTGGCATCGAACATGTCACCCTCCCTAGGAGAGGAGGTGACCTCGTCTCTACGTTATATTGGCATCGAACATGTCACCCTCCCTAGGAGAGGGGAACCTCGTCTCTACGTTATATTGGCATCGAACATGTCACCCTCCCTAGGAGAGGAGAACCTCGTCTCTACGTTATATTGGCATCGAACATGTCACCCTCCCTAGGAGAGGGGGGGACCTCGACAATTTATTGTTAAAACGAGAGGCTGCCTGGATCATTCATTAAAGACCCTTTGCTCCCTTCGGTCTCAACATAGACTTTGATCTGAAGCCATTCTTGTGATTATTGGGATTTTGCTATTGTAAATGTTTGTAGGCTTATGTAGCCAAATTGTATCTATGATCGTACGCTATCCATTTATGTTTATGTATGCTATTTTAATATATGAGAATTAACCAATGATATCAGGCCACACCTGGCCATGATTACAGACACCAGTGTGTGTCTTTTGACACTATATAAATGACTCATCTCGCAGTGTTTGTCATTATACCCTGATGAAGACAGCTTGTCTGTCACAACGCTGGATATAAATATTTTTGCATCTGAGCTCCTAGAGTGTTAGGCTCTCCTTTATTTTTTAAGTATTTTACTCTGCTAGCCAGCACCTCGTGTAAATAGGTGTGCGTTTCTTTCGCCTCTAGATTATGAGATCCTTTTAGGAGCCTGGACCCTCTCTTCACAATTCAAGGTCGCGTTAAGTTCATCAGGAAGTGTATAGGGGATGTTGTACTATTCTAACATACATTTAATCCCAGTGCAAATGTTTCAATCAAGAATACAGGACATTCAATGATATAACTAGATGGGGCAGTTTAATTACTCTCATCTTTTTGATGGCAATCAAACAGGCAAACGTCAGTACAGAGACAAAGTGGAGTCACAATATAACGGCTAAGACACGAGACGTATGTGGCAGGGTCTACAGACAATCATGGATTACAAAGGGAAAACCAGCGAGGTCGCGGACACCGATGTCTTGCTCCCTGACAAGATAAACACCTTCCTGCTTTGAGGATAACACAATGCCACCGACATAGCCCGTTCCCAAGGACTGAGGGCTCTCATTATCCGAGGCCGACGTAAGACATTTAAGCGACGTAAGACATTTAAACCCTCGTAAGGCTGCCGACCCAGACAGCTTCCCTAGTCATGTCCTCAGAGCATGCACAGACCAGCTGGCTGGAGTGTTTACAGACATTCAATCTCTCCCTATCCCAATCTGTTGTCCCCACTTGTTTCAAGATATCCACCATTGTTCCTGTACCCAAGAAAGCAAAAGTAGCTGATCTAAATGACTTTCGCCGTGTAGCACTCACTTCTGTCATCATGACAGGCTAGTTAAGGATCATATCACCTCCACCTCCTGCACCTGCCCCCCCACACGCCCCAGTCCACAGATGATGCAATCGCCATCCAACTGCACACTACCCTATCCCATCTGGACAGGAGGAATACCTATGTAAGAATGCTGTTCATTGACTATAACGTGCTTGGATCTCTGGGGACATTCTTGACTCTGATATTAATATTGAGTGTTATAATGTGTTCAGAGCTGACAGACAGGGTAGAGGAGGTGGAGTGGCCATTCTTATTAAAAATCATTACTCTGTCTCTTTACTGAAATCCATTTCCCTTGACAATTTTTTTTTGCTACTATCTTTATACCTTTGTCTGGGGAAAAATGTATCAATAACTGGTATAGCGTCCTCCCTCGCCTAACCTTTGTGCACTCAAGTAGTTAACTAGTTTGTTGTATTCTTTTACTAAATCAGAAGTTATTATCCTGGGTGACCTAAATTATGATTGGGAGATGCACGCTTCAGACAATCTAAAATACCTGTGTAATGATCTAAACCTAACCCAGCTGGTGACTAAACCTACACGGCCCAACCCTAAAGATCTTTCAATGTCAACTCTGATTGATCTTAGTTTTACGAATACACCAGAGAAATATACTGCTCAAAAAAATAAAGGGAACACTAAAATAACACATCCTAGATCTGAATGAATGAAATAATCTTATTAAATACTTTTTTCTTTACATAGTTGAATGTGCTGACAACAAAATCACACAAAAATAATCAATGGAAATCAAATTTATCAACCCATGGAGGTCTGGATTTGGAGTCACACTCAAAATTAAAGTGGAAAACCACACTACAGGCTGATCCAACTTTGATGTAATGTCCTTAAAACAAGTCAAAATGAGGCTCAGTAGTGTGTGTGGCCTCCACGTGCCTGTATGACCTCCCTACAAGGCCTGGGCATGCTCCTGATGAGGTGGCGGATGGTCTCCTGAGGGATCTCCTCCCAGACCTGGACTAAAGCATCCGCCAACTCCTGGACAGTCTGTGGTGCAACGTGGCGTTGGTGGATGGAGCGAGACATGACGTCCCAGATGTGCTCAATTGGATTCAGGTCTGGGGAACGGGCGGGCCAGTCCATAGCATCAATGCCTTCCTCTTGCAGGAACTGCTGACACACTCCAGCCACATGAGGTCTAGCATTGTCTTGCATTAGGAGGAACCCAGGGCCAACCGCACCAGCATATGGTCTCACAAGGGGTCTGAGGATCTCATCTCGGTACCTAATGGCAGTCAGGCTACCTCTGGCGAGCACATGGAGGGCTGTGCGGCCCCCCAAAGAAATGCCACCCCACACCATGACTGACCCACCGCCAAACCGGTCACGCTGGAGGATGTTGCAGGCAGCAGAACGTTCTCCACGGCATCTCCAGACTCTGTCACGTCTGTCACATGTGCTCAGTGTGAACCTGCTTTCATCTGTGAAGAGCACAGGGCGCCAGTGGCGAATTTGCCAATCTTGGTGTTCTCTGGCAAATGCCAAACGTCCTGCACGGTGTTGGGCTGTAAGCACAACCCCCACCTGTGGACGTCGGGCCCTCATACCACCCTCATGGAGTCTGTTTCTGTCCGTTTGAGCAGACACATGCACATTTGTGGCCTGCTGGAGGTCATTTTGCAGGGCTCTGGCAGTGCTCCTCCTGCTCCTCCTTGCACAAAGGCGGAGGTAGCGGTCCTGCTGCTGGGTTGTTGCCCTCCTACGGCCTCCTCCACGTCTCCTTATGTACTGGCCTGTCTCCTGGTAGCGCCTCCATGCTCTGGACACTACGCTGACAGACACAGCAAACCTTCTTGCCACAGTTCCCATTGATGTGCCATCCTGGATGAGCTGTACTACCTGAGCTACTTGTGTGGGTTGTAGACTCGGTCTCATGCTACCACTAGAGTGAAAGCACCGCCAGCATTAAAAAGTGACCAAAACATCAGCCAGGAAGCATAGGAACTGAGAAGTGGTCTGTGGTCACCACCTGCAGAACCACTCCTTTATTGGGGGTGTCTTGCTAATTGCCAATAATTTCCACCTGTTGTCTATTCCATTTGCACAACAGCATGTGAAATCTATTGTCAATCAGTGTTGCTTCCTAAGTGGACAGTTCGATTTCACAGAAGTGTGATTGACTTGGAGTTACATTGTGTTGTTTAAGTGTTCCCTTTATTTTTTTGAGCAGTGTATGTTTTTACTGGTGTCTTCGCCCAATACATTAGTGACTATTGCCCAGTTGTTTGTGTTAGAGATGTGAGAATACGAAAATCGAAGCCTTATATCATCACAAAGAGAAACTTTAAAAACTTCAGTGAACAGGCTTTTTGACATTATATTTATTTCACTGACTTTGATTCTAATTCAGCTATCCCTGAACCTGATTTAGCTTTGAGCCTTTTTGCAGGTGTCTTCAATACTATTGTGGATAATCATGCTCCTTTCAAAAAATGAAAGGTTAAAGGTAGATTGAAGGCCTGGTACACTCTGGAATGATCAGAAGTCATTCATAAAAGAGATGATACTTGGGTCAAGGCCAGGAACATAGGCTTAGGCCCTGACTGGCAAGCTTTTAAGTCTGAATTTCTTGAAGTACATAAAGGTGTACCACAGGGGTCAATTTTGGGATCTATTCTCTCACTATTTATATAAACACTATTGGTCACTATCTGTAAAAAAGGAAAAATGTAATGTACATCTGGATGATACTATTATGTATGCTGTGTCCCCGACTGTTAATCTGGCTGCATCAAAACTACAGTCCGATTTTATACTTAAAACTTGTGCTGAATACGGGCAAAACTAAGTACATGTTGTTTTCAAACTCTCGCAAGAATGTTTGAGCTGAACTACATGTTCACACATTAGATGGATCTCCAATGGAACGTGTGCCCGCATATAAAAACTATAGATGAGCTAGTTAAGAAGCTAAGATTTAAAGTTGGCTTATTCTACAGAAACAGATTGTGCCTTTCTCTAAGCAGTAGGAAGCAGATAATTCTGTTCTTGATTATGGTGATATTATTTATCAAACTGCAGCTGCTACTACTCTTACCTTTAGATGCCTTCTACCATGGTGCCCTTCCTTTTGTTACAGGTGATAGTTTTGATACCCATCACTGCATCCTGTATCAAAAGGTTGGCTGGACTTCACTAAAGACCTGTAGATCTTTACATTACTCCCTTTTTGTTTACAAGGCCCTACTTCATAAACTTCCGTCTTATCTAACTTTGCTGTTGAAGTATAGACACCTGAGTTGTCTAACCCGTTCACAGGATTGGTTAACTCTTGAGGTTCTGAGGGTCTCCACCGAGCTAGGTAAATCTGCTTTTAGTTTTAATGCAACGTATTGCTGGAACAAAATCCAAAATATACCTCATTTTGATGATCTGGTGCCATTTGTATTGATTGGGTGACTTATCTGTGGAGGAATGTAACTGTTTTTCTGGGTGATGTGAGATGTTTAATTTGTGCTTACAATGACTGTTTTTGTACTTTTGTATTTTAATGTGTATATACAGTACCAGTCCAAAAGTTTTTCTTTGTTTTTATTATTTTCTACTTTGTAGAATAATATTGAAGACATCAAAACTATGAAATAACACATATGGAATAATGTAGTAGTGTTATACAAATCCAAATATATTTTATATTCGATATTTTTCAAAGTAGCCACCCTTTGCCTTGATGACAGCTTTGCACACTCTTGGCATTCTCTAAACCAGCTTCACCTGGAATGTTTTTCCAACAGTCTTGAAGTAGTTCCCACATATGCTGAGCACTTGTTGGCTGCTTTTCCTTCACTCTGCGGTCAAACTCATCCCAAACCATCTCAATTGGGTTGAGGTCGGGTGATTGTGGACGCCAGGTTATCTGATGCAGCACTCCAAAATAAAATAAAATATACTGTATACCCCTTGTCTGTGCTTCTGGACTGCCCTATTCAATTCAAACCACATGTTTTCAATGGGAAAACATGAAAATAGAGCTCTTTGGCCACGCACACAAGTGGTGGGTTTGGTGTGAAAAGAAAGATGCATACACAGAAAAGAACCCCATACCTACTTTAAAATATGGTGGTGGATCTTTTATGTTTTGGGGCTGTTTTGCTTCCACTGGTCCTGGGGCTTTTGTTAAGGTCGACAGCATCAAGAACTTTACCCAGAACCAGGACATTTCTGCCAAAAACCTGGTTTCCTCTGCCAGGAGGCTGAAACTTGGCCGCAAGTGGATTTTCCGGCAAGACAATAACCCCAAGCACACATCAAAATCAACAAATAACTGTTTAATTGACCACAAAATAAACATTTTGCAATGGCCATCTCAGTCTCTGGACTTGAACCCCATTGAAAACATGTGGTTTGAATGGAAGAGGGCAGTCCATAAGGGCAGATGAAGGATATTCAAGGATCTGGGAAGATTATGTATGGAGGAATGGTCTAAGATCCCTCCAAATGTGTTCTCCAATTTCATTTTAAATAAAGGCTCAGCGCCGTTATCCTCGCAAGGGGGGAGGGTGCCGGAGTGTTGCAGAGAAGGATGTCAATCATTTCTACCCCTATCTTTTGAGAAGAATATATTACTTGTTAAATAAAATCATTTTTCTCTGAGCAATTGCGTTAGAATAAAATAATTTCATTCCCTAATTTGTTTGGATCATAACAATATATTTCAGTATTTGTATTATTTGTATTTTTTTCTCAACTTTATCAAGGTGTCAATCATTTTGGTTATAACTGCATCTATCTTGGAATTGTTGGATTACAACCATAGTTAGTGTAGGTGCCAACATTTGAACTTATTAATGTACTGCCTGATATAGGTTTGATTGTTCAAATGAACACTGGACAATATCTCTTCAAAAGAGGAGGGAAAATTAAATGGACGGTATTGTATGGCACAGAAGGAGGGCACCACGGCCCTGGCAGACATTTTGGAGAGCATGCCAGCTCCCTCATGGGTTAGTGCCATCCCCAGTATCTGTGCCAGGGCTGGGAGCTCATATACATGTGTAGATGCAAGGACCCTGTGCCCTGTAGGCAGCACTGCTGCAGGACAAGAGCAGCCTGCATACTACATCCTACACAAGAACCAGACTAAAGGCAATACCGCCACACAATCTGCTCTGTTTTTACATAGAAAAACATTTTCCTTTTATATCCCCTCCCTACTGTATGAAAAACCTCCATTAACATGCATTTTTTAGTGACATAGCTACTGTCATTGACATCAAAATACTTTCTCAGCTTTTTGTCTGTCATGAAGACATAGAATATATGACTATTCATAAGCAGAATATTGTTCAGGTTGTAATAATGTCATCCTTCCTTTGGACACTTTGGGCACACTCTGAATAGAACATGTTGAGGACTTACAGATATGGAAGTTAATATGATTTAGGACATTTTGGGAATGAATGTGATTGCGTCATACCGGACTATATTTAGCATATCCCAGACAGAACCCAATTCTCTGTGCCCACGTATCATATTGAATAACATTCTTAACTCTCTCACTGATGGCTCCTTATCAGTCACAAAGTGTCTCACTCTGAGAAAAATGTCTGGGTCTTGTTTGTTAGATACATAATATGTAAAACAGTTCTCTGATCTCTGCAGTCCCATAGTCAATGTTATTATTCAGTCAAGGTGGCTTTGTGACATCCCTCTCCAGTCAGGCCATGGTGTTAAAAAACGACATCCTCATCTCCCCCATGATTTCTCTCTACCTATCCTTTGCACACTCTCTTTTACTCTCTTTCTAGTCTCTTGATCTTTCTCTGTCTCACTCCCTGGCTCATTGTCGCTGCCCCTGTTCCCCTACAGGACCTCTGTACCTCCCAGTCATTTGAGGTAGTGTGGGTAGACCAGAGTCTGAGGGGTGTCCTCATCGTCATTGGCTCTGCTGACCTCCACGTCCCCTCTGGCACCGGGTCAATTATTCACCACTCCCTCGTGGGTCTCCCTGACAACCAGCAGCAGCCAGAAAAAATGAGTCTATTACCATGGCAATGCCAGGTGATGGATTTCCTGTTCGCCAGTGGAGTGCAGGTAGAACTAGACGAAGCCATCAAAGGTGACCTTCACCGCTAAGGCACCTTTTCCAACAGCTCACTCTGCAGACTCCCAGGAGAAGACAAGAGGAGGAAGGGAGGAAGAGCAGAGTGAAATCCATGTTGGACTTGTTTGTTGTGTTTGGTGGCGTGATGTTGTGCATGCAGCAAACCTCAATGACCTTGAGCTGCGTGATAACACTCCTGCATCACCCTGTGCACTAGCGTTGTCAGGTGCGTCGTAGAAAGTGGACCAAGGCGCAGCGGGTATCGTGCTCATCTTCTTTTATTTATATAAGTGAACACTTAAACAAAATAAATCGACGTCAACTAACAGTTCCATAAGGACACAAGGACTATACGAAAAACAACTACCCACAAACACAAGAGAAAATAAACCCACTTAAATATGGCCTCCAATTAGAAGCAACGACAACCAGCTGCTTCTAATTGGAGGTCGTTCCCAAAACTAACATAGAAATAGAAAAACTAGAAAACCCACATAGAAATAGAAAACATAGAACATACACCAAAACCCCCGAAACACACAAAACAAACACCCCCTGCCACGCCCTGACCAAATTACTGGTCAGGACATGACAGTACCCCCCCCCCCCCCCCCCCCCCAAAAGGTGCTGACCCCAGATGCACCTGAAACAAAAAACTAACAAAACAATAACCCCAAAATTAAAGGGAGGGAAGGGAGGGTGGCTACCGTCACCGACGGCTACCGTGCTACACCCCCCCCCCCCCTCCCAATTCTCCAACTACGGAGGTGGCTCTGGCTCCGGTCTTAGACCCCATTCAAACCTGTCCACCCCCGCTGAAGGCTCTGGGCTGAGGAGCGACTCTGGGAGCGCCGGACTGGCGGGCGACTCTGGCTGCGCCGGACTGGCGGGCGACTCTGGCTGCGCCGGACTGGAGGGCGACTCTGGCAGCTCTGGACTGGAGGGCGACTCTGGCAGCGCCAGACTGGAGGGCGTCGCTGGAGGCCAAGTGCTCACAGCAAGCACTGGCTGTACCAGTTTATGGAGGCGCACTGGAGGGTGAGTGTGGGAAACAGGAACAGGACGTACTAATGGCAGAGTGCTCACAGCAGGCACTGGCTGTACCGGGTTATGGAGGCGCACTGGAGGGTGATTGCGGGTAGCAGGAATAGGACGTACTGGACTGGGCTGGCGCACTAGAGGCCTGATGCGTGGGGCTGGCTTTGGAGGTGCCAGACTGGTGACACGCACCTCAAGGCTAGTGCGAGGAGCAGGAACAGGACGTACTGGATTGGGCAGGCGCACTAGAGGCCTGATGCGTGGGGCTGGCTTTGGAGGCGCCAGCCTAGTAACACGCACCTCAGGGCTAGTGCGAGGAGCTGGAACAGGGTAAACTGGACCCTGGAGACGCACTGGAGGTCTGGAGCATACAGCCTGCACAACCCTTCTTGGCTGAGTGCTCAACATCGCCTGGCCATACTGAGGAGCTTTTACCGATCGCACCGGCCTTTGAATGCATCTGGGCAATACAGTGAGCATTTCCGCATAGCTCGGTGCTTTCTTGATCCGTCACTCCCCGTAATAAGCACTGGGAGTTGGCTCAGGTCTCCATCCTGACTCTGCTCAACTCCCCGTGTGCCCCCCCAATTGCCTCTCGGTCTCCTCTAGCTCCCTTAGTTTCTCCTCCCAGAATCGTCGTTCATCCTCCCCTGTCCATCTTTTTTTTCAGTGCTCCAATCCCCGCTGCTTGGTCCTGGTTTGGTGGGTAGTTCTGTCACGCGGGTCGTCTAATGGGGACCAAGACGCGGCGTGTGACGTGCTCATATTTACTTTTATTAAACTCAAACTCAAACAAACAACAAAACGACCGTAAACAGTCCTGTCAGGTGCAACATACACAAAACAGGAAATAACCACCCACAAAACCCAGGAAAAAACACCCCTACTAAATAGGACCTTCAATTAGAGACAATGAGGAACAGCTGCCTCCAATTGAAGGTCAACCCAAGAAACGTAAACATAGAAATAGACACACTAGAATAAACATAGAACATAAACCAAAAACCCCGAAACACATAAAACAAACTCCCCCTGCCACGCCCTGACCAAACTACAATAACAAATAACCCCCTTTACTGGTCAGGACGTGACAAGCGTTGCTGTGGTGCTCTGTCTATTAGTCCGTTGCAAACAGATTGCACTGTGCTTTTCTAAGACTGCTGCTTTGTCTGTGGAGAGACAAACTTGTCGGGTGACATTCAAAGAATGACAGTACATCCATTGAATGGATGTCATGGTATAGTGTGGTAGTACAGAGAGATCTGTGTCTCGAAGGCCTTGACTGAGAGGCACACTAGAATTGACAGTTACATATCAGCTTTTGATGTAATATATTTTACTCATGGCATGGCGTTGTCAATTGTATTGTATTATTTCACTTAATAACAGTATTATTAATACAATTAAACAAGTGACAGAGATGGAAAATGTTAAAACTGGTACCAGTCAAGTGCCACCTTTCGTGCCACATTGCCCATATCCACTAGTGGGGTGGCATCTGTAGTGCTCAAGGCTCATGCAGGGCAGCACAAAACCAAGCTGTCAGCCCTGCTGTCTCCTTATACAGTCGATGGTGGCACCACAGCCTGGAAACCACATGCAGTCAGCACTCCAGGTCAAGAGACATGGTCAATACATGTGGCCAGCACATGTGGTCAAGACACACGGTCAGTG
The DNA here is from genome assembly GCF_965601325.2 of Salmo salar. Lineage (NCBI taxonomy): Eukaryota > Metazoa > Chordata > Actinopteri > Salmoniformes > Salmonidae > Salmo > Salmo salar. The sequence continues at coordinate 95,130,218 of NC_138303.1, forward strand.
CAATATTCTACTGCATGCGAAAATATGGACCTAATGACCATACTGTAAGCAAAGGTAGTTATTGAGTGGCTTACCCCAATGTTCCGGTAAGGTGTGTGTGTGTGTGTTGGTTGTTCTATCCTTGTGGGGGCCTAAAATCCCCCAAAGTACCCACAAGGATAGTAAAACAAGGAAAACTGTCCTTCGTGGGGACATTGCCCACATCCCCATGAGGGCAAGGGCTATTTTAAGATCAGGTGTTAGGTTTAGGGATACAATTAGGGTTTTAGTTAGAATTAGGGTAAATGTAAGGGTTAGGGGCAGGTTAGGGGCAGGAGTTAGGTTAGGGTTACGCGTTAAGGTTAGGGTTAATGTAAGGGTAAGGTTTAGGGAAAATAGGATTCTGAATAGAAATACATTTTAGGTTCCCACGATGATAGAAGAACAAAATGTGTGGGTGTGCATGTCTGTGGGTGTCTGTGAATGTCTGCGTGTACCTGTACAGGCATGATTACAGATTTTTAGATTTGGGGTGTAAAAGTTCATGCATGTGTGGGCGGGAGGACAGTTGGCTACATTTTATAGGAACAGGTGAGCTATCCAGTGGGGACAGGCAAGTTTTTGAATGTCCCTCTCCTTCCCTCCTCATCTCCTCTCCTTCCCTCCTCATCTCCTCTGCTGTCTAAAGGCTCTCTGTACCGGTGGACGGTTGATGAGTCTGTCTTAATACCAGCGTGTGTCAGCTGTCCTCAGCATGCAGAGGCACTGGAGTGAACAGCTCCAGTCTGCTCCGCTTCTCCTCAGCCACACTAGCTCCCAGGAGCTCCCAGACCCAACCGCCACTGCCACACGCACACGCACACACACACACACACACACAAGCCCGTCACAACACCACAGGCCTGGCACAGGAAGAGCAGGAGAGTGTCTGGGCTGCCACACAACTCAGCTTCAGTCAATCATCCTGTTCTCACTTTTGTTTCTCTCTCTACCGAGGATGAAGCCACCAAAAAGAGAGCGAGACAGATACCTCCTTGGTTGGATTATCTCAGAGGAGACTGTGATTATATTACATTATGTGATTATACCTGTATACATGCTGAAGGTCTTGTAACAGAGCTTGCAGTACATGCTTGGTGTTTTCATTTTTATCATACATAGGTAGCTGTAATTTTCTCGCATTACTGGGTATAGTCAAGGTTATACATGCATATGCATAAGAGACCTGCATTGAAAGACAGCACACACACACACATATACACACACACATATACACACACACACACACTAGACACACACTAGACACACACACACTAGATACACTCTAGACACGTCTTGTCAGAGTTAATGATGTCTAATTTGAGTCTGTGACATGTCACTGATTGATGTGTCCATTACCGAGACAGTAAGCATACGCACTCTCCCTCCATGTCCGTCATTAATCACATGAACCAAGGTCAGGTGGTTGGTGGTTGAGGCTGGCGCTTTACAAGTGGAGCACGGGCAGATGGGTGGGAGGGACAGGAGAGGAGAGGCTGGCATCCTGGCTGGGACAGTCTGTTTTTCTCTCACCAGTGCCCTGTGGTCAATATCACTGTCCGCACCCAACTCCACCCCCATCCAATCATTAGATGGGCATATTTTTCTATAAATAGCCCTATAATGACTATTGACACACAGTAATTACAAACTTTGAGCAGAGGTCCCTGTTTTCCAAACCCATGAACTCTGCTCCAATCACCATTCAGCTCCAGTCACCCTTGAATCAGAACCTCAATGATCTAAGGGTGTTACTGTGACTCTTCAACAGGAAGTATATCACAGTGAGTAAAGAGACACAATATTCTCACACTGTCTGTCCTCTGCTGCCCCGAGTGGTGATACCATTTTTTCTCAATTTCTGAGGATCACATTGCATGCGTGCACTCGGATATTATGAGTATCCTGGGCCCCCGGATATTATGAGTATCCTGGGCCCTCGGATATTATGAGTATCCTGGGCCCCCGGATATTATGAGTATCCTGGGCCCCCGGATATTATGAGTATCCTGGGCCCCCGGATATTATGAGTATCCTGGGCCCCCAGATGTTGTTACTTGTCAGATGCTCAGTGTGGGCTGCCTACCTACCACTAGCACTATTGTAACTAGAAAGGTCACGCTTAAACCAAAAACAAACCTTAACCCTTATTGTTAGTGTGTGGGAGACATGTATGTGTGTTGTACATCTACATCTGCAGTGAGATTACGTTTTCATAAATCCTCTTGTTGTAGACTCATCTCCTGGCATTGTAATGAAGCTGTCAACAGACAGGCGGAGATGGGAAACCTTTCATCAGTCTGTCTGGCTCATATTGGCAACAGTCTGACAGCAGATCATGTAGGAAAAGGTCAGATTACAGTGAGACAGTCTGATGTTCTAGTCTTGATATTTACTCTGTTAGATTAACTCAAGAGGACTAGGCAACACACGGTGTTACAACCAGTAGTCTGATGCAAGCCACCCCAGACCAAGGTCAATAATAGATCGGGGAGTCAATAACACTTGGATAGTCTCAGTGGTAAATAACTTCACTGTAAAAGATGGGTAAGATATTTAGGTTTAATGTATTTTGGTTGATGTATGAAAGGGAATACCAAAAAAGGAAAATCCTTGAACAGAAAATACATGAAAAGGGTTTTAAGGGTGTGTATAAGTAAAAATGGAAAGCAAAACCAGCCAGAACACATTGGGGCCTACACACAGACCCCCAATGTGCCCACTTAGATGATAGAACATTCAAACAATAGAACAAAATACTGTACACTTACTGAATCAGACTAAACTGACTACAATCTATCCTACAAAAGTATTGATCAAAATAACCATCTAATACTGTTTAATTTGACTGCATGATTTTTGGATTCATTTTTAAGTTGATGAGACTTTGCTTTTTCCCCTCATTCCCCCCAACAGTGGTGGGTTATGGACCAAAACTATCTGAGGCCTGCCTTCATTAATCCAGACAGGACCTGGGGCGTCTCCCTCTCCCTCTGAGAGGGTACCCACCCTGCCTTCGCCCACATCAGGGACGGAGGACAAGACTGATGGCAGAAGGGATGGAAGGAGGCGGGAGAAGGAGGCGGAGAGAGCAGGAGAAGGCCAATTTGTGTGTTAGCCCCTGCAGCAGGACAGGCAGGCACTTAATTCAGTGCAAGCGCATCATTATACGCACCATTTACCAGATGCCCATTTAACATGCAATAATTAGATCACTCAGTTTGGGGAGAAAAGGAGTGAAGAAGCAGGCTACTTAAATGAAGTCCCTTGCCATAACATTAGCTACCCCCTACAGGGTTGATTGTCAAAACTGTTTGAGGGATTAATTCTTTGGAGTGTCGAGGAGCACAAATCGTAATACATGCAGGCTCTTTGTGTTTTGGGTCTTTGTTCTTTTGTCTACATTTGTTCTCCGAGATTATTTAAGCATGAACAGTGTGTTTTTATCTGATCTCTACAGTACAAACAAATGCCAGTACTACTTGTCCTTCTTTGACCTCTTTTAGAAGAACATCTCTTACAATATGTATTGTTTCCAGAAGCCTCCCTTACCTATTGTCTTCCAATCTTGATATTGCTGTAGTTATATAAGCTGCTACTTTGGAGGAATAACTCCAAGCCCATATTCTTGACTCCATATTGCTCTTAATAAATGGGAAAGCATTCCATCTCTTCATGGATATTTCAATCTCAGTCCAAATCTAATTGGCCTAATGTCTTTACCACAATGTTTACTTAATCTCTTCTCCATCATGAAACACACTGCTTGAGACTTTAGTCATCATGCGTCCACACAGTAGTGCTCGTACTTCAGAGTACCAGTAAATTGAATTCCATTTCATCTGGTCAATTTTATGCCCATTCAATTGATATGAAATATAATTCCTTCAGAGTTTCACTCTGTCTCACCCAGTCAGTCCAGACTAGGGTTACAAAATTCCTGGAACTTTCAATAAATTCCCTGGTTTTCCCTGGGAATCAGGAGGGAATAAGCAGGACATCCGGAATCCTCCAACCAGGATTTCTGGAAAAACACAGAATTTATTTAAATTCCTGGAATTTTGCAACCCAGACAGACATTAGATCTACAGAACCACCAGATATCATATGAAGTGGAACCAAAGCCTCACTGGCCTCCCTATCACCAGAAGCAGATGTTTCCATCCCTTAGCTGAACACCCTAGGCCTTTATTATAGCCTTTATGGAGATGTTAATGGAGTAATTTATGGAAGATATAAAAACGAAACAGGTCATCGAGAGTCCTCCAGCCTTCTCCCCGGCAGGTTCCAGTGTGTGTGCTGTGCTGCAGGCTAGGCTGTGCTTCACCCCATTCAGCCGAGTGGAGAGGAGCCATTAAACCCTAGTACCTCGAGTAGGGTTGGAGGAAGAGTGGAGATGAAAGCATGTGAGGGGGTTAATGGGTTGAGGAAGACATGGTTCAGGACGTATCCTCATGCTGTAAAGCAGGGTTCCTTAAACTGTGGGTCGAGACCCAAAATGGGCCCTGGGCATGTGAGAGGTGGGTCGGGAGTTATGGGAATACATACACTATTTTGTTCTTAATTTGGTCGTTGGAGGATGATTTGGGTCACGGGATGACAGTCAAACCCCTGCTGTAAAGCGATACAATATAGTGCTTCTGAATTAGTCATGTTTGGTGCATCAAACACTGCTGTGTAGTACCCTCCATGCACCCAGGTGGTGTACTGACTAAACTGCACTGAGGGAATGGGGCTAATGTATGTTTGATGGCACATAGTTTACCCCTCTGTATTGGGTGTCAAAATGGATCAAGTTGACCCTATGAATGTTTCCTGGCCCTGGCTATATTCGCCATAGTTTTCTCCTCTAATAAAATCTGTAAGTGCCCCATATGTCTCAATAGCATGGTACAACACCACTGGAACAATAGGAAAGGGGATCTCTTAGTGCCATAGCAACCAGTAGACCTGAGATTGGCCTGCAGTTTAGTTTATGTTTGCCATAATATGTGACTGACCATTTACATCAGTTGCCATATCTTTTTGAACTTATCAAATAAAAGGGACATTGTGTGAAATACCTGCATCTCTTTACTACAGTACTTGTGGATGAACACTTCTGGGATATTTCATTTTGATGGGAATTTGGGGTTTTCCTTTTATGCTAACAAAACAGAATTGCATGGTTAATTTGTTATTATGCCTGTGTGATGGTTTCTATTGCCCAGAAGACATGCTGGGACCAATAGCTGGGACCATAACAGAGCACTGACACACTGTCATCAGAAGTGACAGGAAGGAAGCTACTGATTCACTTAGAAATGGAAGGCCCAGTTAGTGAGTAATGCAATCATTGTCATATTCACTAGCAGTGTCAGTCATAGATTATTTAGCCATCTAATAACACAAAGAGCTTTTTTATTCATGTGTCACTGGGATTGGCAGGCTCTGATTGGCTGGTTAGCCCGTTTTGGTTTGCAGATCAAATTAAACTACCCTCAACCATCATTTCTGGATTAATGTTACATGACAGTCGCAGGCCCATATTTAATGCCGATTTGAAGGCGTCTCTGTGTGTATGTTTGCTTGTTTGTGGGCAGAATAATTTACACAAATACAGCTTTTTATCTCAATATCAAATCATTTCTGGGTAACAATTAAGTACCTTACTGTGATTGTTTTTCAATTAAAATGATAAAAAATAAACAAAATAGCTTACACTAAAAGGACATTATCATATCATTTTGACAATTTCACAGTATTATTCCATCCTCATAGTGTGGAAATATATATAAAACACAGGAAAATCACGTTTTTCCCTGCACTGGGCCTTTAAGTGTTTATTTTCTCTCCATATCTACACTTTCAGAAAAAAGGTGCTAGAACAGCTGAGGAACCTTAAAGGGTTCCTCAGCTGTTCCCATAGGAGAATAACCCTTTTTTGTTCCAGGTAGAACCCTTTTGGGTTCCATGTAGATAAGAACCTTCTTTTGGGAACCCAAAAGGTTTCCCCCTGGAACCAAAAAGGGTACTATCTGGAACTAAAAAGGGTTCTGCTATAGGGACAGCCGAATAACCATTTTGGAATCCTTTTTTCAGAGTGTATCTTTTAAATGATAGGCCCTAAGATACTACAATCTCATTCTAATTCTCCCTTTGTTGTATTGTACCAATTAGTAACAAACCGCTGCCGGTCATATTGATCTAAGCAGTGACAAAAGGCATGCAATATAGATATTGATTACCTGTCATGTGTCAGATGACATTAGTTCTCAAGGTCAGCTGTCAATCACCTGCATAATCAAGTGGCCCCTGACCCCTTCCCCTGTCCCCACCATCCACCCCAGCCACTCTCCCTGACCCTTCCCCCTGTCCCCCTGTCCCCACCACCACCCCAGCCACTCTCCCTGACCCGTCCCCCTGTCCCCACACTCCACCCCAGCCACTCTCCCTGACCCGTCCCCCTGTCCCCACACTCCACCCCAGCCACTCTCCCTGACCCTTCCCCCTGTCCCCACCATCCACCCCAGCCACTCTCCCTGACCCTTCCCCCTGTCCCCACCATCCACCCCAGCCACTCTCCCTGACCCTTCCCCCTGTCCCCACCACCACCCCAGCCACTCTCCCTGACCCGTCCCCCTGTCCCCACACTCCACCCCAGCCACTCTCCCTGACCCTTCCCCCTGTCCCCACCACCACCCCAGCCACTCTCCCTGACCCTTCCCCCTGTCCCCACACTCCACCCCAGCCACTCTCCCTGACCCTTCCCCCTGTCCCCACCATCCACCCCAGCCACTCTCCCTGGCCACTCCCTCTGTGGCCCCACCCTCCACACCAGCCACTCCAGCCAGTCACTCTCCCTGACCAAGGCCCCTGGCTTTCTATGCTCCACCCCAGCCACGCTCTCTGACCCCTCCCCCTGACCAAACGCTCCACCCCAGCCACTCCCCCTGACCCCTCCCCCCGGTCCCACACTCCTCCCCAGCCACTCCCCCTGACCCCTCCCCCTGGTCCCACACTCCACCCCAGCCACTCCCCCTGACCCCTCCCCCTGGTCCCACACTCCACCCCAGCCACTCCCCCTGACCCCTCCCCCTGGTCCCACACTCCACCCCAGCCACTCCCCCTGACCCCTCCCCCTGGTCCCACACTCCACCCCAGCCACTCCCCCTGACCCCTCCCCCTGGTCCCACACTCCACCCCAGCCACTCCCCCTGACCCCTCCTCCTGGTCCCACACTCCACCCCAGCCACTCCCCCTGACCCCTCCCCCTGGTCCCACACTCCACCCCAGCCACTCCCCCTGACCCCTCCCCCTGGTCCCACACTCCACCCCAGCCACTCCCCCTGACCCCTCCCCCTGGTCCCACACTCCACCCCAGCCACTCCCCCTGACCCCTCCCCCTGGTCCCACACTCCACCCCAGCCACTCCCCCTGACCCCTCCCCCTGGTCCCACACTCCACCCCAGCCACTCCCCCTGACCCCTCCCCCGGGTCCCACACTCCACCCCAGCCACTCTCCCTGACCACTTAAGACAAACATTAGCCGGACAGTAATTAAATTAAGAGCTAGTTTTACCATTGGTTCTGGCTTTGATCAGCAATTCATATGAATCCATGAATACTGTCTATAGACCTAATGGCCTCAGCAGTAATGCAGTCAATATGTAGCCTGCTTATTCCGCATCTTCTGATACTCATTAAGAACATTGTCCATTGGGGAAAATAAACAAGCATGCAAGCATTTATTCTGCACTGCCACATCTTGTAAGTGCAAGTTCTATCATACTGCCACAATGGTGCTCCTCCCAATGAGGCCTCCCTGCTCCGGGCGCAGAGTGACACGTCATGTGTGATCTGACAAATTCTGCTTTGGTCCGGAATCAAAGAGGAGAAAATTGGCTTGAATATGTGTGAGGCAGAACATCAATTTATCTTCTCCAGATAAAAGGTCATCTCTCTGGCTGGCTGTAATATTTTCAAGGGACACTGATGGCTATCAGGGCTGGCAAAGAGGCTGTACACAGCGGGTGTCTAAAAGCAGGAAGTATGATGTTACTATGTGATGATGTTCTCATGTGATGTCATCTTTATGTACCTTAATCCTTTTTTCGTTACATAAAGAGACATTACAATGTACATACAGTTACATTTCCCGTGTGGCTCATGTGGTAGAGAATGGCCCTTGCACCGCCATGGTTGTGGGTTCACTTCCCATGGGGGACAAGTACAGAGGAGAAAAAAATAATCAAATGTATGCACTTACTACTGAAAGTCTGCTAAATAATTAAAAAGAGATGTCTTTATGTCAATCATTTGAGTGAGATATGAAGGAATATGTGCCAGCTTTCCGAAAATTAAGTTATTTAAATGACAGTTATCCTTCCAATAACTTCAACAACAAAAAAGACAACAGCCTTATATTGTCAACTATTGAAAAGCACATTAAATAGAAAATAATGAGATTTGAATGACTTTGACATTAACAGGATGGCTTAGAATAAGGTGTGAAAGTATGTTTTGTACTATGGGCCCTCTTCAGAGATCCGCCCCCTTGGCCCAAGGGGTCCCATTACCTAAATCATCTCCATTAGCCTTTCTCTGTGGGGACTGTCGGGCTGACTGAACCAAACCCACAAACCTGCTTGCACACTTGAAAACAGCTTTTATAATGCCACCTCTCTATTGCCCTCCAGTTTTACGATTTACATACAAATTGATCTTGAGGTAAATCAGATGTCACTTTTCTCCGGGTCACTGATAACACGCTGAGATAATGAAATAAAGGTCCACTGAGTGCTATTCTACCACGGAGATGACCAGATGGGTCTAACTCTTAATGCAGTGTGTGTGTGTGTGTGTGCGTGCGTGCGTGCGTGCGTGCGTGTGTGTGTGTGCGTGCGTGCGTGCGTGTGTGTGTGTGTGTGTGCGCGCACGTGTGTTTACTTTCTTTATGAAGGAGTGAATCATATGTGATCATTCATTTAACAGTGTTTTATAGAGTACATGCCTCCCCTGAATGGGTCTGTGATTGGTTTGATGCGAGCTGTGATTACCTGAGTCTGCTTGCCAGGATGCAGCTCAGTCTAGACCAGCAGCATCCATGCATGGAAAGCCCTCATATTCCATACACACATATTACAGTAGATTTAGAAATTGTCTACGAATACACGCTTTTCTTACATACATTTTATTCTGGCAGTTGAAGCAGTTACACATTCAGATGACAGTGTTTATCTTCTTTCCAATTTTGAAAGTTGTCCAATAGAGTTTAATATATTTCTATGACCAGAATGAAACCCAGAAGCAAACCATTATTGACTACATCGTAATGACATGCAATTCCCCCCTCCAGAGAGAGAGAGGCAGGGGGAACGCATGCAGGGGAGGGCCCAAGGCCCAGGGTAGCACACGGAGAGGGGAAAGAACTGAACGGACCATCGCACCCTATTAATGTTGTCACTGGGAAGTTAATAAGCAGAGCGATATGAGACATGTTTCTGTAATAGGGGACTGGTAATGTGGGGAGCAGTGTGAGACTGCATAGGGGAGTGTAGTTGTAAGCATGATATGTGTTGATGAAGTTCATTATGTCAGCGAGTTATTTAAATAAAAGGCAGTGTGGGCATGTGTTCTAAACATGACGCACTGCATATCCTTATTGAGAATAATGTTATTGCTTATCATGCTTTTTAATTCCTGCCTACTGTGGCAACATCTTCAGCAGAGGTTAGCTATTGTGGGCTCAGATGAGTGGTTCTCCTCTACTCTACCCTCTTACAAATGTAATTGACCAGATATGAGAAGGTATTCCCAAGCTCTCATTCATTGGGGGAATTGTTAATGGTGAGAGATTACAGAGCCTTTGTCTAGTTATTCACCTTTTTTAACAGGTTTGACCAGAGTTTGTACCCAACGGAGGAAGAAAAAGGAGTAATCTGTCAGAGTGACAGGTCTGAAATGGGTCGATGCTTTTTTTCCCTCCCCAGCTCTATACTTTTCACTATTTTAATATTTGTTAAGTAACTCCAGTATGCATGAGTCACTGCCCAAGTATTGGATTTCCAGCTGTCACACCCCAATCAAAGAGGTGACTGGCATCTTACTGTTAACATCCTCACTCTGTTTCAGGACTGGGCCCTACCTTCTTGTAGGATCTTAATTTGAGTTTCACACAGCAGGAAAATAATCCTGCAGAAACAGGGATGACGCATTTTTTGTTAGGGCAAATCAAGTCGGACATTTTTTAAGTGGAAATTACTAACTATAGAATATTGTTTTTATTTATCCTATATCAAACAAGGCAATTCAGTTTACAATGACAATGACGGCCTACCCCGGCCAAACCCTAACCCGGACAACACTGGACCAATTGTGGTACGCCCTATGGGACTCCCAATCATGGCCGGTTGTGATACAGCCTGGAATCAAACCAGGGTCTGAGATGAAATGCCTTAGACTGCTGCGCCACCCGGAAGCCCAAGCTGTCTTTTTAAACCTTGAATACACTACAAGTTTGCATTTCCTGCCATTCAGGAAGTTTCCTGAAGTAACAGTGATCAAATTAAGATCCAACATCTGTAGTTATCTACTCTACTGTTTTCATTTGTAAAAAAACAAAAATCTAAATTTGTTTTTTTAAATCCAATCACTCAGTTCTGATTGGATTTGAAATGAGAACATTGGCTGACAATTAATTAAAGATTCCAAACAGATACTGGCAACCGCAGTGAGAATAGCCTATATCAATGCATGTGCCATTGTTTATATGATGCGTGGGTTGCCAGATTTAGCGATTTAGAGTAAGTATTTGAAGGCCATCCTCCTCAATGTAATTTCACAGTACAGTATATCTTTCCCTATCATAACTCTGTCAACAGCATGTATAAAGAGAGACTATAATAGGGCAGTAGTTTATATTCTACTCCCAGTAGGTAGTGGTCGTCTCTCAGCGGGCTGTCTCTGGCCAATCAGTCCTTAACTTTGGCATGCTGAGGGACATAAATCAATAGGACAATAACCTGGATGGCCCCGGCCCTCTCACTACCCAAGGTGCTCCACTTGGAATTGATAAAGGTGGGGACTGACGAGCCCAGAGCCAATAGCAGCACAGCTTTGTAAATTTAACACAAATTGTCCTATTTTATTGGGTTTATGATCTGTAGACCTGAGTTACAGGTGCTCCTAGTTAAAAGGCCTGACAAATGGAACACACAGATCTCCCAGCGCCAGTCAATGTTATTATAAAGATTAAATAATACTGGAGGTGTCGGGGAAAAGGAGTTACTGCCAAAGCTTCTAGATACTATACTATCTGGGTAGGAAACTGCTCACTGCTGCCTCTAGTATGGATTGATCTGATTTATGACACAGACACCCCCTGGTCCACAGACACCCCCTGGTCCACAGACACCCCCTGGTCCGGGCTGAAGACCTCTGGTAGAGTCTCCTAGCTGTAATACACTGCCAGTCACTACACGTACAAACTCTCTCTCTCTCACACACACACACAAGCATGTGCACGGACACGCACACAGACACGTATTCTTGCTTGTACTGAATAGGAATGTAACCAAATTAAAATCAAGATAATTCCACATGGACATTGTTATGAATATTGATTCAATAATGGCAACAATTAATCTGTGGAGGTGCAAGGCATCTTCCACTATGCAGTGATTATCTACTTGGTGTTTGTGTTTTGATGTCCATTTGTTTTTCATGAATTATGTGGACGCAACACGGTTATGGCTCCAGCTGTAAACGGCTTTAGATCTCTGTCAGAAATGCTGAAACTAACATTAAGGTCTGCACTCTTAGAAAAAAAGGTGCTATCTAGGACCTAAAAGGTTTCTTCTTTATTTACAGTGAACAATGCATTGTGCTGCATGACTTGCTAATCTAAATTGATATGGCTGATCAATGTCATGATTATTGAGCTGCAAAAGTCATTATTACGCAAGCCTATTATATTGCAGGCTTTATGATACAACAAAGAATTTGTAGGTGTGAGCAGGATTATTCAGGTGCGTAATATGTGTTAAAAGTGTATAATATAAACATATATTGCATCCATGCGTTTATGCACTGCACTTCTCAGAAGGGAGAAAGAGAGAAACTGTGGAGAAAATATGATTGCTGACTCTATCAGGCTAAGGGATGTCAAAGACTAAACATCTGGTCCCTGTGTGGGTGATGACATGTCCCCCTGCAACCAGTAGCAGACCCACAAATCCAGTTCCCAGCCAAGACATGGGCAGAGGCATCATGCAATAGCCAGTTCCAAGCTCTCAGACAGAGACACACACATCTAGTCAGTTCACTGAAAGACATCATAACAACCTGGAAACAGAGTCTGACAAAACACCATTAGTGCCAGGGGATACTTTACAGATGTAGGGTATGACAGAGAGAAAGTCAATTCACACACCAAATCAGAGGTCAACATATATTTGGATTTTTTACTCTTTTGACCTTTCAGTAATTTAGCAGACATTCTTATCCAGAGCGACTTACAGGAGCAGTTAAGGTTAAGTGCCTTGCTTAAGGGCACATCAGCAGATTTTTCACCTAGTCGGCTCAGGGATTCAAACCAGTTATTGGCCCAACACTCTTAATCGCTAGGCTACCGGATAGTCCATCTGTAGATGCTCTACAAATGGTCATCCTATCAACAAACTATCTGTTGATAAGCAACTGCTTGCTAAGGTTTTGGTTAGCGTTACGGTTAGGTTTAGAATAAGGGTTAGGGTGAGGTTTAAGATTAGGGTTAAGGTTAGGGCTAGGGTTAGTAGATAGTTAGTTGAAATGTTACTAATAGTCTGCAGATAGTCTGTAGAGCATCTACAGATGGATTGTCCAAATAAGCTGTTATTTAGGCCTGTAGTGTAAACAGCCAAATTACAAATATAGTAAGATTTGATAATGATGGATTGATTATAAATGTTTAATAGGTGATTTATATCGGTAACTGATGTGAAAGGCAATTATAGTGACATTAGGTGTCCAACTCCTGGTGGGGCAGTCTGAATAATGGTTTGGTAGATAGCAGATGGTTTGACTGCCAGTAAGTGAATAGGATTTTTGATTATGACTCATTTTGAAAGGGAAATTGAGTTTTCCTGTGCCATACTGTGCTGGCTGTGGAGAGAAGCTCATATATAATTGTCACACCATGCACACAAACGCGCACACAAACGCGCGCCCCCCCCCCCCCCCCCCACACACACACACACACACACACACACACACACACACACACACACCACACACACACACACACACACACACACACACACACACACACACACACACCATCAGCCATACATCTCCTGAGGCCAAGCTCAAATGTCAGTTTTACTCAACACACCCACCCTCCTCTCGCTCTCTTTCTCTCCCCCTCTCTCTCGTTCTCTCTTGCTCTCATGTACATGCACGCACACTCGCACGCACACAGACACAAATCTGTGGGAGGTCCTAGGGGGGACATGATACAGAGATCCCTACCCATTGATATCTCTGTCTGATAACTGTGTGTGAAGGTCATTTGTCCCCCTCCTGGTCCAGCCTTATCGTAAATCACCATGATGAGCATTCATGGAGGCAGCATACCACTACCCAGACTCCCTCAGTCTTGTATTTCATTACACAGACAGATGTGTACAATAAATAACTCCCTGTTGTGACCATTTCATCCACTACACTCATGATGTTCCACACTGACACATTGCCCGTCAACCCAGCCTCTGTCTGTCTCGCTCTCTCTCCATCCTCAAGCATCTTCACAGTAGAGTGTGTTGCCTTCAGTTCATGCTGTCTTTATTTGTCTCAAGGCCCTTGTTTTTGTTGATGGGAGATTAACAGACTTATCTTTGGGCTAAAAACATAGCAAGACAGCTGCCGTTCAAAAATATTATTTTAAAAATCATCCCCTCAAAAATCTTACTAAACCCAAAACGTCCGTGTATCCCTGCACCATGTAGCCATTCCTCAAATCTCTGCTGCTTACCAAGAAGCAGCATAGGCATGCAACCCAAGTCTCCTTGGGTTGACACCTTCTCATACAGAGTGAGGAGTGAGAATGTGTGTGTGTGTGTGTGTGTGTGTGTGTGTGTGTGTGTGTGTGTGTGTGTGTGTGTGTGTGTGTGTGTGTGTGTGTGTGTGTGTGTGTGTGTGTGTGTGCGTGTGTGTGTGTGTGTGCGGTGTGTGTGTGTGTGTGTGTGCGTGCGTGCGTGCGTGCGTGTGTGTGTGTGTGTGTGTGGTGTGTTTGGACCCTGAGGCGATGACAGAGCGATCAAACTCCACGTGTCAAATATAAATTGCTTTGACCTTTTTTCCTCTCCGACTCATAGCTGGGGACATTTTATGCCAAATGGAAATAGTGCTCAGGTCGGCAGAATATTAGAAAAACAGGGACTGGAATGTGGAAATTAACAGAGGTATGTCCTCTATGAGAGAAACTGAAAACTGCAATCCTCTGGGAATGTGCATTTCCTATTTACGAAAAAAATATTCCAGAAACCTTGACATTCATTTCAATACTTCCAACCCTCAAGGTAAATGGTATGGATTGCACGATAATGGTAATATTACGAAGTCTGGGGGGGGGGTTTAAGTTCTTCAAAGTTACATACAGTGCCTTCAGAAAGTATTCATACCCCTTGAATTATTATACATTTTGTTGTTACATCCTGAATTCAAAATTGATTAAATAAATGTTTTCCCTCGCCCATCTGCACACATTACCCCATAATGACAAAGGGATAACATGTTTTTAGAAATGTTTGCTAATTTGTTGAAAATTAAATAAAGAAATACAGTTGAAGTCGGAAGTTTACATGCACTTAGGTTGGATTCATTAAAACTCATTTTTCAACCCCTCCACAAATTTCTTGTTAACAAACTATTGTTTTGGCAAGTCGGTCAAGACATCTACTTTGTGCATGACACAAGTCATTTTTCCAACAATTGTTTACAGACAGATTATTTCACTTATAATTCACTGTATCACAATTCCAGTGTGTCAGAAGTTTACATAAACTAAGTTGAAATTCCAGAAAAAAGATGTCATGGGGGGAGGGGGGGGGGAGAGATAGGCTAATTGACATCATTTGAGTCAATTGGAGGTGTACCTGTGGATGTATTTCAAGGCCTACCTTCAAACTCAGTGCCTTTTTGCTTGACATCACAGGAAAATCAAAGGAAATCAGCCAAGACCTCAGAAAAAAAATTGCAGACCTCCATAAGTCTGGTTCATCCTAGGGGAGCAATTTCCAAATGCCTGAAGGTACCACATTCATCTGTACAAACAATTGTACGCAAGTATAAACATCATGGGACCATGCAGCCGTCATACCGCTCAGGAAGGAGACGCGTTCTGTCTCCTAGAGAAGAACATACTTTGGTGCGAAAAGTGCAAATCAATCCCAGAACAACAGCAAAGGACCTTGTGAAGATGCTGGAGGAAACAGGTACAAAAGTATCTATATCCACAGTAAAACAAGTCTATATCGACATAACCTGAAAGGCCGCTCAGAAAGGAAGAAGCCACTGCTCCAAAACCACCATAAAAAAGCCAGACTACGGATTGCAACTGCACATGCGGAAAAACATGGTACTTTTTGGAGAAATGTCCTCTGGTCTGATGAAACAAAAATAGAACTGTTTGGCCATAATGAAAATCGTTATGTTTGGAGGAAAAGGGGGGAGGCTTGCAAGCCAAAGAACACCACCCCAAACGTGAAGCACAGGGGTGGCAGCATCATGTTGTGGGGGTGTTTTGCTGCAGGAGGGACTGTTGCACTTCACAAAATAGATGGCATCATGAGGATAGAAAAATTATGTGGATATATTGAAGCAACATCTCAAGACATCACTCAGGAAGTTAAAGCTTGGTCGCAAATGGGTCTTCCAAATGAACAATGACCCCAAGCATACTTCCAAAGTTGTGGCAAAATGGCCTAAGGACAACAAAGTCAAGGTATTGGAGTGGCCATCTCTAAGCCGTGACCTCAATCCCATAGAAAATATAGAACTGAAAAAGTGTGTGCGAGCAAGGATGCCTACAAACCTGACTCAGTTACACCTGCTCTGTCAGGAGGAATGGCCCAAAATTCACCCAACTTATTGTGGAAAGCTTGCGGAAGGCTACCCGAAACATTTGACCCAAGTTAAACAATTTAAAGGCAACGCTACCAAATACTAATTAAGTGTATGTAAACTTCTGACCCACTGGGAATGTGATGAAATAAATAAAAGCTGAAATAAATAATTATCTCTACTATTATTCTGACATTTCACATTGTTAAAATAAAGTGGTGATCCTAACTGGCCTAAGACAGGGAATTTTTACTAGCATTAAATGTCAGGAATTGTGAAAAACGGAGTTTGAATGTATTTGGCTAAGGTGTATGTAAACTTCCGACTTCAACTGTATATAATATACATAAATATTCACACCCCTGAGTCAATACTTTGCAGAAGCACCTTTGGCAGTGAATACAGCTGTGAGTCTTTCTGGGTAAGACTATAAGAGCTTTCCATACCTGGATTGTACAACACTTGCCCATTACTCTTTTCAAAATTCTTAGAGCTCTGTCATATAGGTTGTTGATCATTGCTAGACAACCATTTTCAGGTCTTGCCATAGATTTTCAAGTGTTAAGTCAAAACTGTAACTCTGCCACTCAGGAACATTCATTGTCTTCTTGGTAAACAACTCCAGTGTAGATTTGGCCTTGTGTTTTAGCTTATTGTTCTGCTGAAAGGTGAATTCATCTTCCAGTGTCTGTTGGAAAGCAGACTGAACCAGGTTTTCCTCCAGGATTTTGCCCGTGTTTAACCCCATTCAGTTTCTTTTTTATCCTGAAAAATTCCCCAGTCCTTAATGATTACAAACATACCCATAACATGATGCAACCACCACTATGCTTGAAAATATGGAGAGTGGTACTCAGTAATATGTTATATTGGATTTGCCCCAAATGTAACACTTTGTATTCAGGACAAAAAGTGAATTGCTTAGGCACATTTTTTGCAGTATTACTTTATTGCCAGGATGTATGTTTTTAAATTTGTTATTCTGTACAGGCTCTCTTTTTCCCCTCTGTCAATTTGGTTAGCGTTGTGGAGTAACTACAATGTTGTTGATCCATCCTCAGTTATCTCCTATCACAGCCATTAAACTCTAACTGTTTTAAAGTCACGATTGGCCTCATGGTGAAATCCCTGAGCGGTTTCCTTCCTCTCCAGCAACTGAGTAAGGAAGGACGCCTGTATCTTTGTTGTAGTTAACGTCGTTGTAATGATGGTCGGACCAAGGCGCAGCGTGGTTTGGGTTCATCATCTTTTATTAAGGTGAACCAGCAACAAGACAAGAAAACAGACACCAACGAAATGTACAGCCTTGTAGGGCTAAAAAGCAACAATACAAAATCAAGATCCCACAAATGACAGGTGGGAAAAGGCTGCCTAAATATGATCCCCAATCAGAGACAACAATAGACAGCTGCCTCTGATTGGGAACCATACCCGGCCAACATAGAAATACAAAAACTAGAGTACCCACCCTAGTCACACCCTGACCTAACCAAAATAGAGAATAAAAAGGCTCTCTAAGGTCAGGGCGTGACATTTGTAGTGACTGGGTGTATTGATACACCATGCAAAGTCTAATTAATAACTTCCCATGCTCAAAGGGATGTTCAATGTCTGCTTTTTATAAACATTTTACCCATCTACTAGTTTTTCAATGCCTTGCTCTTCCTTGCAAGGCATTGAAAAACTTCCCTGGCCTTTGTGGAAGAATCTGTGTTTGAAATTCATTGCTCGACTGGGGGAACTTACATATAATTATATCTGTGGGGTACAGAGATGAGGTAGTCATTCAAAAATCATGTTAAACACTATTATTGCACAGAGTGAGTCCAAGCAACTTATTATGTGATTTTCTAAGCACATTTTTACTCCTGAACTTGTTTAGGCTTGCCATAACAAAGGGGCTGAATACCTATTGACTCAATACATTTCAGCTTTTCATTTTTGATTCATTCGTAAAAATGTTGAAAAACATAATTCCACTTTGACATTATGGGGTATTGTGTGTAGGCCAATGACAAAGAATCTGAATTTAATCCATTTTAAATTCTAGCTATAACACAACACAATTTGTATAAAGTCAAGGGGTGTGAATACTTTCTGAAGTCACTGTAAATGCATCTCATAAAGGGACCTGCCTTCGATAGCCATCTGGTCAGAAGTCATGTTTATAAATGGACCCTTGAGACACTTGACTTTTGAGTTACCAGCCTTGATTACTCTCTTGGCCTAATGCAATATTCATGCATTAGCCTGGGCGTGCATTACTTTCTCTCTTCTCCATTTCCCCATCTCTCCTTGTGCTGTTCTCAGTAATTGAAATTTCTGAAGTGTGGCATGTTTAATAATGGAATTAATTTCCCATGGAAAGTGTGTGAGATTGACAACGCACGGCGAGCAGAGGCAGGGAGTGGATGTATTTTTTTAAGGGAAGAAAATGTCTGACTGCGAGCTAATTTGCCCTGAAGTAGGGTTTATAGATTTCTGATATTATCAAGGACTGGTTTTATTTAGCTTCATGCTTGTGTTGAATTACCTAATGCATGGGATTATTTCATACTGTACTGCCCATGAAGATCAGATGTCCATAACTGATTGGAAATGAGTGAGATGCAGTTGAGTGATCTATAAAACAGTTTGAGAGTAACATTTTCCATCTCAGCACTGTGAATATGTGTAATATCAACGACATTCATACTACAGAATGTAGTATAGTGAAGAGTCAAAGAATGAAATATGTCACAGTGTTTTTTTTCATCATATGAGAGGTAGCGAGGAAGAGACAGAGAGAGTATTAGGATGTGACACAGAGTAGAATATGCAAAGTGCTGATAAATGGACCAGAAGGAGGAGGGGGATTCCAAGCTGCTTGTTAGGAGATAATGATCAAACTGGGTTGACCTCTGAGGCAGTTAATATGAAGCAGACTGCAACTCCCAGTGAGCTGGCTCGGGCGTAAACGACAGACTGACCATCTGAGACAGAGAACAAAAGCCTGCAGCTCTCAGTCCAGTCCTTCTCAGCATGGCCACTCACCACGCTGGAGAGACAGGGAACAAAATCTTCATCCCGCTTCACTGGCACATGTTTTAAATCACTAGAGAACATGATGGTGCTATTCTTTCTCTTTCTCTCTGTTTCTCTCTCTCTGTGTCTCTCTCTCTGTCTCTCTGTCTCTCTCTCTCAGTCTCTCTGTCTCTCTCTCTCTGTCTCTCTCTCTCTCTCTCTCTCTCTCTCTCTCTATCTTTTATAACACACTCCTTTCGCTCACCATCCACTTTCTCCTTGGTTAGCATCCACTTTCACCATCCACTTTCTCCTTGGTTAGCATCCACTTTCACTATCCACTTTCTCCTTGGTTAGCATCCACTTTCACCATCCACTTTCTCCTTGGTTAGCATCCACTTTCACTATCCACTTTCTCCTTGGTTAGCATCCACTTTCACCATCCACTTTTTCCTTGGTTAGCATCCACTTTCACCATCCACTTTCTCCTTGGTTATCACTCTACCTCCACCATTCTTCTTTTTCCATACCTGTATCTCATTATTTCACAATTTCTCAAACCTCCCCTGTCGCGCTCCCTCTCTCCATCTCCTGCTATCCCATCATTAATATTTTCTCCTTTCTCTCCTCCTCCTTTCTCTGTCTCTCCACCTGTTGTGTGGAGCTGTATGTCTGTCCCTGCAGGCTGGCCGTGGGGGTGGTAGTAGCAGTGTAGTGGGGAGCAGAGAGAGTGGGTTCCAGCTGGGTGATGTGTTCACACATGATGCAGCAGCCAAGCCATGGACATATTAGGATAATGAAATGTGCACAGGCTGTAATTGTGGTAATGGGAGGGCAAGTCCCTCAAGAAGGAAGGCCTGGAGATGAGGCACTGTACTGTACAGGCAACCAGGCAGAGAGATAGGAGGAGAAGAAGAGACAAAGAGAAGAACAAGCCATCAAGCAAATTCGAAACGTATTACGAAAAATCGAAAGGTATTACATCCACGACAATTATGATTTGATGATTATTTTTTATTTTTTATCGAAACGCTAATTGCATCCTGTCAAGAATCTCCCTTTCTTTTCAGTGGAGTTTTTTTCCTCCATTTACTTCACTGTCAAACTTATCCCTTCAGATCTGATCTGCTGTCTGTCTATAAACGCATGAAGAAGAGCATCCCACATCTGTCACTTCTTAGAGCCAGCTAATTAGCTACTGTCTGAGATTTGTCAACACATTATCACATCCCCTCCTACAGCAGGCTCTGTGCTTGTCAAAGAGACTACCCACACATTTTCCAATTGTTCCGTTATAAAGAGCAGACAAATAACATTTCTCAAAGATGTAAAATGATGAAGAAAATTAAAGAGGGATGGAGTGAGAAAGAGAGAGAAGTCCACTGCATATTCTGGGGGAAGTCAGCTGCATTCTAATCTGTGATGATTACATCTCCTAAAGTGTCAAGTACATTTCCATTTAAAGTGCTTGCTTAAACACCCATGAAGAAGGGCTCTACGCCTGGCCATGCATACAGTTGATGACTGGGGAGTCTCCTAGGATCAGACTCTCACCTCTCCTTCATTCTCTCCCCTGCTGGAGAACTCCATCATTGATTGGCAAACATTGTGTTAAGAAGGTGCAGGATAGAGGAGCTTAATTTAAAAAAACATACAGTGCATTCAGAAAGTATTCAGACCCCTTCCCTTTTTCCACATTTTGTTACGTTACAGCCTTATTCTGAAATGGACCAAAAATAAAAAATCCTCAATCTACACACAATACCTCATAATGACAAAGCGAAAACAGGTTTTAAGAAATGTTTGCTAATTTATTAAAAATACCTTATTTACATAAGTATTCAGACCCTTTGCTATGAGACTCGAAATTGAGCTCAGGTGCATCCTGGCCAAACTGAGCAATCGGGGGAGAAGGGTCTTGGTCAGGGAGGTGACCAAGAACCCGATGGCCACTCTGACAGAGTTCCTCTGTGGAGATGGGAGAACCTTCTAGAGGGACAACCATCTCTGCGGCACTCCACCAATCAGGCCTTTATGGTAGAGTTGCCAGACGGAAGACACATGACAGCCCGCTTGGAGTTTGCCAAAAGGCACCTAAAGGACTCTCAGACCATGAGAAACAAGATTCTCTGGTCTGATAAAACCAAGTTTGAACTCTTTGGTCTGAATGCCAAGCGTCACGTCTGGAGGAAACCTGGCACCATCCCTATGGTGAAGCATGGTGGTGGCAGCATCATGCTGTGGGGATGTTTTTCAACTGCAGGGACTGGGAGACTAGTCAGGATCGAGGGAAAGATGAATGGAGCAAAGTACAGAGAGATCCTTGATGAAAACCTGCTCCAGAGTGCTCAGGACCTCAAACTGGGGCGAAGATTCACCTTCCAACAGGACAACGACCCTAAGCACACAGCAAAGACAACGCACGACTGGCTTCGGGACAAGTCTCTGAATGTCCTTGAGTGACCCAGCCAGAGCCCGGACTTGAACCCGATCGAACATCTCTGGAGAGACCTAAAAATAGCTGTGCAGCGACGCTCCCCATCCAACCTGACATAGCTTGAAAGGATCTGCTGAGAAGAATGGGAGAAACTCCCCAAATACGGGGTGTGCCAAGTATGAAGCATCATACCCAAGAAGACTCGAGGCTGTAATTGCTGCCAAAGGTGCATCAACAAAGTACAGAGTAAAGGGTCTGAATACTTATGTAAATGTGATATTTCAGTTTTTTTATGCATTTGCATTTGCATAAATGTATAACTGGTTTTGCTTTGTCATTATGGGGTATTGTGTGTAGATTGATGAGGGGAAAAAACAATTTAATCCATTTTAGAATAAGGTTGTAAAGTGCGAAAATGTGGAAAAAGTCAAGGAGTCTGAATACTTTCAAATGCACTGTTTGTCAATCATGGAGGAATAATAACAATATCCCTGAAAACTACATAGATACAGTATGTGTTGTGAAATGTGTTGGAAAATTCCAGAAAAACACAAGTAACACTAACCGTGGGCATGTAAATCAAGGATCTATTTGTAGAGTAGTAAGAAGCAGCAGATACACTGACATGTGTTGGCGCAGGGTGTGAATTACAGCAACAGTGGCGTTTTTAGGATGAGGCTGGCTGCCTTCCATTGGTATGATGATGATCCAGTCACTTACAGTAGGTAGGAGTGTGCATTAGATTAGAATGCAGCACTGTTGTTTGCCTTTGTGTTCTGCCTCTTTGTCTTTATCGTCAGAGTGCCCTCACCTAGCGCCACATAAATGCCAGTAAACAACATGAATGATGTGTCTTGTACCATGGCCGCCCCTAACGCATATTTATTAAATCACACTTTTCAGCCACACATCAGCCTTCTCCTTTGATTCATACCCCTTAATGAGTTTGCTGATGTAGAATGGCAGGGTGTAATGAAAAGGTAAAGACAAGCAAGCTAGAAAGGCATAAATAAGTCTAGGAGCAGGAGGAATAATGACAGGAGTTTAATGTCCAATTATATTAAAAGGCTTGGAGAGACAAAGGTAGGAAGTGGGCTCTGGTGAGTGCGCTGCTCAATGAACCTCTGAGCGACATTGATTAACGCTAAACGGATGTATTACTCCCATCTGCGGCATCCTGATCAACAGCCCCGGTCTGCCATCTCTTGCACTGCCGTACCCATCGCTGTGTGTGTGTGTGTGTGTGTGTGTGTGTGTGTGTGTGTGTGTGTGTGTGTGTGTGTGTGTGTGTGTGTGTGTGTGTGTGTGTGTGTGTGTGTGTGTGTGTGTGTGTGTGTGTGTGTGTGTGTGTGTGCACTCATCCTCTCCCCTTAGTGAGTTGTGGTATTAAGAGAGCTTGGGAAATTATTTCAATCAGGTTATAACCATTCTCAAGGGTGTCCAACTGATCATTTATTCACCATTTGTTGTTGCTTATTAATTGTATTCATAAGCTAAAAAGAAAGCTGAGCCAAGCTGGTTTTACAATCTGTTATCTTTGATATATGAGTTTCATAAAACACAGTTGCCTTCCCATGAGAGTTCAGAACGTCTTACTATCAATCAGTGCTAAGGGTGGCTGCCTTCTTCTCAAAGGAAGGGCTTAACAACCAGCGTGGTCTAATAGACACTCAAATGAGTATGATATGTTACGTTTGGTATGGTTACATAAGACAGAAGATTACTTAACGCAAAAAGGAAAGGAGGTAAGAAGTTGATCTTCCTTCCTTAGCAACTTTGGAGTGACAGACTTAATAGTGTTAGCCAATCCCATCCTCCCCTGGTTAGAGTGGGAGGAAACTCCCTCTCTTTACAAAGTGACTGATAGAGTGATGCGTGATCTCCTTCCTCTGGTGAGACCTGTCAACACCTCTGATACACGAGACAGGCCAGACTACCACCTCTATCTGTCCTCTTTCTACCCCCTGCCAGGCAGCCCAGAAGATGCTGTTTACAGGCCCCAGATCAAGCACACACATCCCTACGAGCTGTAATGAGTGTTTCCCGGAGAGAAGAGAGGTAGGTCACTGCCTCACGGTAAAAGTCTCAGAAGTAAGTCTACTCCCTAAGAACCATACTCTACGATTCAATCCATTTGATCTAAATGTTTTGCTATACTTTCACAATACATTTTATGAAGGGAATTAGCTGATAAAAAGAAATACATTCCATTTTCATCTCCTTTACATGTCTTTATATTGTAATACCTGATAACTCTTGGATGAAAACCAGTAGCTAAATGTCCAAAAACTCAAATTCAATGGATGGTGACAAATGTCTTTACCCATGGACCAGTCCCTTGGCGTGAAGTGCAGTGAATGTCCCACTGGTGACTGTCTCCTGCAGAGGCGGTCTCTGGCTCAGATTGAAGATGAAAAGACAGTGCGTTCGTTCTGACTCGTCCGTTTGCTTGGAATATTATTTTTTGACCTCACCATCGAGTTTAACGAGATGAAAATGCAACCGGCGATTACCCTGCATCCTCAGCAGGCTAAAACGAATGCACCAAAATAGTAGGCTACCATGCCGTCATGATCTGCTCTCTGCTGTCAAGAAAAACATGGATGCTGATGTTCTCACAGGAGTCGGGATCATCAAAACAAGTATTAGTCCTTTTCCGTGGTATGTTCACACTCAATTATATAAAAAGAATATATATGTAGACCAGCTAGCAATGAGGAATCGGCCCAGAAGCGGCCCTCTTCTGGGGGGCGGGAACTCGGGTGTCGGACTCGGCCCGGAATCAAAATGGATGACTGGCCAGAATCGGCCCAAGCACATCGGGCCGTTTCCGTCTACCGGAATTCAGCTGACTGCCATCGTCTTACCAGAATCCCCCCAGAAGCGGCCCGATGCAAATTTAAATAAATGTTTATAAAATTACCCAATTTAGTCATTTTAAATATTACTATTATACATTTTATGCATACAAATTATACCCATCCACCAGAAAAAAATGGTGTTGGAGGAAACACCATACATCTGGTTACCATGTCAGCGTGCATGCGCCTGGCCCGCCACAGGAGTCAGTACAGGGTGGGTATCGAACCAGCATTTGAAGCAATGCAGTTTGCACTGCGATGCAGTGGATGTTTTTAATGCTTATCAATTGCCTTGCACAAAGTATCAAAATGCTAATACTACTTAAACAGTACTCTTAAAGAATTTAATTGAAGTGTAAATTGTATTTTTTTGATCAAAGAAAAAATAAGAAAATATGGAAAAATAAATAATGAAATGTTAATTATATAAAGCAGCCTGTGTAATCATCTGCCAGAGAGTAGCCCCGAGCCCCAAGTAATACATTTGGGCCAGGTAACTCACACCGGAATCGGCCAGAGCCTCAAGTAATACATTTGGGCCAGATAACTCTCACCGGAATCGGCCCGAGCCCCAAGTAATACATTTGGGCCAGATAACTCACACCGGAATCGGCCCGAGCTCAATCGCCGCATCCTAGCCATAAGTAATAATAAAGATTTGACCATTTTCTTTTTACATTAATAAAAATACATACTATCTCCTCTCAACAGTCCCCTTATTCCAAAGGTTTTATTTAGCAATTCAGAGGGTGTCTTTGTATCCCTGTCTTTTAACAAAGCCTGCACTCCTAGTAAAACACTTCAAAGGCCTATCTTGATTGTGCCAAGAGCAAGGAGAGGGAGAGCCGAGTGCTTCTCTCTAATGTAATATTAGAGTAATTAAAGCCAGGGTCCCACAGGATGCTGCTTCCTCTATAGAACTTCATCAAACTAATGACCTGTGCTCTGACACTAGGGGTCAACACTCAAAATCAAACCTTCATTTTGCTCTGATTACAACTGATGGGCCCGTGAGTGGCTGGGAGGGGAGTTAGCTCACTTAGTGGATGGGTTCACAGTTAACAACAAGAGAAACAAAGTTATCAAGTTGTTTTCTCTTTAGAAGTTTCTCTAAGTTCTAGCACATAAAAATAGCCACTCCTACACACATCTACGTCCGTCTCTCCTCCTCCATCTTTTGCTTTGACACAGACTGAGCATGTTTTTTATTTATTCAGTTATTATAATCATGTTACATGATTATAATTCAGGATAATATATTTATATTTATTTATCTATTTAGATAGATATCTATTTATTTATTTATCTATTTAGATCTATTTAGTATTTCTTCCAGACAGATTATATGGCACCAGTTATGTTTGCGTAGATCTGTCCACAAGAGATTAGTATATTTTTGACAAATCCTTTGTTTTTTTACATACAGATATGCCTTGTTGCAACTCATAAAATAAATAAACTTAATTTATACTGTACATTCATTATTCTTTTTCCATTTAATGCATGGAAAAGATCATGTGTGACAACATTCAGGTAACCTTAAGGAAATTCAATAATTATCAAGGTTATTGGTTTTATTTTAAAAGTAACCCAATTACTTTTACTCAGTACTTTTTAATTGAGCTACTTTTTACTTTTACTTGAATAGTTTTTTAACCCAGTATTTTTACTTCTACTTGAGTAAAATGTCATAAAAGTAACAATACTTCTACTTGAGTTGGATATTTCAGGACCCTTTCCACCCCTTGAAAGTCCACCACAGCATACACGAGAGGCTCCTGATCAGCAAGGGGTTTCATAGTGTATTAAAAACACAGTTTGAAATCATTGTGAGGGGTTTTCTCCAGTGGTTTGAATGAGGAATTGGGTTTCCAAGGGAAATGTTGACAGAGGTTGCAAAAGTAACCAAGGTGGATGGGGCTTGGTGAAGGGCCAATATGTTTCTGAATATTTTAAGTTGCCGTGTTGCCTAGCAATAATCCATGGTGAAACATCATTTTGGTCAAACAATCTAATTCTGATTTGTTTTAGTTTTATAAATGTTTTCAAGTGTTGTCAGCAAGTATCCATGGTAATGGAACATGTTGAACACATAATAATAATAATAATAATAATAATTTTACATTTCTATATCGCTTTTCATAGAATCTCAAAGCTCTTCAAGAGCAAAAAAACAAACAAGCAATATATCATGGTAGGTCAACCAATAGAGGCCAAGTCTTTGAAAGCTGCATCCTCCGAAGATGGAGACGGTCAGTTCATGGCTTGAGCAAATGGAGCTGGTAGATGATAGTGATCTTGTAGAGGGCAAGTCTGGGAACCAGCCTGACTTTTATAGCCACTGAACTTCTCTTCCACTCTGTGTAGCAACCACTTGGGTGATGCCTCACCAGCATTGGGCACTAGAATTTGTATTTTATTTTTAATCTTTATTTTACCAAGTAAGTTGACTGGGAACATATTGGGAGAGTGGGAACATATTCTCATTGACTGGGAACATATTCTCATTTACATGGGAGAGGAGGGGGGATGAATGAGCCAATTGGATGCTGGGGATGATTAGGTGACCATGATGGTATGAGGGCCAGATTGGGAACTTAGCTAGTACACCAGGGTTAACACACCTACTCTTACAATAAGTGCCATGGGATCTTTTAGTGACCACAGAGAGTCAGGACACCCGATGAATGTCCCATCAGAAAGACAGCACCCTACACAGGGCAAGGTCTCCAATCACTGCCCTGGGGCATTGGGATATTTTTTTAGACCAGAGGAAAGAGTGCCTACTGGCCCTCCAACACCACTTCCAGAAGCATCTGGTCTCCCATCCAGGGACTGACCAGAACCAACCCTGCGTAGCTTCAGAAGCAAGCCAGCAGTGAGATGCAGGGTGAAACAGTGGCTTGCGAAAGTATTCACCCCCCTTGGCATTTTTCCTATTTTGTTGCCTTACAACATGGAATTAAAATATAGTTTTGGGGGGTTTGTATCATTTGATTTACACAACACGCTTACCACTTTGAAGATGCTAAATATTTTTTCTTGTGAAACAAACAAGAAATAACACCAAAAAAACAGAAAACTTGAGCGTGCATAACTATTCCCCCCCCCCCCCCCAAAAGTCAATACTTTGTAGATCCACCTTTTGCAGCAATTACAGCTGCAAGTCTCTTGGGGTATGTCTATGTAAGCTTGGCACATCTAGCCACTGGGATTTTTGCCCATTCTTCAATGGATGGGTTCCGCTGATGTACAGCAATCTTTATGTCATACTACAGATTCTCAATTGGATTGAGTTCTGGGCTTTGACTAGGCCATTCCAAGACATTTAAATGCTTCTCCTTAAACCACTCTAGTGTTGTTTAAGCAGTATGCTTAGGGTCATTGTCATGCTGGAAGGTGAACCTCCGTCCCAGTGTCAAATGTCTGGAAGACTGAAACATGTTTCCCTCAAGAATTTCCCTGTATTTAGCACCATCCATCATTCCTTCAATTCTGACCAATTTCCCAGTCCCTGCCGAAAAACATCCCCACCACATGATGCTGCCACCACCATGCTTCACTGTGAGGATGGTGTTCTCGGGGGGATGAGAGATGTTGTGTTTGCGCCAGACATAGCGTTTTCCTTGATGTCCAAAAAGCTCAATTTTAGTCTCATCTGACCAGAGTACCTTCTTGCATATGTTTGGGGAGTCTCCCACATACCTTTTGGCGAACACCAAACGTCTTTGCTTATTTTTTTCTGTAAGCAATGGCTTTTTTTCTGGCCACTCTTCCGTAAAGCCCAGCTCTGTGGAGTGTACGGCTTAAAGTGGTCCTGTGGACAGATACCCCAATCTCCGATGTGGAGCTTTGCAGCTCCTTCAGGGTTATCTTTGGTCTCTTTGTTGCCTCTCTGATTAATGCCCTCCTGATTAATGCCCTCCTTGCCATATTCTTTCAAAAAAAAATTATAATGGATATAATGTTCAAAGTTTCTGATTTTTTTTTTAAACCAAACCCTGATCTGTACTTCTCCACAACTTTGTCCCTGACCTGTTTAGAGAGATCCTTGGTCTTCATTGTGCCGCTTGCTTGGTGGTGCATCTTGCTTAGTGGTGTTGTATACTCTGGGGCCTTTCAGAACAGGCGTATATATATACTGAGATCATGTGACACTTAGATTGCGCACAGGTGGACTTTATTTAACTAATCATGTGACTTCTGAAGGTAATTGGTTGCACCAGATATTATTTGGGGGCTTCATGGCAAAGGGGGTGAATACATATGCACGCACCACTTTTCCGTTTTTTATTTTTCTTAATTTTTGTAAACGTAATTTTTTTTCATTTCACTTCACCAATTTGGAAAATTGTGTGTATGTCCATTACATGAAATCCAAATAAAAAAGATATTTAAATTACAGGTTGTAATGCAACAAAATATGAAAAACGCCAAGGGGGATTAATAATTTTGCAAGGCACTGTATGCTGCTGGAAGCTCATCACACAAAGTTCAGAATAGTAGCCAGTTGTCCTCACTACAAGCACTCTGCCTCAACACTGCTGTATTCCTCTGTCTCCCATTCCTCTAATGCTTCATCATTTTTACTCCTCAAATAATGTTCTCAGAAGATCAGGAATGCGCAGCCAGTTGAAACAAAAAAGCTGGTGCTGTGTCCAGATGCACTTTTCAAACAAGTACATTAGCCAGCTAGCTAGCTAGCCAAGCCAAAAAGTGTTAATCTGTCAGTCAATCTGCAAATCTGTGGCTCAATAACACCAGATATATGCAATACAAATTCTATGTTATCAAAAACAAAAGAGCTAAATAAAATAAAAAAATACAAATACACAAAAAAACTACTGTATAGAACTCATAGTTTATAGTTTAACCCATGTTCAGCAATCGAGTGCTGATTTGTTTTGGCGGGTTTAGTGTGTGAGATAATAAATAGAGGGAAAACACTTTTTCACAAATAATCATTATCTCATGAATGAACACATAACAGACAGGTGTTCTAACAACTCAAATCAAAACAGGAGTGAATCAATAAAAAAAAATATAAATATATATTTTTCAAGGTGTTCAAGCTTAAAATACACCAATTCACGATGCAGTGGATGTGGTTTACAGTTCCTGTCTCTTCTCAGATGGGAAAAGAGCATTTGCTATGTGAAGAGGAAAATAAAGGAGTACATTACTGTAAAAATAGAAAAGATAATTAACTAGGTGAGCCTAAGGGCTCTTACAAAATGCCTCCCCAAGCAAGATCAGAGAGCAAGAATGACCCCCAGCTACCGCAGACCTGCTTACTGATACAGAAAATATGATTGCTTTTCATATTCCACCGCATTTTGAACATTTCCTATTTTACCTCCAGGACAAAGTAATGCCCAGAACACATTAAAATAGGTGCATTGTGGGAAAAGGGGGCAGGGCGTGTGGGCGTTATTAGATAAATGTATTTTAATCAACAGCATTGAAACATAATGCAACATAAGCAAACATAATGAGGAAATGAAATGCTTGATAAAAGAATCCACCGGAAACAGACTGGAGGTGTGTTTGTACAGCTTGTTCAATTTTTATGAAAATTATCCTACCAAAAACCATTTGAAGTGCATAATATATTTCACAAACTTGTGTTTCTCTGTGCAACATTCGTCTCCACACGGCACATTTTTTTATGTTTTATTATTCTTTATTTAACCAGTTGAGTTGACTGAGAATACATTCTCATTTGCAGCAACGACCTGGGGAAAGTTACAAAACATAGACCTAGTTACTGTACATACCAAGAAATAAGCAAGAAAAACACAATACAATAATGAAATAAATATTAATAAAAACATTACATCAATCATAGAATCATAAAAAACAAACACATTGTTGCTTAAAAAGGTCCTCACTTAGCCGTCTGAACAGCTTCAGATGCACCACTTCATTCAATTTCAGTGAATTCTGTAGACCATTGACAAGACACATAAAGATGGCCTGGTCACCTCATTGTATGTGTCCATGTGAATGTTGCCTGTAACAAACAACCTGTTCTGTACACCCTGCAGTACGTGTGAGTGTAAGATAGATTGAGGTTTCCGCAACATGCCACCACTCTCTGTATGACATGTTCTACTGTCACCTCTGTGTAGCCTGGGTTGTACAACAACCTAGTCTGTCACTTTGTCTCTCTTCATTAGAGCCACAGAAGAGGACGATGAGACAAAATACGACATGCTGTTAACGTAAACCCCCTCTGGAGCGTGGTCTTTGACCACATATACATTCTGTAGAAACAATGCAGGCTCACTGACAGACATAGAACAACATCCTGTTGGTGATTTACGTGTACGGTACTGAACACATTCTGACAAATACAACAGTATCTCTTAAGAGCTTCTTAATGAGAGGAGCTAGGCTTATTCCTCACCACAGCAGTGTATGGAGCTTCCCTGGGACAGAGGTGTAATTCAGTCCCACTAATGGTGAGGACTAGAGGGAGTGGAGCCAGGACACCTGTGTCTGTCTGCTGGATGAAAATGAATATGGTGAAGATGGATAACATATTCACTCTACTGACACTGCTCTCTGGTGGGGAATAATTACAGAAGTCATTTGGGAATCTCTGAGACTGCTGGAGTTATCTGTGCACAGATGTAGATACAGTAACATTGATGTTGCTTATTTCAACTCAAAACCAGATCTACAACAAATCACCGTTGACAATGCAGTAATCAATATCAATTTACAAATAAAGATATCAAAAGCTAGAACAAAAACACACAAGAAATAAACATAAGAATAAGAAATAAGAAGATGCACCAATTCAGGGTTAAGGTTAGGGTTAGGGGAAGGGTTAGATAAAATGGTTAAAAGGTTAGGGTTAGGGGAAGGGTTAGATAAAATGGTTAAAAGGTTAGGGTTAGGGGAAGGGTTAGATAAAATGGTTAAAAGGTTAGGGTTAGGGGAAGGGTTAGATAAAATGGTTAAAAGGTTAGGGTTAGGGGAAGGGTTAGATAAAATGGTTAAAAGGTTAGGGTTAGGGGAAGGGTTAGATAAAATGGTTAAAAGGTTAGGGTTAGGGGAAGGGTTAGATAAAATGGTTAAAAGGTTAGGGTTAGGGGAAGGGTTAGATAAAATGGTTAAAAGGTTAGGGTTAGGGGAAGGGTTAGATAAAATGGTTAAAAGATTGGGGTTAGGGGAAGGGTTAGATAAAATGGTTAAAAGGTTAGGGTTAGGCATAGCTGCGGGAAGTAGGGTGCTGAGGATGCTGCAGCACTCCCTGATAAAAAAAGTCTACCTACATTATGAGATTATAATGGATAAACAGCAGCCAAGCAGCGATCAGTCACCAGATGAAATAAGTTATGATGAACTTCACAGTGCGGTGAAAGTGCATGGTGATGAGCTTGATGCTTCTTTCCATTAATATCTGTCTTCCCTGTGGCTCAGTTGGTAGAGCATGGTGTGTGCAACGCCAGGGTTGTGGGTTCAATTCCCACGGGGGCCAGTCCAAAATTTTTTTTAAATGTATGCATTCACTACTGTAAGTTGCTCTGGATAAGAGCGTCTGCTAAATTACTTAAATGTAAAAAAAAAAGTAAAATGTATCGAGGGTCATATTCTGGTGACGTGATGATCGATGCTCGGCTGCTGTTTGACAAATAATCTTGCACTTTTGTACATAATAATCATCATGTAGTAGTCTATACCTGCACTGTATCTGCAAGCTGTTGGCTAGAGCGCAAGTGCCAATACTAGAGTGGGCATATTCGCTATACCTACACAACATTTTTAGTCAGCCTAGAGTTGAAAATGCTACAGAAACCCATTTATCTTGTATTTTTTATTTGGTGCTTGGGAATTTAAACACAAATGTAATTTGTTGTGCACTACGTTTTTAAGCACAAACTTCTATCCACAACAAGTCAATTTGATAGAAACACAATGGGAAAATGTGCATATTGTTTTTATGCAGATTTTTGATTATTTGCGTAAAAATCTGTCGTCAATTGGATGCAAGCCTAGCTATTGAGACCCTAAAGACTCTGGCAAGTGTGCTAGTGCAGTGTCATTTTGATTATGCCTGCACAACATGGTTCACCAGCAGCTCTGTATCTATGTAATGTGTCTGTATCTATGTAATGTGTCTGTATCTATGTACTGTGTCTGTATCTATGTAATGTGTCTGTATTTATGTAATGTATCTGTATGTCACGCCCTGATCTGTTTCACCTGTCCTTGTGCTTGTCTCCTCCCCCCTCCAGGTGTCGCCCATCTTCCCCATTATCCCATGGGTATTTATACCTGTGTTTTCTGTCTGTCTGTGCCATTTTGTAATGTTTGTCAAGCTTACCAGCGTTTGTCCTGTCAGCTCCTGTCTTTTTCCAGACTCTTTTTATCTCGTCCTCCTGGTTTTTGACCCTTGCCTGTCCTGACCCTGTACCCGCCCGCCTGACCGCTCTGCCTGTCCCTGACCCTGAGACTGCCTGCCGTCTTGTACCTTTGATCCTACTCTGGATTATCGACCCCTGCCTGCCTTGACCTGTCGTTTGCCTGCCCCTGTTGTTACAATAAACATTGTTACTTCACACAGTCTGCACTTGGGCCTTACCTTGATACCTGATAGTCTGACACTGTATCTACAGTGAGGGGGAAAAGTATGTGATCCCCTGCTGATTTTGTACGTTTGCCCACTGACAAAGAAATGATCAGTCTATAATTGTAATGGTAGGTTTATTTGAACAGTGAGAGACAGAATAACAACAAAAAAATCCAGAAAAAAACGCATGTCAAAAATTGTATGAAGTGATTTGCATTTTAATGAGGGAAATAAGTATTTGACCCCCTCTCAATCAGAAAAATGTCTGGCTCCCAGGTGTCTTTTATACAGGTAACGAGCTGAGATTAGGAGCACACTCTTAAAGGGAGTGCTCCTAATCTCAGCTTGTTACTTGTATAAAAGACACATGTCCACAGAAGCAATCAATCAATCAGATTCCAAACTCTCCACCATGGCCAAGACCAAAGAGCTCTCCAAGGATGTCAAGGACAAGATTGTAGACCTACACAAGGCTGGAAGGGGCTACAAGACCATCGCCAAGCAGCTTGGTAAGAAAGGTGACAACAGTTGATGCGATTATTCGCAAATGGAAGAAACACAAAGGAACTGTCAATCTCCCTCGACCTGGGGCTCCATGCAAGATCTCACCTCGTGGAGTTGCAATGATCATGAGAACAGTGAGGAATCAGCCCAGAACTACACGGGAGGATCTTGTCAATGATCTCAAGGCAGCTGGGACCATAGTCACCAAGAAAACAATTGGTAACACACTACGCTGTGAAGGACTGAAATCCTGCAGCGCCCGCAAGGTCCCCCTGCTCAAGAAAGCACATATACATGCCCGTCTGAAGTTTGCCAATGAACATCGGAATGATTCAGAGGACAACTGGGTGAAAGTGTTGTGGTCAGATGAGACCAAAATGGAGCTCTTTGGCATCAACTCAACTCGCCATGTTTGGAGGAGGAGGAATGCTGCCTATGACCCCAAGAACACCATCCCCACCGTCAAACATGGAGGTGGAAACATTATGCTTTGGGGGTGTTTTTCTGCTAAGGGGACAGGACAACTTCACTGCATCAAAGGGACGATGGATGAGGCCATGTACCATCAAATCTTGGGTGAGAACCTCCTTCCCTCAGCCAGAGCATTGAAAATGGGTTGTGGATGGGTATTCCAGCATGACAATGACCCAAAACACACGGCCAAGGCAACAAAGGAGTGGCTCAAGAAGAAGCACATTAAGGTCCTGGAGTGGCCTAGCCAGTTTCCAGACCTTAATCCCACAAAAAATCTGTGGAGGGAGCTGAAGGTTCGAGTTGCCAAACGTCAGCCTCGAAACCTTAATGACTTGGAGAAGATCTGCAAAGAGGAGTGGGACAAAATCCCTCCTGAGATGTGTGCAAACCTGGAGGCCAACTACAAGAAACGTCTGACCTCTGTGATTGCCAAGGGTTTTGCAGAGGGGTCAAATACTTATTTCCCTCATTAAAATACAAATCAATTTCTAACATTTTTGACATGCGTTTTTCTGGATTTTTTTGTTGTTATTGTGTTTCTGACTGTTCAAATAAACCTACCATTAAAGTTATAGACTGATCATTTCTTTGTCGGTGTGCAAACGTACAAAATCATCAGGGGATCAAATACTTTTTTCCCTCACTGTATGTAATGTGTCTGTATCTATGTAATGTATCGGTATCTATATAATTCTATATGTATTGATGTAAAAAATAGGGACCACAATGGAAATAAGTCCAGACTTTAATTTGCAATCCCAGTCACTTTTAAAAATCTTTGTACTGTGTATGTACTATATATACACTGCTCAAAAAAATAAAGGGAACACTTAAACAACACAATGTAACTCCAAGTCAATCACACTTCTGTGAAATCAAACTGTCCACTTCGGAAGCAACACTGATTGACAATAAATTTCATATGCTGTTGTGCAAATGGAATAGACAACAGGTGGAAATTATAGGCAATTAGCATGACACCCCCAATAAAGGAGTGGTTCTGCAGATGGGGACCACAGACCACTTCTCAGTTCCTATGCTTCCTGGCTGATGTTTTGGTCACTTTTGAATGCTGGCGGTGCTTTCACTCTAGTGGTAGCATGAGACGGAGTCTACAACCCACACAAGTGGCTCAGGTAGTGCAGCTCATCCAGGATGGCACATCAATGCGAGCTGTGGCAAGAAGGTCTGCTGTGTCTGTCAGCGTAGTGTCAGGAGCATGGAGGCGCTACCAGAAGACAGGCCAGTACATCAGGAGACGTGGAGGAAGCCGTAGGAGGGCAACAACCCAGCAGCAGGACCGCTACCTCCGCCTTTGTGCAAGGAGGAGCAGGAGAAGAGCCCTGCAAAATGACCTCCAGCAGGCCACAAATGTGCATGTGTCTGCTCAAACGGTCAGAAACAGACTCCATGAGGGTGGTATGAGGGCCCGAAGTCCACAGGTGGGGGTTGTGCTTACAGCTCAACACCGTGCAGGACGTTTGGCATTTGCCAGAGAACACCAAGATTGGCAAATTCGCCACTGGCGCCCTGTGCTCTTCACAGATGAAAGCAGGTTCACACTGAGCACGTGACAGACGTGACTGAGTCTGGAGGCGCCGTGGAGAACGTTCTGCTGCCTGAAACATCCTCCAGCATGACCGGTTTGGCAGTGGGTCAGTCATGGTGTGGGGTGGCATTTCTTTGGGGGGCCGCGCAGCCCTCCATGTGCTCGCCAGAGGTAGCCTGACTGCCATTAGGTACCGAGATGAGATCCTCAGACCCCTTGTGAGACCATATGCTGGTGCGGTTGGCCCTGGGTTCCTCCTAATGCAAGACAATGCTAGACCTCATGTGGCTGGAGTGTGTCAGCAGTTCCTGCAAGAGGAAGGCATTGATGCTATGGACTGGCCCGCCCGTTCCCCAGACCTGAATCCAATTGAGCACATCTGGGACATCTTGTCTCGCTCCATCCACCAACGCCACGTTGCACCACAGACTGTCCAGGAGTTGGCGGATGCTTTAGTCCAGGTCTGGGAGGAGATCCCTCAGGAGACCATCCGCCACCTCATCAGCAGCATGCCCAGGCATTGTAGGGAGGTCATACAGGCACATGGAGGCCACACACACTACTGAGCCTCATTTTGACTTGTTTTAAGGACATTACATCAAAGTTGGATCAGCCTGTAGTGTGGTTTTCCACTTTAATTTTGAGTGTGACTCCAAATCCAGACCTCCATGGGTTGATAAATTGGATTTCCATTGATTATTTTTGTGTGATTTTGTTGTCAGCACATTCAACTATGTAAAGAAAAAAGTATTTAATAAGATTATTTCTTTCATTCAGATCTAGGATGTGTTGTTTAAGTGTTCCCTTTATTTTTTTGAGCAGTATATATATATATATTGTCACGGGCTGGCTCGAAAAAACAACAAGAGAGGTAGAGTTAGGCGCAGGAGACAGAGAGTTCTTGACCACACTTCTTTATTCAAAGCAACTGGATGTGGTCGCGAAAAGTATAGGGGCGCAGCCCTTAAATTATTCTGCGGTGGTGTGTACAATGAAAACAAACCACAGGCAGAGGAAAAAACCCGTACATGTTCCTATAACACAAAACCCCGGACAAGAAACACAATCACGCACAAACACATACATCCTACGCTAAACTAAATAACCCCCCCCCCTACTAATGACTAACCCAAAACAGGTGCGTGCCTACCTAGACCTAACCAACAGAAAGTGAAACAAAAAGGGATCGATGGTAGCTAGTAGGCCGGCGACGACGACCGCCGAGCTCCGCCCGGCCGAGGAGGGGCGCCACCATCCCGCAGCGCGCCGACGCCGGCCTCGAGGACGCCCCGGAGGGCGAGGCGCAGGGCGATCCGGATGGAGGCTGTGGAACTCCCGGATGAGCGCTGGGTCCAGTATGTCCTCCACCGGTACCCAGCACCTCTCCTCCGGGCCGTACCCCTCCCAGTCCACGAGGTACTCCAGGCCCCTCGCCCGGCGTCTGGAGTCCAAGATGGACCGGACTGTGTACGCCGGGGGCCCCCCGATGTCCAGGGGGGGTGGAGGGACCTCCCGTACCTCATTTTCCTGCAGCGGACCAGCTACCACCGGCCTGAGGTGAGACACATGAAACGAGGGGTTAATACGATAATAAGAAGGAAGTTGTAATCTGTAACACACCTCGTTTATTCTCTTCAGGACTTTAAATGGCCCCACAAACCGCGGACCCAGCTTCCGGCAGGGCAGGCGGAAGGGCAGGTTCCGGGTCGAGAGCCAGACTCTCTCCCCTGGGGTGAACACGGGGGCCTCGCTGCGGTGCCGGTCAGCGCTCGCTTTTTGTCGCTCCCTGGCTCGTTCCAGGGATTCCTGCACAGCGTCCCAGGTCTCCCTTGAGTGCTGAACCCATTCCTCCACCGCAGGGGCCTCCGTCTGGCTCTGATGCCATGGCCCCAGGACCGGCTGATAACCCAACACACATTGGAATGGTGACATGTTGGTGGAGGAGTGGCGCAAAGAGTTCTGAGCCATTTCGGCCCATGGCACGAACCTTGCCCACTCCCCTGGCCGGTCCTGGCAGTAGGACCGCAGAAACCTGCCCACCTCCTGGTTTACCCTTTCTACCTGCCCATTACTTTCGGGGTGAAACCCCGAGGTCAAACTGACCGAAACCCCCAGTCGCTCCATAAACGCCCGCCACACTCGGGACGTGAACTGGGGGCCTCGATCTGAGACGATATCCTCGGGCACCCCGTAGTGCCGGAAGACGTGGGTGAATAAGGCTTCCGCGGTCTGCAGGGCCGTAGGAAGACCGGGTAATGGAAGCAGACGGCAGGACTTAGAAAACCGGTCCACAACGACCAGGATCGTAGTGTTGCCCTGAGACGGCGGGAGATTGGTCAGGAAATCCACCGCCAGGTGGGACCATGGTCGTTGTGGAACCGGGAGGGGTTGTAATTTCCCTCTAGGCAGGTGCCTGGGAGCCTTACTCTGAGCGCACACCGAACAGGAGGAGACATAGTGCCTCACGTCCCTCACCAAGGTGGGCCACCAGTATCTCCCACTAAGACCACACACTGTCCGCTCAACCCCTGGGTGACCCGAGGAGGGAAGCGTGTGAGCCCACCGAATCAGACGATCGCGAACACCGAGCGGAACGTACTTACGACCCACTGGACACTGCGGAGGAGTAGGCTCCGTCCGTAACGCCCGCTCGATGTCCGCGTCCACCTCCCAGACCACCGGTGCCACCAGGCAGGAGGCTGGAAGTATGGGCGTGGGATCGGTGGACCGTTCCTCGGCGTCATGGAGACGAGACAGTGCGTCGGCCTTAGTGTTCCGGGAACCTGGGATATACGAGATGTTAAACCGAAATCTCGTAAAGAACATCGCCCACCTGGCTTGACGCGGGTTCAGTCTCCTCGCCGCCCGGATGTACTCCAGATTGCGGTGGTCAGTCCAGATGAGAAAAGGGTGACGCGCCCCCTCAAGCCAATGTCTCCACACCTTCAGGGCTCTGACCACAGCCAACAGCTCCCTGTCCCCCACATCATAGTTACGCTCCGCCGGACTCAACTTCCTAGAGAAGAAGGCGCAGGGGCGGAGCTTGGGGGGGGGGGGGCGCCCGAGCGCTGGGACAGCACGGCTCCTACCCCAGCCTCGGACGCGTCCACCTCCACTATGAAGGGCAAAGAGGGGTCCGGGTGCCAGCACCGGAGCGTCGGTGAACAAAACCTTCAGACGACTAAAGGCCCTGTCCGCCTCCGCGGACCACTGCAACCGCACCGGGCCCCCCTTCATCAGTGAGGTAATGGGAGCCGCCACCTGCCCAAAGCCCCGGATAAATCTCCGGTAGTAATTGGCAAATCCCAAAAACCGCTGCACCTCCTTCACCGTGGTGGGAGTCGGCCAATTACGCACGGCTGAAATGCGGTCACATTCCATCACTACCCCTGATGAGGAAATGCAATACCCCAAGAAAGAGACGGCTGGTTTGGAAAACTCACATTTCTCAGCCTTGACGTATAGGTCATGCTCCACCAGTCGCCCAAGCACTTTACGCACCAGAGACACATGCTCGGCGCGTGTAGCGGAGTAGACCAGAATGTCATCGATGTACACCACTACACCCTGACCGAGCAGGTCCCGGAGAATCTCGTCCACAAAGGATTGGAAGACTGCGGGAGCATTCTTTAACCCATACGGCATGACGAGGTACTCATAATGGCCAGATGTGGTACTAAATGCAGTTTTCCACTAGTCCCCTCCTCGGATACGCACCAGATTATATGCACTCCTGAGATCCAATTTCGTGAAGAAGCGCGCCCCGTGAAATGACTCCATCGCCGAGGCGATGAGAGGTAGTGGGTAACTGAAACCCACTGTGATGGCATTTAGACCTCTATAGTCAATGCACGGGCGCAGACCTCCCTCCTTCTTCTTCACGAAAAAGAAGCTCGAGGAGACGGGTGAGTTAGATGGCCGAATGTATCCCTGCCTCAAAGACTCAGTGACGTATGTTTCCATAGCCGCTGTTTCCTCCTGAGACAGGGGATAAACGTGACTACGAGGAAGTGCAGCGCCCACCTGGAGGTTTATCGCACAGTCTCCTCGTCGATGAGGTGGTAATTGGGTCGCCTTCGTTTTACTGAAGGCGATAGCCAAATCGGCATACTCTGAGGGAATGTGCACGGTGGAGACTTGGTCTGGACTCTCCACCGTAGTCGCACCGATGGAAACTCCTATGCACCTGCCCGAGCACTCATTTGACCACCCCTTAAGAGCCCTCTGTCCCCACGAAATCTTAGGGTTGTGAGTGGCTAGCCAGGGAATCCCTAGAACCACTGGAAACGCTGGGGAATCAATGAGGAAAAGACTAATCCGCTCCTCATGACCCCCCCGCATTACCATGACCAGTGGCACAGTGACCTCCCTGACCAGCCCTGACCCTAGTGGTCGACTGTCTAGGGCGTGCACGGGGAAGGGTTGGTCCAACTGGACCAGGGGAGAAACAAGGAAAAGACACTGACACATACATGTGCGGGCAGGGGGGTCTGGGTGAGGCTGGTGCTGACTCACCTGAGGTGTCAAAGGAGCGCTCTGTCTGCCTTCTGGCCTCCTAGGGGAGTCTCCCCAGCACCGGTCCACAGTGTGCCCTCTGCGACCACATGAGGTGCAGGAGCGAACTCCCCTCCAGTCTTCCTGGCTGCTGCCCCCCCTATCTCCATAGGCGTGGGAGCAGGAGGGCTGGAGGGTGGAATGAGCAGGGCCCGAGTCGGACGTCCGCGGGCGGCCAGCAGATTGTCCAGTCGGATGGACAGATCCACCAGTTGGTCCAGTGTGTTGGTCGTGTCCCGACAGGCTAATTCCCGGCGGACGTCCTCCCTCAAACTACAATGGTAGTGATCTATAAGGGCCCTCTCATTCCACCCTGCTCCCGCGGCCAGGGTCCGGAACTCGAGAGCAAAATCCTGCGCGCTCCTCGTCTCCTGCCTCAGGTGAAACAGCCGCTCACCCGCCGCTCTCCCCTCCGGGGGATGATCGAATACTGCCCGAAAGCGGCGGGTGAACTCTGGGTAGTTGTCCCTGGCTGAGTCCGGACTGCCCCACACGGCGTTTGCCCATTCCAGGGCCTTACCCGTGAGACAGGAGACGAGGACGCTGACGCTCTCCTCCCCCGAGGGAGAGGGACGAACGGTCGCCAGGTATAACTCCAACTGGAGTAAGAAGCCCTTACACCCAGTGGCCGTCCCATCGTACTCCCTGGGGGGAGCGAGTTTCACCCCACTGGTACTGGGTGCTGTGGGTGCTGGTGGGGGCGCAGGCTGTTGACCTGCCGCGTTCAGGGGGCCGAGAGCGCGTCGGTCCCAGCTCTCCATGCGCGCCAACACCTGATCCATGGCGTTCCCCAGACGGTGGAGCAGGGTGGAGTGTTGGTCAAAGGTTTCCTCCATGGACAGGGCTGGCGCTGAAGCTCCTGCTGACTCCATCAAGTTCAGGTGCGTGATTTCTATCACGGGCTGGCACGAAAAAACAACAGGAGAGGTAGAGTCAGGCGCAGGAGACAGAGAGTTCTTGACCACACTTCTTTATTCAAAGCAACTGGATGTGGTCGCCAAAAGTATAGGGGCGCAGCCCTTAAATTATTCTGCGGTGGTGTGCACAATGAAAACAAACCACAGGCAGAGGAAAAAACCCGTACACGTTCCTATAACACAAAACCCCGGACAAGAAACACAATCACGCACAAACACATACATCCTACGCTAAACTAAATAACCCCCCCCTACTAATGACTAACCCAAAACAGGTGCGTGCCTACCTAGACCTAACCAACAGAAAGTGAAACAAAAAGGGATCGATGGTAGCTAGTAGGCCGGCGACGACGACCGCCGAGCTCCGCCCGGCCGAGGAGGGGCGCCACCATCCGTCACTGTCGTGACATATATGTATTTTTTTCCCAGACAAATAAAATTAATAAATCAATCCAAACTGTGCAGCAGCCATTTGGTGAATGGAAAGAGTCATCTGTTACACAACACCAAAAAGTTAAATGACATTCAGAGATTGTCAAGCCAAGCCTTCGATACTGGGTAAGCCTACAAGGTAGGGAGAGAGGTTTGTCGAGATTTACATCTATTTATTGTGGTGTTGAAAACGCAAACCATGATATTGAAGTGCCCGAAGTCGGTATGCTTTGTTTATTGGTTGTGTGGTGCATTGGCACAGAAACCTGTTGTTGGAAAATTCATTGTTTATCAGGTATAGGCAACTCCAGTCCTGGTGGGCCAGAAGGGAGACACAATTCCCCCCCATCCCTAGTAAACACAGCTGAATAAACTACACTGAACAAAAATATAAAAACAACATGCAACAATTTTTTTGATTTTACTTAATTACAGTTCATATAAGGAAATCAGTAAATTTAAATGAATGCCCTAGGCCCTAATGTCACGCTTGTCGTTGGTTAAGGAGGACCAAAATGCAGCAGGTATGTGTAAGCTCATCTTGACGTTTATTAACTCAGAATGAACGTACAAAAACAACAAACAAGAGAACGAACGATCAACAGACAGTCTGGCAAGGCACAAGGCTAAACACAGAACAATCTCCCACAAATACACAGACAAACAGCCTTCCCTATAGCTCAGTTGGTAGAGCATGGTGTTTGCAACGCCAGGGTTGTGGGTTCGTTTCCCACGGGGGGCCAGCACAGAAAAAAAATGTATGAAATTGTATGAAATGTATGCATTCACTACTGTAAGTCGCTCTGGATAAGAGCGTCTGCTAAATGACTAAAATGTAAATGTAAATGTAAACACACCCAACTAATATAGGACTTCCAATCAAAGGCAACACCAC
Organism: Salmo salar; assembly: GCF_965601325.2. NCBI lineage: Eukaryota > Metazoa > Chordata > Actinopteri > Salmoniformes > Salmonidae > Salmo > Salmo salar. The sequence goes on from NC_138303.1 coordinate 95,172,523, forward strand.
ACAGCTGCCTTCAATTGGAAGTCCACCCCAATTAACTCAACATAGAAATAGATCAACCAGACTACACATAGAAATACATCAACATAGACCAAAACTCAAAACCCGGAAATAATAAATCAAACGCCCTCCTAACTAACACACCACCCTGAACCACATAAAACAAATACCCTCTGCCACGTCCTGACCAAACTAAAATGACAATTAACCCTTATACTGGCCAGGACGTGACACCTAATCTATGGATTTCACATGACTGGGAATACAGATATGCATCTGTTGGTCACAGATACTTTTTTTAAGTAGGGGCATGGATCAGAAAACCAGTCAGTTGTGACCACCATTTGCCTCATCCATCGCGACACATAGAGTTGATCAGGCTGTTGATTATGGCCTGTGGAATGTTGTCCCACTCCTGGATATTCCTGCAGTCAGCATGCCAATTGTACGCTTGCTCAAAACTTGAGGCATCAGTGGCATTGCGTTGTGTGACAAAACTGCCCACTTTAGAGTGGCCTTTTATTGCCCCCAGCACAAGGTGCACCTGTGTAATGATCATGCTGTTTAATCAGCTTTTTGACATGCTGATTATCTTGGCAGAGGAGAAATGCTCACTAACAGGGATGTAAACAAATTTGTGCACAACATTTTATAGAAATGCTCAGCATATGTGGGAACTCCTTCAAGACTGTTGGAAAAGTATTCCAGGTGAAGCCGGTGGAGAGAATGCCAAGAGTGTGCAAAGCTGTCATCAAGGCAAAGGGTGGCTACTTTGAAGAATCTAAAATATATTTTGATTTGTTTAACACTTTTTTGGTTACTACATGATTCCATGTGTGTTATTTCATAGTTTTGATGTCTTCACTATTATTCTACAATGTAGAAAATAGTCAAAATAAAGAAAAACCCTTGAATGAGTGAGTGTGTCCAAAATTTGGACTGGTACTGTACGTCACAGACTTTGCTCCAAGAGTGCGCACAAGCGCAGTTTTTACCCATCTCCACTGTTGTTGCAGTCGGCCACATAAATTAATGATATCAAATAACTGCAATCATTTTAGGTGGAAAGGTACACATTTCCTGACTCAAAACCGAGGGTGCTTTTGATAAAAATAGTTAAATTGGCCATATGCTTTCAATAAAACAAAGATTTGTCTACAATTCTCTGATTTCTAGATCGTTCTTTGACTGACAATGGAGCAGAGCTAGCAATGCCAGGAAAGAGAGGTGGAGAAGGCAAACTCCACCTAACGAGTTCCAATGTATGGAATCAATTGGGAAATGTTTGATTTTAGGTCAAATTCCCCTTTAATAAGGCCCCCAATATTAACCAGATAATGATCAGTTTGCGCCCAAAAAAATAACAAGTTAGACAAGCCTACTGGGCTAAAAATGGACCAGCCCATCTGGCATTTGCCAGAAATACCAGATGGCAGGTCCACCACTGCACCTGCATCCCACACAGCTCTACTGGACAGATGGGACATGGAGGAAGAGAGATAGGCTATTCTATGTCTTTATCAAGCCTTATAAGACAATACCTGTATAGAAAGATACCATAGTCATCATTCTACTGCTGAAGTTAGAAAGTGATGTGAAGCACGATCAGGGTGAGATACTGAGATAAAGGTAGCTAATTACCGTCTTAAAAGGATAGCACAGCTTCCGGTTAATCAGGTGGGGTGGATGTCATCAGCAGTACATACAAACTGTGTTATGGGAATGTTCTTTCCATCATACAGTAAGAAGTCTCCACAGTATGGACAGATTTGATTTCCCATCTGACACTTTACAAACTCCAAGTCAATTGCAAATAGGTTTTAATTCATTCTATGGTCATACAAACATGCTGTCATACTGTCATGACATTCAAGAAATGTGAACATCCAATCTCACCAAGTCAAATACTAGTTATTAAGGTATGACCTTGGACGCAGATTGTCATTAAAAGTTTGCTTCATCACATGCAATGTGTCTGAAAAAAAACGTTGAACAGGCCTAGCTAGTGTCATTGTCAGGTGGCCTCGTGGGAGTTCCTCCACTCCAGTGAGGGGTAGCTAGTATGACTATATAGTGCAATTAGAGGGGTGATGTGATGGGTGTCCTCCAGGTAGTGTCCCAGTAGAAGTAGGAGGAGGGGGGCTATTAATGACCATCTGCTCAGAGAGCGGCCAGTATCACCTTTTTTAATGAAGATGAATGTGTAGATAGGAGGGCCTGACCAGGAGGTGCCATGCAGGGGGCTAATGACACGTGGAGGGTCCACTGCCCAGGCTCCCTAATGAGAGAGATTGGAACTTGAAGACTTAATACAATCAGTATCAGATATGAGCAGAGCAGTACACTAATGTTACAGAGAGATTGAGTAGCCCCTGCATGACTTTACACTATTCAGTGAGCATCAGCTACACACTTATCAAACACAACTTTTGATGGCCTGTCACATTTAATGTGATGCCATGTCTATTATTCAAGAGGTTGAATACGTTTGAAAGTGTCAGATAAGGATGTAGAAAGTGTCGTGTTTTATGTAACGGTAACATCTCTTTTTGAAGTGGTTACGCCTCTAGTTTGAAGTGATGCTGCATTTGTATTGTCATTTCAGAGTTCATGCTCAACAGCTCAACATTCCAAGTAGAACTACTTGGAATGTTGAGACTCATCTCCTATGAGTGCTCATATTTACTCACTGCATCAAGAGGAGTCAGTAAGTGACTACTGCAAACGAGAACTATGTTCAATCCAAGTTCAATTCAATCCAATCCAATCTAAAATCCTGTAGGCCTACCTCATTCACAAGCAAGCCTATTGATCATTTTTTTCCCCTGGGATGTTCACAAACTCATCTGGCACAGGCCTTGCTTATTTTCTCAACTACCTCTCAAAACTCACAATAGCTCTGGGAAATTGCAGCTCTTTTATGTTTACACATCCACAGATCACCACTGCAGTGGAAGATGATGATGAACAACACTGTGCTTCATGTTTCAAGTTACTGGATTTCCATTCATATGTATACAAAAAAAGTATGCCAATTTGAATGACAATTTCATAGCTTTTAAAACAGAACAAATGTCCTGTATCTTTTTATTACGTTTTACAAAAATACTCCTCGTTTCCATTGTCTGCCTTAACTTAGGTGTAGTGCTGGCCCGGGAATCCTGTCAGATTGGCAGAGGGAGTCGAGGAGCTGAAGGATGTCTAGTACACTCTTAGAAAAAAGGGTTCCCAAAGGGTTCTTCAGATGTCCCCATGGGAGAACCCTTTTTAGTTCCAGATATAACCCTTTTTGGTTCCAAGTAGAACCCTCTGTGGAAAGTGTTCTATATTGAACCCAAAGTGGTTCTACCTGTCACCAAAAATGTTCTTCAAAGGGTTCTCCTATGGGAACAGCTGAAGAACACTTTTAGGTTCTAGATACAGTAGAACCTTTTTTTCTAAGAGTGTATTAGGCAACATATCAGAGGTCCCATATAACTGTGCTGTTAATAACATCCAAAGAGAAGTGAGTTTACAACACATACCCCCAGGCCTGACCCTGCAAGTCTACTGAAATGAAAAACAAGCCTTTGCCCCGACGGCTGTTTTCAACACGAGCTGTTCTGTCAGCAGTATTTTATTAGAATCATCCTGTTCTCAAAGACAACAGTGAGAACAGAAAAAGAACACATGGCCAGAATGAAAGAGTAGGGGCTTCTGTCTATGTCTCTGCATCCATCATCTGACTGCAATCCATACATTTTCCTCAGTTAGTGGTTATTCTGTTGCACAGGTTATAAGTGAAATAGAGTAAGATTGATGGATGGAAGTGAGAGACATTTAGAGGCCCATCTCTTCCTCGCTCATCTCTGTCTGGAGGATTATACCTGGAGGGACTGCCTTCAGAGGGCAGAAGGATGGATGCCTTACACTCCTCCTTTACATTGGCATTCACTCAGTGGATGGCATCATCCATACTTCAGAGGAGCGGAGAGAGAGAGTTTATGGCCTTTAGAGTGATGATGAGGCATTGTTTCCAGGGAGGCTCAGAGTGCCAGCACTTTTTAACACCCACTTCACACCGTTGTTTACAGTGGAAAGCCACTCATGATGGGCTCCCGAGTGGCACAGCGGTCTAAGGCACTGCATCTCAGTGCTAGAGGCATCACTACAGACCCTGGTTTGATTCCAGGCTGTATCACAACCGGCCGTGATAAAGAGTCCCATAGGGTGGCGCACAATTGGCCTAGCGTCGCCCGGGTTAAGGTTTGGCCCAGGTAGGCCGTCATTGTAAATAAGAATTTGTTCTTAACTGACTTGCCTAGTTAAATAAAGGTTAAATAAAGATTACTGTATGTTACAGGTTGTCCGATATAAAAAAAATCCATCCTTTACGTAATGGACTTTTGTTGGCGTATCTATTGAATATCTCTTACGTATTCTTGATTTTGCATTCCAGAAAAAATGAATAATGACTCTGTAATTTTAAAATGAAATAAAAGGTATGATTCAAATAAATTGATAACTTTAAATCACTACACACATTCCCTCTGTCTCGCTCTGCCTACACTAAAAGGGTTGAGTCAGCCTGTAGTAACCTTGTGTTTGACTTGTATTGTCATTAGCAAATCAAACATGGATTAATTAGCCAGCAGTCACATGGGATGTGCATTACAGTAAGTGACTATTTTAATATAACTTCAAGAAAAATCACCAATAGTCTTTCACATTGACACCAGTGCTTTGCTGCTTTTGGAAGTGCTGCTACTGTCATTAAGTATGGAATGATTGGTTAAGTGTCAGAAAGCCCATAAGTGCATTAAGTACAAATGGATCTCTTTCCAGAAATGGTTGTCACCCCTTTCCCCTCTCTACACCCCCCCTCTCTCTTTACCAAAGTATTCACTTGTTTACACATAAACTGTTACAGTATATACTGTTTACATTCACAATAGCAGTTTAATGTGTGACATACAGAAAACAGCAATATTGTACCTAGACCATCGCTAAGCTACTATATCTACAGTATACAGTACACAAATACATGGTTGGAAAGAATGCTGAGTTTACCCTAAGGGTTACATAAACAGTAAATACCATCTACAATGGACATAAACCCTATTGTGGTGTTCCTGCTGTATCAGTGTTTGTAGTGAAGATGGAGTCTGTGTTGTTGCTCTGTCCCCAGCCCTACTGCTGTATCAGTGTTTGTAGTGAAGATGGAGAGTCTGTGTTGTTGCTCTGTCCCCAGCCCTACTGCTGTATCAGTGTTTGTAGTGAAGATGAAGTCTGTGTTGTTGCTCTGTCCCCAGCCCTACTGCTGTATCAGTGTTTGTAGTGAAGATGGAGAGTCTGTGTTGTTGCTCTGTCCCCAGTCCTACTGCTGTATCAGTGTTTGTAGTGAAGGTGAAGTCTGTGTTGTTGCTCTGTCCCCAGCCCTACTGCTGTATCAGTGTTTGTAGTGAAGATGGAGTCTGTGTTGTTGCTCTGTCCCCAGCCCTACTGCTGTATCAGTGTTTGTAGTGAAGATGAAGTCTGTGTTGTTGCTCTGTCCCCAGCCCTACTGCTGTATCAGTGTTTGTAGTGAAGATGAAGTCTGTGTTGTTGCTCTGTCCCCAGCCCTACTGCTGTATCAGTGTTTGTAGTGAAGATGAAGTCTGTGTTGTTGCTCTGCCCCCAGCCCTACTGCTGTATCAGTGTTTGTAGTGAAGATGGAGTCTGTGTTGTTGCTCTGTCCCCAGCCCTACTGCTGTATCAGTGTTTGTAGTGAAGATGGAGTCTGTGTTGTTGCTCTGTCCCCAGCCCTACTGCTGTATCAGTGTTTGTAGTGAAAATGGAGAGTCTGTGTTGTTGCTTTGCCCCCAGCCCTACTGCTGTTATATTCTGCCACGCTCTGACATTTACAAACCCACCGTAGCTAGCTTAGCCAAGGAAAGGAGAGGGAAAGGAGAGGCCAAATCACAGTGGGATCAGCAGAAGGTTGCTGCTTGAAGGAAACATACCCTGAAAGTACATAGAATTGTCATGATAATCTTGTAAACAACATCCAATCACATAATTGACCTCCACAGGCTGCAAATGTTGCCATTTCATGTATTTTAAGAGCTATGTCTGTCCAAAAGGGACGCTTAAATACTGTACTACTAGACTCCGAAACCATCTCATTGGTGTACTAACAGTAGCCCCTGCTGGTAAGAGGGAGAACTTTTTACATACAAGGAGGTTACAGAACAGAAAATCATACATAGCATGCGTCAGTCCTGTGAGCTGATTAATATTACACACAGTACTATTCATATGCAATTAATTATTAAATGATAAATGGGGAATTAATTAATATTGACAGCAAGAGAGAATAGGGAAAGGGATGTGTGAAATACACAGGAGGCTGGTGGGAGGAGCTATAAGAGAATGGGCTCATTGTAATGGCTGAAATGGAATGAATGGAACGGAGTCAAACATGTGGTTTCCATATATTTGATGTGTTTGATACAGTTTCATTTATTCTATATTGTTGCCATTACAATGAGCACATCCTCCTATAGCTCCTCCCACCAGCCTACTCTGGTGGAATCCTGTTCGTTGAGGATTAATCATACTTCTACTCTCCACTAGATATCTTCATCACACTGACTTTCTGCTGAAAGGTGACATCGAACTGATGAGGCCAAATTACCAATCTGCCTCACTTCCACTCTAATACACAGCCTAAAATTCACAATGCAGAGTTACAGTGCAAATGCAATATAAGTTATCATTCGACATGCATTTCCCCAGTAATACTCTCATTACTTTACCTGCATTTTCTTCTTGACACTTAAACAGATTTAATCAGAGAGGGGATGGGGGCTGAAAGATGACCCACTGATCATAAAAGGCATAATACATCCCTGTACACCTGAGAATCTCAGAACCTCCCTGATATCACACTGATTTGGCTAAAATTATTCTATATCTATGGTACCCACATACGTCAAGGTCCCCAATATAGTGTTTTTGACCAGCTCCCTGTCTGAGACAGGGAAAATGCATTTATTTGGCAGTGAGTGGCACAATGTGTCGTATATTCCCCTCATATTCCCCTTACATTTCTCTTGACACTATTATTGACTGTGTTGCCCCTGTCCAGAGGGTTCCTCCTCTATACGGGTTACCAAGCAGACTACTTTCAAGTCACCCTAGAGTAAACACAATGGTTGCTATGCCAACTCGGAGCAGGATCCACAGGGCAAACACTCGAGACGCCAGGAGAAAAGTAGTTAACAATGGAGCCTGAACTGGGGTTGGTGGGGTTGGTGTGGAGGGGGGTTTTGACTAGATGGGATACAGCTTTTGGCAGATTTCACTTTTCGTAGCAGGTTAGCAGAACTTACGCAGCAGGTTAGGAGAATTAGGTTAAGGTTAGGAAAAGGGTTAATGTTAGAGAAATGCTAAAAAAAAAATTATGTTTATTTGACAAAAGCTGTATCCATTTATAGCCATGACCATGGCACTCTTATAAAAAAAGGTGCTATCTAGAACCTAAAAGTGTTCTTTGGCTGTCCCTATAGGAAAACCCTTTGAATAACCCTTTTTGGTTCCAGGCGAACCCTTTTGGTTCCAGGTAGAACCCTTTCCCCAGAGGGTTCGACATAGAAGCCAAAATAGTTCTACCTGGAACTGAAAATGGTTCTACCTGGAACCAAAAAGGGCACAGCCAAAGAACCCTTTTGGAGCCCTTTTTTCTATGAGTGTAGACTGGGAACATTTCTAGATGGGGAAATTAAGGTCCTTATAATTATAGCTAAATAAACAGGCTTAAAAAATATGATTTTTTAAATTTTATTTTTTACCTTTATTTAACTAGGCAAGTCAGTTAAGAACAAATTCTTATTTTCAATGACGGCCTACCCCTGACGACACTGGGCCAATTGTGCGCCACGCTATGACCGGATGTGATTCAGCCTGGATTCGAACCAGGGACTATCTGGGTACACAGGCAGATCATTCTTTCTTTCTTTCATTCATTCTTTCTTTCTCTCCATCACACAAACACACACACACACAGAAAGATACAGCGAGAGAGAGACAGACAGACAGAGAGAGATGACACTTGTCTTTTTCATAAAACATATTCATCTGACCAGCTCTGACCTGTGAATGAACTCCCAAGAATATGAAAAGTAGGCTAGGCCACATCAATCATATGATGTAGCCTAATATTCAGCAAATTGTCCACAATGTTAATAATTTGCCCAGTTGTAAAATACTACCAACGGCTTTTGGATTTGCATAGAGCAGAGTTACAGAACGTCCTCTTGAATATGGAATCATATCTCTCACACACACAAGGGTAAAACGGTAACCGATACACGTCCCAAAACGAATAGCCTACGTAGACTACAAACAAGAGAGCGCGTGCCACTAACTTCCTCACAATTTCTCAAACTCTCAGAGAACATAGAGGGGTATAATATATCGAAACAACAGTGTGGTGATATCGAGAAATGATTGTATAATCTAGATACATTATTTTATCGAAGTCATCGTCACCTTGCCGTTTCCAGTTTTCGCCTTGTCAATCTACTGCGCGCGAAAACACAGAAGATAGTTAAAGTGAATACTTTTCAGGTGAGTAAAAATGTCAGTGGCTGTATTTCCAATTCAATGGTTTGTTATTGTCATTGACTTTAGTTGACTTTACTGTAAACGTTAAGTCTGCGTAACGTATTAATACTACAAACGTATAAAATTTTCTTTAGAATTACTCTGCTAATAAATGCTAATCTACCAAATTACACATTTTGCAAATTACACATCTTCTGTAACAAAGTAACGTTATCCAACAGTAATTTGAAACTGCAATTGGTTTTGTATAAAGTTGTTTTTAATTAAATAACATGTACGATTTTATTGACCATAGCCTATCATGTGTGTTGGACAGAAAGTGCATTAGTGAAAGTGCATTCATTAGGCCTATATCACCTCTTGAATACACTTATCTTGCAACATCCTGTATTATTATCCTTGTTCATTAACAGTTTGGTCCTAATCACCATATGTGAACTTAGAATTTATTTAATTGTATTACATGCTACATGTATTACATTTAGACATGCTTGAAAATGGATGCAATATTTTGCTTTTGTAGGTGAGAGAATAGAGTAGAGTAGTTGTGACATACTGGCTCGATTCAGTCTTAGTATGTAGCAAAATTTGAAATTGTGTTTTTTACATTGGATAAAAGTAGAGACTCAGAGTTAGAAAATGGTATATCAAACACTACAGTTAAGGAACAATGGGGAAAGTAATTCTGCTTTGAAAGTTGATAAACTTGTAACCTCACTTTTGAGAAAATGGATCTGGAATGTTTTGGTACTTACTGGAGAGCTCTTTCTTGTCTACACCCATTCAGCATTATTCACACCCTCTTCAGCCTTAGCCCCACCCATCTCTTTAAGGATTCACATGAGGTCATGTACTAAACAACCAAAGATTTAAAGACTAAAGGCTATTTAATACTACATCTATCGACAGTTGTTGCTGTGACATCATGAACATTCTATTGTCGTCCGACATCAAACGTGTTGTTATCATTATGAAAAAGTATAAACACAAAAACTACAGACTGGTGGTCCAAAATAGCATAGCCAGTGTATTTCAGCACCAATAAACCCACCCATTTAAAAATGTATTTAGTTTATGTCAATCTAGCAAACCAGGCAACTAAAAGCAACTTTCTAAACAATGTTTTTAGCTTGTTAGCTAGCTAGCTAGTTCAAATAATGGCCATATCATATAGCTGACAACGTCTTCACTTTAGCTCATTTGTTTTCATTATTACAGGAAAATAAACTCACAACAAGATCATTATTTACAAGTTAACCTGTTATGGCTAGGGGGCAGTATTTTCACGGCTGGATAAAAAACGTACCCGATTTAATCTGGTTACCACTCCTACCCAGTAACTAGAATATGCATATACTTATTACATATGGATAGAAAACACCCTAAAGTTTCTAAAACTGTTTGAATGGTGTCTGTGAGTATAACAGAACTCATTTGGCAGGCAAAAACCTGACAAGGTTTCAGGCAGGAAGTGGCCTGTCTGACAAGGTGTCGTTCTTCTTGTCTCTGTTTATTGAAGAGTGAGGATCTTAGCTGTCCCGTGACACTTCCTACGGCTGCCATAGGGTCTCAGAAGGCGGTAAAAAGCTGAATCGTGGCTTTGCAGGCTCTGGCTGAAAAAAAGTAGCGCGTTTGGGTAGTGGCTGGTTACAGTACTGTGAGACTCAGGCTCGTGCCCGCGTCGACCGAAAGCTTTGTTTACTTTCCTCTGTTTAGCTAAAAGGAGATTCCCGGTCGGAATATTATCGCTTTTTTACGAGAAAAATGGCATAAAAATGGATTTTAAACAGCGGTTGACATGCTTCGAAGTACGTTTTTTTTTGTCACGAATTGCGCAATGCGCACGACCCTGATTTACCATTTCAGATAGTGTCTGGGACGCACGAACAAAACGCCGCTATTCGGATATAACGATGGATTATTTTGGACCAAACCAACATTTGTTATTGAAGTAGCAGTCCTGGGAGTGCATTCTGACGAAGACAACAAACGGTAATCAAACTTTTATAATAGTAAACCTGATATTGGTGAGTGCTAAACTTGCCGGGTGTCTAAATAGCTAGCCCGTGATGCCTGGGCTATGTACTTAGAATATTGCAAAATGTGCTTTCACCAAAAAGCTATTTTAAAATCGGACATATCGAGTGCATAGAGGAGTTCTGCATCTATAATTCTTAAAATAATTGTTATGCTTTTTGTGAACGTTTATCGTGAGTAATTTAGTAAATTCTTAGTGAATTCGCCGGAAGTTTGCGGGGGGTATGCTAGTTCTGAACGTCACATGCTAATGTGAAAAGCTGTTTTTTGATATAAATATGAACTTGATTGAAGAAAACATGCATGTATTGTATAACATAATGTCCTAGGGTTGTCATCTGATGAAGATCATCAAAGGTTAGTGCTGCATTTAGCTGTCTTCTGGGTTTTTGTGACATTATATGCTAGCTTGAAAAATGGGTGTCTGATTATTTCTGGCTTGGTACTCTGCTGACATAATCTAATGTTTTGCTTTCGTTGTAAAGCCTTTTTGAAATCGGACAGTGTGGTTAGATAAAGGAGAGTCTTATCTTTAAAATGCTGTGAAATAGTCATATGTTTGAAAAATTGAAGTTTTTGTATTTTTGAGGAATTTGTCATTCTCGCCACGCCTATCATTGGATATTGGAGCAGGTGTTCCGCTAGCGGAACGTCTAGATGTAAGAGGTTAATGGCGAGCCAATTACAGAAAATAGCTTACCGTTGTGAGTGTGACAAAATAAAAGCAGGGCATTCTACCAGAGAATTTTAGAACTTGGACACTGTCTCATTGACGTTATATCCTAATTTGATTTTTGTGCAGGTCATGTTCTTCACATTACCGTCTCTGGTAAACACATACTATATCAAATAAAATCAAAGTTATTTGTCACATGCATAGGATACAAAAGGTGTAATGAAATGGTTACTTGCATAGTGGAGTCTTTTGTTTAGACATGTAGCTAGCTAGCTAGCTAAACAATTAGCCATAATCCCAACTCATAACATTACTACCCTGCATGAATCGGCGGGTAGCTAACCAAACAGGTTCAATGTTAGCTAGCTAGCTAACATTATGCAATAACTAGCAATGCAAATGGCTCTGAGATATGAATAATATTACTACACAGATCATACATGTAACATTAGCTAGCAAGCCAGCCAGCTAACGTTAGCTAGCTAGCTAACAGTAAGTTTTAACTTGAAATGAAAACGACTTTCTGACTAAATTACAAACGTATAATATCTGAAAATGTAGCTAGCTAGACTATCTTACCCGTATACATGGATGGACACTTCTCCCTTTGTCACGGATGCCATGGTTGCCCTTAGTTTTAAGATGTAATCCGGAGACACAACAGCCTTCTGTTTGTTCTCTTTTCGACTCCCTCCCCATATTTGCAATCAAACGCCAGAATTTTCTCCATCTCCTTAGATATCATACTCTGCTTCCACCAGGCATTCCACTGATTTCAAAACTCAGTCCTCCAGAAAGTGGAGATCAACACGTTCGCAGTTATTACCTACACATACTGAGCAGCCCTTTGTTATAGACAGAAGCGTACCAATCGAAACTCATCTCTCGGCAAGTCCAGCCCATTCATTATCTCAGCCGATCATGGCTAGCGGGAAGGTTCCTCCCTTTTTCCGTGGCTGAACAACTAGGCTTGTAATTTAACAATATTATTTGTATTTCCAGATGGCATACAAGTTAGTTATTAAGGCACATGAAAGTTCACATGTTCCAGAAAGCATTTCTGACAAAAAAACACACTTAGATTTTTTTTTTTTAGTTTACATTCAAATGCCTCTCCTGTGAAGTATTGACGCGCGATATATGCCTAGTTTCCTGAAACGAGTCACATATGGCAACACTAGGCTACCTGGGGCGGCAGTTAGCCTAGTGGTTAGAGTGTTGGACTAGTAACTGAAAAGTTGCAAGATCAAATTCCTGAGCTGACAAGGTAAAAATCTGCCGTTCTGCCCCTGAACATGGCAGTTAACCCACTGTTCCTAGGCCGTCATTGAAAATAAGAATTTGTTCTTAACTGACTTGCTTAGTTAAATAACGGTAAAATAAAAATATTGTTTTGAAGATAACAGTGAATTCTTCCCTATGCCAGTTATAGTTTGTGACTCCCTTATTACTCATGACTATAAAATATGCCTGTCTCACTGGTACATTTCAGATGTTTTTGTCCATATGGACAGACCACTGAGGGCCGAAGATGAGGGAAAGGGAAAGGGGATACATCGTCAGTTGCACAACTGAATGCATTCAACCGAGAGATGCTGATTTAGCTGCTGCTCTTCCTCTTCTGCCAGACTCAATCATTACTTTTGGGAAGAGGAGCATTGTGGGACAAGCCATTATTTTCTCCTAAACTCTCCAAAGGCTGTTTGTGAAGAAGACACTGGGTCAGACATGAACGGTAAGGGCTGTCACCTCCTGGTCTCCCCCTCTGGTGTGCCCCCTTCCCTGTGCATGATCACAGGACAGCAGGCACCATCCATCAGGATACCTATACGCACCACCCTCTCCCCGGGATGCTGTGCCACCCTGAGCCCGTCTCCGGTGGGTAGTACCCCTCAGCTCCAGGACAAACTTTGGGAGTTCTGTCCTGCTTCCTGCCCTGAGCCTCCGCAAGCAGGTGTTGACCAATGGGAAACAGCCAAATGTTTTAGGTGTCTTACAGATATCAGGGTAAAACGTTCCCACCCTTCAACTCCCACCCACCAGCCTTGCAGCCATTAATCAGTGCTTGGCGTCCGACTGCTCTGACAGTGGTGTCAAAGGTCATTTCTTGTAAGCCTTGTAATAAGCAACGTTAAATACAGAGTAATACATTGACACATGGGTAAACAGCCAATGATGATGTCCTGATCTTCTATGTAAGATAACTGTTATGGACTTGAGCAGCCTCAGATTCTGTCCCATCAGTAGGATATAGTGTGACCTTAATGACCTTAGAGCAGTGGTCATCACTCAGCATGTTAAATGCTGATACACTTTTAAATTAGGATGTCACTCCAAATAAGTTTGAAGTGTCCTATTGAAGTAACCACTTGTGGTTTCCTACCAAAAACTATTATTTAAAACTTAGATATTTTGGATATGCTCTGACAGGACCTATGTTGAGGAACTCTTCTTCCCTCTCAACTGAAAGATCCCAGTGCGCACATGTCCTAGAACACAAGACAGGTTCACAGTGATATGTTGTAAGCAGAGTTGTTCAATCAGCCCCTTCAAAGTAGCACTGATTTACTGTACATTGACGTCTTCATACTTCAATTTACCTCAATATCGTGCGCCCACCCTAAGCTCCACTCCACCCCAGACCTCCTTTTTCCCTTGCCTGTTTATTGATAATTAACCAAGCAAAAAGCTTGTCCCCAAATGACCCAAGGAGGAAAAAGAGGAAGAAAATAAATCTCATCTGTAATGAACAGAGCAGAAAGCAGAAAGTGTCTCTGTTCAGGTTTGTTAGGGGGAATTTCAGGATTCATAAGCTTCCCCTTACAGAAAAACCACATAATTCACATGTGATCACATTTTATTGTGTAGTTTCATGTTATCACGTTGCTTTACATGTTCACATCTTATCACATTAACTTCACATAAGAGCACATGTGATCACAGGATGTCACAGTTGTTGTCGGTGAATGAGGACCAAAACGCAGCAGGTACGTGAATGCTCATCTTGATTTTTAATTATCTTCAAAATGAACGTACAAAATAACAAAACACGAACGATCAACAAAAACAGTCTGGTAAGGCACAAGGCGAAACACAGAACAATCACCCACAAATAACACATACAAACACACCCTAATATATGGGACTCTCAATCAAAGGCAGATAGACAACACCTGCCTTCAACTGAGAGTCCCAACCCCAATCAACCAAACATAGAAACACACACACTAGACTAACCCTAGAATTAACTAAACATAAACCAAAACCCGGAAATACTAAATCAAACACCCTTTACACAAACACAACACCCCGAACCACATAAAACAAATACCCCCTGCCACGCCCTGACCAAACTACAAAACAATTAACCTTATATACTGGCCAGGACGTGACAGTACCCCCCCCTTAAAGGTGCTACCCCAGAAGCACCTTAACAAAAAATAACCCCAAGCAACACCAACAAAAAGTCCCCTTTTCTAAAGGGAGGGAAGGGAGGGTGGCTGCCGTCAACGACGGCACTGTGCGACACCCCCCCCTCCCCAACCCACCTATTTCTGGAGGTGGCTCTGGTTCCGGCCGTTCCAGGCTGTCGGGCCACTCTGGCATCGCCGAGGGGCAGTCTGGCAATTCGGGACAGTCTGGGCAGTCTGGCAATTCGGGACAGTCTGGGCAGTCTGGCAATTCGGGACAGTCTGGGCAGTCTGGCAATTCGGGACAGTCTGGGCAGTCTGGCAATTCGGGACAGTCTGGGCAGTCTGGCAATTCGGGACAGTCTGGGCAGTCTGGCAATTCGGGACAGTCTGGGCAGTCTGGCAATTCGGGACAGTCTGGGCAGTCTGGCAATTCGGGACAGTCTGGGCAGTCTGGCAATTCGGGACAGTCTGGGCAGTCTGGCAATTCGGGACAGTCTGGGCAGTCTGGCAATTCGGGACAGTCTGGGCAGTCTGGCAATTCGGGACAGTCTGGGCAGTCTGGCAATTCGGGACAGTCTGGGCAGTCTGGCAATTCGGGGCAGTTCAGGGCAGTCTGGCCACTCCGGCAGTTCAGGGCAGTCTGGCCACTCCGGCAGTTCAGGGCAGTCTGGCCACTCCGGCAGTTCAGGGCAGTCTGGCCACTCCGGCAGTTCAGGGCAGTCTGGCCACTCCGGCAGTTCAGGGCAGTCTGGCCACTCCGGCAGTTCAGGGCAGTCTGGCCACTCCGGCAGTTCAGGGCAGTCTGGCCACTCCGGCAGTTCAGGGCAGTCTGGCCACTCCGGCAGTTCAGGGCAGTCTGGCCACTCCGGCAGTTCAGCGCAGTCTGGCCACTCCGGCAGTTCAGCGCAGTCTGGCCACTCCGGCAGTTCAGCGCAGTCTGGCCACTCCGGCAGTTCAGCGCAGTCTGGCCACTCCGGCAGTTCAGGGCAGTCTGGCCACTCCGGCAGTTCAGGGCAGTCTGGCCACTCCGGCAGTTCAGCGCAGTCTGACCACTCCGGCAGTTCAGCGCAGTCTGACCACTCCGGCAGTTCAGCGCAGTCTGACCACTCCGGCAGTTCAGCGCAGTCTGACCTCTCTGGCGACTGTTGACTGGCGGGCAGCTCTGACGACTGTTGACTGGCGGGCAGCTCTGACGATGACTGTTGACTGGCGGGCAGCTCTGACGATGACTGTTGACTGGCGGGCAGCTCTGACGATGACTGTTGACTGGCGGGCAGCTCTGACGATGACTGTTGACTGGCGGGCACCTCTGACGATGACTGTTGACTGGCGGGCACCTCTGACGATGACTGTTGACTGGCGGGCAGCTCTGACGATGACTGTTGACTGGCGGGCAGATCTGATGATGACTGTTGACTGGCGGGCAGCTCTGATGACTGTTGACTGGCGGGCAGCTCTGATGATGACTGTTGACTGGCGGGCAGCTCTGATGAAGACTGTTGACTGGCGAGGCTGGGTTGACGCACTTGTAGCCTGGTGCGTGGTGCTGGTACTGGGCTTACCAGATTATGTACACGCACCTCCAGGCTAGTGCGGGGAGCGGGAACAGGACGAGTCGGACTGGGTTGACGCACTTCCGGGTCCGCACGAGAGACAGGAGCTGGAAACCCAGGGCTATGGAGGCGCACAGCCGGTCTAGATCTTACCTCCTGCACAACCCGCCTTGGCTGGATGGAACTAGTAGCCCTGTACGAGCGGGGTGCTCGTACAGGGCAGACTGGGCTGTGCAGGGGCCTGATGGTAGCCGTGCGTAGAGCGGGAGTTGGGTAGCCTGGTCCTCGGAGGCGTACCGGCGACCAGATGCGCTGCGCAGGCATCCTCCTACCAGGCTGGATGCCCGCTCTAGCACGGCACCTGCGAGGGGCTGGAATAACGCGCACCGGACTGTGCGTGCGTATGGGTGAGATAGTGCGCTCCTCAGCGAAACATAGCGCTCTCCACCCCATACGCTCCTCCATATAACCACGAGTAGCTGGCTTCCGGCTCTTCTTACGCCTAGCCAAACTACCCGTGTGCCCCCCCCCCAAAATTTTCTTGGGGGTGCCTCTCGTGCTTCTCCTTCAGCGCGTACTTGGCCTCGTACCACCGCCTCTCTGCCTTGGCTGCCTCAATTTCCCACTGCGGGCGTCGATAATCCCCAGCCTGGTGCCAAGGTCCGGCCCCGTCCAGAACTTCCTCCCAAGTCCACTTCTCCCGCCAGTCCAACTCGAACTCCGTCTGCTCCTTCCTCTGCTGCTTGGTCCTTTGGTGGTGGGTGATTCTGTCACAGTTGTTGTCGGTGAATGAGGACCAAAACGCAGCAGGTACGTGAATGCTCATCTTGATTTTTAATTATCTTCAAAATGAACGTACAAAATAACAAAACACGAACGATCAACAAAAACAGTCTGGTAAGGCACAAGGCGAAACACAGAACAATCACCCACAAATAACACATACAAACACACCCTAATATATGGGACTCTCAATCAAAGGCAGATAGACAACACCTGCCTTCAACTGAGAGTCCCAACCCCAATCAACCAAACATAGAAACACACACACTAGACTAACCCTAGAATTAACTAAACATAAACCAAAACCCGGAAATACTAAATCAAACACCCTTTACACAAACACAACACCCCGAACCACATAAAACAAATACCCCCTGCCACGCCCTGACCAAACTACAAAACAATTAACCTTATATACTGGCCAGGACGTGACACAGGAAAACATGTTTTTGGAACAATTTACATGTGATCACGTGAAATTCATGTGGTTTTTCCATAAGGGTCTACTGAACACGACAAAAACCATTAGGTTTGTGTTTGATTTCTGTTGAAGATGTCTGTCTCACGGGTCCCTGGTGTGCAAACACAGGTTGCTGTGTTAATATGGTGAAGTGAACTGTGATGGAGAGGAACAGACCCTGAACCATGGATTCATTGCATCTCTATCAAAGTCAGATACTGGCAGTAAAAACTAGAAATGTGTGTCAGATACTTTTTATTTCTTTTATTTAACCTTTATTTAACTAGGCAAGTCAGTTAAGAACAAATTCTTATTTACAATGACGGCCTACGAAAAGGCAAAAGGCCTCCTCGGGGACAGGGGCTGGAATTAAACATATATTTTTGAATTATAATTATAGGACAAAACACACATCACGACAAGAGAGACAATACAACACCACATAAAGAGATACCTAAGATACAGTATGATGACAATGGTTGGATGCAAATGACAATGCCACAACCACATTGTAGAAGACTGCAGTAGTTGAAGCGCTCACTACAAATACACACAGTGAGAGTTCTCCACAATCTTCTTTCTATTATATAGACAAGTTGTCTTGTCTATAATTTACTTAGAAAAGCTTCATTCTATCATTAATTAACTTACGAAAGTGGTTATTTTTAATCTTGTTTCAAGCTGTGTTTAACAATGTTGATTGAAAGACTAGCACAAGCAACAACACTGCAATGTTGAGGCTGGAGTGCTCAGATATAGGCTTCTGATTCAATATGATTTTTGTAATACAGGGTTTTTTCTGGATAAAAAGGGGGCTTAGGTGGTGAGCGTGGTAGGAGGCATGGCGATGGGCGTGGCCGGCACGGCTGAATTTTAGAGGAAACCTCATCTTGGTGTGGAGAAATTCTAGCATTTGCCAATTTCCTGCAATTCTATACATTTCAACATGGAGCTGAGATAAATAAAAAAAAATACGTTTTGAAGCTAATTTCCTGCAATTCTACAAATTTTGCCATGGAGCTTCGAGAAAATGGTGCAGTTTTAAAGCTAATTTCCTGCAATTCTATGCATTTTGCCATGGATAAAAATTCTGTGTTCGTTTCCTCAAGCATAATAACAAAATCAATACTGCTAAATTCATAGTTTTTTTTATTTTCAATTCCCGCTGACTGTCTAGCTTTTATTTTGGTGATTGTTAATTCTCAAAGATTATATTATAAAAAATACTTTACATCTGGTTTTAGTCGTTAAAGTTTACACTGAAAGCGTTTTTCCAACCCATAAAATGTAATATTTTTTTTCACTGTTTTGATTTGTAAAGTATATAGTCTAATTTCCTATGTCCCTGTATAATATGACCGTGGTGGTGAACCCTCAACCCTCTAATGGTGAACTTGTCTCTACCAGGTTACTTTGTCTCAGGACCAAGTATGCAGGTGTTGGGCCAGCAGGCTGGTGCTAACCTCTGGGTCACCAGTAGTCCCATGGTGGTCCAGAGCCTGGGTCCAGTGTCTCCTGTCACGAGTCAGGCCTACACCTCTGGGCCTCTGGTACCACACCCCCAACCCCCACAAGGCCTGGTGGTACCGTACACAGATGCCAGGTGAGTCAACCTCTGCACCACTCTAGGTGAGGGAGTATACCGCCAAACTCTTGTCATTACACTGATTTCTGTACTCTAAACAAAGTCAACATGCAGTACTATATTAAACAGTTGTGTTACTAATTTGTGAGATTTCCCTTGTACTTCTATCCTTTCTTCAGGTCCTTGCTCTCCAGAGAGTCCCTGGCATCCACCACCCTGGGCCTAGCAGAGACCCACTCAGTTCTGAGTGGCAGACAGGAGTGGCCCTATGGCTATCGGGTCCTTCCTCCACTCTGCCCACAACAGGGTTCCACCCAGGCCAGCAAGAGGGGTGAGCTGCTCAGCCTGCCCCCTGGCACTGCCATGTCTGGGGGAACCAGCATCTCCAACTCTGCCTCCCTGCCCTCCTACCTGTTTGGGGGAGATGCCAACAGCCCCCGGCAGTACTCAGCCCACTCCAAAAAGAGGGCCCTCTCCATCTCACCTCTGTCAGACGGCTATGGCCTTGACTTCAACTCCATCATCCGTACCTCGCCCACCTCGCTGGTGGCTTATATCAATGGCTCCCGGAGCTCTCCGACCTCCCACCACACCTTTTCACCCCTCCAGCCTGAGGTCTATGGCCACTTCCTGGGGGTGAGAGGGAGCTGTATCCCCTATCCTCAGACTCCAGGCCTCCTCAGCCTCCCAGGCTCCACGCTCACTCTGACCCCACTGAGTGACCCCCAACCTGGATTGGAGTGTGGCCGCATGCAGAGGCTGGAGCAGGGCGGGGCGCTGGAGAGCCAGATGGCTAACATGGTGGTGGAGCAGCAGTGTCTCCCAGAGGAGGGAGGGACACCACAGAGGGCTGCCAGTAACACTAATGACCTGGTGCCATCTCTACACTTTCAGCTAGAGTTGGCCACCATCATCAGATCAGATAGTCCACCGCAGGGCCCCCCACCTCCTTACCACTCTCACTACCAGCACCGCCACCTCCAAAGACCTCCTAGCCACATCCAGGGTAAGGCCCAGTCCCAGGGCCCTGTCTCTCAGCCCCCCCCAGCTTCCCCTGGGCATGGGACCAGCCTCGTGCCCCATCCCCTGTCCCTCTTCCCCATGCTGGAGGAAGAGGAGGGGGAGCTGGAGGACTACAGTGGGGGGCACTGCTGCCGCTGGGTGGACTGCAGTGCTGTGTATGACCAAAAGGAGGAACTGGTTAGGCACATAGAGAAGCGCCATGTGGACCAGCGGAAGGGCGAAGACTTCACCTGCTTCTGGGCGGTGTGTCAACGCAGGTTCAAACCGTTCAATGCCCGCTACAAACTCCTCATCCACATGAGAGTCCACTCTGGAGAGAAGCCCAACAAGTGCACGGTACATAGCAAATCAATCTCTGCTGAAGGCCTCAAAAGTGTCTTTAACATGCAAGTGTGTATCTGTTTAGTCATCCACTTCAGAATCCATTGGCTTTACCTGTACCCAATTTTACCTCAGCTTTACATACCATCCCCCTTATGCACAATGGTTAACATCCTTTTTTCCATAAGTGTGTTACAGGGGGTTAGTGAGTGCAGCAGTTCCCTTCCCGACTGTCTCTCCTGTCTACTGTGAGTCAACCAGCCAGGGAAATAGACATCTTGAAGTACGCATGTTGTACCTCTTTAATGCCTTTGTGTTCTATGATGTACGTTTGAAGGCTAAAGGTTGGGGTCAGAAATATGTTTTTTCTCCTTTTAACTGTTGCCATGGGCTAATTAGCCAGTTCTGTGAAAATTGACATGAGAGTTAACTCAATTATGTAGTTATTAAATCAGCACAAAGACAGCGCAGTGCTTAAGATCTGGCAGGGCACCAGTCAGTAAGCCTCCTGCTCTCTCTCTCTCCCCGTCTGCCCCCCCTATCTCTCTCTCCCTCTCTTGCTCTACCAGGCCTGTCAGTAGCCAATAAGACTTATTAGTGCCAAGTCAGGTACAGACTTGGCTGGGGTTCTGTGAAGGTGATGCCCCCTGGCCCGGTTCTGATCGGTCTGGTTATATGGCCAAGCAGAGAGACAGTTGAATGGAGTTAATCTGAAAGCCATGTATCCTTGGACCTGGTTCTGATGAGGGGATTGGCTGGATTCCCCCGAGACAGATGCTCCCAGGCCTAGTGCGGCTGCTGGTGGTTCTCTTAAATGTGCCGCTAAAGAAGGCCACGTTTTGGTTCTCTTCACTAGTCTCTTTTGATGTTTGTTTTCTGTCGGTTGACAGATGAGTTGTACTGCACTGTATATTAGAGCTGGGCGATATGGACTAAAATCCATATTTTGCCCTAAATTACCTGAATTGATGCGATAATGATATAACAATACATTTATAACATTAATATCTATTATCCTTTAAACTACTACGACTAGTTTTATGGTTGTTGCCATCAATTCTCCTAGTAACAATCACCCATATTAGCAAACTTATTTCAAACGTATTTACATTTCTCTAGTATAGGCTACTTATCGCATTGAACGATATCAGCAAAATGCCTGCGATAAGTGATTGGTTTCGTCAGTGTCGTTAATTTTCAGTTAATCGTCCTAGCTCTACTGTGTTGTAAATGCAGTTAAAGGTATACTTCAGGAGCCATAGCAGCAAAACATCTATGCACATTAGTTGCAGTAATGAGCTTGGGCAATACGGGCAATAAGGATCTTCGAGCTGGACGAGTAGAGTTAACTAGGTTTCCAAGGAGAGAACATCACACTCATACTCAAGGTTTCCAAGGAGAGAACATCACACTCATACTCATACTCAAGCCTGGTCAATTGTAGAGATACCCCACACTCTCAACCCCACTGGGAACATACTTGAGGTTCAGATGAGGAATAGACCAACCAGTCTCATTCCTTGTCTTGTTTCGCTGCTTCTTGGTTAGTCAATTATTAACTGGATGCATACCTGTGGTCGACCTTTCGCTCCAAAACACTCACATATTAGTGCTAATCAGTCCCGTTGCTATGGAGGCTGCAGCTGTAGTCGGATGGGTCTCTGTACCATGCAATCTGACCCCCTACCCAAAAACAGAATAGACATTGGGTGTGTCAGAAATGGCGCCTTATTCCCTATTTATTGAATAGAGTGCCATTTTGTACGTACAGATGTAGGATCTTCATTTGACCCGTATTGTCGCAACAAAATAATCCTGCAGCAACAGGATTTGAACATTTAGTCCATAATGTTGCTTGATCAGTGGTTAGGCTAGCCAAAATTAGATTACATGAAAAGTGGAATACTGTTACTATAACTGTGTGTTATTACGGGTAGAATCTTACATTTATCACCCTGTTGCTGGAGAACTTTCAATATATTTGAGGTTTAAAAAAGCTTACGGAAAATGTATCAACCCCTACAAAAATGTGTGTTAATTATAATCCACACAATAATTCACATTTCCTGTTGCTTCAGGATTATTTTCCTACTGTAGCAAACTGGCTCAAATTAAAATCATACATCTGTATCCATTGTACACCATCCCATCATTCCAGGTTTGACTCAGCAGCATAAGATAAAAAAGTCCTACTGAAAAGAAGTAGAACATGGTCAGTCCATTATTGACAGAAACAGTCAGAAAACCCAGACTTACTGAACAAAAACAGTCTAAGCAATCAAAGTCAGGATCCTGACAGGATCCAGACTTAGACAACAGAGCCTCTCACAGAGAGAGAGAACCAGGTCTTAGATGCCATGCCAGCCAATTGTTCAAGATTTACGCTCTGGCTTATTGTGAAGGATGATTGACAGGAATAGTGTTGCAAAATTCCGTGAACTTTCAATAAATTCCCTGAAATCCAAGTTGGAGGAGTCTCTGAATTAGGAATGAGTAAGCAGGTCTTTCTTACCCACTTCTCTGTAGTTGGTATTCAGACTTACCTTATGTAGGTGCATAACAGGCTTTGCAGGTATGGTAATTCAACCGCTGAAAACCCTCCCACTTGCTGGCCAATAGATTTTCTTGTGGAATTTTCATTCAATAGGGTTTTCAGTACATTTATCTAAAGCTACCCCTTTAAATTTGGTGTACCTTTAATTTGAATTTTCTCAACAGACTCACTGAAAGATAGCCATCTAAAAATACAGATATTCATCTTCTTTTGAGTACCATTTGGTAGATTTAAACCAACTTTGATCTTGTATATTATTTAGGTTTAGAAATGTATTCATAAATAATTAAACAACAGGTTTAGAGAGAGCCTTTACGCACCAAATATAATATTGGTGAATCAAAAATACAGTGGTTTGATTTATCCTGAAAGTTACCATATTCAATTGTTCAGTCCCTGAAATATTGGAAAGTGCGAAAAGTGTACAATAGCGGTTGAACAGTAGTCCTATAAATCTTCACCAATTCTTGTATTATTTTTAACTTAACAACATGAATTGGGGTATTTAGAATTTTATATAGGTAGAGAACATTGTAAAGAACAAGTCTGTGTCAATAACTCATTTTTGGCAAAAATGCAGATAAACCCTTCCCACTGGGCACAGATATCAATTCAACATCTATTCCACGTTGGTTTAATGTAATTTCATCGAAATTACGTGGAAACAATATTGATTCAACTAGTGTGTTCCCAGTGGGTTATCATTCCAAGCTCTCGATATGTTGACTGCTGTATATCTTGACTTACCCTGGAGTTACCCGTTTTGATTGATTGGGCCGCAAAGTATGTCACTTACGGTTAACCAAAAAAAGGCCTTCATTCATATGCCATTTCCCTTTCATACTGTAAAAAATCTGATTATACATTTTCTTGGTGTTGGGTGTTCTATTCTGCACCAGGTTCAAATGAGTAATAGGTTCACTTGTGTAATCACAGTGTGCATTTGAGTATATCAGTTGTTAAGTTGAAAGAAGACATTCAGACTGAAACCCCAGTAGTTCTGTGTTAATCCACTTAGTTCCTTACAATGGACAGCTTGAAATTCTAGTCCAGCCCACACCACCACAGAATGCAGGCCTGGTGAGATTTCTGGTTTGCCAAGATTTTTAGCGGCATCTCTACAACCGCAAGGAGGGAAATAACTTGGCACCAAAAAAAAACGATTCAGACTTCAAAGTATTTTAACAATCCAGCTTCTTCTCAAGTTTCTGTAACAGTTTTTAGCTCTTGTTTTAAAGTAACTGTCCAGTGTTTCCGGAGTTCTATGAAATATGACATAAAATTAATTACAATATGAGTGAAATAGTTTTTCTTCCCCAAAATTGCAATTGAGTATGTAAAAAAAGAAGATTTTCTGTGTTTGAATGGTGTGGGTGTATACCAACAACAGAATGGTGTGGGTGTAGACCAGTCAGTAAAAATATTTACATGAGTAGACCACTGATTGGCCATCTCAGCCAATGAGCCATCATGACATTGTGTTCTATGTGGAAATAGAAAGGGTTTTTTAAACGGTCTGTTTGAGATACAAATTTGAGGTTGGGTTTTTTAAGTGTTTTTTCTTCAATTCATGCTTTGGCCACAAATACGAGTGTAGGATGAGTCAACATTATTTGGGTATGAGTTAACAGAATATTAACTTTTTTCACTGGACAGTTACTTTTAAGACCTAAACATCTCATGCACTAACCTTTTACATTTAAAGAAGATGATAGCAGACAAGAGGATAATTTGACTGAGAATGAGGAGAGGATATGTGAGAGTGAGGTGAGACATGAGAGTCTGAAGAGGATAAGAATGGGAGTTCAGCTGTAGATAAGAGGAAGAAAATGCCATGTGAAGATGTGATATGTGAGAGAGAACAGCGAGAAGAAGTAAGTGAGGAGAAGAGAGAGAGTGGAGATGTGAGAGAGAAGGGAGATGTGAGAGAGTAGAGAAGAGAGAGTGGAGATGTGAGAGAGTAGAGAAGAGAGAGTGGAGATGTGAGAGAGTGGAGATGTGAGAGAGTGGAGAAGAGAGAGTAGAGATGTGAGAGAGTGGAGATGTCAGAGAGTAGAGAAGAGAGAGTAGAGATGTGAGAGAGTGGAGATGTGAGAGGGGATATGTCAAGAGAGTGGAGAAGAGCGATTGGAGATGTCAGAGAGTGGAGATTTGAGAGAGTGGAGAGAGGCTAAGGCACTACTGTGGGCACTAGACTGACTCTGCTGGCACGATGTGGGCGGGTCATTGCTCCCCAGGGCATGGGAGGCTGCCAGAACCTGTCAGGAGGCTGGCTGTGGCATTTAGCTCCGCTGAGGAGCCATGTTGCTATCTATTCAGACCCTCTGTCTCTCAAAGCAGCTAAAAGGGGACTATTAGCTTTATTAGAGTGTGTGTGGGGGGGGGGGGGGGGGGGGGGCACCGCTGGGCTCCTGGCAGTATATTTGTGTGATGCTAGTTCTTAGTTCTTTTCCCATCCCCAGGTTGAATGACTATTTATCCTGCTCATTCTCCCTGGCCTGTGTTTTTCTTATGCTAGCCGGTCTGAATGGTCCGATGCTGATCCCTTTCTCTACACTGTTGTTTTGAGTGTCTGGTCATGGGGTACTTTCCTAGGATGCCACTGTATTAGACAACATTTGGACAGAATATCCTGCTGTGTGTGAAGAAGACTTGTGTAAGACTAAGACTGGTGGCTTTCTCCACTTTCAGTAATACACAACGGCTGTTAGGTCATGTCCCCAGACATGCAGGGCATGGTAAACACCCACAAGGAGAGAGATCGTCATCGTTGCATGGGAGACTCCATCTGTAAGCATTAAAATGCTGGTGAAAATACCCCCAAATTCACACATTTACTATGATACAGTCATGAAGAATCCATTTTCTATCCCTAATAGACAGTTGAGCACTAATAGAATTCTCAGGCATATCCGCATCCCTCGATTCCTCTTGAGTTACTTAAGGCTTATAAAATAAATCCTTTACTCCATTCCTTTGACATTAAGAACATATGGTTCCCATCAGAAGGAGTCATAATGGCTTTACTGGAATTGAGTTTTGGCATAATGACAGTACTCTGCTGGTGGTTGTGGTTTTGCTCTGCAGGGTGTATGTTCGTGCCTGCTGTTTTCCAACTTCAAGAGAGAACATTTGCGAGTGTAGTGTCTCTGGAGTAGGTAGTGCTTTGCCTGTACTGTACGTTAGATATGTGAATTTCATCAAGATACTGTCCTGCAAGAAGATACCAGCAATGTTGATTCAGATAGAGTTCAGAAGAGAAATACAGTTTGAAGTTAGCGGTATGTTATTACATTAATTAAAGGAATGGGAAATATGTCCCAAACGAATGTGATGAGTCAAATATTAAAGGAACTGTATTTAGTCAATTCAGACTGAGGGAGAGGTATAGCTATGCAAGGAATCCAGTCCTGGAGGAACAATAATAAAATGGGTCACGGTTCCATGACTTTACTCTGTGATGCTGAAGTAAGAACATTCCAAGCACCATGACCGCAGAGAGTGGAAAGTGCTAGGCTTGGCGTACAGTAAGAAACTGTGATGATTCACATGTTTTGAGGGTGAAGTCAATGCAGCGAGGTGGGTAGTACT
Organism: Salmo salar; assembly: GCF_965601325.2. Lineage (NCBI taxonomy): Eukaryota > Metazoa > Chordata > Actinopteri > Salmoniformes > Salmonidae > Salmo > Salmo salar. Next base: position 95,199,102 of record NC_138303.1, read on the forward strand.
GCACAAAGGAGAGCTGTTCAGTTCTGCTGACTTGAATTAACTTCCATCCACTACTCCTGAATCTCATAGCTTGTGACAGCGAGTGCAGTAGACCTGGGCAGGGAGCAAGTTATTTTGGCAAGGAACAAACCTCTCTACCTTAGCCCTTCTACCAGTTGGTGGTAGCATTTTTCTACAATGAGTTACTCTGTCATGTAGCTCCTTCAAGACCCTAGAGACAAGATCGTTTTTACAGACATTGAGGTCTGTTTACACACAGATACTGAACCCTGCTGGTTACATTGACAACCTCACCTCTTATATAGTGTTTGTCAGTGTTATATTTTCCCGGATATTGTTTTGTGGTTAGTGCTATCTGGAATCCTTGGGTCGTCCGTACCCTACACCCTAACCTTCATCCCTACCCTTACCCTAACCATAACCCTTACCTAACCATTTTCAATTTCAATGGGGTATTGTCAGAGTTGGGACATCCCAAGTATACCAGATAGCCTGGACCATAGATTTCTGGCCCTAGATGTACAGTATAGGTTCATGATAGGTATACTAATTGTACACTATCACTCCTGTCCCTGTGCCCTATGTGTGTGGTTTCAGTTTGAGGGCTGTCAGAAGGCTTTCTCTCGGCTGGAGAACATGAAGATCCACCTGCGCAGCCACACTGGAGAGAAGCCTTATATATGCCAGCACCCCGGCTGCCACAAAGCCTTCAGCAACTCCAGCGACAGAGCCAAGCATCAGCGCACACACCTGGACACGGTGAGTTGAGTGGCATAACTCAGACAGACACACATATGGTGTGACAATGGCGCCGGAGGAGATGGCTGCCGTTTTACGGTCTCCTAACCAATTGTGTTATTGTGTGTGTTTTTTCACAACTTATTTTGTACATAGTGTTTCTGCCACCATCTCTTATGACCGAAAAGAGCTTCTAGATATCAGGACAGCGATTACTCACCTCATACTGGAAGAAGAGTTTTTCTTTATCCAGTCGGACTTGAAGGACTTACTTCAGACACCCGAAAATGCCCTCATCCCCATCATTCGCAGGAGAAAGAGACAAAGATCTTGGGGACGTAGGTCGGGTTGCCTTGTAAGGATCCGACAGTGAGTGGGTAATCTGCCTTTACCATCAGTCCTATCAGCCAACGTACAATCATTGGATAACAAAATAGATGAACTACGACCACGTATATCTAACCAACGGGACATTAAACACTGTAATATCTTATGTTTCACAGAGTCATGGCTGAACGACGGCATGAATAACATACAGCTGGCGGGTTTTACGCTGCATCAGCAAGATAGAACAGCCGCCTCCGGTAAGACAAGGGGTGGCGGTCTGTGTATATTTGTAAACAACAGCTGGTGCATGAAGTCTAATAGTAAGGAAGTCTCAAGATTTTGCTCACCTGAGGTAGATCTCATGATCAGCTATAGACCACACTATTTACCAAGAGAGTTTTCATCTATATTCTTCGTAGCTGTCTATTTACTACCACAAACCGACGCTGGCACTAAGACCGCACTCAATTAGCTATATACGGCCATAAGCAAACAGGAAAACGCTCATCCAGACTTAAATCCGTTTTACCTCATTTCTACCAGCATGTTAAATGTGCAACCAGAGGGGGAAAAAACACACAGAGACACGTACAAAGCTCTCCCTCGCCCTCCATTTGGCAAATCCGACCATAATTCTATCCTCCTGATTCCTGCTTACAAAACAACTGAAGCAGGAAGCACCAGTGACTCGGTCAATAAAGAAGTGGTCAGAAGACGCAGATGCTAAGCTACAGGACTGTTTTGCTAGCACAGACTGGAATATGTTCCGGGATTCTTCCGATGGCATTGAGGAGTACACCACATCAGTCACAAGCTTCGTTAATAAGTGCATCGATGATGTCGTCCTCACAGTGACCGTACGTACCAGAAGCCACGGATTACAGGTAACTTCCGCACTGAGCTAAAGGGTAGAGCTGCCGCTTTCAAGGATCGGGACTCTAACCCAGAAGCTTATAAGGAATCCTGCTATGCCCTCAGACAAACCATCAAACATTGTGTGATCTCGCTCTCCGTAGCCGATGTGAGTAAGACCTTTAAACAGGTCAACATTCACAAGGTCGCAGGGCCAGACGGATTACAAGGACGTGTACTCCGAGCATGCGCTGACCAACTGCCATGTGTCTTCACTGACATTTTCGACCTGTCCCTGACTGAATCTGTAATACCAACATGTTTCAAGCAGACCACCATAGTCCTTGTGCCCAAGAACACTAAGGTAACCTGCCAAAATGACTACCAACCTGTAGCACTCACGTCTGTAGCCATGAAGTGCTTTGAAAGGCTGGTCATGGCTCACATCAACACCATTATCCCAGAAACCCTAGACCCACTCCAATTTGCATACCGCCCCAACAGATCCACAGATGATGCAATCTCTATTGCACTCCACACTGCCCTTTCCCACCTGGACAAAAGAGACAGCTATGTGAGAATTCTATTAATTGACTACAGCTCAGGGTTTAACCTGTTATGGCTAGGGGGCAGTATTTTCACAGCCGGATAAAAAACGTACCCGATTTAATCTGATTATTACTCCTGCCCAGAAACTAGAATATGCATATAATTATTAGCTTTGGATAGAAAACACTCCAAAGTTTCTAAAACTGTTTGAATGGTGTCTGTGAGTATAACAGAACTCATTTTGCAGGCCAAAACCTGAGAAGATTCCATGCAGGAAGTGCCCTGTCTGACAATTTCTTGCCCTTCTTGATTATCTCTCTCCATTACAGAGGATCTCTGCTGTTACGTGACACTTCCTACGGCTCCCATGGGATCTCAGAAGGCGGCAAAAAGCTGAATCGTGGCTTTGCAGGCTCTGGTTGAAAAAAAGTAGCGCGTTTGGTTAGTGGCTGTTTACAGTACTGTGAGACTCAGGCGCGTGCCCGCGTCGACCCCATGCTTTGTTTTCTTTCGTCTGTTTACCTAAACGCAGATTCCCGGTCGGAATATTATCGCTTTTTTACGAGAAAAATGGCATAAAAATTGATTTTAAACAGCGGTTGACATGCTTCGAAGTACGGTAATGAAATATTTAGAAATCTTTTGTCACGAATTGCGCCATGCTCGTGACCCTTATTTACACTTCGGATAGTGTCTTGAACGCACGAACAAAACGCCGCTATTTGGATATAACGATGGATTATTTTGGACCAAACCAACATTTGTAATTGAAGTAGCAGTCCTGGGAGTGCATTCTGACGAAGACAACAAAGGTAATCAAACTTTTGTAATAGTAAATCGGAGTTTGGTCAGGGCTAAACTTGGTCGGTGTCTAAATAGCTAGCCGTGATGGCTGGGCTATCTACTGAGAATATTGTAAAATGTGCTTTCACCGAAAAGCTATTTTAAAATCGGACATATCGAGTGCATAGAGGAGTTCTGTATCTATAATTCTTTAAATAATTGTTATGTTTTTTGTGAACGTTTATCTTGAGTAATTTAGTAAATTCACCGGATGTTTGCGGGGGGTATGCTAGTTCTGAACGTCACATGCTAATGTAAAAAAGCTGGTTTTTGATATAAATATGAACTTGATTGAACAAAACATGCATGTATTGTATAACATAATGTCCTAGGGTTGTCATCTGATGAAGATCATTAAAGGTTAGTGCTGCATTTAGCTGTGGTTTTGTTTTTTGTGACATTATATGCTAGCTTGAAAAATGGGTGTCTGATTATTTCTGGCTGGGTACTCTGCTGACATAATCTAATGTTTTTCTTTCGCTGTAAAGCCTTTTTGAAATCGGACAGTGTGGTTAGATTAACGAGAGTCTTGTCTTTAAAATGGTGTAAAATAGTCATATGTTTGAAAAATTGACGTTTTCGGATTTTAGAGGACTTTGTATTTCGCGCCACGCCCATCATTGGATATTGGAGCAGGTGTTCCGCTAGCGGAACGTCTAGATGTAAGAGGTTAATTAACACCACAGTGCCCTCAAAGCTCATCACTAAGGTATGGACCCTGGGACTAAACGCCTCCCTCTGCAACTGGATCCTGGAATTTCTGACAGGGTGCCCCCAGGTGGTAAGGGTAGGTAACAACACATCCGCCACGCTAATTCTCAACACGGGGGCCCCCAGGGGTGCGTGCTCAGTCCCCTGCTGTACTCCCTGTTCACTCATGACTGCATGGCCAGGCACAACTCCAACACCATCATTAAGTTTGCCGATGACACAACAGTGGTAGGCCTGATCACCGACAACGATGAGACAGCCTATAGGGAGGAGGTCAGAGACCTGGCTGTGTGGTGCCAGGATAACAACCACTCCCTCAACGTGATCAAAACAAAGGAGATGATTGTGGACTACTGGAAAAGGAAGAACAAGCACACCCCCATTCTCATCGACGTGGCTGTAGTGGAGCAGGTTGTCCACATCACCAACAAACTATCATGGTCCAAACACACCAAGACAGTCGTGAAGAGGGCACGACAAAGCCTATTTCCCCTCAGAGGACTGAAAAGACTTGTCATGGGTCCTCAGAACTTTAAAAAGTTATACAGCTACACAATCAAGAGCATCCTGACTGGTTGCATCAATGCCTGGTATGGCAACTGTTCGGCCTCCAACCACAAGGCTACCGAGTGGCGCAGCGGTCTAATGCACTGCATCTCAGTGCAAGAGGAGTCACTACAGTCCCTGGTTTGAATCCAGGCTGAATCACATCTGGCTGTGATTGGGAGTCCCATAGGGCTGCGCACAATTGACCCAGTGTTGGCTGGGGTAGGCCGTCATTGTAAATAAGAATTTGTTCTTAACTGACTTGCCTTGTTAAATTAAGAAATATACAGTTGAAGTTTACATACACTTAGGTTGGAGTCATTAAAACTCATTTTTCAACCACTCCACAAATTTATTTTTAACAAACTATTGTTTTGCCAAGTCGGTTAGGATATCTACTTTGTGCATGACACAAGTAATTTTTCCAACAATGGTTTACAGACAGATTATTTCACTTATAATTCACTGTATCACAATTCCAGTGGTTCAGAAGTGTACATACACTAAGTTGACTGTGCCTTTAAACAGCTTGGAAATTTCCAGAAAACGATGTCATGGCTTTAGAAGCTTCTGATAGGCTAATTGACATAATTTGAGTCAATTGGAAGTGTACCTGTGGATGTATTGCAAGGCCTACCTTCAAACTCAGTGCCTCTTTGCTTGACATCATGGGAAAATCAAAAGAAATCAGCCAGACCTCTGAAAAACAATTGTAGACCTCCACAGGTCTGGTTCATCCTTGGGAGCAATTTCCAAATGCCTGAATGTACCACATTCATCTGTACAAACAATAGTATGCAAGTATAAACACCATGGGACCACGCAGCCGTCATACCGCTCAGGAAGGAGACGCGTTCTGTCTCCTAGAGATGAACGTACTTTTGGTGCGAAAAGTGCAAATCAATCCCAGAACAACAGCAAAGGACCTTGTGAAGATGCTGGAGGAAACAGGTACAAAAGTATCTATATCCACAGTAAAACGAGTCCTATATCGACATAACATGAAAGGCCGCTCAGCAAGGAAGAAGCCACTGCTCCAAAACCGCCATAAAAAAGCCAGACTACGGTTTGCAACTGCACATGGGGACAAAGATCATACTTTTTGGAGAAATGTCCTCTGGTCTGATGAAACAAAAATAGAACTATTTAGTCATAATCACCATCGTTATGTTTGGAGGAAAAAGGGGGAGGCTTGCAAGGCGAAGAACACCATCCCAACCGTGAAGCACAGGGGTGTCAGCATCATGTTGTGGCGGTGCTTTGCTACAGGAGGGACTGGTGCACTTCACAAAATAGATTGTATGTAAACTTCTGACCCACTGGAATTGTGATACAGTGAGTTATAAGTTAAATACTCTGTCTGTAAACAATTGTTGTAAAAATGACTTGTGTCATGCACAAAGTAGATGTCCTAACCGACTTGCCAAAACTATAGTTTGTTAACAAGACATTTGTGGAGTGGTTGAATAACGAGTTTTAATGACTCAAACCTAAGTGTGTGTAAACTTCCGACTTCAACTGTAGCCTTGCTACTGTTATTTTACTGCAGCTATTTAATTATTTGTTCTTTTACATTTTTTACTTATCTATTTTTTACTTAACACTTATTTTTCTTTAAACTGCATTGGGGGTTAAGGGCTTATAAGTAAGCATTTCACTCTAACGTCTACACCTGTTGTATTCGGCGCATGTGACAAATAACATTTGATTTGATTTGAAAGCCGAAAGTTGTTGGTTTTGTGATATAATTTACATTTTGTGTCTGTGTGTTTGTGCAGAAGCCGTACGCGTGTCAGATCCCTGGTTGTGTAAAGCGCTACACTGACCCCAGCTCCCTGCGCAAGCACATCAAATCCCATTCATCCAAAGAGAGACAGTTGAGGAAGAAGGTCAGTATGGGGCTGCCTGGACTCTGCTCTTAACAGTTATACCTGATAATCAGCTCAATCACACTTTGCAGTCAAAGTGTGACTGCAGTCTCAATGTCTCTTTAGACTCTTTAGACACACTCTCACTCTCTGTCTTTCACTGCCTCTTAGTTTCCCCACTTACTGTATGTGATGGGGACACTTCTGTTGTATCACAAACACATCCACTCATACAGTACACTATGCCTACACATAATATTGTATACATCTTCACTAGTTAGTTGATTTGCTTTGCTGTGTTGTAATACTCAGGCTATTAAAAGTTCCTGTTGATAAAAATCATGCTCATTAACTCTATCTTCGAGTTAAGGTTATGTAACCATAGATACTGTACAACCAGACACAGGAGGTGAGTTGTTTCTATTTTAAGAAAGTATAGTTTACAAATGCGTTCTCCCACATTCACAGTTTCTTTCATTAGCAAGTTACTTTATTCTCTACTTGCATTTATGCTGATCTCTGTACGTCTGTTTCTATGTGATTGGTCTAAAGCTGAGGTCATCTATTGACATGAGCCAAGAGGCATTAACGGACTGTCTAACCATCCAACCCCTGCTACCCAGCCTCTCTCCTCTGGACATGATTAACAGCAAGCTGGGCCAATCACCAATACCTTCCCTAGATCTCTACACAGGTACGCATTTTTCACATGCATTGACAGTGCCTTTAGTACAGTAGTTCTGGCAAATATAGCCTTACTAGAATGTGAAAGGCCATGGTTTCATACACTGTATATACAGAAGTATGTGGACACCCCTTCAAATTTGTGGATTCGGCTATTTCAGCCACGCCCATTGCTGACAGCTGTATAAAATAGAGCACACAGCCATGCAATCTCAATAGACAAACATTGGCAGTAGAATGGCCTTACTGAAGAGCTCAGTGACTTTCAACGTGGCACCATCATAGGATGCCACCTTTTCAACAATTCAGTTGGTCAAATTTCTGCCCTGCTAGATCTGCCCCGGGTCAACTGGAAATGCTGTTTGTGAAGTGGAAAGTCTAGGTCAACAATGACTCAGCTGCAAAGTGGTAGGCTACACAATCTCACAGAACAGAACCGCAGAGTGCTAAAGCGAGTAGCGTGTATAAATCGTCTGTCCTCGGTTGCAACACTCACTACGAGTTCCAAAGAAGAACTGTTCGTCGGGAGCGTCATGAAATGGGTTTCCATGGCCAAGCAGCTGCACACAAGACTAAGATCACCATGCACAATGCCAAGCGTCAAACGGAGTGGTATAAAGCTCACCGCCATTGGACTCTGGAGCAGTAGAAACACTTCTCTGGAGTGATGAATCACGCTTCACCATCTGGCAGTCCGGCGGACGAACCTGGATTTGGCCCATACAGAAATGTTTTGTTGAGATCAGTGTGGAAGAACTTGACTGGCCTGCATAGAGCCCTGACCTCAACCCCATCGAACACCTTTGGGATGAATTGGAACGCCAACTGCGAGCCAGGCCTAATCACCCAACGTCAGTGCCCGACCTCACTAATGCTCTTGTGGCTGAATGAAAGCAAGTCCCCGCAGCAATGTTTCAACATCTAGGGGAAAGCCTTCCCAGAAGAGTAGAGGCTGTTATAGCAGCAAAGGGGGAACCAACTCCATATTAATGCCCATGATTTTGCAATGAGATGTTCGACGAGCAGGTGTCCACATACTTTTGGTCATGAAGTGTATGTTCTTATACTCCTTAGTTTGAGTCTGAGTTAGACTTGTGTTGTGTGTAGCATTGTTCGGTGTATCCATATCTCCTTTGTTGTCTGTGTTTGATAGATCTACTGACCAGTGGGCAGTCTAGCCACTGTGTGTCTCTATCCATCCCTTTCCCTCCAGCTGTTCCACAGGGCCAACCCTCCTCAAAGAGCTCACACCTGGCTCTGCTGCGCCCCCAGCAGGACAGTTATAGGTATACAGCCACAGAGCAGAAAGACTATTATTAGTCTTCTAGTCTATTTGTTTTTTTATTTTTTATTTTACCTTTATTTAACTAATCTATTTGAGTTCACCACATACGTTTTTTCAGCTTTGACTGTGAGGCAATTCTAGAGTTTGTTTAGTGTCGTTGCCAGTTTTACATTTATATGGGGAGGGAACTTTTGCATTTAGGATAAACAATTATTATTCGTACAATGGTGTTTTTTCTATGGTCAGATTATGACAATTCATAGGCAGCTGTCACAACCTGGACCATGCTAAACGTCCCTGACTTTTGTCACTTAGTATGTGCTGCCGTTGTGGTATTGTGGAAATCATTTTCTAAGACATTGATGGTGAGACCATTTCCATATTACATTTTACATTACATTTTTATAATATATTAAAACATATTAAAACTGTATGTGTCTGTAATATACTGTAATTCTGTTTTAAATGTAAAAAAGTGTAAGAGACAGTCTTGAACTAGAAAAGGGGATACTGTTTAAACCATTCATCATAGTCATATTTAGTCACATATTTATATCGCTGTAATGAAGTATTCTCACCATAAATGCAATAATCAATTTATAATAAACCAGTGGAGGCTGCTGAGGGGAGGATGGCTCATAATAATAACTGGAATGGCGTGTAATGGATGGAACGGAGTGAATGGAATGGTATCAAACACATGAAAACCATGTTTTTGATACCATTCCATTTACTCCATTCCAGCTGTTATTATGAGCCTTTCTCCCCCAACAGCCTCCACTGTAATAAACATATAGGAGTAGGAGTCATGCAAGGATGTTTATAATTGCATTCAATGTTCCTTCCTTGAGACTGAGAATTCAGTCATTTTTCCAGGTCTTGTGTAGAGTTTGAAGAACTTTACATTTCATGTGTTTCACAGTTATGACAAGTGCTGGCTAATGAAAGTTCTGAAGTCATTGCCTTAAGAACTGTCTTTCAGTCTCGCTCCCAATGATTTATCAAATCAAATGTTATTGGTCACGTACACATGTTTAGTTGATGTTATTGCACGTGTAGCGAAATACTTATGCTTCTGGCTCCAACAGTGCAGTAATATCAAACAAGTAGTATCTAATATATACACTAGATGACTGACAGGGGGCGCTGTTTTGAAGCCCACACCCCTCTATCTTGGCACCACTGCCAGTGTAAAAAAGTTTTTGGAAGCTATAGAAATGCATTTATTAAAGTCAACATTTGTTTTTGCCACGTTTATTCTATTACAGACACCTTAATGCATACTTTTAAATTATATTATGTAAGATAAACATAAAGATTAAAAAAACATATTAAAAAAATTACCTTAAGTATAATTTTTGGGAAAATTATGTTACTGTCCTCACTACAACAACAAAATACTTCAATAAATGTACTATATATACAAAAGTATGTGGACACCCTTTTAAATTAGTGGATCTGGCTATTTCAGCCACACCCGTTGCTGACAGGTATGTAAAATTGAGCACAAAGCCATGCAATCTCCATAGACAAACATTGGCAGTAGAATGGCCTTACTGAAGAGCTAAGTGACTTTCAACATGGCACTGTCATAGGATGCCACCGTTCCAACATGTCAGTTCGCAAAATTTCTGTCCTGCTAGAGCTGCCCCGGACAACTGTAAGTGCTGTTATTGTGAAGTGAAAACCTCTATGAGCAACAACGGCTCAGCCGCGAAGTGGTAGGCCACACAAGCTCACAGAACAGGACCTCCTAGTGCTGAAGCGTGTAGCGCGTAAAAATCGTCTGTCCTCGATTGCAACACTCACTACCGAGTTCCAAACTGCCTCTGAAAGCAACGTCAGCAAAGAACTGTTCGTCAAGAGCTTCATGAAATGGGTTTCCATGGCCGAGCAGCCGCACACAAGCCTAAGATTACCATGCGCAATGCCAAGCGTCGGCTGGAGTGGTGTTTAGCTTGCCGCCATTGGACTCTGGAGCAGTGGAAACATGTTCTCTGGAGTGATGAATCACGCTTCACCATCTGGCAGTCTGATGGATGAATCTGGGTTTGGCGGATGCCAGGAGAACGCTACCTACCCCAATGCATAGTGCAAACTGTAAAGTTTGGTGGAGGAGGAATAATGGTCTGGGGGTGTTTTTCATGGTTTGGGCTAGGCCCCTTAGTTCCAGTGAAGGGAAATCTTAACGCTACAGCATACAATGACATTCTAGATGATTCTGTGCTTCCAACTTTGTAGCAACAGTTTGGGGAAGGCCCTTTCCTGTTTCAGCATGACAATGCCCCCGTGCACAAAGCGAGATCCATACAGAAATGGTTTGTCGGTGTTCGAAGAACTTGACTGGCCTGCACAGAGCCCTGACCTCAACCCCATCAAACACCTTTGGGATAAATTGGAACGCCGACTGCAATTCAGACCTAATCGTCCAACATCAGTGCCCGACCTCACTAATTCTCTTGTGGCTGAATGGAAGCAAGTCCCCGCAGCAATGTTCCAACATCTAGTGGAAAGTCTTCCCAGAAGAGTGGAAGCTGTTATAGCAGCAAAGGGGGGGCTAACTCCATATTAATGCCCATGGTTTTGGAATGAGATGTTTGATGAGCAGGTGTTCACATACGTTTGATCACGTAGTGTATAATTTGGTCTTTGAAACATTTAATTGAAATACTGTAGAATTCTATTCATTCTACTGCTCCTTAAGGGGAGTGCCAGTATGGCCGACCGGTGGCTTCAAAGCCTCTCACTGGCCAATACATAGCTTCAGCAATCCAGGGTTTATATACATCATTGCTCTTTCCCCTACTGGGTTACCGATTACCAGCGTTCTTGGTATTCTGCAGGGGACAATTATACCTTTATATAGTGACAGACCTTACCTAGTCCTATTGAAATCTACAGTCCCTTCAACATACTCTATTGATGGCTCCTGGCAGATACTTTTTTTCTGTCTCAGTGTGTCTAAGACATTGATGGGCAGATATGTGTTTTAATGGCATCACTGGTTGCATAATGTCCAACTCTCTCACAATGTGTCAGACAATGGTGAATAGATGGTTATATTTCTCATCCATCCCGTTAAAGTGGTTTGGTTTTTTAAACGTGTTCACATCTACTTTCTGTGAAGAGATCCTGCAGGCTCAGTTGCATCTGTTGGGCAAGCGACTTGCTATTTTCTATTCATTTTGAGTTCCCATTGGCACAGTCCCTGTAGCCATGACTGATTCCAATGCCTCTCCCCTTTTCTCTATTTTTTTCTCATCTGCAACAAATAAGTACTTAAACATCGGTTGTCATGGCTTTATGGCAGTAGGCTCATAGTTAGAATAATCTGATTAAAATAAAGCACAATTTTCTCCCCTTGTGAAAGACTCCAATAGGCTTTTTGTGGCACGCTGCATCTCAGCTGTGAAGAGAGCTGTTGAGAAGAGGTTTTACAGGTTGGGAATGGCCAGCAACACTGTTGCCTGGTCAGCTCACAAAAAAAACATAACTTCTTCCATGCACTTCAAAGGCGGTGAGAATGAGTGTTTTCTGCCGTTTTGGGCAGCCAGATGCTCATGGCTTCTCACTGACATGGATTGTCCTGGTAGCAGCGGTAGGCCGCAGCATTCACCACAGGATTCTGGGTACACAATCAGCCATTGAAAGCGTTGGTCATTGGTCTCAAGGGCCTGCATTAGTGGAAGCTATAGGCACCAACTTGAGTGGTTCAGGAATTCAATAAGTGAATCTGAAAATCTGAAAAATACCATTCAGAGGCTGGGGGAAGAGAATTGCTGTTATTACCTTTCTAGATGTTAAATCGATTGTGAAATCCCTGTTGACATTTCCTTCACTGCCTTTATGTGATTTCGTTATTCACTCATTCAGCCTGTTCATCATTATTCCCATAATCAATTGCATTGTAAACACCTCAATTATTTTAATTACACTGGTGCCCGTAAGAAAAATGAAAAAGGTTTACAGCTACACAATAAAAGCATTCAAGCAACTCATTGTTTTGCCTTGTGAAGCATTTTCTTATCTCTTACTTTCTGATGCTTAGTTTGGGAAAATATTTTTTTTTCAGTCTGGGCAACAACAACAAAAAAACTGGTCATTAAGATTTCTCTCACACACCGTCTGCTAAATAAGAAACTTTTATCTGGTTATTTAAAGTCGGGGAAGTGTGCTATGTTACCATGCCTCAGTTACGAATTGCTGCCTCTTTTAAACAGACATCTACTTGTAAGTGTCTTTTGACTGAAGAGCTGTCAGTAGTTTGAGGCAGAGTGGAGTTCACGGCATCATGATATTGTGTGTCTTTTGACTATAAGAGCTTCCAGTGGTTTGAGGCAGAGAGGAGGGTTAACAGCATCATGATGTTGTGCAGAAGGTATGCAGATGAAATTACAGTGAGCTCCAAAATATTGGGACAGTAACACATTTTTTGTTGTTTTGGCTCTGTACTCCAGCACTTTGGATTTGAAATGATACAATGACTATGAGGTTAAAGTGCAGACTGTTAGCTATAATTTGTGTATATTGTTTTGAGTCACAATTATTTTAAATAAGAATAGAATATGTTTCTAAACACTTCTACATTAATGTGGATGTTGCCATGATTACCGGGAGTATGACATTTGTATGTCTGTAACTTTATCACTCATCATTATTCACGATTCATTCAAGATTATCCATAGGCTAATCATGGAAACATCCACATTAATATAGAAGTGTTTAGAAACATATGATATTCTTATTTAGAACAAAAGTGACTCTAAAATGACACCATTGTAACGGCTGTCTTCGTCGTCAGATGAAACAGAGAAGTCATCGTCGGAAAAGGTGGACCAATACGCAGCAGAGGATGTGTTCATCATTAGAATTTTTAATGAAAAAGAGAACACTACAAAAATAAACAAAAGACGACAGCAAAACAGTCCTGTCAGGTACAAAACACTAACAGAAACAATTACCCACAAAACCCAAAGGAAAAACATGCTCCTTATGTGTGACTCCCAATCAACAACAACGAACTTCAGCTGTGCCTAATTGGGAGCCACACACGGCCCAAAACAAAGAAATACAAAAAACCTAGAAAAAGAACATAGAACGCCCACCCAATGTAACACCCTGGCCTAACCAAAATAAAGAACAAAAAAACCCTCTCTATGGCCAGGGCGTTACAACCATACATTATTTACCATTAATTTATATTGGGCACAAAATAATCTGAAACACAACCAAAACAAATAGCAAATGCATTCAACCAAGCTTGATGTTGTCATTGCGTTCTATGAATATGGGACCAAATGCTTAACGTGTTACTACTTTAATACACATAAGTGAATTTGTCCCAATACATTTGGTCCAATAAAAGGGGGGACCATGTACAAAAAGGGCTTTCATTTCTAAACGGTTCTCCCAATATGGATGAAAATACCTTCAAATTAAAGCTGGCAGTATGCACTTTAACCTCATAACCATTGTATCGTTTCCAATCCAAAGTGCTGGAGTACAGAGCCAAAACAACAACAAATGTGTGACTGTCCCAATACTTTTGTAGCTGACTGTATGTCTCATTTTAACAGCCTGATATTCACTCATATATTTGAAACATTTCAGGTTTGTTGATAGGTCCACCCACCAACTCAACCCCGGGTCCCACCAACACCAACTGCCTGGCCCCTCCAGTCCTCACACTCACCATCCTACTGTCTTATCCCTAAAGACCAGCACACCCCTGAATCATCCCAGTCACACTCCTGTAGTAAACACAGACCAACACCCAGGTAAATGACACCTACTAACTACAGGTACCTCATATGTTTGCTGCATCTATTAGGTGTTAATGTGCTAAGTTGGTGATATCCTTCCTTGGAATGTCAAAAGTGACATTCGATAATGCATCACAGAGATCTACATAGAATTACACCTGCACCTACAGAGGGGATTCGCTTATTGACTGTGGAAATGTGCCTGGGGAAAGAAAACAATGGTACAATTCCTCCGGGAAATTTCTACTCTGCAATGAGAGTTATTGTTTGTTTTATTATGAAAAAGTCTATTAAAGAATTGTGTGGGTGGTTTGACATTCTGTAGGTTGATCTTGGCTTATTTCTATCAGTTGTGCGCTGGTGGCTGATGTTCTTCTACGTAGGAAAGAAGAAGCAGCTTCACTCTCAATCATAGCTTAAAATAGATATCACTTTTTTTCCTACTGGACAGCAGCACTTAATGTTGACAAGGTGTTCACACAAGCACGCTGTGCAACGTTTCTATTGTTTTTATATATCAGGTGAATAAGAGTTCTTCAATAAGATGCCATGGTGATTGTAGTGGTTCATAGAACTTCAACTAAGTATTATTACTATTATTACTTTTATCTATACCGTATTTAGAGAAAGATATGACCTCTGGTTTTAATATGTCTATGAATGTATGTTCCCACTGGGCACACACTCGTTGAATCAACATTGTTTCCACGTCATTTAAATAAAGTGTTGTTGAACCAACGTGGAATAGACGTTGAATTGACATCTGTGCCCAGTGGGTTGCCTGTTTGTATATAATGTTTTCATGTTTATTGTTCACCTGCCTGGGGACGTAGATTATGTAAATGAGCTGTTAGCTCTGGTGCAACACATCACTTCTTACTTCTGAGACTTTTATGTTTTGTTGTAAATTGTCCCTGTTCAAATCAAATGTATAAATTAAATTAAAATAAAGCCAAGGCGCTTTTGAAGAAATAAAAATTAATGAAGATGAAAATAGGGTAACATCAGAGAATGAAAACAGATACTACAGTCTCCCCCTTCATCTATTCGGAAATTAAAATAACAAGAAGTACCTGTTCTTTTCCTCCTCAGGTTTTAGTGGTCAGATCCAGATGGTGTACTCTCCATTATACAATAATGGTACACATAAATCCACCAAGCAGACGAACTCCTGTCACCTGATGGAGATCCCAGAGTTTGATGATAGCCTTTCTCCAACATTCACCACTCAGAACAGACTAGACATCTCCCAAAGAGCTCTGTTTGGGCTCACAGGTAATAAAGAGACACAAAGGACAATACAGTACATTACGGATCAACATGCATTCATTTGCATCTATCTTATAATAATGACTCTGTGTGTTATTGTTGCATCCACAGTATATGACCTGCAGGGTGCATCACAGGATCTGCTTGTTAACCCAGTGCCAGTGATGTCAGAGGATGCTTATTTACATGTCAGTGCAGTGGACCGTTGCCCTAGCCAGCTCTCCTGTATCTACACTGAGGGGTGACGTCAGCAAATCTACCTCTTTTCTAAAACAGATACTCTGTAATACAACTCGTACAACAACTATATTGTTCTTCAGCTACATGTTCCTTGACATTGACCTGAGTGTGATGCCCATCTTGGGTGAGAACTGTAGACAAGAGCGGACATTTAGTAGCTTTAATTAAATAGGCAAAATGAACATGTCCACATCACTTATTAACTGATATTGTTCAATGAACATTGTTTTCATCATGGCAAGTCATGATAATTCTGACATCTTTAGATGCTGTCTTCATTCAAGTCAGTATCATCAGATCTCAGAGTCTAAGCCCACAATGAAAGTGCCTCCTAAAGATTGTATACTGAAAACAAATCACAGTTCTGTGGATGCCAATGATATTGAGATTTGGAGGATGTTTTCATGTTTACATTAATTGAATGAATTTGTACAGTTATATCAAAATATTGTCCCTCCTTTTATGGAATTATTCAATGTAAATACCATAAGAAGAACATTGAAGGCGTATGTGTGTTGCTCTTTTTCATGTGTGTTGTTCTTCGTAGCATATGTATTCATTTCATAAAACAGAATGTCCTTCGATAAATCAAATATATTTTTGTGTGAATATGTTGAGGAATCAGCTTTCAATTGTTGTTTTTTAAATAAAAAAAATGTATGATTGAGCCTAGAGAATATTTTAGGTTTTTGTAAGAAGGCATGTCTATCTACTGTTATACATAAATGTGTAATGGAATAAAGCAATTATGTATTGAAAGGCATTGAGGGACCATTATTTAGACAGAAACTATAAAATGTCCCTCAATAACATAGACATTTGTCTAATAGTCTAATCATTTAATGAGATGATGTATATCACTAAAACAATTTTTTTTATATACATGATCTGTCTGTAGCTTTCACGCTTAGATCGTCTTAAAAATCACAGATGTGTGTGTGTGTGTGTGTGCGTGCGACAATGAGAGAGTGGGAGCGGGTTGCCTCCTTTCTTTGTTATCTCAACCACTCTTTATCACCCAGTGGTGCACGGTAGTCCCGCTTTGGGAAAACAACTTGATTCAATGAACTAATGCGATTATTAATACTGTTTTCCATGTTGTAATGTGAGCATAATGAACTATTCTATGACATTATTTTTATCCACAATTTTCATACATTAGATTAGATGAAACATAAACAGTACACTCCTATCCACCTCAATGTTTCCAGACGTCCCACGCACTGCAGCAGAGCCGCTGAGTAAATTGATGATTCTCTATATTTACGATAACATCCTCCTTAATTAATTGCAATACCGCTTATAATACTAAAGCTGGTTTTCTTGTATCATCTTTTTATTTCTCAGCACCACATCCATCCTTGTAGCTCCTCCTACAGAATACTCACGTTAGGTTGCGCCCGGTGAGTTTTACAGCAACTGTTGCCCTGTGAGGCAGCGCCATAGTCACCGTAGTCCTGGCGACTGTAACCCACCAACAACAACAACCTCTCGTTCCATCATTACCACCACACCATCCTCATCCTCATCAACCAGTCCTCAGCCCAGGTTTGAATATACTTACTATTTATACCAGCATGTGTTTTCTCTAATTCACGCCAAATGATTATACTTTATAAAATGTCTACCGTGCTATTTTTGTCATAAGCAAATTCATATCTGCTCTCCTTTATTATATGGTTAGCTAGCTGAGATAACGTTAATGTTATTTCCTTCCAGGTAACGTTAGAAAGCAATGTGCTTATTTGCGAAAGTAGCTAAACTAGCAAGCTAATAAACAACGTTTATACGCAAAAAAAAATGTTTTATGTTGCTAGCTTGCTAACGTTAGCTATCCTATCCGAGTTTGCTGTGGCTCATCGGCCGTGCAATGACAGCTAACGCACGCTAGCTTGTTTTGGCTAACGCTAGTTAGCAACTAGCTAGATACAGTCAGAGCAGGTGTCTGATTTGTGTCTTTCAATGACCATCGCCAACTTCCTGGTATGATGGCTGTCAAGATACCGCACATTTTCAGTAATATTATACGAAATATAGGTAGATACTTGCTTTGGCATTTTAAATCAATTCGAGCTACCATGTTCATTCAGTAATTATTGCTAATTGAGGTTAGCGGTAGCTTCTCCCTTTTGTCTTTGCTTGCTAGCATACACTTGGTTAACCAGCTAGCTTCCTTTGTAGCTAGCGTTGCGGAGCAGGTGCCACAAAGGCTTCGGTAGTTAACCCTGTGTTAAGCGAGAGCGGCTAGCCAAGTTAGCTAGTTAACTACTTTAGCGAAATCTTTCAATGGTTATTGATATCATTTTTGTTGTTGAATGTGTCATCACAATCCATTACCCGTTAACCAGCTAGCTAGTTTCATAAGTCATAACCTATCTAGCTATGGCTAACTAGCCAGTTTGAAATGCCTATGCTATGGCACAGAGCACTAGCTAGCTAACGTTAGAATTGTTTAAACTGATGCAAAAAGTAAAAGAAACAATTGCTATCACATTGACATTTAGCTACAGTTGTAGTGTGTGTGTCAGAGAGAGATGGAATTGTGCTGTGAGCAGGTAGAAGAGTGAAGTTGATACTGTCATCTTGAAGACAAAGCAGAAATAATAAATGCAGTCATCTATCAAATGTCTTCAATTGACAAGTTACATTAGGCTAATAACTGCTGTTTGGCAGATCAAAAACAAACTGAACCTGATGACAGGTGTTTGTTTTTTGTTTAGTTTTTTTTTGTTGTTACTTGTGGGGTTGGGAAGGTAGCTAACTGATGGGTTAATGGCAGTGTAACCACCCTTTTTCAGCTCTGTTCTAGACTCACTGGTCGTGTTCCCCTGCTCAGACGTTGCATGCATCAGCCAATGGTTGTATGTTATGTCATCAACTGTGTCATTGACTGACAGATTGCTATAACATATGACATGGTTGGCTGATAGGTAAAATACCTATCCAGGCGTTGTAAGATCTGGCAGATGTCAGCAACAGCTGGACAGAGGAACGCGCCCACTGATTCAACCAAGCAGGGGAAATTTGCCCTAAAACTTACTGCAATGACAGTCATGTCTCTTTATCTCACAGACATTCATGGCACGGAATACGAGGTTCATAACTTTTGAATATTCAATACTAACTGGGATTGTACCTGGGGTTTTCAGATGTCATTGCGTTAAGGCCTACATTCTCTGACCCTCCTTGAAAACGGAGAGCAGTGTAGAGTCGCCGGGACAATGAAAGGGGCAGCAGACAGTCAGGTTCTTAAAGTGGGAATTATTATTGTATCTGGAATAGACTGGGTGGCTTTGTAGTAATTATCAGGGCTGTATCCCAGTTCTCTCCACCAAAGCATCATTAAAAAGGCTTTGAACACCCTTTTTACTCTCTCAAACCTCTGCAATTTGCATTAAGGTGCACCACAAGTTTTATTAATCTGCAACATGGAAATATCCTAGCCATCTTTGCACTGAATGCTAGTTTGGTGTTTGCTCAGTCAAGAGCGGTGTATAGGCCTGCTGCCCAGATCAAAAAATAAAATATCCTCTCATACTACTCCTTACCGACAGACAATTTTTTACTTGATAAATTATAGGCTACATTATTGTATAGTTGTTCACAGCAAATTGTCAATGAAAGTGTAGAGACACATGGATCTATATAGATTATCAGTTTCCTCCTAGTGATTTTGAGCCTCTTATGTCCTCTTGGATGATCATTATAGATGGATTTGGACCCCTCTGCGAGGAAGGGAAAGCACCAGGTTTCTTTATGTTGCATTATCCTTCTTTAAAGTCAGGTCCACTGGGAGTTCTCTGCAGCCAGCCGCAGCCCTCTGGTCCTGCTAGGGGAGAGGAACAGGTGTGTGTGGAGATGGGTGACAGGTGCACAGTGGGTCTTGGTGGGTCTCCTGACCCTAATTGTTTGTGAGCTCCCTCACATTACCTTCCCCTGACAAACAAGCCAAGAAATGACTCTTATAGTGCCTTCAGAGAGTATTCACACCCCTTGACTTTTTCCACATTTTGTTATTACAAAATGGGATTAAAATGTAGTTGATTGTCTTTTTTTCTTGTCAATGATCTACACAAAATGCTCTAATGTGAAAGTGTAAGAAAAATTCTAAAATTTGTAAAATAGAATAATAATAGGGGGGGTGTGTGTGTGTGTGTGTGTGTGTGTGATATATATCACACACACACACACACAGTTGAAGTCGGAATTTTACATACACTTAGGTTGGAGTCATTAAAACTCGTTTTTCAATCACTCCACACATTTGTTGTTAAACTATAGTTTTGGCAAGTCTGTTAGGAATTGTACTTCGTGCATGACACAAGTATTTTTTCCAACAATTGTTTACAGACAGATTATTTATCACAATTCCAGTGGTTCAGAAGTTTACATACACTAAGTTGACTGTGCCTTTAAACAGCTTGGAAAATTCCAGAAAATGATGTCATGGATTTAGAAGCTTCTGATAGGCTAATTGACTTCATTTGAGTCAATTGGAGGTGTACCTGTGGATGTATTTCAAGGACTACCTTCAAACTCAGCGCCTCTTTGCTTGACATCATGGGAAAATCAAAAGAAATCAGCCAAGATCTCAGAAAAAAAATTGTAGACCTCCACAAGTCTAGTTCATCCTTGGGAGCAATTTCCAAACGCCTGAAGGTACCACGTTCATCTGTACAAACAATAGTACGCAAGTATAAACATCATGGGACCATGCAGCCGTCATACCGCTCAGGAAGGAGACGCGTTCTGTCTCCTAGAGATGGACGTACTTTGGTGCGAAAAGTGCAAATCAATCCCAGAACAACAGCAAAGGACCTTGTGAAGATGCTGGAGAAAAAAGGTACAAAACTATCTATATCCACAGTAAAACAAGTCCTATATCGGCATAACCTGAAAGGCGGCCAAGCAAGGAAGAAGCCACTGCTCCAAAACCGCCATTAAAAAAGCCAGATTACGGTTTACAACTGCACATGGGGACAAAGATCATACTTTTTGAAGAAATGTTCTCTGGTCTGATGAAACAAAAATAGAACTGTTTGCTCATAATGACCATCGTTTGGAGGAAAAAGGGGGAGGCATCCCAACCGTGAAGCACGGGGGTGGCAGCATCATGTTGTGGGGGTGCTTTGCTGCAGGAGGGACTGGTGCACTTCACAAAATAGATGGCATGATGAGGGAGGAAAATGATGTGGATATATTGAAGCAACATCTCAAGACATCAGTCAGGAAGTTAAAGCTTGGTCGCAAATGGGTCTTCCAAATGGACAGTGACCCCAAGCATACTTCCAGAGTTGTGGCAAAATGGCTTAAGGACAACAAAGTCAAGGTATTGGAGTGGCCATCACAAAGGGTGGGCCAAAATTCACCCAACTTATTGTGGGAAGCTTATGGAAGGCTACTGAAGCGTTTGACACAAGTTAAACAGTTTAAAGGAAATACACTCAATTCGTATTTGGTAGCATGTAAACTTCTGACTCAATGGGAATGTGATGAAAGAAATAAAAGCTGAAATAAGTCATTCTCTCTACTATTATTCTGACATTTCACATTCTTAAAATAAAGTGGTGATCCTAACTGACCTAAGACAGGGAATTTTTACTAGGATTAAATGTCAGGAATTGTGAAAAACTGAGTTTAAATGTATTTGGCTAAGGGGTATGTAAACTTCCGACTTCAACTGTGTGTATGTGTGTGTGTGTGTGTGTGTGTGTGTGTGTGTGTGTGTGTGTGTGTGTGTGTGTGTGTGTGTGTGTGTGTGTGTGTGTGTGTGTGTGTGTGTGTACAGTGACTTGCAAAACTTTTCACACCCCCTTGGCATTTTTCCTATTTTGTTGTACAACCTGGAATTAAAATGGACTTTTTTGTGGGTTTGTATCATTTGATGTGCACAACTTGCCTACCACTTTGAAGATGCAAAATATATTTTTGTGTGAAACAAACAAGAAATAAGACAAAAAAACAGAACTTGAGCGTGCTTAACTATTCACCCCCCTAAAGTCAATACTTTGTAGAGCCACCTTTTGCAGCAATTACAGCTGCAAGTCTCTTGGGGTATGTCTCAAAAGCTTGGCACATCTAGCCACTGGGATTTTTGCCCATTCTTCAAGGAAAAACTGCTCCAGCTCCTTCAAGTTGGATGGGTTCCGCTGGTGTACAGCAATCTTTAAGTCATACCACAGATTCTCAATTGGATTGAGGTCTGGGCTTTGACTAGGCCATTCCAAGACATTTAAATGTTTCCCCTTTAACCAGTCGAGTGTTGCTTTAGCAGTATGCTTAGGGTCATTGTCATGTTGGAAGGTGAACCTCAGTCCCAGTCTCATATCTCTGGAAGACTGAAACAGGTTTCCCTCAAGAATTTCCCTGTATTTAGCGCCATCCATCATTCCTTCAATTCTGACCTGTTTCCCAGTCCCTGCCGAGGAAAAACAACCCCACAGCATGATGCTGCCACCACCATGCTTCACTGTGGGGATGTTGTTCTCGGGGTGATGAGAGGTGTTGGGTTTGCGCCAGACATAGCATTTTCCTTGATGGCCAAAAAGCTCAATTTTAGTCTCATCTGACCAGAGTACTTTCTTCCATATGTTTGGGGAGTCTCCCACATGCCTGTTGGCGTACACCAAACGTGTTTGCTTATTTTTTTCTGTAAGCAATGGCTTTTTTCTGGACACTCTTCCATAAAGCCCAGCTCTGGAGTGTACGGTTTAAAGTGGTCCTATGGACAGATACTCCCATCTCCGCTGTGGAGCTTTGCAGCTCCTTCAGGGTTATTTTTGGTCTCTTTGTTGCCTCTCTGATTAATATTACACCCACCACTGCGACCTGTATGCTCTAATCGGCTGGCCCTCGCTACATATTCGTCGCCAGACCCACTGGCTCCAGGTCGTCTAAAAGTCTTTGCTAGCTAAAGCTCCGCCTTATCTCAGCTCACTGGTCACGATAACAACACCCACCTGTAGCACGCGCTCCAGCAGGTATATCTCACTGGTCATCCCCAAAGCCAACACCTCCTTTGGCCGCCTTTCCTTCCAGTTCTCTGCTGCCAATGACTGGATCGAATTGCAAAAATCGCCGAAGCTGGAGACCTATATTTCCCTCACTAACTTTAAACATCAGCTATCCAAGCAGCAAACCGATCGCTGCAGATGTACGTAGTAGAGGTTGACCGATTAATCGGAATGGCCGATTTAATTAGGGCCGATTTCAAGTTTTCATAACAATCGGTAATCGGTATTTTTGGCCACCGATTTGCCAATATTTTTATTTATTTAATTGTATTTATTTTTGGGGAAATATTTTCCCCCAATTTTATTTATTTATTTTTATATTTTTTTTCTTTTTTTTACACCTTTATTTAACTAGACAAGTCAGATTAAGAACACATTCTTATTTTCAATGACGGCCAAGGAACGGGGGTTAACTGCCTTGTTCAGGGGGGATTCGTTTTTGCAACCTTACGGTTACTAGTCCAACGCTCTAACCACCTGCCTTACATTGCACTCCACGAGGAGCCTGCATGGCAGGCTGACTACCTGTTACGCGAGGGCAGCAAGAAGCCAAGGTAAGTTGCTAGCTAGCATTAAACTTATTTTATAAAAAACTATCAATCTTAACATAATCACTAGTTAACTACACATGGTTGATGATATTACTAGTTTATCTAACGTGTCCTGCGTTGCATATAATCGATGCGGTGCCTGGTAATTTATCATCGAATCACAGCCTACTTCGCCAAACGGGTGTTGATTTAACCTCTATGGGCTAGGTGGGACGCTTGCACCTACGTAACAGCCACTGGCAGCCTGTGGCGCGATTTTCAAAACCTTAAAAATCCTATTACTTCAATTTCTCAAACATATGACTATTTTACAGCTATTTAAAGACAAGACTCTCGTTAATCTAACCACACTGTCCGATTTCAAAAAGGCTTTACAACGAAAGCAAAACATTAGATTATGTCAGCAGAGTACCAAGCCAGAAATAATCAGACACCCATTTTTCAAGCCAGCATATAATGTCACCAAATCCCAGAAGACAGCTAAATGCAGCACTCACCTTTGATGATCTTCATCAGATGACAACCCTAGGACATTATGTTATACAATACATGCATGTTTTCTTCAATCAAGTTCATATTTTATTTATATCAAGCTTTTTTACATTAGCATGTGACGTTCAGAACTAGCATACCCCCCGCAAACATCCGGTGAATTTACTAAATTACTCAAGATAAACGTTCACAAAAAACATAACAATTATTTAAAGAATTATAAATACAGAACTCCTCTATGCACTCGATATGTCCGATTTTAAAATAGCTTTTCGGTGAAAGCACATTTTACAATATTCTCAGTAGATAGCCCAGCCATCACGGCTAACAAATGTTGGTTTGGTCCAAAATAATCCATCGTTATATCCGAATAGCAGCGTTTTGTTCGTGCGTTCCAGACACTATCCGAAATAGTAAAGAAGTGTCGCGCGCATGGCGCAATTCGTGACAATAAAATTCTAAATATTCCATTACCGTACTTCGAAGCATGTCAACCGCTGTTTAAAATCAATTTTTACGACATTTTTCTCGTAGAAAAGCGATAATATACCGACAGGGAATCTCCTTTTCGGCAAACAGAGGAAAAAATCCCAAAGGCGGGGGCGGTCGGGTCACGCGCATAAGCCCAGTGTCCCTTGATCGGCCACTTGAGAAAGGCGTTAATGTGTTTCAGCCTGGGGCTGGAATGACGACATTCTGTTTTTTCCCGGGCTCTGAGCGCCTATGGACGACGTGGGAAGTGTCACGTTAGAGCAGAGATCCTTAGTAAATGATAGAGATGGAAAAGAAGTTCAAGAAATGGTCAGACAGGCCACTTCCTGTAAAGGAATCTCTCAGGTTTTGACCTGCCATTTGAGTTCTGTTATACTCACAGACACCATTCAAACAGTTTTAGAAAATTTAGGGTGTTTTCTATCCATATGTAATAAGTATATGCATATTCTAGTTACTGGGTAGGAGTGGTAACCAGATTAAATCGGGTATGTTTTTTATCCAGCCGTGTCAATACTGCCCCCTAGCCCTAACAGGTTAACAAGTACATTTGCGAAACAAGCACTGTCGTTGCACCAATGTACCTAACCATAAACATCTATGCCTTTCTTTAAAATCAATACACAAGTATATATTTTTAAACCTGCATATTTAGTTAATATTGCCTGCTAGCATGAAATTGTGTCACATCTCTAGCGTTCATTGCACGCAGAGTCAGGGTATATGCAACAGTTTGGGCCGCCTGGCTCGTTGCGAACTAATTTGCCAGAATTGTACGTAATTATGACATAACATTGAAGGTTGGGCAATGTAACAGGAATATTTAGACTTAGGGATGTCACCCGTTAGATAAAATACGGAACGGTTCCGTATTTCACTGACAGGAAAAACGTTTTGTTTTCGAGATGATAGTTTCCGGATTCGACCATATTAATGACCTAAGGCTCGTATTTCTGTGTGTTATTATGTTATAATTAAGTCTATGATTTGATAGAGCAGTCTGACTGAGCGATGGTAGGCATCAGCAGGCTCGTGAGCATTCATTCAAAACAGCACTTTCGTGCGTTTTGCCAGCAGCCCTTCGCAATGCATTGCGCTGTTTATGACTTCAAGCCTATCAACTCCCAAGATGAGGCTGGTGTAACCGATGTGAAATGGCTAGCTAGTTAGCCGGGTGCGCACTAATAGCGTTTCAAACGTCACTCGCTCTGAGACTTGGAGTGGTTGTTCCCCTTGCTCTGCATGGGTAATGCTGCTTCGAGGGTGGCTGTTGTCGATGTGTTCCTGGTTCAAGTCCAGGTAGGAGCGAGGAGAGGGACGGAAGCTATACTGTTACACTGGCAATACTAAAGTGCCTATAAGAACATCCAATAGTCAAAGGTATATGAAATACAAATCGTATAGAGAGAAATAGTCCTATAATTCCTATAATAACTACAACCTAAAACTTCTTACCTGGCAATATTGAAGACTCATGTTAAAAGGAACCACCAGCTTTCATATGTTCTCATGTTCTGAGCAAGGAAATTAAACGTTAGCTTTTTTACATGGCACATATTGCACTTTTACTTTCTTCTCCAACACTTTGTTTTTGCATTATTTAAACCAAATTGAACATGTTTCATTATTTATTTGAGGCTAAATTGATTTTATTGATGTATTATATTAAGTTAAAATAAGTGTTCATTCAGTATTGTTGTAATTGTCATTATTACAAAGAAATATTTTTCTTTAAATCGTCCGATTAATCGGTATCGGCTTTTTGGGTCCTCCAATAATCGGTATTGGCGTTGAAAAATCGTAATCGGTCGACCTCTAGTACATAGCACATTAGAATTAGCTTAATGATTATTTGCACAGCTTGATTGTAAAGTTATTGCTGTGATCTGAGGACTCTAGTTCTAAATCATGAGCATCTGAAAGTCTAAATAGCAGCACCCACATGTAGCACACGCTCCAGCAGGTATATCTCTCTGGTCACCCCCAAAGCCAATTCCTCCTTCGGCCGCCTCTCCTTCCAGTTCTCTGCTGCCAATGACTGGAACGAACTACAAACATATCTGAAACTGTAAACACTTATCTCCCTCACTAGCTTTAAGCACCAGCTGTCAGAGCAGCTCACAGATTACTGCACCTGTACATAGCCCATCTATAATTTTGCCCAAACAACTACCTCTTCCCCTACTGTATTTATTTATTTATTTTGCTCCTTTGCACCCCATTATTTCTACTCTGCACTTTCTTCCACTGCAAATCTACCATTCCAGTGTTTTACTTGCTATATTGTATTTACTTTGCCACCATGGCCTTTTTTGTCTTTACCTCCCTTATCTCACCTCATTTGCTCACATTGTATATAGACTTATTTTTCTACTGTATTATTGACTGTATGTTTGTTTTACTCCATGTGTAACTCTGTGTTGTTGTATGTGTCGAACTGCTTTGCTTTATCTTGGCCAGGTCGCAATTGTAAATGAGAACTTGTTCTCAACTTGCCTACCTGGTTAAATAAAGGTGAAATAAATCAAATTAAAATAAATCATGAGCATCTGAAATTCTAAATCATGAGCATCTGAAAGTCTAAATCATGAGCATCTGAAAGTCTAAATCATGAGCATCTGAAAGTCTAAATCATGAGCATCTGAAAGTCTAAATCATGAGCATCTGAAAGTCTAAATCATGAGCATCTGAAAGTCTAAACCATGAGCATCTGAAAGTCTAAACCATGAGCATCTGAAAGTCTAAATCATGAGCATCTGAAAGTCTAAATCATGAGCATCTGAAAGTCTAAATCATGAGCATCTGAAAGTCTAAATCATGAGCATCTGAAAGTCTAAATCATGAGCATCTGAAAGTCTAAATCATGAGCATCTGAAAGACTGTCTTTTGATGCTATTGTTGTTCTACATTGTTAAATAGGACCCATTAGTTATAGGCTAGGCCTATTTCATAGGAACATGCAACCACTGTCGTGTGTGTGTGACTCCCTCTCTTGATTTATATTCAGCCGATTCCTCCCCTCTCCTCTCCATAGATGTTTAAGGCAACACACACACGCACCTCTGTGGACAGAGGACAGGCTGTCAGAAACGGCTAGTTATCAGATCACATTACCACTTACCTGAAGTCAGGTGTAGGGCAAAAATAGGACCATGCCACCTGTTCCCTGGATCCTGTTCCGTTTCCAATCACTTAAAGAGCAGCTGATTAATTCAATTATTCATCCATCCATTTTCATAGCTTAGCAGCATAAACTGGGTGTTTTGTTCTCTTATCTACAGCACAGCAGCCTGTGTACACTACATGTGGATCAGACATTGTTGACTGAACAGGAGACCTTCACATGTTTAAATAAGCCCACCTCTGTCATCTCATTGTGTTTTTACATGACAAGGTGTACTGTATCACTTGTGTAGTCCTGTTCCATAATTGTAAGGGAAAGGGGGAGGCTCGCTCGGGTGGTGCTAACACATGAGCAGATAATGCATTGCTGTAGCTCCGATTTTTAAGGTGTTTACGTGTCCTCCTAATTTGAACGATTGCTCAGAAAACCAGGTGTTTTAATCGGCGCATGCTTTCCTTTGATTATGATCGTACACCGATTTTAAGATAGTTATGTTAACCACCGTATTGTGCTTAATGCCATACTCTGTCTACTACCATAATCATTTTAAAACCACATTATTGGTGTGCATGGAAACGTACTCACTGCCACATAGGTCTAACATGATGCATGCCTCTTTATTTGGGGTTGCCTTTCTTCCACAGTGTTACAACCCCTCTCCAAAACATGTTGTTTCAGGACATTCATCAATACATTTTTAGGTTTTGGACAATCCACTTGCTATCAGTCTCATAGTGGAAATGGATATAGGAGGCATCAGTATTTTAGACTTTCAGCATACTGTATTCATTTTGGTTACACCATTCAAGTTGCACCTTTATTGGCTCTGATAATGTGATGACATCTTGCTCTGATGTAATAGCCCTCCCCATTTCCTCAGCTGTCAGTCAAATGGGGAGGAAGGAGCCGGGAAGGGTGAAGGAGAGGCTACGCGAGTGTTGCCCTCCTCAGTGGCCTTTGTTTCTACGTGGCTTTGTAGAACATGCAGTTGCTCAGTGGAGCACAGCGCTTAAGTGGGCCACAGGGGAGTGAGAGCAGGCTGAACAAAGTGCCTAGGGATGGGGGGTGTAAGGGGCGGCAGGTGCCCTGTTTACATCCAGAAAGTCATTCCTCTCCTTGTCTCCTAATCATCAGGGGTCTCGTCAGGGGCAGGCTGCAGGGAGCAGGTGGGCTTTGTGTAGTATAGTCAGACAGGGCCCTGCACTTTAGCTCTCCTATGGCAGAGTGCATGGAGCAGAAGAAAAATGGAACCTGTAGAGACTAGAGGAGAGCACGTGACCTGCAGGTAACCTCTGGATCCATCACTTAGCCATGTCAGCATCATCTCCCTGGCACCGACTGTCACTGTCAAGTTAGTTTCTGTTGTCTGCTGTGTTCCTAGCATCGCCCTGCGGTCAGGTACCTGGGCTTTTGGAGCTTTTTACACCATGTTGTCAGGCTATCAGCAGAACATATGGAAAGTTAACTGAGAGACATTAAAAGGCCATCAATGAATCAGAGATGGAACAATAAGTGAATGAAGTCATATAGGATTTTCATCTTTACCGGATGCTGAGAGCTCTTCAACATGTTGGAAGTCTTTCTGCCTTGGGTTGTATCAACTGGCTAATACATTACAGAAACAAGGGGAATACTTCAACCCCTGCTGTACCATAAAAGTATAGACTATGTTCCTTCCACTGACTGGTATCAGTTTGAAAGTCGTGACTGACGGCAGAACAACAGCAGCAGAATGTTCTGCCAGTCTCTGGTTCTTTCTGTGAACAGCATAGAACCACCTGTCTGAATCAGTGCTCAAATGTTTCAGTTTTTTAGCAATAAAGGATGGGGAAAAAATCCTATTCAATCCAGCCTCTTGAGTTGAATGGGAATGATGTCGCTCTCTGTGCATTCAGACCACAACACCTGTTAACCTCCGGTATATCACTGAAGATGAACACAGAGAGAGAGAGAGAGAGAGAGATGGTGGAGGCCAGGAGACCCTGGAGAGATGCAGCGCTATTAGGAGACAGGTTAATTAACCAGGAGAGGCTTGGTCATGGAAACTAAGTTGAGCAGAAGAGGGGAGGAGAAGGCGGGAGAAGAGGGGGGCACCGCGGAGGACAGAGGAGGAGGAGGAGGAGAGGTGGCTGTTCTATGATTAGCCTACATGCAGCGTTACTGTGAATGTCTCTCTCTGCCCAAGTCCTCATCTCACTATAGCTCTGTGTGTTCAAGGTTTGGTCGTTAGCCAATAAAGATGGATTCTAAATCACTGACACCCTGCATTTTGGGACATTTATGGATGTGTTCCAATGAA
The DNA here is from genome assembly GCF_965601325.2 of Salmo salar. Lineage (NCBI taxonomy): Eukaryota > Metazoa > Chordata > Actinopteri > Salmoniformes > Salmonidae > Salmo > Salmo salar. The sequence goes on from NC_138303.1 coordinate 95,228,747, forward strand.
GAGGTGAGAGAAGGAAGTAAAGAAAGGTGGTTTGACAGTGGACATGACCAGATGTTCACAAAATTAACCTAAATGTGTTTGGCAATAAATAAATCAAAAGATGTCTGAATGATACAAAACAGTTGGAAGTTGTAAAGAAATCCAGATTTGTGAGAGCAGAGAATGAAAGTGCAGCTCATTAGGGCTGTTAAATATTAACTGGATTTTATTGCTATGAACACAGAGACAAGAACTCGCTGCTTGGACCACTGACTCATACACTACCTTAGTGACCTGAGTACATTCTGTACAGCTGGCGCCTGTTGCCTGTTGCATGAGTACAGCAGCTATAATATCACAGGTACAGTCAGTGTGATGGGTTCCTAGTACCGTGTGACTTACTGGAGCAATTAGGGTTAAGTGCCTTACTCAAGGGTACATTGGCAGATTGTTCATCTAGTCAGCTCCGGGACTCGAACCAGCGACCTTATTGGTTACTGGCCCAACACTTTTAACCACTAAGCTACCTGCCATTTCTATGGTACTGTGAATGTAAAAGTTAATGTTGTGCATAGACGATTGGTACTGAAGCCTTCTTCCTCTCTTGCCAGGAGCTGAATGATCACTGCTCATTAGTCAACCTGTATATTATTATTATTATTATTATAATAATAATAATATAGTTAATGTCAAATCATCAAGGTTTTCTGTCTCTGTGAGTGATACTGATTTTCAAATCCCAAACCCATGAAAACAAAAAGGAGAGCTGCACATTCTAGGAGCTCAGATGCAATGATTGAATAATCTAATATCCAGCGTTTGGACAGACAAGCTGTCTTCATCAGGGTGTAATGACAAACACTGCGGGTCACTAGTTTATAAAGTTTCAAAGGACACACAGGTGTCTGTGATCATGGCCGGGTGTGGCTTACATTTACATTTAAGTCATTTAGCAGACGCTCTTATCCAGAGCGACTTACAAATTGGTGCATTCACCTTGATGTCATTGGTTGATTTACAGATATAAATAGAACATATAAAAAACATGAATGGATAGCATATAGTCATAGATACAATTTGGCTAAATAGGCCTACAAACATTTACAATGAATATCAAAATCACAAGAATGGCTTCAGATCAAAGTCTACGTTGAGACCGAAGGGAGCAAGGGTCTTTAAATTAAAGATCCAGGCAGCCTCTCGTTTTAACAATAAATTGTCGAGGTCACCCCCTCTCCTAGGGAGGGTGACATGTTCGATGCCAATATAACGTAGGGACAAAATAGTGGTTCACTTCCAAAAAGTGGGCTGCAACTGGGTACGTCAAGTTTTTGCACCTAATGGTGTTACGATGCTCTGAGATACGTACTTTTAATACGCGCTTTGTTTTACCCACATCATTTTTACCACAAGGACAAGTTATAAGATAAATAACTTCCTTAGTGGAGCATGTGATAACACCTTGGATTGGGATCTGTTTCCCTATTTTGGGGTGTTTTGAAGGATCTACATTTATAAGTGCCATTGCATTGAGCACAGCCATTATACCTGTAGTTTCCATCCAGTAGGGGTGCAAATAAACGTTGTGTAGGGATATTCTGGGGTGGTAAATCAGAGTTTACCACCTGATCTCTGAGATTTCTGGAGCAATTCTTGCCGTCTTTTGGATGAGACGTTAAACAGGTGTCCTGACTCTCTGGTCACTAAAAGATCCAATGGCCCTTATCGTAAGAGTAGGGGTGTTAACCCTGGTGTCCTGGATAAATTCCCTATCTGTCCCTCATACCATCATGGTCACCTAATCATCCCCAGCTTACAATTGGCTCATTCATCCCCGTCCTCTCCCCTGTAACTATTCCCCAGGTCGTTGCTGTAAATGAGAATGTGTTCTCAGTCGACTTACCTGGTAAAATAAGGGTTAAATAAATTAATACAAGTGCCTTACGCAAGGGCACATCAGCAGATTTTTCACCTAGTCGGCTCAGGGACTCAACTTTTTGGTTACTGGCCCAACACTTTTTTAACCACTAGGCCACCTGCCATTTCTATGGCACTTCTATGGCACTGAATCTGTGCATAGATGATTGGTACAGAAGCTTACTTCCTGTCTTTCCAGGATCTGAATGATCACTGTTCATTAGTATATAATAATAATATTGGCAAATCATCTAGGATTTCTGTAATATTGATTTTTATACTCCCTGACCCAGACACACTGACACACATTGAGAAGAAGGTTGCTTGTGGAGTTTGTTTAGCCACTGTGGTGCTAGGCCAGAGTTCAGAGCTTGTGGTTCTCTGTAGTCCCCTCCGTCTATGGCTCTGGTGGTACCCAGTTGACCAATGTGTCCTCTCTCTCTCCTGCAGGCGCCATGCAGACCCCTGAGGCAGGCGCTGAATCCGCCTCCACTGTCCACACCGCCGTGCCTGTGCAGCCTGCAGGCTCCGCCCAGCAGGTGACCTCTCAGGTGCCTGTCCAGCAACAGGGTGTGTGTGTGTGTGTGTGTGTGTGTGTGTGTGTGTGTGATTTGAATCTAACGCTTCGATGTGTTGTTGCAGGCCCAGACTGTTCAACAGGTTCAGCATGTATACCCAGCACAACAGGTGCAGTACGTGGAGGAGAACAGCGGTGTCTATACCAACGGGAACATGTGAGTGTTTAGTGTTGTTCACCCACTTTTTGCCACCAGTCTGCTGCAGTGCCACTATACATAGTTGCTTTAATGTATTCTCTGTAGTCAATGGCAACAGCTAAAGTCACTTCGCAGCAGCATTTCTGCCACACAAACATGGCAGGCGCAGGGGATGTACAAGCACAGTGAAGTACTGTTTGAATATGTGCAGTCACCTGGAGATGACCAGGAGTATCTAGAAGTGCTACGGAGTCTTCTCCTGGGCTTGGGGGACAGGATACACTCTCTACTGACTAGTCCAGGCTGTGGCTGTCCCATAGTGACAGACACACAGTCACAGACAGACAGCGGTCTCTGAGGGAGGGGTACAGCCCGGCTAACAGGCGAGCTGAACACAGTCTCACTTCAGGGCAGAACAAGTGAGCTGAGCACACACTTACACACTATCTATTTGAGTCTGTTAACTGTGTGTTAGTGCCACATTCTTGTCTCCTTCTCCACAGAAGTAGAAAAGAGACAGAAGAGACAGAAAAGAGTACAGTAACATCTTCTACATGGAAAAGGGTAGTGGATATTTCTTACAGTTCAGATGATTTGTTAACAAGCATCATGCCAGTGCCCCAAACTTTCCTCCATACCCTGGTGTCTCCCCTTACAGTTTTGAAACTGCAGTAAAAGTGCAGTAACTGCAGTCAACTTTATTTTGGACGCAGTAATTGCAGAATAAAAAACTGTTATTTTGGACACAGCATACTGCAGTTATACTGATCTCTGACTGCAATATTTTTTCGTACGGTCAGAGTTCTGGCATAGGTCTTAAAAAGGGTTGAGAGAGAATACGTTTCTGGTCCACTTGAATTGAGGCCTTGTATCATAAAGGTAGTTGTGTCAAGCCACTGAAGGGTGCCATTATATCAGAGGCCAGGTTGATGGAGGGACTGCAGTCAAAACGACAAACACAGAAAGCTCTGTCAGCACGGCCACTCCTCAGGTGATTTGAGTAACTATGGAAACTCCACTTTCAATAACACAGGAATATTGCATGTCCACGAAGGCTCAGAATGGTACAGCTAATTCACATCCAATAGGCACTCTACAACTCTATTGAAACTTGCCTTTATGTAAAGGGCAATTATCCTGAACCTATTGCTCTGGGGGGGGAAAGTGTAACTTTTTCCTCCATTATTTTTGCCCAGACGGACGTACTCGTACTCCGAGCCCCAGCTGTACAGCCAGAACAGTGGAGGGAGCTACTTTGACACGCAGGGCAGCTCATCCCAGGTGTCCACGGTGGTGTCATCCCATGGCATGGCCAACAACGGAGGGGGGAACGGGGGGCTGACCATGGGTCTGGCTGGGGGGCAGATCATCAGCAGCTCTGGGGCCTACCTCATCGGGGGCAACACCATGGATAACTCTGCCCCCCACCCAGCAGCCCAGACCACCCGAGCCTCCCCAGCCACTGTGAGTGTACGGCCCCCCTCTACTTACTATTCTCTGTCCCTGTCTGTCCCTGTCTGTCCCTGTCTGTCCCTGTCCGTCCCTGTCTGCCAGGCCTCTCTCTTCTGCCTGTCATAATGCATATCTGAAGCCTTTCTTCAGTAACTATAGCACCACTTAGCTACTTCATGTCGGTGTCTGAGAATGTCTGTAATTGTGTTGTCTCCCTATTTCCTGTGGTCTTCTCAGCTAGTACTTCAGTTTTCTATAAACAGAATTTCCTCTTGCGCTGTGTTTTAGCTAAGGTTTAAATAAATAGTCATCTCCACCATAATATCTGTTGGTTCTGCTTTACTGTGTAGCAAAGCGTTTTCGACTTGAGTGCAGTCCACCGCAGTGGATCTGTGCTACCTTCTGGTGGCTGAATATGGTAGTTTCACAGCTTCTGAGATCATTTCTTATATTATTGTGGTGTTAACTTTTTTTCATTGTTTTGCTTGACTTTCAAAAGAAGACGTTATGTCCATGTACAGGCAGACAGACAGTAAATTGAATTTAAGTTTAAACTGAGTTTGCAAAGCTGGGCTTTTAGGAGTAATTTGGGTGATGCTTGCTTTAGGATCTGTCCTGGATTTTCAGATTTTCTATGTGTGTCAGTACTTTCATTGTTCTACTGCAACTTTGTCCTTTGTTGTTTTTGTTTTTCCTTCCATTTTTTTGCTCCTTGGTCTATCAGATTGAAATGGCAATTGAGACGCTCCAAAAGACTGAAGGTTTATCCAGTCAGAGAAGCTCGCTGCTCAACAGCCATGTAAGTCACCACTCTAAACGCCTCACCTTGTCTGCATAGCTGTGCTCCCTCTCTCTTCTAGTATCTCCAGCTTTCTCTCTCTCTCTCTCTTCTAGTATCTCCAGCTTTCTCTCTCTTCTAGTATCTCCTGCTCTTTCTCTTCTAGTATCTCCAGCTTTCTCTCTCTTCTAGTATCTCCAGCTCTCTCTCTCCCTCTCTTCTAGTATATCCAGCTTTCTCTCTCCCTCTTCTAGTATCTCCAGCTCTCTCTCTCTCTCTCTCTTCTAGTATCTCCAGCTTTCTTCCTCTTCTAGTATCTCCAGCTTTCTCTCTCTTCTAGTATCTCCAGCTCTCTCTCTCCCTCTCTTCTAGTATCTCCAGTTTTCTCTCTCCCTCTTCTAGTATATCCAGCTTTCTCTCTCCCTCTTTTAGTATATCCAGCTCTCGCTCTCTCCCTCTCTTCTAGTATTTCCAGCTCTCTCCCTCTTCTAGTATCTCCAGCTCTCTCTCTCTCTCTCTCTCTCTCTCTCTCTCTCTCTCTCTCTCTCTCTCTCTCTCTCTCTCTCTTCTAGTATTTCCAGCTTTCTCTCTCTCTTCTAGTATTTCCAGCTCTCTCTCTCTCTTCTAGTATTTCCAGCTCTCACTCTCTTCTAGTATCTCCAGCCCCCCTCGTCCGCCTCTCTCTCTTCTAGTATCTCCAGCTCTCCCTCTCTCTCTTCTAGTATCTCCAGCTCTCTCTCTCTCCCTCTCTCTCTTCTAGTATCTCCAGCTCTCTCTCTCTCTCTCTCTTCTAGTATCTCCAGCTCTCTCTCTCTCTCTCTTCTAGTATCTCCAGCTTTCTCTCTCTTCTAGTATCTCCAGCCCTCTCTCCCTCTCTTCTAGTATCTCCAGTTTTCTCTCTCCCTCTTCTAGTATATCCAGCTCTCTCTCTCTTCTAGTATTTCCAGCTCTCTCTCTCTTCTAGTATTTCCAGCTCTCTCTCTCTTCTAGTATTTCCAGCTCTCTCTATCTTCTAGTATTTCCAGCTCTCTCTATCTTCTAGTATTTCCAGCTCTCTCTCTCTCTTCTAGTATCTCCAGCTCTCCCTCTCTCTCTTCTAGTATCTCCAGCTCTCTCTCTCTCTCTCTCTCTTCTAGTATCTCCAGCTCTCTCTCTCTCTCTCTCTCTTCTAGTATCTCCAGCTCTCTCTCTCTCTCTCCTCTCTTCTAGTATCTCCAGCTCTCTCTCTCTCTCTCTCTCTCTTCTAGTATCTCCAGCTTCTCTCTCTCTTCTAGTATTTCCATCTCTCTCTCTCTCTCTCTTCTAGTATTTCCAGCTCTCTCCCTCTCTTCTAGTATTTCCAGCTCTCTCCCTCTCTTCTAGTATTTCCAGCTCTCTCTCTCTCTCTTCTAGTATTTCCAGCTCTCTCTCTCTCTCTCTTCTCGTCTCTCCTCTCTCTCTCTCTCTCTCTCTCTCTCTCTCTCTCTCTCTCTCTCTCTCTCTCTCTCTTCTAGTATTTCCAGCTCTTTCTCTCTCTCTTCTAGTATTTCCATCTCTCTCTCTCTCTCTTATAGTATCTCCAGCTCTCTCTCTCTCTTCTAGTATCTCCAGCTCTCTCTCTCTCTTCTAGTATATCCAGCTCTCTCTCCCTCTCTTCTAGTATCTCCAGCTCTCTCTCCCTCTCTTCTAGTATCTCCAGCTCTCTCTCTCTCTCTTTTCTAGTATCTCCAGCTCTCTCTCTCTTCTAGTATCTCCAGCTCTCTCTCTCTCTTCTAGTATCTCCAGCTCTCTCTCTCTTCTAGTATCTCCAGCTCTCTCTCTCTTCTAGTATCTCCAGCGCTCTCTCTCTCTCTCTCTCTCTCTCTCTCTCTTCTAGTATCTCCAGCTCTCTCTCTCTCTTCTAGTATCTCCAGCTCTCTCTCTCTCTCTCTCTCTCTCTCTCTCTCTTCTAGTATCTCCAGCTCTCTCTCTCTCTCTCTCTCTCTCTCTTCTAGTATCTCCAGCTTCTCTCTCTCTCTCTCTCTCTCTCTTCTAGTATCTCCAGCTCTCTCTCTCTCTCTTCTAGTATCTCCAGCTCTCTCTCTCTCTCTCTCTCTCTCTCTTCTAGTATCTCCAGCTCTCTCTCTCTCTCTCTTCTAGTATCTCCAGCTTCTCTCTCTCTCTCTCTTCTAGTATCTCCAGCTTCTCTCTCTCTTCTAGTATCTCCAGCTTCTCTCTCTCTTCTAGTATTTCCAGCTCTCTCTCTCTCTCTTCTAGTATTTCCAGCTCTCTCTCTCTCTTCTAGTATTTCCAGCTCTCTCCCTCTCTTCTAGTATTTCCAGCTCTCTCCCTCTCTTCTAGTATTTCCAGCTCTCTCTCTCTCTCTCTTCTAGTATTTCCAGCTCTCTCTCTCTCTCTCTCTCTCTCCTCTCTCTCTCTCTCTCTCTTCTAGTATTTCCAGCTCTCTCTCTCTCTTCTAGTATTTCCAGCTCTCTCTCTCTCTCTCTCTTCTAGTATCTCCAGCTCTCTCTCTCTCTTCTAGTATTTCCAGCTCTCTCTCTCTCTCTCTCTTCTAGTATCTCCAGCTCTCTCTCCCTCTCTTCTAGTATCTCCAGCTCTCTCTCTCTCTCTCTTTTCTAGTATCTCCAGCTCTCTCTCTCTCTCTTCTAGTATCTCCAGCTCTCTCTCTCTTCTAGTATCTCCAGCTCTCTCTCTCTTCTAGTATCTCCAGCTCTCTCTCTCTCTCTCTCTCTCTCTCCTAGTATCTCCAGCTCTCTCTCTCTCTCTCTCTCTCTTCTAGTATCTCCAGCTCTCTCTCTCTCTTCTAGTATCTCCAGCTCTCTCTCTCTCTCTCTCTCTCTCTCTCTCTCTCTCTTCTAGTATCTCCAGCTTCTCTCTCTCTCTCTCTCTCTTCTAGTATCTCCAGCTCTCTCTCTCTCTTCTAGTATCTCCAGCTCTCTCTCTCTCTCTCTCTCTCTCTCTCTCTCTCTCTTCTAGTATCTCCAGCTCTCTCTCTCTCTCTCTCTCTTCTAGTATCTCCAGCTTCTCTCTCTCTTCTAGTATCTCCAGCTTCTCTCTCTCTTCTAGTATCTCCAGCTTCTCTCTCTCTTCTAGTATTTCCAGCCTCTCTCCCTCTCTTCTAGTATTTCCAGCTCTCTCCCTCTCTTCTAGTATTTCCAGCTCTCTCTCTCTCCTAGTATTTCCAGCCCTCTCTCTCTCTCTCTCTCTCTCTCTCTCCTAGTATTTCCAGCTCTCTCTCTCTCTCTCTTCTAGTATTTCCATCTCTCTCTCTCTCTCGCTCTCTTCTAGTATCTCCAGCTCTCTCTCTCTCTTCTAGTATCTCCAGCTCTCTCTCCCTCTCTTCTAGTATCTCCAGCTCTCTCTCCCTCTCTTCTAGTATCTCCAGCTCTCTCTCTCTCTCTCTTTTCTAGTATCTCCAGCTCTCTCTCTCTCTCTTCTAGTATCTCCAGCTCTCTCTCTCTCTTCTAGTATCTCCAGCTCTCTCTCTCTTCTAGTATCTCCAGCTCTCTCTCTCTCTCTCTCTCTCCTCTAGTATCTCCAGCTCTCTCTCTCTCTCTCTCTCTCTCTCTCTCTCTCTCCTGCTCTCTCTCTCTCTCTCTCTCCTACTATCTCCAGCTCTCTCTCTCTCTCTCTCTCTCTCTCTCTCTCTCTCTCTCTCCTGCTCTCTCTCTCTCTCTCTCTCCTACTATCTCCAGCTCTCTCTCGCGCTCTCTCTCTCTCTCTCTCTCTTTCACTCTGTGGTGATGGGGATGACTCCTGTGCTCTGATTTAAATGTTTCACTCCTTCAGTTAATTGTGCTTTTAATGCCAGGTCAGTGGGTGATGGTATTTTACAGATAAGTGGGGGAGGGTGACACATGGGACTATCTGCTAGTGACATACCTGTGTGTAATTAACACCATAACCCCCCCCCCCCCCAGCTGCAGTGGCTACTGGATAACTATGAGACAGCGGAGGGGGTGAGTCTGCCTCGCTCCACCCTCTACAACCACTACCTGCGCCACTGCCAGGAGCAGAAGTTGGACCCGGTCAACGCTGCTTCCTTTGGGAAACTCATCCGCTCCATCTTCATGGGGCTCCGCACGCGACGCCTGGGCACACGGTGAGCTACTGAGAGAGCAGACATGCTCTAGTATTGACCTCTCTCTCTCCTCTTCTTCTAGCCTATCTACGTCTCCAGTCCTCCAGTCCTGCTCTCTCTACCTCCCCTTCTTCTATCCTATCTCTACGTCTCCAGTCCTGCTCTCTCTCTCCTCTTCTTCTGTCCTATCTACGTCTCCAGTCCTCCAGTCCTACTCTCTCTCCTCTTCTTCTATCCTATCTCTGCATCTCCAGTCCTCCAGTCCTACTCTCTCCTCTTCTTCTATCCTATCTCTGCATCTCCAGTCCTCCAGTCCTACTCTCTCTCCTCTTCTTCTATCCTATCTCTGCATCTCCAGTCCTCCAGTCCTACTCTCTCCTCTTCTTCTATCCTATCTCTGCATCTCCAGTCCTCCAGTCCTACTCTCTCTCCTCTTCTTCTATCCTATCTCTGCATCTCCAGTCCTCCAGTCCTGCTCTCTCTCCTCTTCTTCTATCCTATCGCTGCATCTCCAGTCCTCCAGTCCTACTCTCTCTCCTCTTCTTCTATCCTATCGCTGCATCTCCAGTCCTCCAGTCCTACTCTCTCTCCTCTTCTTCTATCCTATCTCTGCATCTCCAGTCCTCCAGTCCTACTCTCTCTCCTCTTCTTCTATCCTATCGCTGCATCTCCAGTCCTCCAGTTCTGCTCTCTCTCCTCTTCTTCTATCCTATCTCTGCATCTCCAGTCCTCCAGTCCTGCTCTCTCTCCTCTTCTTCTATCCTATCTCTGCATCTCCAGTCCTCCAGTCCTACTCTCTCTCCTCTTCTTCTATCCTATCTCTGCATCTCCAGTCCTCCAGTCCTACTCTCTCTCCTCTTCTTCTATCCTATCGCTGCATCTCCAGTCCTCCAGTCCTACTCTCTCTCCTCTTCTTCTATCCTATCGCTGCATCTCCAGTCCTCCAGTTCTGCTACTATTTCCCTTTTCCTTGGCCTTTACTTTTTCCTTGTCTGTCTTCATTAGGATTTCTCTTTTGGTATTACAGCATGTTTTTGATTGGTATAGTGTTCTTCAGTACTGAGAACAGTTAGCTGATCATTTCTGACTGTGTGTGTTGCAGAGGGAACTCGAAGTACCACTACTATGGGATCCGGTTGAAGCCGGACTCTCCTCTCAACAGACTGCAGGAGGACATGCAGTACATGGCCCTCAGACAGCAGCCTGTCCAACAGAAACAGAGGTACAACACACACATACAGGCTTTCATACGCACGCACACACACATACAGTACTGACTGAGGCATTGTTATTGTAGATTTAAGCCGATGCAGAAGGTTGATGGTGTATCTGGGGAGAACTTCTCAGGCGGAGGCCAGCACACCCCCAGTGCAGCGGAGCAGACTGTCATCGCACAGAGCCAGCACCACCAGCAGTACCTGGGTGAGCGAGTCGTGTGTACGCTTACTAACTGACTTGCAGTGTCAATAGATTGATACCGTTTGATGCTCCCAGAAGGTCTCTGTATTGACACAGTTTGTTTGATAGTAAGTGCTCCTCTGCTGAGTTCTTTAAGTAGTCTCCTAAGTGTTCCCCTGTCGGTTATATCCTGCACTGAACCATTGGTAGCATTTTCTCAGCCTTTAGAATTTCCTTGTTAAATATCTACCCTGTTTGTTTCTCTGCTTTTTACTGGACTGATAACGTGAGTTGTTGTTGACCTTGATTTCCATGTGTCCCTCCCTCCAGACACATCGCGGGCGCTGCCAGACTTTGTGGAGCTGGACCTGGGAGAGACCAATGTGGACAACGTCGGCCCAGATGACATCAAAGCTCTTCAGTCACTCTACAGAGAGCACTGTGAGGTCAGAGATTATCCATCACCTCTAACAACATTTCACATCAAAGCTCTTCAGTCACTCTACAGAGAGCACTGTGAGGTCAGAGATCATCCATCACCTCTAACAACATTTCACATCAAAGCTCTTCAGTCACTCTACAGAGAGCACTGTGAGGTCAGAGATTATCCATCACCTCTAACAACATTTCACATCAAAGCTCTTCAGTCACTCTACAGAGAGCACTGTGAGGTCAGAGATTATCCATCACCTCTAACAACATTTCACATCAAAGCTCTTCAGTCACTCTACAGAGAGCACTGTGAGGTCAGAGATTATCCATCACCTCTAACAACATTTCACATCAAAGTTTTGTATTATTCTAAATGTGCAAATGAATGGAAGCTTTCTTTGGCATGCATGATATTTCCAAGTCTTCATCTCCACTTTATAGATCACATACACATGGTTAGCAGATGTTAATGTGAGTGTAGCGAAATGCTTGTGCTTCTAGTTCCGACAGTGCAGTAATATCTAACAATTCCCCGACAACTACCTAATACACACAAATCTAAAGGGGTGAATGAGAATATGTACATGTAAGTATATGGATGCACACCAGATCATCCATGCTAATCATAATGACCGTGAATGAGCATTGTGTGATGTTGACCATGTCGTGCGTCTCCTGCAGGCCATTCTGGATGTGGTGGTGAACCTCCAATTCAGTCTAATAGAGAAGCTGTGGCAGACTTTCTGGCGTTATTCTCCTTCTGACTCAGTGGAGGGCGCCACCATCACAGAAAACAGGTCAGCTCTCTCTCTCCCTCTCTCCGTCTCCCTCTCTCGCTCTCTCTCCGTTTCTCACACGCACACTCTCTCTCTCACTCGTTATCTCTCCCTCTCTCTTGTTGTCATTAATCATTGTCCATTAGGGATGGCTCGAGATTTACAAAATGGTTACCTGGAGGAAAATGGGAGAGGGTCATGCTTTTTACATTTCAGTCAAAGGAAAGGTTTAGTATTTTAATGTAGTCCAGGGGAGGGTCATGTAATTGATGAAATGTAAATATTTCTCTGTGTGTATCAGTTTTCTGTGTGTATCCAGAATGGTCCACCACCCAAAGGACATCCAGCCAACTGAACACAACTGTGCGAAGCACTGGAGTCAACATGGCATCCCTGTGGAACGCTTTCCACACCTTGCAGAGTCCATGCCCCGACGAATTGAGTCTGTTCTGAGGGCAAAAGGGGGGAGGAGTGCAACTCCATATTAGGAAGTTGTTTCTAATGTTGGGTATACTCAGTGTAAACCTGATGCCGCCCCTCATCTCTGATTCTCCGCTGGGTGCCCAATATCAAGTACGCCTATAGGCTATTTAGTGTGGTCTCAATCAAATGATCCATAGCCTATAGGCTACAAAGTCCATGATCGGAGAACCACAGGGCAAAGTTATATTTGTAAGATAGCTGCTGGGAAGGTGTAAATCAAACTAGGCTGCATTACACACTGTAATGGATATTCCAACCTTGAGCCCCGGCCTGCTCTGCTCTTGCTGATCCAAAACGTTTTTGTGAGCTGTCTAACCAATGGCTGTGCTGTGTAGGGCTACGGTGGCAGTTCAGGAGGAGAGTCAAAGGCTTCTTCCAAATAAAATCTTTGACTAGGCATTGTCCAAAAAATTCACTAGCTTGCGCACCAACTACCTTGTTACTACTAAGCTATATGGAATTGTTTTAAGGTCATACCAAGGATCATTTTGCGATTTGATTTTGAATTTTAAGACCCCTTGAAGTATCGCAAAAATTATTGGATGGATAACATTTTTTGGCCTTACTGCTATTAGCCCATAGAAATGCATTGAATAACAGATAGTCCCTCCCCCGAAAACAAATCTAAAGGAAGTTTGTTCTGAAGGATCTGTCCTACATCTGAGAGATAAGAAAGATCAGGAAACAATCTTTTTTACATCTTTTTTGGCACTAAACAGTCTCCATATATACTGTACTTCCATAAATTGTTTCAACTGGTAGCGGGGGACCGTCAGACGAATCTTGAGGCCTGTGGGCATCTTAGAGCAAAACCAACATGTTCGTGAGAGTCTCACCTTTACATAGAGGGGTCATATTTGTGTGTAGCCCAAACTGTAGCCCAAAATTCCTGCGTTTGCCATGTAATGCTTACAGGACGAAGAACAGTTTTAAAACTGCATATCTAAGGCTATCTGTCTGTCCAAGAAATGAGGGTAAATGGTTCTCTGCTATCCACTTTGTTTTAATTAATATTTGGGGGTTTAGGGGAGGGTCACTTTTTTTCAAGTGTTCAGGAGGGTTTAGGTAAAATGTATTTTGCCGAAGGGAGGGCCATCCACTTTCATTTCAGAGAGGTCTGATTTTCTTCATGTAACCCTTATTATAAATAACGTTCACTCCCTTCAAAAAATGTCCATTAGATAAATATGTCCATTAGAAACATATTTCATTATAGTTAGCCTAAACTCTTCATCCTCTTGAATGCTTCAAATATCCTTTTGGTAGGGAAATGTTTCAAATCTCTTCCAAATGGACAGATGTCTTTTGATGGGAGAGATGTAATGTGGCTGGTCAAAGGTCAACTCCATCCCCGGACAGTAGGGCCAGTGAGATTGAGGTGAATCTGATCCAGTATATGAGAGTATGTGTAACTTCTGAACCCTGTCTCCACAGTGGTGTGAGTGAGATTGAGGGCCGTCTGCCCTGCTGCAGACTGCTGGTGCTCTGTAGGAACGAGGCTGTGCTCAAGTGGATGAGTTCCTGTGACCACCTGATGTACCAGGCCCTAGTGGAGATCCTCATCCCTGATGTCCTCAGACCCATCCCCAGTGAGTGGCTGTCATACACAGTCACACACACTCACTTTCTCACTCATCCGTAGTTGGGTATCAGAATTAACATTTTGGTCATTAAATAGACTGCTGTGATTTGTATCTGTCCTTCTAGGTGCCTTGACTCAAGCCATCCGCAACTTTGCCAAAAGCCTGGAAGGCTGGCTCAACAATGCCATGAACACCATTCCACAGAGAATGATCCAGACCAAGGTAAACACACACACACACACACACCTACTTGCTCACTTACTTAGACACATTTTGGCAAACCAACTTAAATTGCCTCTTTTTGTATTATTTGCTTTGATCCTGACTTTCCTCTTTTATCTGTTCGATTTGGTCTGATTCTAATTGGCTGCTGTTTGATTGGCTGCAGGTTGCCGCTGTTAGTGCCTTTGCTCAGACGCTGCGTCGCTACACTAGTCTGAACCACCTGGCCCAGGCAGCACGCGCTGTGCTGCAGAACACCTCTCAGATCAATCAGATGCTCAGCGACCTCAACCGCGTCGACTTCGCCAACGTGCAGGTCCGTCTGTCCCTCCGTCCGGCTGTCCGGCTGTGGTTTTGTTTGATTGTCTGTGTATTTATTTAGAGGGATACATCTGTCCATTGTATTGCCATCTGTCCTCTCTCTGCTTGAATTTGCTGTTTATTTCATCAAAGGATGCGTGTGCATCTGCAAGTCCACACTGAGCCGTCCCATCTCTCTTCTTTCTCTCTTTAGGAGCAGGCGTCGTGGGTGTGTCAGTGTGAGGAGGGTGTGGTTCAGAGGTTAGAGCAGGACTTCAAGGCCACACTGCAGCAGCAGAGCTCTCTGGAGCAGTGGGCTGCCTGGCTGGACAACGTGGTCACCCAGGTCCTACAGCCCTTCGAGGACCGGCCCAGCTTCCCCAGGGCGGCACGACAGTTCCTGCTTAAGTGGTCCTTCTACAGGTCAGCTACTGTACCATCCATAGAAATAGAATGAGATCATAGACATTGAATGAGATCATGGAAATAGAATGGGTTCTGTGAGTTTTCAAAAATGTTCAATTTCTAGGTTTTTGCCCTCTTACCCAATTGAAGTAATGTGTTGTATTGTTTCTCATATTCATTGAGCTAGATAGCTATGTCAGCTTATTGGAGGATTTCCAGTGGTTGATGAGGATCTCCTGTTCATCTCTTTGTCAGCTCCATGGTGATTCGGGACCTGACCCTGCGGAGCGCGGCCAGTTTCGGCTCGTTCCACCTGATCCGCCTGCTCTACGACGAGTACATGTTCTACCTGGTGGAACACCGCGTCGCCCAGGCAACCGGCCAGACACCCATCAGTGTCATGGGAGAAGTAAGGGCCAGAAGAAATGATCACGCAAATATATATATATATATATATATATATATATATATATATATATATATATATATATATATATATATATATATATATACTGCTCAAAAAAATAAAGGGAACACTAAAATAACACATCCTAGATCTGAATGAATGAAATAGTCTTATTAAATACTTTTTTCTTTACATAGTTGAATGTGCTGACAACAAAATCACACAAAAATAATCAATGGAAATCCAATTTATCAACCCATGGAGGTCTGGATTTGGAGTCACACTCAAAATTAAAGTGGAAAACCACACTACAGGCTGATCCAACTTTGATTTAATGTCCTTAAAACAAGTCAAAATGAGACTCAGTAGTGTGTGTGTGGCCTCCACGTGCCTGTATGACCTCCCTACAACGCCTGGGCATGCTCCTGATGAGGTGGCGGATGGTCTCCTGAGGGATCTCCTCCCAGACCTGGACCAAAGCATCCGCCAACTCCTGGACAGTCTGTGGTGCAACGTGGCGTTGGTGGATGGAGCGAGACATGATGTCCCAGATGTGCTCAATTGGATTCAGGTCTGGGGAACGGGCGGACCAGTCCATAGCATCAATGCCTTCCTCTTGCAGGAACTGCTGACACACTCCAGCCACATGAGGTCTAGCATTGTCTTGCATTAGGAGGAACCCAGGGCCAACCGCACCAGCATATGGTCTCACAAGGGGTCTGAGGATCTCATCTTGGTACCTAATGGCAGTCAGGCTACCTCTGGCGAGCACATGGAGGGCTGTGCGGCCCCCCAAAGAAATGCCGCCCCACACCATGACTGACCCACCGCCAAACCGGTCATGCTGGAGGATGTTGCAGGCAGCAGAACGTTCTCCACGGCGTCTCCAGACTCTGTCACATCTGTCACATGTGCTCAGTGTGAACCTGCTTTCATCTGTGAAGAGCACAGGGCGCCAGTGGCGAATTTGCCAATCTTGGTGTTCTCTGGCAAATGCCAAACGTCCTGCACGGTGTTGGGCTGTAAGCACAACCCCCACCTGTGGACGTCGGGCCCTCATACCACCCTCATGGAGTCTGTTTCTGACCGTTTGAGCAGACACATGCACATTTGTGGCCTGCTGGAGGTCATTTTGCAGGGCTCTGGCAGTGCTCCTCCTGCTCCTCCTTGCACAAAGGCGGAGGTAGCGGTCCTGCTGCTGGGTTGTTGCCCTCCTACGGCCTCCTTCACGTCTCCTGATGTACTGGCCTGTCTCCTGGTAGCGCCTCCATGCTCTGGACACTACGCTGACGGACACAGCAAACCTTCTTGCCACAGCTCGCATTGATGTGCCATCCTGGATGAGCTGCACTACCTGAGCCACTTGTGTGGGTTGTAGACTCCGTCTCATGCTACCACTAGAGTGAAAGCACCGCCAGCATTCAAAAGTGACCAAAACATCAGCCAGGAAGCATAGGAACTGAGAAATGGTCTGTGGTCACCACCTGCAGAACCACTCGTTTATTGGGGGTGTCTTGCTAATTGCCTAAGATTTCCACCTGTTGTCTATTCCATTTGCACAACAGCATGTGAAATTTATTGTCAATCAGTGTTGCTTCCTAAGTGGACAGTTTGATTTCACAGAAGTGTGATTGACTTTGGAGTTACATTGTGTTGTTTAAGTGTTCCCTTTATTTTTTTGAGCAGTGTATATATACACACACACATAATTGTAACAGTCCCATTACCTTTAGGCTCAGTTTCAGTATGGTTTCTGTGTGATGTTTAATGTATTGCAGTTCGATGACCTCAACGCCATGTCACCTACTAACATAGACAAAGGTAAGCCAACCCCAAGCTGTGTCTACAGGCTAAGTCTCTGTAGGTTTCTGTGTCTACAGGCTAAGTCTCTGTAGGTTTCTGTGTCTACAGGCTAAGTCTCTGTAGGTTTCTGTGTCTACAGGCTAAGTCTCTGTAGGTTTCTGTGTCTACAGTACATGGAGTTCTTAAGATCTTTGAGATATGTCCGTCCAGCATGGCTGTGGGTCATTTCAGCTTTCAGGAGCCTTAACTCCTCTTACCTTGGTCTCAACGTGCTGTCACTTAAAGAGCAGCGCCTTCAATTATTACCCATTGATTTAGTTAACTGTAACAGTAAAATGTTAATAAGAATAGCTGTTTTTTTGTGTGCAGCCTTTCCTGTCAAAACAATGGTCCCTCAGGACTACTGAGAATCCTGGAGAATCATTATTTTAACCTTGTACCTCTGGTCTTCGTGCCCATCTGTCTGACTGACCTTGTCCCTCTGTCCAGACGAGGTGAGTGAGATGGACAGTGACCTGGAGGAGGACATGGAAGAGTCTGGGGAGCCGCTGGCCAAGCGGGAGAAGGCTGAGGTGGAACATGAGCACCAGGTGATCCAGGTGATTCAGGTGGGGGCTCTGGAGGACGGCAGTAACCCCGTGGTGGGGGTGCTCCAGCCAGGCATCCTGCACTCCCTGCCCCAGCCCCCCCAGAACCATGCTGAGCACATCCTCACCTCCTCCGCCGCCACCACCACCATCCGCCACTGCAGTGCCACCGGCAACACCTACGCCTCCGTCTGAGAGGGAGATGACCCCCCCCCCCCCCGGGCAACCTCTCTTCTCTCTATCTCTCTATCTGTCTCGCTGTCACACACGTCTGCACTGTCCCCTCTGTCGTACGCTGTGTTTTCTCTGCACTCGTCTAGACACACTCCTCCCCCCTCCACCCTGACCAGTAGGGGAGCGTGAAAAACATCACGACCACAGCTGGCGTCACACAAACACTGGATGGATGAGGGATGAGTAGAGCTAGATGGGAATGTGGATCTGCTGGGGACGGGCTGTCTCTGTCTGTCATGTGGCTGTCCTCTGGGTCAGGGAGGGGGATTGGGGGGGGGGGGGGGGGGTGTACAGGCGTGAGACACTGGCTGACCCTACTGTAGCTGTGTAGAAGGGAAGGTCTCCTTACTTAGAGATTCACATATTTCCTGATGTTTAAAAGCTCAAATCCAAGCCACCAGCCCCAGAAGAACAACGGCATTGATTGACAGAAAACACTTGGTTCTCTCTTAGATTGGCTTGTTTAGTATATATCTAAACAACCACACAGGTGCTATTCTCTTACACTACCAGATGTTCAGACAGAATTCAGTTGAATGACATTTTTTTTAAAGTCATGAATCTTTCAAAGCTTTGTTGAGATATGACATTTGGTGGATTATGATCGCTTATTGCTTGTAATGTGTTGTTTGGCATCCTATGATATATTGAATAGTGTATAATTGTAGCCATGATCCCCTGATAAGCACTAATGGCTTTTAGCCATGAAGTTAGTTCTGCCCATGAAGGAAGACATTCTGTTATTTATGTTGTTACTGTGTAGAGACAGAGAGACGAGGTTCGACAGACAAGCTGTAGTACACCACTTCTACAACACCGGCTTTTCTACGCACTTCATGCATAGTGTGGGGTGCGCTTGACTTATGGCCTTGGTTTGGTTGGGTTTATATGCTCGATAGTGTGACAAAATTATATTAGTTGGACTTATTATCTACTGATATGTTCTTAGTACAGTAGGTGTGTTTTTTGTAGATTTCTTGAGTTCTGAATGGACCAAAAACCAACCAACCAGAGGAAACTGGCAGCCGAAAGAGAGCCATCATGGCCGCCACAGTTACCACGGCGAGGGTGCTGCGTGTTCTGTTTCCTGTCCCAACAGTGCCGTGTTGCAGAGCAGAGTGAATGTCAGGGATTCTATGTACCTCGGCTTCATCGTAGTGCCTTAATAACCCTTACTGCAGCTGTCCATGTAGTCCTGACTGATTGTGTGGTTGAGGGAAAGGATAGCACACACACACACACACAGACACACACACACACACACACACACACACAGACACACACAGACACACACACAGACACACACACAGCTCCTCTGCGTTACTGTCCCAGCCACAACTTTGTCTCTGGTGACTTGTGGCTGGATTTGGGCTGGCTCATCAGTGTTACTGCAGGGCTGGAGAGATGCAGGTTCAGAGGTGCTTGTTGAGTTCTCTATGCTGGTTCTATGAAATGTTTTGTTTGTTTGTTCGTACCTGCTCTCACTCTTTCCACACTCAAGGCCTGCTCCTGCTTTGGCCTCTGCTATTGGGTGAAGTGTGTGTGCATGTGCAGATGGGAGGACTTGATTGAGTTGTTGATTGTGTGTGTATGAATGAGTCTGAACATGTGTTTGAGCACACCCACTAGTCACCCTACCTCACACCAGCGTTGCCAGCCCTTTGACACGTACAGCACAGTCACCAAACTTGTTCTGACCTACTCATAACCGTATTACTCCTTCAACACTGCACACTAACATTATACATGCCTCTTACACCACACACAACTAAAATACACACTCATTTCAGCCCCTTCTGTTCTTAGTCCACAACGTCATCACCCCTTATTCTATCCGTTCTAAAGTGCATATTTGTATAGCGGACCAAAAGTAGATATTTTCTGATATTTAAAGATATATATATATAAGGATGATACAATGTATTGATTTTGTTTGTTTTCATGTGTTTGATCTGATTGTCATCTGTGATTGTTTCTTTTGTAGCTCTTCTGTGATTGGTTGATTGACTGTGAAATGGGTGGGGGCATGGGGACCAGCTTCTCTGATGACACTGGATACACATTTTGTACTTGAACTGTTATTGATAGCTTTTAGGAAATGGAGAACACACAGGAAAAATGTGTTGAACTGGAAGAATCTTGTTGTTGATACTACTGAAGTTACCTTTCTGTTTTTTAACTCTCATCTGGAGAACTGTCTGCACCAATGCTTTGCCTCGACTTAATTTATTAGTATTCATAGTGCTTTTGTTTTACTATTTGAGAAATTATTCTTAAGTTATGCACATGTATCCATGCTTAAACCAGTCTTGAAAATGGAATTATAACTTCTGAAGAATTTACTACTGAGAAACAAAATGTACCTGCAAAACTGGAATTATGTTTTCAGTGGAAGTGGATTTATTTGATAAATTACATTTTCTTTACAGGTATATGAGAAAGGACAAGTAGAATTATATTGCCTTTCATTCGTTTTCACGGAAGATAAAGTGCATTCACTTTAAACTGAAGGTTATCGACCTTGCTTACAGGTAATTGAAGGCCTTTGGGCATTTGTTTACATGCCAAACTCTGACCTCACAGAAATTACAAGATCTTTCTTAATGACTGTACTGTCACCCAACATGCCGTTAGATATGGCTCTTGGACTTTGACCTTTTTGTCATGAAAATACTGAAGATGTTAAGATTAAATGTGTATTCATTTGTGCCTGGAGTGCAAACGGCTTACAGATGTGCTTTAGAATCTTGAAAGTGCTTTTTTTTGGTCTTGCATGCCTTTTTTTGTGCTGCTAGAATCTGTTGGTTTATCTAATTAGTTAATTTTTTTTATATGTGCCAGACAGTAAATGCTGTATTCACTCTGTAACCTCATCAAACCTGCCTGTTTTAACATCAGTTGTGTTTTATTCATAGTTGACCATTCACAAAAAGTCGTACATTTATATTTGTTTAAGATTGAAAATATTAGGGCCTTCCCCTTTTGGTTCCTTGATAATTGAGCCCATTTCCAACGTAAAAGGTTAGATCCAGCAACTACAACAAAAAACTGAAAAGGAAAAAATCTGGACATCCTGCAAAACATATCAGCTACTCTCAAACTATGTCAGTTGGGAGGGGTGAGAATACGGCTGCATCACTGATCCACAAGAGACCCAGTGCCTTTGATTTTGCCCAGGCAAGGGGGGCCTACGTCTCTGGTCTGACTCCATGGTTCCAGATACAGGCTCTTTAGACAGACGTTCTATGATAGTGAGGTGAAAATGGCTGCTCACGGTGAGAGGAGGATATGGGCCTGAGGGATCGTACACTTCTACCCTTGATCCTGATCTCATCCAAACTATGACTACTGGTCAACTGTTACTGACCAATGACCACACAGGACAGTTTACAATGGATGGAGCTTGCTCCAGATATTTGCTGTTGGACTGAGCATTAGGAGAGAACTACTATTGTATAGATTTACTGTATCACTAAACTAACAAAGATTGGAGTATAACTGGACTGGGATATTTGCCAATAGCAACACTACTATCACTTTCATTGTTGTCACGATCATTTCCTTTCGTTGTATGATATTCACTGATTGCTGTATGTTTGCTTTATTCAGTATGATTTGGAATATTTTCCTGATCTATTTTAAGTGCCATTTGACAGTCTAGTGAGTTGTGGCCCGCTGTAGCACGCTCTAATGCAAGCACACGCATTTGGCAGTGGATTTATGGGGAAACCTTTTAGTTGAAAACTCCCCAGATGTAACCAAGATGTAAATATAGACAACATGGGAAGAAAGGATATTTATTTACTGTCTCCTTAAATATTTGTTTTGTTCTTTTTGGATGAGTTTTATTTCAGCCAAAAAAACATTGATTTCTCTTTTTCCTCATTTTGGATAATGTATTGTATTCATATACAGGTAGCTGCCACGATAATGTTAACACTTCAGTAAATGAGGGATACAAAGTAGGTGGTTCTACAACAAAGGTGTGGTTCTTGAATTAATTAAAATTAAGCAATGAACATCCCACCATGCTTAGGGTCATGTATAAAAATGCTGGGCAGGCCCTTGTTTTGGCTAGCATGGCTGTGCCCCTATCCACAGGGCACTAGTGGTCACCTGAATGGTTTTGATGAGCATGAAACGATGTAAACCATAGGCCATGGCCGTCTGTCACCAGATCTCAACTCAAATGAACACTTGTGGGAGATTCTGGAGCGGTGCCTAGGACAGCATTTTCCACCATCAACAAAACACCAAATGATGGAATTTCTCGTGGAAGAATAGTGTCGCATCACTCCGATTGAGTTCCAGACACTTGTAGAATCTACAGTGTTTTCAGAAAGTATTCACACCCCCAGATTTTTTTTCAAATGTTTTTGTGTTACAGCATGAGTTTAAAATTGATTAAATTGAGATGTTCTTGTCACTGGCCTACACACAATACCCCCATAATGTTAGACATTTTTACAAATTCATTTAAAATGAAAAGCAAATGTCTTGTGTCAAATATTTATGGCAGCCTAAATATGTTCAGGAGTAAAAATGTGCTTAACAAGTCTCACAAGTTGCATGGACTCTGTGTGCAATAATAGTGTTTAACATGATTTTTGAATGACTACCTCATCTCTGTACCCCACACATACAATTATCTGCAAGGTCCCTCAGTTGAGCAGTGAATTTCCAACAAAGATTCAGCCACAAAGACTAGGGAGGTTTTCCAATTCCTCACAAAGATGGGCACCTTTTGAGCATGGTGAAGTAATTTGATCCATCCTCAATTTTCTAACTGTTTTAAAGTCACCATTGGCCTCATGGTGACTTTAAAACAGTTAGAAAATTGAGGATGGATCAACAACATTGTAGTTACTCCACAATACTAACCTAATTGACAGTGAAAAGAAGGAAGCCTGTACAGATTAAAAAATAATGCTGCAAAAAAATGTGGCAAAGCAATTCACTTTTTGTCCTGAGTACGTGTTATGTTTAGGGCAAATCCAATACAACACATTACTGAGTACCACTCATCTAATTTTCAAGCATAGTGGTGGCTGCATCATGTTATGGGTATGCTTGTAATCATTAAGGACTGGGGAGTTTTTCAGGATAAAAATAAACGGAATGGAGCTAAGCACAGGCTATCATATGTTTGTTGTGTAGTAAATATTTCAGCTTTTATTCTAATTTGTTTTTTTCTTGTAAAGCACATTGTATTGCATTCCATGTCTGAAATGTGCTGTGTATAAATAAAGCTTGATTTGAT
The DNA here is from genome assembly GCF_965601325.2 of Salmo salar. NCBI lineage: Eukaryota > Metazoa > Chordata > Actinopteri > Salmoniformes > Salmonidae > Salmo > Salmo salar. The sequence goes on from NC_138303.1 coordinate 95,251,538, forward strand.
TAGAGGAAAACCTGGTTCAGTCTGCCCCCAGACACTGGGAGATAAATTCACATTTCAGTAAGACAATAAACTTAAACACAGGCCAAATCTTCACTGGCGTTGCTTACCAAGAAGACAGTGAATGTTCCTGAATGGCCGAGTTACATTGCTGACTTACATCTATGGCAAGATCTGAAAATGGTTGACTAGCAATGATCAACAACCAATTTGACAGAGCTTGAAGACTTTTTTTAAAGCATAATGGGCAAATGTTGCACAATCCAGGTGTGCAAAGCTCTTAGAGACTTACCCAGAAAGACTATCTGTAATCGCTGCTGAAGGTTATTCTGTGTTGACTCAGGGGGTTGAAAACTTATCTAATCAAGATATATTTGTTCTATTTTTGTAAACAACTTTTTTTTTTTACAAACGTTAGATTTTCTTCTTACGCTTTGACATAGTATTTTGTGTAGATCGTTAACAAAACATGGCAAATCCATTCTAATCCCACTTTATAACAAATTGTGGAGAAAGCCAAGGGGTGTGAATACTTTCTGAAGGCACTGTATGCCAAGGTGCATTGAAGCTGTTCTGGCTCGTGGTGGCCCAACGCCCTATTAAGACACTATGTTAATGTTTCCTTTATTTTGGCAGTTACCTGCATATACATACTGTATATCTCAAGTGACTTTCTTTTTGTGTGTTGTTTCAAGTTACCTCTTAGCTAGTATATTATATCTTCTTAAATTGGCAAGTGCTAACAAATAAGTGTAGGGTGATTTGTATTGTGTATTTTACATAAAAGATGAGGAAAACTGGGAAACTTTTATATTTATAAAGGCATATATTAACATTTAGTTTGTCGTAATGATGAAAATATAGGAACTATTAAAGACACGTAGTTTGGTTTTCTGAATATTTCAGACTTGAGCTCAGGCTAGCTTAGTGTTGTTTTCTTAAAATTTGTGGCTTGTCTTTTAAATTAATAAACTTTTTCTTGTTGAAAATAATTGTAATGGCTGTTGTATCTCAATTAAGTTGTCATAGAGAATGGACACACCGAGAAGATGAACGGATAAAAGCAGTGGGCGTGTTAGTGATCACCTGCTGTATGGCGAACGGTGGCGATTCAACATGTAGAATTGTCTGGAAATTAACGGCACATATTCTGGTGAGAGGCAATAGGACAGCCACCCACTGCTTAAAGGAAATATCTACTCAAACCATCTTTTGGTCTTTTTTTTCCATTATTCCACAGTCAATACAGTCCCAAAATGTTTTGCATGTCAGCAATCAAGTTAAGATATATGATACAAAACAATGTACAAGTGACACTTTTGTGTGTTCAAGACAACTGGAAGCTCTGAGAAATAGGTTAAATAATGACGTCAGTGAGCTTCAGGTCAGAAAGTGAGTTCTAGAAAGAGGTCAGTGTTCCCAAGTTGGATGACTGTTCAAAACTATTTTTCCCAGTCGGAGCGCGACTTCCCAGTTGTTTTGAACCCCCTGAAGTCAGAGAGTTCCCTGTTGTTTTGAACCCCCTGAAGTCAGAGAGTTCCCAGTTGTTTTGTACCCCCTGAAGTCAGAGTTCCCAGTTGTTTTGAACCCCCTGAAGTCAGAGTTCCCAGTTGTTTTTGTTAGCTTCTTGAAAATCCTATATGTTAACCTGACATGCAAAACATTATGCTAATGTCTTACCAGTGGACTAATATAAAAATACCAAAAGATAATCCGAGTGGATTTTTCCTATAAGTATGCGACCAATGTCCAAAAATCTTGCTCTGTGGGGCAGTGATGCAGCTATGTGATAAAACCAAGCAAAGGAATAAAAACAAACAGAAATGATACACATTCAATATAATACGTTTTATTCCCATTAATAGTAGGTAGAAATGAAGGTAAAGAATGAGCACTGTTTCCTTAGCCTACATATAACTTAACTTTCTTTAAAACATGAGAGTTGGTCATAATTAGGTAGCAAAATGAGTATAAAATATTGTTATTTATAATTGTAAACTGACAAGTAATCCAGACCCACATGATTGCTAATATTCTGAAATCCATAATTTGGGGACCAAATGCAGAATCTGGTCTTAAAAACATGTATTTACAAGTTTCACATGACTGCTATGACCTGTTTACACCTTTCATATGGGTCCATTTGGTATCAATATGGCTTCAGACTTTCCTTTCCTCCAATATCTCTAAGGAATGTTATCACAAGTCCAGGGCGGGACGATAGCAGTATCGCAATACTCGTTAGCGTCATGGCAAGGAAACAAAACACAAAGCAGATTTAACTTCTTTAGGAAAACCGCCCTATGGTTGAACACAAACATGTCATCCAGAGTTAAAAAAAAAAATATTCTCCAAGCTATAGCAAAATATTTTCTATACAGCAGGTTTTTAAAAGGATCAGAGTTTGGTTTGCTTTATGTTTTCATTTTTGCCATGGAAAAAACTATTGCGATATTGGTATCATCACAGCCCTTAAGTCAATTCTTCCAAGTCATGATTACAGAACTTACAGTGGTGGAGATAAAAATGGAGCGAAACTGAAATGTACAACCGCCATCTGTCTAGACATTGAGGCATCTGAAATATTAATTTAAGTCAGTGATGTGAACACCATCTTCCAAAAGCTCTGGCCTGGATCACACTCATTGCTACAAAAGCTGAATATTCTGAGACACACATACCTACTTTCAAATGTAAATGTGGAAACCACCCTCACACTGCATACCGAAATACATTTTCTAAACAATCAACAAGACACAACATTCTGAAAACAAGCACATGAAAAGCAAACCAATAAAGTGCTAATTTAAGCTAATGTCATTTAAAAAACATAGCATTGACAACTCAAAAATACAGTATATAAACTGGCATGAATAGGAAGGTATGAAAATAGATATTTATGAATAGAAAAAAAGAGAATGAAAAGCATCCATGAGTCATGACTGTGTATCCTGATTCTGAGGCGAGTAGAAAACGGATTCATGAGCTGGTATCTTCAGAGAGGGAACTCTGGCTGGCTGTGATGCCAGCGGGTAGAAAATATAAATCATATATTCCTCTGCTCTCTCATCCCATTCAGCACAGCAGACAGCAGGATGATAGATAGTTAAGATGGACTAGCCTACGGGGCATGGGCAGTCCATCAGTCAGTTCAAGGGTTGGCTGGCTATGGACAGTTTGTGAACGTGTTGCCATTCTATAACTCAGTCCAGGGGCTGGGGGTCAGCGATGGGCATGGTGTGCAGCACCTCATCCAGTAGCTGCAGGGCCCGGTGGAGATGGATCTCAATCCAGCACGGTGTCTCCTTGATGCTCTGCCGGGGGTAGTCAGGCCCCCAGCCCTTCACAAAGCTCATTCTCAGGATACACAGCCTGCGTAAGTCGTCCACTCCTATACCCGCAGCCGCAGACATACCTGGAGGAAGGGGGTTAAAAACACTCAGTGGTTAGAAGTTGTAGTTTAGTGCTACATATCAGACAGAATGAATCACTCAGTTATTCACCACCTACTCGGGGGAATATAGAGTTTCATATGAGACAGTACATACACTTCCCCATTTCTGTGAGGTCCTGAGATGCTCTGAGACAAGACAAATGGATATATTTCTGGGCAGACAGGTTAAAGGATGAATAGTATGTAGAGAGACTCACTAATGGCGGGGGCGATGCCTCCCACAGAGCCAGGCCCGGGGATGTTTCCAGCCACTGCTGCTGCCTGTGCTGCGGCTGCCGCCTGGGCTGTGGCTGCCTGCTGCTGCATCTGCCTGTGGCACTGACGCAGGTCAAACACCTGCACATCACAAGGGGGAAAGGCAGGGTTAGGGCCTACACACAATAGTGTAGAAGGGATAGGGGTTCAACGAGGGATGGGCATCTGAAATAATTTCACTATTCGAATCATATGACATTCCAGATAACCAGATTGTCAAAATTAGGGCTGTACTCAGACAAAACAAGTATCGTAACAGATATGGAGAATGTTACAAATACGATTATGACAAGAGTATTTTTGGTAATTATCTGTGTTCAGAAAAAGTCATTTTCAGCTGCCAGCACACATCTCTTTCACTCAGTGTGAAGCGCTGTGCACTCTAAACAATTATTGGCTAGTTCTTCTGTCAGGGTATCGGATGAGCCTGCTGCAACGATTGGATTAGAACAAGCCATTTTTCCTCTGCTCTCATTTCCCCACAGACACTTCCCCATTTCTGGCTTGGAATCATGACTTGGAAGAATTGACTTATACCAATATTGCAATACTTTTTTCCATGGCAAAAATGAAAACATAAAGCAAACCAAACTCTGATCCTTTTAAAAACCTGCTGTATAGAAAATATTTTGCTATAGCTTGGAGAATATATTTTTTTTTAACTCTGGATGACATGTTTGTGTTCAACCATAGGGTGGTTTTCCTAAAGAAGTTAAATCTGCTTTGTGTTTTGTTTCCTTGCCATGACGCTAACGAGTATTGCGATACTGCTATCGTCCCGCCCTGGACTTGTGATAACATTCCTTAGAGATATTGGAGGAAAGGAAAGTCTGAAGCCATATTGATACCAAATGGACCCATATGAAAGGTGTAAACAGGTCATAGCAGTCATGTGAAACTTGTAAATACATGTTTTTAAGACCAGATTCTGCATTTGGTCCCCAAATTATGGATTTCAGAATATTAGCAATCATGTGGGTCTGGATTACTTGTCAGTTTACAATTATAAATAACAATACTTTATACTCATGTTGCTTCCTAATTATGACCAACTCTCATGTTTTAAAGAAAGTTAAATTATATGTAGGCTAAGGAAACAGTGCTCATTCTTTACCTTCATTTCTACCTACTATTAATGGGAATAAAACGTATTATATTGAATGTGTATCATTTCTGTTTGTTTTTATTGCTTTGCATGGTTGTTTCACTCAATCAAACAACTCAGGGCACAAGTATCCTCTTCTCCAAACATTGTGTATGAATCAGAATCTGTAGCTAGTCGTTGTTCAATGCAGTTATTTCCTGTCGACTTTGAAGAGGCCATATGGTTGTTTTGTCTGGCTACTTGACGTTGTTCAGTAGACCCAGTTTGTCTGTTCGTATAATTATTCCATTGCTGACGACATCTGTATTTATTACGGATCCCCATTAGCTGCTGCCAAAGCAGCAATATTAAGGCAGTTTATACAATTTTAAAAACATTACAATACATTCACAACACACTGTGTGCCCTCAGGCCCCTACTTCACCACTACCACATATCTACAGTACTAAGTCCATGTGTATGTATAGTGCGTATGTTATTGTGTGTGTGTATATGCATGTGTCTGTGCCAATGTTTGTGTTGCTTCACAGTCCCCGCTGTTCCATAAGGTGTTTTTTTTCCATCTGTTTTATTTAAATCTAATGTTACTGCTTGCGTCAGTTACTTGATGTGGAATAGAGTTCCATGTAGTCATGGCTCTATGTAGTACTGTGTGCCTCCCATAGTCTGTTCTGGACTTGGGGACTGTGAAGAGGCCTCTTGTGGCATGTCTTGTGGGGTATGCATGGGTGTCCGAGCTGTGTGCCAGTAGTTTAGACAGACAGCTCGGTGCATTCAACACCTCTCATAAATAAAAGTAGTGATGAAGTCAATCTCTCCTCCACTTTCAGCCAGGAGAGATTGACATGCATATTATTAATATTAGCTCTTTGTGTACATCCAAGGACCAGCCGTGCTGCCCTGTTCTGAGCCAATTGCAATTTTCCTAAGTCCTTTTTTGTGGCACCTGACCACAGGACTGAACAGTAGTCAAGGTGCGACAAAACTAGGGCCTGTAGAACCTGCCTAGTTGATAGTGTCGTTAAGAAGGCAGAGCATCAACTTATTATAGACAGACTTTTCCTCATCTTAGCTACTACTGCATCAATATGTTTTGACCATGACAGTTTACAATCTAGGGTTACTCCAAGCAGTTTATTCATCTAAACTTGCTCAATTTCCACATTATGTATTACAAGGTTTAGTTGAGGTTTAGGGTTTAGTGAGTGTTTTGTTCCAAATACAATGCTTTTAGTTTTAGAAATATTTAGGGCCGACTTATTCCTTGCCACCCACTCTGAAACTAACTGCAGCTCTTTGTTGAGTGTTGCAGTCATTTCAGTCGCTGTAGTAGCTGATGTGTATAGCGTTGAGTCATCTGCATACATAGACACTCTGGCTTTACTCAAAGTCAGTGGCATGTCGTTAGTAAGAATTGAAAAATCAAGGGGCCTAAACAGTTACCCTGGGGAATTCCTGATTCTAACTGGATTATATTTGAGAAGCTGGAAGTAACACCCTCTGTGTTCTGTTAGACAAGTAACTCTTTATCCACATTATAGCAGGGGGTGTAAAGCCATAACACATACGTTTTTCCAGCAGCAGACTATGATCATTAACTTCTCTAGGGCCAGTGGGACGATTTCGTCCCACCTACGTAACAGCCAGTGGAATCCCGTGGCGCGTTATTCAAATACCTTAGAAATGCTATTACTTCAATTTCTCAAACATATGACTATTTACACCATTTTAAAGACAAGACTCTCGTTAATCTAACCACACTGTCCGAATTGAAAAAGGCTTTACAACGAAAGCAAAACATTAGATTATGTCAGCAGAGTACCCAGCCAGAAATAATCAGACACCCATTTTTCAAGCTAGCATAGAATGTCACATAAACCCAAATCACAGCTAAATGCAGCACAAACCTTTGATGATCTTCATCAGATGACAATCTTAGGACATTATGTTATACAATACATGCGTGTTTTGTTCAATCAAGTTCATATTTATATCAAAAAACTGCTTTTTACATTAGCATGTGACGTTCAGAACTAGCATTCCCACCGAACACTTCTGGTGAATTTACTAAATTACTCACGATAAACATTCACAAAAAACACAATTATTTTAAGAATTATAGATACAGAACTCCTCTATGCACTCGCTATGTCTGATTTTAAAATAGCTTTTCGGTGAAAGCACATTTTGCAATATTCTAAGTAGATAGCCCGGCATCACAGGGCTAGCTATTTAGACAGCCAGCAAGTTTAGCCCTCACCAAAGTCAGATTTACTATAAGAAAAATGTTATTACCTTTGCTGTCTTCGTCAGAATGCACTCCCAGGACTTCTACAACAAATGTTGGTTTGGTTCAAAATAATCCATAGTTATATCCAAATAGCGGCGTTTTGTTCGTGCGTTCAAGACACTATCCGAAAGGGTAAAGAAGGGTGACGCGCCCGACGCGTTTCGTGACAAAAAAAATTGAAATATTCCATTACCGTACTTCGAAGCATGTCAACCGCTGTTTAAAATCAATTTTTATGCAATTTTTCTCGTAAAAAAAGCGATAATATTCCGACCGGGAAATCGTGTTTTAGTACAAAGAGAGAGAAAATAAAAACATGGTGTCGCCCCGTGCATGCGCCTCAGTCTGATGGTCCTCTGATAGACCACTTACCAAAGGCGCTAATGTGTTTCAGCCAGGGGCTGGAATTACATCATTCAGCTTTTTCCCGGGTTCTGAGAGCCTATGGGAGCCGTAGGAAGTGTCACGTTACAGCAAAGATCCTAAGTTTTCAATAAACAGAGCCAAGAAGCCCAAGGAATGGTCAGAGAGGGCACTTCCTGTACAGAATCTTCTCAGGTTTTTGCCTGCCATATGAGTTCTGTTATACTCACAGACACCATTCAAACAGTTTTAGAAACTTTAGGGTGTTTTCTATCCAAAGCCAATAATTATATACATATTCTAGTTTCTGGGCAGTAGTAATAACCAGATTAAATCGGGTACGTTTTTTATCCGGCCGTGTAAATACTGCCCCCTAGCCCTAACAGGTTAATGTCAAAAGCTGACAACAATAATTTTTTTCACCTCTTCCACACCGACTATGGAATTCAAAAGTACAATTCTTGTCTATTATCAGCGTTTGTTGCTGGCATGCCATCCCTAAGTTTGCATATCTTGCCAATGAAAAAGTCATTAAAGTAGTTTGCAATATCAGTGGGCTTTGTAATGAATGAGCCGAGTTGGCTTTTTTCCCCAAAAATTTCATTTAAGGTGCCCCAAAGCTTTTTACTATCATTCTTTATATAATTTCTTTGTTTCATAGTGTAGTTTATTTTTCTTTTCTTTTAATTTAGTCACATTGTTTCTCAATTTGCAGTACATTTGCCAATCAGTTGGGCTGCCAGACTTAATTGCCATACCTTGTGCCTCATCCCTCTTAACCATACAATTTTTCCATTCTTCATCTAAGCTTTACAGGAATATGGTTCTGAATATAGGCCGCAACAGCGCCCCCGTTGGCATAACCATGTATTGCTACCACTATCAAAGGTATAATTGAAGTGAGTTTCAGAGAGTCAGAATATGAATGTCATCTGTTACAAGCAAGTTATTGACTTCATGGACCTTGTTTCTTAGGCTACATACGTTAATATGGGCCATTTTTAGCACTTAATGCTTTACTGGGAAGCTTATCAGAGGTAGACTTACTCATGTTATTTACATTGGAGCTGATAGTATAGGGTGAGCTGCATAAAGTGGTCTTCCTACTATTGCACACCGCCTCAGTGCTAACAGTGTAACTCTGGTTTATAGGTTCATGATTACTGCTTACAATAGCTGTAGGATAAACAGATGTATTTGGTGCAATTAGGGGTACATAAATTAAATTACTTACATTGTGTTTGCCAATGCCCCTAAGATCATGTACATTTGATGCAGCATTATGACGACTCATTGTCACAATGGTAGGGATTAACTGAACAGGTCTTGGATCATTTACCAGTTATTGTTTCTACGCAGCCTTCAAATGCGTGGACAGAGTCCTGGAGCCAAGATGATTTGGATGAACTCCATCATTCCTGTAGAGTATCTTATGTTTCTAGAAGGTGTCAAAGTTATCAATAAAAGTGACTCCAGCAGAGCTACAGTAGTCTTTTAGCCAGATGTGTAATGCCAGCAGTCTGCTGAATCTTTCACACCCGCGGCCCAACGATGGTACCGGACCTGAAATTATTGGCAGTTTTTTGGAGTCTTTTAATGCTAAACTCAGTTCTTTAAAATCCATTTTTCAAATGTTCCGAGCTAGCCCTTCTGATGTCGTTTGACCCCACACGGACTATAACAATGTCAGCTCCCGGCATCTGTGGTAGAACAGTCGGAAGCAGCCTTGTTATGTCCTGTACTCTTGCTCCTGGGTAGCACAGGGTTTTTGCCTTGGGGACCAAGATGTTTCTCTCCATTGAGCTGCCAATGATGACAGCTGGTGATGTGAATGGGTCAGTCTCTCAGGCAGTCTCGAGGTCTAGTGAGGCTGGGAGCTCCGAGGATCTGAACCCGAAGGTAGAAGCCACCGGAGAGGGAGACAGAATCGAGGACGAAGACGCAGGTACCTCCGAATCTGATCCTGATTGGGAAGCCACCAAGGACGAAGGCGCCAGAGCCTCTGGCTCCAGGGCGGCAAAGCTGTTTCTGGTCTGTGTCAGTTCCGGGCTCAACATCTCCACGGAGACCCCCATTGCCAGAGGACGCTTTCTTTGACTTCCACGGCTAGTGACATACCTCCATGGCTGGTTGGGTCGAGAACAGCTCCGTTCTCCAGGAAAGGGGGAGACCCCTTCTGGCATGGAACCCTGCCTAGTACCGGCCAGTCGGCTGTGGAGAGCCGACACGGCAGTGAAACTTCCACCAGACCAGAGCGGCGTCCGGCTACTGGGGTGGAAGAAAAAGTAGGTGGGTGTGGGTTCCCCAGTAGTTTACGTAGGTTTGCTTCTTGCTTGCTAAGAGTAGCTACTTCACTCCTGTAGTCATCCACAAGCAAGCAGTTACTGTCGTTATGTCGTGATCCAAGCCCATGCTTGCTTGCTATTATTTATTCTCGCCTAGGCATGTTCACCGAGCAACAGATCATTAGAAAATAAAAAAAAATGTAGATAGTTTATTTTGATCGCACAAATGTGGCATAAGTGTCAGGAGAGAAAAGATTTGCTCCTCTCCATAGTGAGACAATATATGGGGCAAGTGAATTAGCCTACCTTCATCTAAATCTGTCTGGAATAAATGCAGGGAGTAGTAGCCAGCCATGCTATTTATTAGCCTATTTTGTTGATAATTGAATAGGACCAATTAAGTAAATCATGTGCATTTTGATCTGTCTGTCGTTTGCTAGGCTTGGGCGGTATACCGTATATCAGGGTATTTGGAAAAAGCCACGTGATGGGTTTTCAATACCTTCAAAACTATTTACTTTAAGTTTTTCTATGAATTTGAATATTTGTAGCTACTTTTTAAAGTTAATACCTGCATTCAACTTGTGCAATATGTAAGGAGATAAAGCAGATTGCGTTCTTCATTTCACCTGTCACATAATGAAGCTTACCATAGCTCTCCAGAACAGTTGAGCCAGTCAGCTGTTTGTTTGTAAATAGCACAACGGGAGAAAGCGGAAGCTGGTGAGTCCATAGCGTTCTGTCTATCGGCGATACTAAATTATGTTTGCCATCAGATATATTACAGCAGCTTTCTGCCAGAAGTCAAAGGGCTCTGGATGAGTAATTTTTTCCCTGTGCTTCCTACTAGCATTTTTTTCCCCTCCTCCTCTGCTCCGCGTACAGATGCTGCTCTTTCTTCAGAAAAGCATGCGACAACTTTGTTCATTTGCACAATTTCTCTCGTTCACTTTTGCTTGTAAATGTCCACACATTCGGTAGCTACTAGCTATGCTTGTATAACTTTGAGCTAGATGACTGTCTTTGCAATTAGTTTGTTTGTTTTCACGTGTTAGCATTTAGCTATGTGACTTCGCTAGTAGTTTGTGCTAATTTTGATAGCATTCTGGTAATAGAGGACATGCGTTTTTAAAGCCCCCTTGTGTGCTATGCCGGTAATACCGTAAATCCTGGCATGAGACGATATGAAAATCTGGAAACCGCCCAAGCCTAACGTTTACCTTTGGACAATGTGTGTGAATGAGTGAACGAACACAACGATGCGCTCTGAGTGATGCGCACTTGAGGTACAGTACCAGTCAAAAGTTTGGATACCCCTACTCATTCAAGGGTTTTTCTTTATTTTTTACTATTTTCTACATTGTGGAATAATAGTGAAAACACCAAAACTATGAAATAACACATATGTAATCATGTAGTAACCAAAACAATTGTTATACAAATCAAAATATATTTTATATTTGAGAATCTTCAAAGTAGCCACCCTTTGCCTTGATGACAGCTTTGCACACTCTTGGCATTCTCTCAACTAGCTTCACCTGAAATGCTTTTCCAACAGACTTGAAGGAGTTCCCACATATGCCGGTCATCTGGTGCAGCACTCAGTCACTCTCTTTATTGGTCAAATAGCCCTTACACAGCCTGGAAGTGTTTTGGGTCATTTGTCCTGTTGAAAAACACATGATAGTCCCCCTGCGCAAACCAGATGAGATGGCGTATCACTGCAGAATGCTGAGGTAGCCATACTGGTTAAGTGTGCCTTGAATTCTAAATAAATCACTGACAGGGTCACCAGCAAAGCACCCCCACACCTCCTCCTCCATGCTTCACGGTGGGAACCACACATGCGGAGATCATCCGTTCATCTACTCTGCGTCTCAAAAGGACACAGCTGTTGGAACTAAAAATCACAAATTTGGATTCATCAGACCAAAGGACAGATTTCCACCGGTCTAATGTCCATTGCTTGTGTTTCTTGGCCCAAGCAAGTCTCTTCTTCTTATCGGTGTCCTTTAGTAGTGTTTCTTTGCAGCAATTCTGATTCACGCAGTCTCCTCTGAACAGTTGATGTTGAGATGTGTCTGTTACAATTTCTGAATCTGGTAACTTCATTAGTTATCCTCTGCAGCCGAGGTAAATCTGGGTCTTCCTTTCTTGTGGCGGTCCTCATGAGAGCCAGTTTCATCATAGCGCTTGATGGTTTTTGCAACTGCACTTGAAGAAACTTTCAAAATTCTTAAAATGTTCCGTATTGACTGACCTTCATGTCTTAAAGTAATGATGGACTGTCGTTTCTCTTTGCTTATTTTAGCTGTTCTTGCCATAATATGGACTTGGTCTATTACCAAATAGGGCTACCTGTATACCACCCCTACCTTGTCACAACACAACTGATTGGTTCAAACGCATAAAGAAATGAAACACAATTAATCCACAAATTAACTTAACAAGGCACATCTGTTAATTGAAATGCTTTCCAGGTGACTACCTCATGAAGCTAGTTGAGAGAATGCCAAGAGCGTGCAAAGGGTGGCTACTTTGAAGAATCTCAAATATAAAATGTTTTTATTTGTTTAACACTTTTTTGGTTACTACATGATTCCATGTGTTATTTCATAGTTATGTCTTCACTATTATTCCACAATGTAGAACATAGTAAAAATAAAGAAAAACCGTTGAATGACTAAGTGTGTCCAAAATGTTGACTGGTATCGTATATGCTTTACCAGCATTTAAAACACACTTCCGGGTTATCTAATCACAAGTAAATCCGATGAGTATCAAGTGTGATAAAACGGATATGATTACGAGTATGACAAGATCAGCACCCCCTAGCCGAAATATATTTTCACTTGTTTTTTAACCTGAGCACTTATTGCTGCAGGAGGGTGAGATGGTGGCTCTCGGCTGCCGCTTCAGTGGACGGGGGAGGGTCCGCTGTGTGTGAGACAGGGGAGCAGGGCAAGCAGAGCGTGAGAGAGACTTGTAGCTGCCATTGGTTATTTATCATCCCATCTGATAGTGCTGGTCTTGACTGCACAGTAGACAAGCTAGCTAAAATAGCCAGCTAGCTACTACATTTTGCTGTGCTTTCTTTCTCCCTGTCCTAGTCTACAAATAAAACACCCACAGCCTACCTGTTGGCCTAATCCCTCTCATTTAGCTCACTTTTAATTGAGTAATTTTAATTCCATCTTGCATTGATTAAAGATCTCTCACTTCACTTGCTACACATTGGCCGACCAAAACAACAAGCTACACACGTGAAACGGGTGTATGTAAGTTACCGGGCAGGCATGTCATAAAAATTACATTAAAGGTTTGTTTTATTAAATTCAAGGCCCAGTGCAGCCAAAAACATGATTTTCCTGCGCTTTATATACATTTCCACACTATGAGGTTGAAATAACACTGTGAAATTGTGAAAATTATGATAATGCCATTTTAGTGTAACAGCACTTTGAGAAGACCGCCTAAAATCGCAGTCTATTTTGGTGGGATAGAGTTCTGGCCTACTCACTCAGACCACTCCCAGACAGTCTTAGCAAAATTCTTACTTGAGAAATTGCTCTTTGCTAAGAAGCTATGTTTATTTTTTTACAATTTTGATTTGAAACAAATCACAGTAAGTTACTTAATTGTTACCCAGAAATTATTTGATAGAGATAAAAACAGCTGCATTTGGCCTTTAAGAATTTTAAAAAGGCAGTGGCAGCAAATAGGGAGTTTTCAAACACCCTGCAGGAAACCACTTTCTCAAAGCTACGGATCACGTTCTGTGCATTTGTTATTTTAAACAACAAAAAATCTACGTAGTTGCTGCTCACTTCCCCTCCCTTCATGTTTCTCTCTTTACTCTCTACCTCTTCTGAACGATGGTGATGTAGCCTACTGTATGTCTCTGCCTCATATTTCTGAACAGCTGAAATAAAAACCCTGCAGCGATTTGAAAAAGCATTCAAGGCCATTATGGAGGCTACAAGCTTCTCTGTCTGTTGTAACGGATATTGCAGTTGCACATGCAGGACGCAGTCCCTACACATTGCATTAGAGAAAAAACAATCTGCGTTTTGTGTGATGATGTAGACTTATCTTTATAATTGCTGTCATATTGTAGCCATTAGCAAGAGTTGTTAAAAACAACACTACTACTTTGACTGCCTGCCTCCTGCTCAGCCAATGTTGGCAATGGTAAATGAAAAAAAGAACATTCAATTGCTAATTAGTGTGTGTGTTGCTTATGTGTGATATGCTGCCTAGTTGTATGTAACTCCCCACTTGAGTTTTGCATTGGGGTAAAAAACTATCTGCGAGTTTGTGCGAACATGTCTTTTGTGTACAACATGTAAATAAATAGCTGCATGTAGCCTAACTCCTGCTGAGAAAACAACAGGAATCGCGCTTATGCTCAACAGCCTAATGAGACATGGAATGCAGTAGTTGGAACATGTTGACCATGTCCTTTATGTACAACATGAAGTGTGTAGGCTACACCAGACAAAGGCTCTCATCGCCGATCAAAATGCAGTGGAGCACTGAGCTGCAGCTATAAAGCTGGCGTAAAAAGAATCCTGCACAAGCACAGAAATCTCTTTTTTTTTGCCACGACAAATCGAGTTTCCAGAAAATCTGGAACCGTAGTCACTTCAGAATTTAAAATGCCATGGTATATCCTTGTACGTAACAATGGCAAATTGATTATTTATTTTAGACCAAGCCTTTTCATTGTTGAAATAGACCACTCTTTTTTTCTCTAAAAATTTATACTTACAGTGCATTCGGAAACTATTCAGACCCCTTGACTTTTTCCCCACATTGTTACATTATAGCCTTATTCTAAATGTTCCTCATCAATCTACACACAATACCCCATATTGACAAAGTGAAAACAGGTTTAGATTTTTTGCACACTTAAAACACACAAAAAAACTGAAATACCTTATTTTACAGAAGTATTCAGACCCTTTGCTATGAGACACGAAATTGAGCTCAGGTGCATCCTGTTTTCATTGATCTTCTTTGACATGTTTCTACAACTTGATTAATTGATTGGACATGATTTGGAAAGGCACACACCTGTCTATAAAAGGTCCCACAGTTGACAGTGCATGTCAGAGCAAAAACCAAGCCATAAGGTCGAAGGAATTGTCTGTAGAGCGTCGAGACAGGATTGTGTCGAGGCACAGATCTGGGGAAGGGTACCAAAACATTTCTGCAGCATTGAAGGTGCCTAAGAACACAGTGGCCTCTGTGGAGATTGGAGAACTTTCCAGAAGGACAACCATCTCTGCAGTACTCTACCAATCAGGCCTTTATGATAAAGTGGCCAGACGGAAGCCACTCCTCAGTAAAAGGCACATGACAGCCTGCTTGGAGTTTGCCAAAAGAAACCTGAAGGACTGTCAGACCTTGAAACAAAATTCTCTGGTCTGATGAAACCAAGATGGAACTCTTTGGCCTGATGTTCACCTTCAACGCGACAACGACCCTAAGCACACGACCAAGACAATGCAGGAGTGGCTTCGGGACAAGTCTCTGAATGTCCTTGAGTGGTCCAGCCAGAGCCCAGACTTGAACCTGATCTAACATCTCTGGAGACCTGAAAATAGCTGCGCAGCGACGCTCCCCATCCAACCTGACAGAGTTTTAGAGGATCTGCCAAGCTTGTAGAGTCATATCTAAGACTTGCTTCAACAAAGTAATGAGTAAAGGGAATGAATAATTATGGATATGTGATATGTGTTTTTTTTTAATACATTTGCAAAAATTTAAAAACCTGTTTTTGCTTCATCATTATGGGATACTGTGTACCCACCCCTAGGTTCAACAGTCTAAAACGTAATGGATTTTAACCTGTTTTGAAACAATAAACCTTCCCAAGTAGTCAACTCTCAACTTTGTGACAACAACGTGAATAGAAGTATAATAATATTATTAATAATAATAATAATAATAATAATAAGTAAAAAACCTCAATGGAATACATTAGAATAATACTGAAATAAAATCTGTCACCTTGATATAGGCGCTGGGGTAGATCTTGTGCACTGCGTCTCCAGGGGCCCGTCCTGCCTCCCTGTCCAAGTAATAACTCTGCACAAACACTGCATGATCGCTAAGGCAACGCACCCACACGTCACCTTCCCCTTTACACTCCAGCTGCACCCCTTTACCAATGTGAAGTCTAAAGCCAGGAAGGAAGGAAAGAAGCAGACAGAGAAAGACAGTAAAAAAAAATGTAAAAGCCTTCACATTTTGCTAGTGTATTTTTCCAAAACTATGGATGATGTTCTGCTTAGCCATTTCATTTAGCAAAGACATTAAATCATTCCTTGTTCTATAAATCTTTCCTTTTTTCTATTTGATATGGTAGAGTACCTAGCTCTCTCGATGGCCTCTGTCCTGTGGACGTTGCTGAGCTGTCCCAGGCAGAAGCGGTCCCCTCCTGAGGGATCCACGTACCCGTCCACTGTCACCGTGGGGCAGCTGGCCGGAACCTTGAACGTCTCCCCCACCTGAACATCCATCTCAAAGTAGGCAATGGAGCACCAGTAGTCAGGGGCTGGAACAGAACAAGAACACCACATTCAATTCACATGGTCTCTGTACTATTTCACAACACATACCGGATCAAATGGGGACACATACCGTACATACAGAACTAACTCTCTGAGTAACGTTTCACAGACTCACCCGGGTGATTTGAGATGGGGGGCTGGAATGCAATGTCATCGCTGACCATCCCTGGAAAAGAATGTCATGTAATTAAGACAACGGTGTTGTTTGGTGTAGTTTGTACTGCTTGGCTCAAAGGAGTACAAATGAATGTCGAATGACATAACATTGACTATTTGACATTATATGTGCACGTTTACATCCTTTCTGGGAAACAGCTCTCTCCTTTTACAAGAACTCAATTTTTGCATTAGTTCAAGGTTAGCTTGTTGCTTTGAGGGATATAGAATCTGTAAGGCTCAGATGTTGGCAGCACCCTTAGATATATGCCCAGAGAGGGGGATAACACAGCCACTCACAGTAGTGTGGGGTGTGGGGCATGGGTTGGTGGTGCTGCAGGTGCCCATTCTGGTGGTGAGGCACTGAGGGGGTGAAGTTCCCATTTCTCGACCAGCCTGAGGCGGCATCTGAAAGCAGAACAATCACCAGTTGCATCAGACCATAAGCACAGATAGAAAATACCATGACCTAAAAATAACTCAATCACACACATAATCAACTATTACAACGGGCTATGGTCACAGGGCTGAGAGGAATTCTATAACTGACCAAGGAGGAATTAACCCCTAGAGAGGCAATGTGGTAATGCTGAAAAGCTTTTTGAGAGAATATCCAGATTCTGAGAAGTAAATGGGGTTACGGTGAAAAGCAACAGGGCAGTAATTTGTGGGCTGGCGGAAGTACACAGTGTACAAAACATTAGGAACACCTTCCTAATATTGAGTTGCACCCACCCCCCCCTTTGCTCTCAGAACAGCCTCAATTCGTCAGAGGTGTTGAAAGCGTTCCACAGGGATGCTGGCGCATGTTGACTTCAGTGCATAGTTGTGTCAAGTTGGCTGGATGGCCTTTGGGTGGTGGACCATTTTTGATACACACGGAGAACTGTTGAACGTGAAAAACCCAGCAGTGTTGCAGTTCTTGACACACTCAAACTGGTGCGCCTGGCACCTACTACCATACCCCGTGCAAAGGCACTTTGATCTTGCCCATTCAGCCTCTGAATGCCACACATACACTATCCATGTCTCAATGCTTAAAAATCCTTCTTTAACCAGTCGCCTCCCCTTCATCTACACTGATTGATTTAACAGGTGACATCAACAAGGGATCATAGCTTTCACCTGGTCAGTCTATTATTATTTTGTATTTTTTTATTTAACTAGGTAAGTCAGTTAAGAACCAATTCTTATTTACAATGACGGCCAAACCTGGACAACGCTGGGCCAATTGTGTGCCGCCCTATGTGACTCCCAATCACGGCCGGATGTGATACAGCCTGAATTCGAACCAGGGACTGTAGTGACGTCTCTTGCACTGAGATGCAGTGCTTTAGACCGCTGCGCCACTCGGGAGAAAATGTAATGGAAATAGTTCATAAAGTTTGTTACACTCATCGTAGGTTTCCATTGTCATGGTCTATGGAGGGAAGATGAATGTGAGTGCTACCTGTAATGATTGTTTGAAAGTGCAGGTGATTGTTAGTGACATAGGCAGGCAGTGTGAGTGCTAAGCTGTTATTTTTAGGCTGTTGGATGCAGATGCCCACTCACTTTAATGGTGTTTGACAGGGCTGGGGTCAATTCCATTTAAATTCGGTAAATTCAAGAAGCAAATGGAATTAACCCCAAACTTGGTATTGTATGAAATGTGGAGGGCCAAGTGTGGGTGCTTACTGTGATGGTATGTGGCACTCTGTGCCAGGGGGAAGCCGCTCTGCCCCTGTGAAGGCCCTGGGCCTGGCCTTGAGGATAGCTGCCGCAGCCCTTCACTGTTATGGCTCCCTGACAGAAGGCTAGTGGACTGGGCTACAGAGGCAGGAGCAGGATGGGCCAGAGTGAGTGAGTGAGTAGGAAAAACATATGCAAACACACCCAGACCCAAACACTCCACAATACAGACACACACAAACAAAAGTGATTAGGAATTACACCTCAGAAAAAGGAAAAAGCTTCTCAGCATGACCCTGACTGGGGTATGAGGGAGCCACTGTATCCTGTATTTATGTCAGGAGCGTATTCACCACAAAATGAAGTGTTACATTTAAGGGGAGTAATGAACTGCAAGACAAGGGAGGGTTAAACACAATGCAGTATCTCACTTGAGGCTCCAGCGGCGAGACTGGAGAAGGCAGAGGTAGAGGCTGAGCTGCTGCCCTCAGGGGGAGGGAGCAGAGCCGAGCTGCTGAACAACTCCTGGGGACCCCCTGGTCTGGAGGGCTGGTGCTGGATGGTCTGGTGGTGGCCATCCACACCAGAGTGAGATGGCTGGTTCTCAAATTCATACTCATCTTTGACCATGAGTGTGCCTGGTAGGGCAGGGAGGGTGAGAGGGTCAACGTTTTGGGGAACTTCACTTGAATCCTCTGTTGTGAACTGCAAATTACTAGTACAGGGCAAGACCCTTCCTTACCTGAGCTTGAAAGAGTCAGTCCTGACAGGTCTGTGAAGAGAAGTAGAGGGACACAAATAAGATCCAACTTAAAATTCAGAGGGGTTTAACAGTATTCAAGAGAGAGGAGAAAACAAATCCCACTCACCAATCCCTGGTGATACCACCCTCTCGTAGTGGTATGGGTTAACACACACGTTGTCAGCTTTGAGGTCAAAGGCAAACTGGCAGTATTTCACATGCTTCAGTTCATTCTTTTGCAGGTCAGGCCACCGCCACAATCTGGCATAGATCACATGGGGGAAGCCTTTACGCCCTGCGACCTGAGAGCACAGAGAAGACATGTTATGAACTAAGCGCAGCAGTCATCTGAGAAAATAGTTCAGCCCGTAATGTGAGTCTAATATCTTCTATCCATCAGCAGGTTGGTATTCATTAGGCACCAATGGGACTGAAACAGGGAGGGACTACCTGAACTTGTCCAATAAACACTTTTTTTGGTGCCCTAATATTAAATTACTCAGCTACCCCATTACCTGCAGCCGTCCATCCAAGGTGCGCTGTATGGTGACACACTTGCTGGGGTGAGCTCCGTTGGTGGTGATGGCTGTGATGAGAGAATCTAGCTCATCTTTCTTCTCCTTCAGTTTCTTGACGAGGCTCTCGATGGCTCGCTTGGCGAATGTCTCGCTCTCTCCACCCTGTCTGTGGCACATCAGGCTGTGTACGATACTCAAGCAAGCGTCGTTGCTTGTGGGGGTGTTTGTGATCGACATCTTGCTCACCGTTCTACAGTCTCTATTACTTGAAGTTCAATCTTATGTTTAATTCTCACTCTAGGAATGAGTCAAACCCATCCTCAGAAGCCTTTTGCTAGGGTGAGAATGGCATGTGTCCTGTTCACTCTACATATGTAGGGGTGTCCAGGACAGTCTGCAGTAAGGTAAACAGAAAATAATGTTAGTTGTACTAGCTTACTACTATTTCTGTGATTTCACATCAATGCAGAAAAGCATTGCCTGACAGCAAATTAATGATGCCGACAAACGTTAGCTAGCTACTTTTCTACAAAACCTTAAGTTACAGAAACAAAAATATTACTTAGCTACAAAAACAAATTAACGTTGCATAAAACGCGTCAAATCGTGTCTAAGAGACTACCAAATGCCTAAGCTAACTTAGTTGACATTTTGGGGCGACGGGTAGCTTAGTGGTTAGAGCGTTGGGCCAGTAACAAGATCGAATCCCCGACCTGACAAGGTAAAAATCTGTAGTTCTGCCCCTGGACAAGGCAGTTAACCCACTGTTCCCCGGTAGGCCGTCATTGTAAATAAGAATTTGTTCTTAACTGGCTTGCCTAGTTAAATAAAGGTTCCATGTTTTTTTTATTACATCTTGACACATTTCCTAAGTAGGCTAATGCCAGTCGTTTACAAATCCAAGGATGATGTGCCCCGTGTGGTTAAATTGTAATAGTCAGTGGAAAATACATACAAGCAGCTATGTATTTATCGGACTTACCTGGGTCTCCAGTGTTTAGTACAGTTTAGTACAGCCGATTAGCACATAGCTAGTTACTTTAGCGATAGCTTGCTAACGGTAGTCGTCAACAAAACCAGTGTTTTCTGAATCGAAGTTCGAGCCAATACTCGATTATCATCTGGTTATGAGATATTTTGCGACTGTATTTTACGTTTTTCAATTGTGCCAGTGACTAAACAAAACCAACATGTTTGCAATATACTCGTAAACAATGGTATAGCGCCAGCTACAAAAATAAACTCCCTGAAACGCCCTCGCGACTCCAGCAGTGCCGCTTATGCCATGCCAGCAGCAGGGGGCGCTTGTTTTGTGAGCGCTTTGCTCGAGCTCAGAGGTCAGGCTGGTCGGCTAAAAGTTGGCCCTAGGGCTGATAAGATCAGTTGTGGTTTCTTATCGTTTGTATGTGTTCATTCGATTTTCCACTCATAACAGACAAATGTAATTTAAAATGTTAAACCTGTCTACAAACTCATGTAGAAGTGTTTAGTCCTGTGGGGTCTGTTAAAAACAAAGAAATGCCAGCATCAGTTCTGCTCCTGGTTGTGTATAGCCTAGAAATGTATATTTCTCCCTTTTTTACCAGGTAAGTTGACTGAGAACACATTCTCATTTACAGCAACAACCTATGGAATAGTTACAGGGGAGAGGAGGAGGAGGATGAATGAGCCAATTGGAAGCTAGGGGTTTTTAGGTGGCCATGATGGTTTAAGGGTGAGATTGGGAATTTAGCCAGGACACCAGGGTTAACACCCCTACAATAAGTACCATTGGATCTTTAGTGACCACAGAGAGTCAGGACACCCATTTAACCATTTAACAGCCTACACAGGGCAATGTCCCCAATCACTGACCTGGGGCATTGGGATCTTTTTATTTATCAGAGAAAAGAGAGCCTCCTACTGGCTCTCCCATCCAGGACCAACCCTGCTTAGCTTCAGAGGCAAGCAAGCAGTGGGATAGAGGGTGGTATGTAATTTGTTTTAAGTAAAGTAAATGTACCATAGGTCTATGTGCATATCCAACACTCTGGAGATTTGATCTGGAATTTAATTCAACAACACCATATGCCAACCATGTCTTCATGCTGCAAAACAGTTTATTTTTCCTGAAGATAATTAATTGCCACAGGATTAAATGTCAAATGAAATTGACAAAATAAATAACCATCATAATTCATAAAGTGAGTACTCTGAAATAATATCTGAAACAGCCCCATAGGTAAGTACAGTATAGCTGTGATTCACAAATGCATGGCAGTGAAGTGCAAATCTGGACTCAGTCATTCAGTGTTATTCCATAGAGGTTGTCTCTCCTTCAGTCCACTGACAACAGAAACTGGGTAATGATGTGACGTGTTTTTCCATCTGTCCTGTAGACAAAGCCATGATTAGGGCTGCCGAGTGGCCATGTTAGACAAGGGAGGTGGGAGGCAGCTGTGGGTAGAGAGAGAACGTCCAATACAGAGAGGCTGGCTGGGGGGTGGATCGTCCATAGAGATTGTTGGTGTTGGGGCCCAGGAATCTGACAGCACCCTCTCCCAACTGCTCACCACTTGGAATGGCGTCTCATCCTGAGTGATGGTCTACAAGTCTCCAGGCCCTGACACCTCTTTATCACCATCACATTGAGGTGGGGAGGGGGAGAAAGCGGCTCGCGTGGCATGTGGCTTTAGAAGGAAGTGTGATTGTGGGGTGGGAGGGAGTGTGAGTCAGACTGGGGCAAATAGATTACCCCACAAATAAGTGGGTAGAATGGATTTGAAACAACCATGTGGTTCTATGGACATGGAGAGTATTATGTATTCAGGAAAAATAACATTTAGCAAACAAACTTCATCTATGGCTCTGTGCATCATCTGTACCTTTCTGCTTCTGTTTTCTACAATTGGAGAGGATTGATGTATTTCTGCAATGATCTGCAATAAAGAAAATAAATGACACTTGTGTATTGTTTTTCTTTGCTTTCACATTCTCTTCTCTGACTTAACACTTGAAAGGTTGTCCATATAGCAAGTTCATTGTTCAGTGCCCTTTTTGCACAATGCAACTCTATTCAAAGCAATATTAATTTCAGGTTCACTTATGCTGTAGTGCACTTGTATTCTTGGCTTGTCTGCATGCCTTTAACGGAGAACCTCAAACAAAGTGTAATCTCTAACGCATTTCACTAGGCTCTAGTCAATCATGGAAGCACACAGGGTTGGGGAGTAACTGATTGCGTATAATCGATTACATGTAATCTGATTACAAAAAAATGGTAACCATAATCAGTTACATTACCAGCAAACATATTGTAATTTGATTACAGATACTTTTTAAAAACTAGTTCACTTCTTGGATTACTTTTAAATTCAGAAAGGGTGTTTGCTGATAAAAAAAAAAAAAAAGTACAATACAGTATGCCATCATTGTAAATAAGAATTTGTTCTTAACTGACTTGCCTAGTTAAATAAAAAAAGACACCTTTCTGTTTTCTCAATGACATTCAATTCAGAATTGGAAAAAGACGCAAGTTTTAGTTTGTTCCACCTGAGCGAGTCTGACCTCAAGTCAGAGACCTCTGATGACACACCAAATGTGTTTGATGAATAATTTTTGTCTTCTTCTAATGCCGCTTAATAAAAAAAAGTAATCAGATTACGTTACTGAGTTTGGGTAATCTAGAAGTTACATTACTGACCGCAATTTTGGACAGGTTGATAGTAACTTTAAGATAGGGGGCAGTATTGACACGGCTGGATAAAAAACATACCCGATTTAATCTGGTTACCACTCCTATCCAGTAACTAGAATATGCATATACTTATTACATATGGATAGAAAACACCCTAAATTTTCTAAAACTGTTTGAATGGGGTCTGTGAGTATAACAGAACTCAAATGGCAGGTCAAAACCTGAGAGATTCCTTTACAGGAAGTGGCCTGTCTGACCATTTCTTGAACTTCTTTTCCATCTCTATCATTTACTAAGGATCTCTGCTCTAACGTGACACTTCCCACGTCGTCCATAGGCGCTCAGAGCCCGGGAAAAAACAGAATGTCGTCATTCCAGCCCCAGGCTGAAACACATTATCGCCTTTCTCAAGTGGCCGATCAAGGGACACTGGCTTATGCGCGTGACCCCGACCGCCCCCGCCTTTGGGATTTTTTCCTCTGTTTGCCGAAAAGGAGATTCCCTGTCGGAATATTATCGCTTTTCTACGAGAAAAATGTCGTAAAAATTGATTTTAAACAGCGGTTGACATGCTTCGAAGTATGGTAATGGAATACTTAGAATTTTATTGTCACGAATTGCGCCATGCGCGTGACACTTCTTTACTATTTCGGATAGTGTCTGGAACGCACGAACAAAACGCCGCTATTCGGATATAACGATGGATTATTTTGGACCAAACCAACATTTGTTATTGAAGTAGCAGTCCTGGGTGTGCATTCTGACGAAGACAACAAAAGGTAATCAAACTTTTATAATAGTAAATATGATTATGGTGAGTGCTAAACTTGCCGGGTGTCTAAATAGCGAGCCCGTGATGCCTGGGCTATGTACTTAGAATATTGCAAAATGTGCTTTC
Organism: Salmo salar; assembly: GCF_965601325.2. Taxonomy (NCBI): domain Eukaryota; kingdom Metazoa; phylum Chordata; class Actinopteri; order Salmoniformes; family Salmonidae; genus Salmo; species Salmo salar. The sequence continues at coordinate 95,275,526 of NC_138303.1, forward strand.
ACCAAAAAGCTATTTTAAAATCGGACATATCGAGTGCATAGAGGAGGTCTGTATCTATAATTCTTAAAATAATTGTTATGCTTTTTGTGAACGTTTATCGTGAGTAATTTAGTAAAATGTTAGCGAATTCCCCGGAAGTTTGCGGGGGGTATGCTAGTTCTGAACGTCACATGCTAATGTAAAAAGCTGGTTTTTGATATAAATATGAACTTGATTGAACAAAACATGCATGTATTGTATAACATAATGTCCTAGGGTTGTCATCTGATGAAGATCATCAAAGGTGAGTGCTGCATTTAGCTGTCTTCTGGGTTTTGGTGACATTATATGCTGGCTTGAAAAATGGGTGTCTGATTATTTCTGGCTTGGTACTCTGCTGACATAATCTAATGTTTTGCTTTCGTTGTAAAGCCTTTTTGAAATCGGACAGTGTGGTTAGATTAACGAGAGTCTTGTCTTTAAATGGCTGTAAAATAGTCATATGTTTGAGAAATTGAAGTAATAGGATTTTTAAGGTTTTGAAAATCGCGCCACAGGCTGGCAGTGGCTGTTACGTAGGTGGGACGCAAGCGTCCCACCTAGCCCATAGAGGTTAACATATTACATTTAGAAAGAAACCTACCCAACCCTGAAAGCACTCACATTTGTAATAAACTTCAAACACAATTTATTCTGCTCTGCTTTAGAATACGCCTCTTTGTCTTTGCATGTAGGATATATACGAATTATCTGTTATAGTTTTTCTTTCATTTATAATATACACTGAGTGTACAAAACATTATGAACACCTGCTCTTCCATGACATAGACTGACCAGCTGAATCCAGGTGAAAGTTATGATCCCTTATTGTTGTCACTTGTTAAATCCACTTCAATCAGTGTAGATGAAGGGGAGGAGATAGGTTAAAGAAGGATTTTTAAGCCTTGAGACTATTGAGACGTGGGTTGTGTATGTGTGCCATTCAGAGGCTGAATGGGCAAGACAAAAGATGTAAGTGTCTTTGAACGGGGTATGGTAGTAGATGCCAGGTGCATTGGTTTGTGTGAAGAACTGCAACGCTGCTGAGTTTTTCACATTCAACAGTTTCCCATGTGGATCAAGAATGGTCCACCACCCAAAGGACATCCAGCCAACTTGACACAACTGTGGGAAGCATTGGAGTCAACATGGGCGAGCATCCCTGTGGAACGCTTTTGAACCCTTGTAAAGTCCATGCCCTGACGAATTGAAGCTGGATGGGTAACATTTTGTGTGTGTGTGTGTGTGTGTGTGTGTGTGTGTGTGTGGAGGGGGTGTTCTGAACGTTTTGTACACTCATTGTATAATGATATATAGTAACAATATATGCCATTTAGCAGACACAACTTAAGAGTCATGCGTGCATACATTTTACATATGGGTGGACACAGGAATCAAACCCACAATACTGACCTGGTAACCGCCATACTCTACCAACTAAGCCATACAGGACCAACCATTTAAACCAAGAGCTACTTAAACCAATAAAGTTTTGTGCATATCTGACGGTACATACCAATATCGCCAAAATGAAAGTCAAATGTATGATCACAAACTACAAAGAACAGCATGATATTCACATTTCACATTTTTTTTCTTTTTAAAAAATAATTATATTGCTGGCATTGTAAAATAGCATTTATATAATCTCAATATAATAAGAAATGTACTTTTACAAATGGGAAATGTACATAATTGAATGCACATACAGGCAGGACCCTCTTGCTATGTCATCTTCCTATTTACGCCTCCACTGTTTATCTTTGTCATACAATGTAGTTGATGCTGCAAAATATAGATATAGAAATTATTCATGCCCTTAATATGGTGTACTGTATCCATTCTGTTTACACTATATGTCTGCTAGTAGCTCACAAAGCAAGTATCCTTAATGATTGCAGAAATGTATTATTTTCAAATAGGCACTTTTGATCTGATTTTCTTCTTGATAGTGAAATTGATGACCACTCAGTCTACGTTAATCCACAGTCTCTATACCTCTCTCCTGAACCTACAGTCAGTTCTATGACTATCTACAGCCGCATTCTGACACCACCATGCCCTCGTACTTGTGCATGTAGGTGACCACTCCTCCGTCCTCGACGTAAAGGAGTGCGATGGGCTCTAACTTGGTGGGAACACAGCAGGCTGGTGACGCCTTCTGTGGAATCTTACTGCTCAGCCGACTCTGGACAATGGCGTGCTTGGTAGGCGAGACCTCAGAGGTCATAGGGTAGCTGCATACACCATTGCACTCATAGGCTTCATAGCCCAGGGGCTGTATGACCCAGGTATCCCAGCCAATGTCCTTAAACTCCACATAGAGAGGGGTCTTCTTACAGGGGTCACCCTTGGTGTTGCGGCGGATTCGGGGAGGCGTGTCGTAAATGAGGTTGGAGTACAGTTGTATGAGAGTCTCCTCGTCCAGCTCCTCTCCATCAGTGTTCCTAGCATTGCTCCCAGCCTGGTCCCCCCAATTCACCTGTGGACTCGGCTCCAGGTCAGCCAGCAGGTCATTCTCATGTTCTGTAAACTGGTTGAGCTCCCGCTTGTCCTCCTCACGATGGTCTCTGTTCTGATCATCTGAGAACACGATCACCACTGGCATGTGTTTACCATCTGAGCCCATGTCAACATCCACATCAACCAACTCTTTCCTTCCATCCTCTTCTCTGACCTGGGGGGTCTTCCCACCATCAGAACCCAGACTTGCAATGTGGACCTCCAGACGGTGGGTGGAGCTCTCTGCCTTCCGCCAAAGGTTGACCTGATGGGTCAGGTCGAAGGTAATCCAGGCATCGTCTTTACCATAGACTTGCCGGGTTGCCAGCTCCTCCATTTCCTCCATTTTGTCTGTCTCCTGCTCATTCCTTCTTCCGTCCCTCCCCTCTTCTTTCCTCCAGTGCCCCCCCCCGTGGATCTTGTAGATGGTCACCTTGCGGTCAAGGCCGGAGTAGCATCTGCGATCCCTCTGGACCAGGGTGTAGAGGCGGAGCTCGGCGGTGAGGATGTGCTCGTGGTGGGGGATGGAGATGTTGAACAGCAGGGGGTGTGTCCTCACGCCCCTGATCGTCACACTGTAGAAGGAGGAATCTGGAATTAAAATATCAATGAAGGTCTGAATTGGGTTTAGACTCAAATTGGATTTAATCAATTTTATATTAAATAATGCATCAGTAATAAGGCTTTTAATTTAGCTGTTTTTTTTATATGGTTAGAATGAATTGCAATCATATCATGTAATTTGACTTCAAGAAGAGGAAATAAGTAACTGTTAAACCAATTAAAATTTAATAAAAGTTTCTTTAAGGGCAAATATCATATTTCATTCTTGTCAAAATTTAAGGCAAACTCCATAACACTTTGAATAATTTAAAGTTAATCTCAGTTATCCAAACAAAGAGTGATTTACAGTTAGTCAAATCTTAACTTCTCTAAAAGAACAGCTGAGTATCAGTGTACATTTTTAATATACTTTTGAAGTTGTATTGGTCAATAGATTGTATAGTGCTATTGTTCTCAAGTTAATTTGAGTTGCTTAATAATGTTAGCTAAATAAACAATTAATCATATCCAAAGATAATTTTTTTCAAAATGATGAAAAGTTAAACATTTAAAAAACAATGTCTTCAGACAAATATAAGTACATGTTGTACCTTCATTCTTGAAACTACGCACTATGTTGGCAGAGGGCATGGCCGTGCGATCGTTGGCAAAGCGGTTGTACAGTTCCAGCATGTATTCTGGTGGCTCTTTACGGGCTGCACGGGGCCTTGGCCGGGGGCCCAGCTCTGTGAGGTTCAACGTGGACAGAAACTGACCCTGAAAGTCCTGCATGTCCAGGTCTTCATTCTGCTCCAACATGGAGGTATCCACCAGACCTCTAGCCCCAGGGCCCCTTCGAAGCTCCTCAGGTGACATGATGGGACTGCCCTGGCTCAAACCAGGCAGCAACAGAGTCAGGAGGCTCAGAGAGTAGATGTAGCCCAGTATGGAGAACACTGGAGTAACCATGACTGCCTGAGTCAAAGGCAGGTTCAGGTCCAAAGGATGAGTATCAAGTATGGAAATAGAATAGGATCCTCAGCAGAAGATACCTGCGGAACAGTTCCACCCTATCCAACGGCAGTTTGTCTCGGGGCTGACAGGGTGGTGTGGGGGTCGAGGGAAAACAGCTTTGTCCTTGTTGATCTTGTGATTGGGTGCAGAGGGCAGGGCGGGATGTGTTGTCCACCTCACTGTGCTGACATGTTGGAGATGTCACTTGGGCTCTGCTCGCACTCTGCCTCTCTCTGGGCCAGCCAGCCTGCTGACGACCACTAATTCCAACTCCGCTCATCTTCTATCTACCGCACTCTGCCTCTCTCTGGGCCAGCCAGCCTGCTGACGACCACTAATTCCAACTCCGCTCATCTTCTATCTACCGCACTCTGCCTCTCTCTGGGCCAGCCAGCCTGCCGACGACCACTAATTCCAACTCCACTCATCTTCTATCTACCGCACCCTGCCTCTCTCTGGGCCAGCCAGCCTGCTGACGACCACTAACTCCAACTCCACTCATCTTCTGTCTACTAATTTGCGTGTATGCTTTCTCTGGTTGTTCATGGACCACTGCTGATGGGAGACATGTACACACAACTTTCAGCTTAAATTCTCTCTTACCTACAATTGATATCTGTTTCTTTATGCTTGTAGGATAAACTTTGTATTTATTTATGACATCTGAGTGAGGGCACTGGATATCAGCATTAATGCATTTTCTTGGAAAGAGTAACCTCTGGGATAACCTCTCAATCTCATTGGGTGATGCAGGCTGAAAAGTGAATTAGAAAGGATCATAACTCGTAACACTGTCATTGACAATCTAATGCAGTGCTGCAGGTGTCCCACAAGAGGTCAGAGTATATCCAGAGACCATAGATCCATGACAGCGCTTTCCTTTCTTCAGGTTACTGTACAGTACACTGTCTACAAAACATTTATGCTCTTTCAATGACAGACTGACCAGGCGAATCCAGGTGAAAGCTATGATCCCTTATTGATGTCACTTGTTAAATCCACTTCAATCAGTGTAGATGAACGGGAGGAGACAAGTTAAAGTGGGATTTTTAAGCCATGAGACAATTGAGACATGGTTTGTGTATGTTTGCCATTTAGAGGGTGAATGGGCAAGACAAAATATTTAAGTGCCTTTGATATGCTAGTAGGTGCCAGGTGCACCGGTTTGAATGGTCCACCACCCAAAGGACATCCAGCCATCTTGACACAACTATGGGAAGCATTGGAGTCAACATTGGCTAGCATCCCTGTGGAATGCTTTCGACACCTTGCAGAGTCCATGCCCCGACAAATTCTGCTTATCAGTAGTTGTCATATTCAACAATAAACATTAGTGTGTCAATACACTTCTTGATTAGATGTGTCGTGACATTTCTTGATTAGATTAAAAACAAATTAATTTAATAAGCACCATCTAAAATCTGCAAGAGCAATTACAAAACTTCAAATTATCTTGATAAACAGATATTATCTATTGATTGACATCTCACAGCTGATTTTAATGAAGCCCTCTGTGGTATAGCCTACCTGCTGTGCTGCATAACGACAACCTTCATAGTGATCAGTGCAGTCCCTCCGTACATACAGTACCAGTCAAAAGTTTGGACACACCTACTCATTGCAGGGTTTTTCTTTATTTTTACAATTTTCTACATTGTAGAATAATAGTGAAGACATCAAAACTATGAAATAACACATATAAATCATGTAGTAACCAAAAAAGTGTTAAACAGATCAAAATATATTTTATATTTGAGATTCTTCAAAGTAGCCACTCTGCCTTGATGACAGCTTTGCACAGTCTTGGCATTCTCTCAACCAGCTTCATGAGGTAGTCACCTGGAATGCATTTCAGTTAACAGGTGTGCCTTGTTATAAGTTCATTTGCAGAATTTATTTTCTTCTTAATGCATTTGAGCCAATCAGTTGTGACAAGGTAGGGTTGGTATACAGAAGATAGCCCTATTTTGTAAAGTCCATATTATGGCAAGAACAGTTAAAATAAGCAAAGAGAAACTACAGTCCATCATTACTTTAAGACATGAAGGTCAGTCAACCGTCAAGCGCTATGATGAAACTGGCTCTTATGAGGACCGCCACAGGAATGGAAGACCCAGAGTTACCTCTGTTGCAGAGGATGAGTTCATTAGAGTTAACTGCACCTCAGATTGCAACCTAAATAAATGCTTCACAGAGTTCAAGTAACAGACACATCTCAACATCAACTGTTCAGAGGAGACTGCATGAATCAGGCCTTCATGGTTTAATTGCTGCAAAGAAACCACTACTAAACGACACCAATAAGAAGAGGAGACTTGCTTGGGCCGAGAAACACAAGCAATGGACATTATACCAGTGGAAATCTGTCCTTTGGTCTGATGAGTCAAAATGTGAACTTTTGGTTCCAACCGCTGTGTCTTTGTGACGCAGAGTAGGTAAATGGATGATCTCTGCATGTGTGGTTCCCACCGTGAAGCAGGGAGGAGGAGGTGTGATGGTGTGGGGGTGCTTTGCTGGTGACACTGTCAGTGATTTATTTAGAATTCAAGGCACACTTAACCAGCATGGCTACCACAGCATTCTTCAGCGATACGCCATCCCATCTGGTTTGCGCTTAGTGGGACTATCATTTGTTTTTCAACAGGACAATGACCCAAAACACACCTCCAGGCTGTGTAAGGACTATTTGACCAAGGAGAGGTTAGAATCATTAACATAGCAGGTTAGGATAACTAACGTGGCAGGTTAGGATCATTAACATAGCAGGTTAGGATAACTAGCATGGCAGGTTAGAATCATTAACATAGCAGGTTAGGATAACTAGCGTGGCCAGTTAGAATCATTAACTCTTGAGGATACCCTAGGATAGGGGGCGCCACAGCGCATTTTGAAAACAATTTGTTCCCATTTTCAACGGCCTACTAATCAAACTCAGAAGCTAGGACATGCATATACTTATTATATATGGATAGAAAACACCCTAAAGTTTCTAAAACTGTTTGAATGGTGTCTGTGAGTATAACATAACTCATATGGCAGTCAAAACCCCGAGACCGATTGAACCAGGAAGTGGAATTCTGAATTGTGGACTTCGACTTCTCATCTTTCCCTATTAATCACACCGTTAACAATGGTTCAGTGAGCACTTCCTATTGCTTCCACTAGATGTCGCCAGTCTTTTCACAGTGGTTTGAGCCTTATACAGTCGAAACTCAGTGAATGAGACGCATTGGAAATTGGTCACAGGGGATGGGCCATCACCATTATGACGCCTGTCTACCCCCACCTTTGGAAACGTTTTAAAACACTCTACAACCGTCCCCGTCGAATCTGATTGGCTCTCTTGGTGTTACAGGCCCTGAAGATTAATGTTTTACAACGTTTGACATGTTTGAACGAACCTAAAGGCGGGAAAATCTCATTTTATCCGAAACTGCAGCCCTGCGCACGTCGGAGAATTTGGAGAGAGCCCTAGGACGCGCTACCAACAGCAGGCTAATGGAAATGAAGGATGGACTTTTTCGACCGAAAATACATCTGTTGTGGACCTGGGATTCCTGGAAGTGCTTTCTGATGAAGACAACTAAAGGTAGGCGATTATTGACAATATTATACAAGATGAGATGTGACATGCGATTGTTCCAAGATGGCGCCGAGCTCGGTATATTAGCTCATTTTCTATTTAAAATCTGGTATGACAGGTGTTCTCAAGAGATATTCATCTATAAATGTTAGATTGACAATAGTAATTTAGGGAATTGTAGCACTGTTTCCCGGGACGCATTTGAGGGGAAAATAGTTAGTCAACGTCAGACGCCGATGTAAAATGCTGTTTTTATATATAAATATGACCTTTATTGAACAAAAGAATGCATGCATTGTGTAACATGATGTCCTAGGTGTGTCATCTGATGAAGTTTGTAAAAGGTTAGTGCTGCATTTAGCTGTTTTTTGGTTATTTGTGATGCAAGTGGTTGGTCGGAAAATGGCTATGTTGCTGCTTTTTACGATGGACTCATCTAACATAATCTAATGATTTGCTTTTCCTGTAAAACCTTTTTGAAATCGGACGACGTGGGTCGATTCAGGAGAGGTGTATCTATAAAACAAAAACAAAAAAGTATTAATTTTTTATTTTTTTTAATTATTATTTTTTTTAATGCTAATTGGCGATATGATTTTTCGCTGGATTTTGATCCCGCTGACGGGATGAGACGCTGAAGAGGTAGCAGGTTAGGATAACTAGCGTGGCAGGTAAGAATCATTAACATAGCAGGTTAGGATAACTAGCGTGGCAGGTTAGAATCATTATTAACATAGCAGGTTAGGATAACTAGCGTGGCAGGTTAGAATCATTAACATTACATTTTAGCAGATGCTCTTATCCAGAGCAACTTACAGTAGTGAATGCATGCATTTCATTTCATACATTTATTTTTTTTTCTTCCTACTGGCCCCCCGTGGGAATCGAACCCACAATCCTGGCGTTGCAAACACCATGCTCTACCAACTGAACCACAGAGTAACTTTACATCAAGAAACGCCTATATCAGAAAACGCCCTTAATTGCTGTCTGCAATTATACCCTTCTACTTGGAGGTGCTCAGAAATACAAAAAGTATGTTTGTATGGCTCTGAGGTCAAGCTGAGCATTGATATGGAGGAATTCTTTCACAGTGCTCCTCGCATGACTGTTAAGCTTCGCAATACTGACTGGCATGGTGGTTACGCTTTAGCAAAGGTTAGCAGTTATCTCCAACACTGACAATTTTTCAATCAGTTTGTCTCCTCTGAGGTTCGGAAAAATGTCATGACAACACGATGGGACAGAAATAGTTCATGATAAGCAAGTCGTCATCTATCTAACAAAACGGGACGATAATACAAGTGGCTGTACAAGTGCCTAAATAACAAGGGACAGAGACTTGTAGTCATTAAGTAATCAACAGTTTGATTTGATTTGTACAATCTTGGGCTATTGTTATTGTCTGAGTGGCCTCCAGATGGGTGGTTCAACTGTGTCACCCTGGCTGTAGTGATGTCATCAGGTGTGTTTGTCACATCCGAACTGTATGATGAATTCACAACAACTGCTATCATTACATTCTTTGTAGTGTTTCAAACATTTTGTATGATCTTTTATTTACTTTATTGTCTATAAACATTGACAGACTTTAAGTGCAATGTTTTTAACTATAAAAAAACGTAATGTACAGTATACATCATTGCACTACAACTTATTATCATTTTAATGAGTCTGGGCTGTCAGGCAGTTAGAAAACGGATCAAAGTCTGATTGTACTCTTCTCTTTTTTCTATTACACTGATTATACCCAATGATTTCTGCAACAAGTAGATTAATGAATATGTCTGTCATTAACCTATTTACAGCTATGTCATCAAATGACATGCGAGTGAAAAATGTATTAATCTCATTTTATATGAGAAGTGTGTTTTGAGGGGACAATTCGGCTTTTCCAATTATTTTGCAGTCTATACTGAGTATTCAAATCAAATCAAATCAAATGTATTTATATAGCCCTTCTTACATCAGCTGATATCTCAAAGTGCTGTACAGAAACCTAGCCTAAAACACCAAACAGCAAGTAATGCAGGTGTCGAAGCACGTATTGTCTCTGCATGGTAAGTCAGGACAGCCTCAGGGTCATTGGTCGTTCACTGTAGATGTAGCCCTTTTGCAGATCTTGAAATCTATTGACAGGCGCAAGTTTCAATAGAGGGTCTTGATTTTCAAGACCACTGAGCTGAATAACTTTGTTACAGCAGAACGTCGCCCATTTCAATACGTTTTGCAGTTGAACCAGAGACAGCAGATGTCATTGCTTCTCTGAATAAAAGAAAAAGCGGGTCAAAAAAAAAAGTTATTTGGTGAAGTTACATGACATGCAACTCTCTTTTCTATGTGCACAGACACAGGGATGCTGGCCCATGTTGACTCAGTGATTCTCAAAGTTGTGTCAAGTTGGCTGGATGTCCTTTGGGTGGTGGACCATTCTTGATACACATAGGAAACTTTTGAGCATGAAAAACCCAGCAGCGTTGCAGTTCTTGACACAAACCGGTGCGCCTGGCACCTACTACCGTACCCCGTTCAAAGGCACTTACACCCTCTGAATGGTACACATACACAATCCATGTCTCAAGGCACTTAAAAATCCTTCTTTAACCCGTCTCCTCCCCTTCATCAACCCTGATTGAAGTGGATTTAACAAGTGACATCAATAAGGGATCATAGCTTTAACCTGGATTCACCTGGTCAGTCTATGTCATGGAAAGAGCAGATGTTCTTAATGTTTTGTATTCTTAGTGTATGTACATTTCTCCTTGAATGACAGATTGCATACTTTAGTTTAAACACTGTGCTATAGTGGTAGTAGATTGGTAGAATCCATTATAATATAGCATCCCCCATAAATAAGCACTGTAGTCATTCTAAGTGATATAAACCAATCCAACATGTTTTCCATGGTTCTTCCATAATGCATGTGGTAAAGGATTGAACCATCTTCACACTCTCAGATGTAAAGGATTCTGTTTGTAGATGAAAGCCTCATAATTTTTTTATGAGCACATATTGTGACATAACAATAATATCCTATTAATAGTAGTTGTGTAAGTTCTGTTTTGATTCCTTTGATCCAATGCTGTTAATGGCTGGTTGAAGTGTTGCTATAGGTAATGACAAAAGTGTAGTTTTATTATTATGTAAGTGATTCATTTTCATAGTGGCTGGCTATTTTCCATTAGAGTACCATCTTTGGCAGGATTGCAGAGCATCCATTATCTAAAGTCACTTTGCTCTCTGCCTCTGTTTCTGTTATCCAATGCTGAATGCATATCCAAGGTGGTATGGTGGAAGTTCAGTTGTATGTATTGTGTTTAAAACCCTTTCAGAAACACATGGTCATGCGGACCTGGCATCTTTTCACTCCCTCCTCTCTACATTTTCGTCCTCTGTTTCTGCTGCTAAAGCCATTTTCTATCACTCTAAATTCCAAGCATCTGCCTCTAACCCTAGGAAGCTCTTTGCCACCTTCTCCTCCCTCCTGAATCCCCCTCCCCCCCTTCTGCCTCTCTGCGGATGACTTCGTCAACCATTTTGAAAAGAAGGTTGACAACATCCGATCCTCGTTTGTTAAGTCAAACGACACCGCTGGGCCTGCTCACATTGCCCTACCCTATGCTTTGACCTCTTTCTCCCCTCTCTCTCCAGATGAAATCTTGCGACTTGTGACGGCCGGCCGCCCAACAATTTCCTCCTTTTATTTATTTAATCTTTAAATTATGACTTCCTGTGATTGATTGAATGACCTTCTTGATCCAGAATGCCCTTCTTGATCCAAATCAGTCAGGTTTCTGGTCATTCAACTGAGACTGCTCTTCTCTGTGTCACGGAGGCTCTCCGCACTGCTAAAGCTAACTCTCTCTCCTCTGCTCTCATCCTTCTAGACCTATCTGCTGCCTTTGATACTGTGAACCATCAGATCCTCCTCTCCACCCTCTCCGAGTTGGGCATCTCCGGCGCGGCTCACTCTTGGATTGCGTCCTACCTGACAGGTCGCTCCTACCAGGTGGCGTGGCGAAAATCTGTCTCCGCACCACGTGCTCTCACCACTGGTGTCCCCCAGGGCTCAGTTCTAGGCCCTCTCCTATTCTCGCTATACACCAAGTCACTTGGCTTTGTCATATCCTCACATGGTCTCTCCTATCATTCCTACGCAGACGACACACAATTAATCTTCTCCTTTCCCCCTTCTGATAACCAGGTAGCGAATCGCATCTCTGCATGTCTGGCAGACATATCAGTGTGGATGATGGATCACCACCTCAAGCTGAACCTCGGCAAGACGGAGCTGCTCTTCCTCCCGGAGAAGGACTGCCCGTTCCATGATCTCGCCATCACGGTTGACAAATCCATTGTGTCCTCCTCCCAGAGTGCTAAGAGCCTTAGCGTGACCCTGGACAACACCCTGTCGTTCTCCGCTAACATCAAGGCGGTAACCCGATCCTGTAGGTTCATGCTCTACAACAATCGCAGAGTACGACCCTGCCTTACACAGGAAGCGGCGCAGGTCCTAATCCAGGCACTTGTCATCTCCCGTCTGGATTACTGCAACTCGCTGTTGGCTGGGCTCCCTGCCTGTGCCATTAAACCCCTACAACTCATCCAGAACGCCGCAGCCCGTCTGGTGTTCAACCTTCTCAAGTTCTCTCACGTCTCTCACGTCACCCCCCCCCCCACAAAAAATACCCCCCCCACAAAAAATACCCCCCCCCCACAAAAAAAAGATATAGATGTACTATTGTAAAGTGGTTGTTCCACTGGATATCATAAGGTGAATGCACCAATGTGTAAGTCACTCTGGATAAGAGCGTCTGCTAAATGACGTAATGATGTAAATGTCAACAAAAGTACATTTCAGTGAAATCATACATTTTGCTTTGTAACAAAACGAATGAATTTTATGACCATAATCTCTAGGGTCAAGAAATATGCTCTACTTCTACATAAAGGACTTCTCAGTTGTAACATTTCAATTCTTATTTTTTAACAGACCGCCATTAGCTAAATTTTGACTAAAAGGACTCACTTTGTTCAAAACTCCAAGGCCTGTATTACAAAGCTTTCTCTACCTTATTTCCCTCACATTACAACGTAAATTACCTCATATTACAACGTAAACTACCTCACATTACAACGTAAACTACCTCGCATTACAACGTAAACTACCGGCACAAATAGCATCTACTGGATCTAGGCCGCATGGCTATAGAGTCAACCAGACAAATTAAATCCACTCTGGACTGCCTCCTAAAAATGGAACATGTACCCCATTTAACGGTATCCTCAAGATCCCTTGTTATGTATTATGGTGATCAGGAGACAGTGGGAGGCCTGATGACATGGGAAGCATAGAGATACACAGTGTATCTCACCGCTAGCTTTTTATCATCTGCTGACTGGCAGCCAGTCACTATTAAAGTCCTACTCAGTCTCCTTTTCAGCTCACGTATTACCTGATTTCCTTAACAAAAGGCACATCTCAATAGGTGGCCCAGGTATCCCAGTGACATAGCACTTTTGTTCTCCATAGTACCTCTGAGGACTAAACACCTCCATCTGCAACTGGATCCTGGACTTCCTGATGGGCCGCCCCCAGGTGGGGGATTACATTAGATAGACATGATCAAAATGGTAAATCCCCTTAACAACTAATGTTTTTATCACTGATGACTACTGAAGTACAGATGGCTATCTTAATTTGATCACTATTGTTGCAGAGAATTTTCCCTGCACAGCAGGAAATGCAAACTTGTATTGTATTCAAGGTTTAAAAAGGCTTCTAAAATGTGTAATTTCCACTTAAAAATATCAGAGAAAAATGTCCATTAATTATAATCCACATAATAATTCACATGTCCTGTTGCTGAAGGATTATTTTCCTGCTGTGAGAAACTGGTAAAAAATTAAGATATTACACCTGTAGTGTTTTTTTTAATCCCAGTAACAAGACACAACATGGGGGTGTGCATGTTTTAGTGGAATTTATTCAAAGATAACGAGCAATTATGATACATTATTGATCAGGGGAGTTATTACCTTCTGTTTCTGATTTAGGGATTTGACTTGAAAAGGAACTAATTGGAGCTATCTCCATACCACATGCACTAACGAGCAATCAACAGGAAAATAACATTTGATGGGATGAATACGATGAGAGGATGGGGACTATTCTGAAACAAAAACATCCACATGCAGTACAGTCTGTCTTAGTATAGAAGAAAAGGGAGTAGTTTTTGTAATTTGGATATCTTCACTCAAATTTCCATCAAAGCTTCACCTGATAACACTTTATACAAGAAGACCATTTAACAACAATTTCCACTTAACAACCAAAGCAGGACCTAAGGACAATATCTAACATGACACAATTATTACAAATAGCTCGAAACTCTGTGAGGTGGATATCAGTCCTATTTAAACTGAAAGCTACGAAACATACTTATCTAGAACAGTCCATGGACAAACTGCAATCTGGTAATGCAAAAGTATTTCAAGATCACTTCTATACTATATACAACCACATCATTGTCTTGCACTATTTTAGGTTACACATTATTTGGATAGTACATTGGTAGATGCTTTACAGAATATCAGTACATTTCAACTAAGTACCTACTCACTCTAACCTTAACCCTTACACTTATTCTAAAACTAACACTAACTGTAACCTTACCTAGTAGCTGCTTATCAATAGATGGTCATATTATCAACAAACTATCTGTAGATGCTATCTGGACTATCCAAATAAGTGTGACCCTATTTTACTACTCCAATAGTTAAAGCAACATTCTGCAGAAGCTGCAAAAATAAATACACAAAAATATACTGACAATCACAAACACAGATAAATACGTTTTTCACATTGTAAACACAACACTTTGATCTGTATTCATACACAGTCCACACCAACATCAACCTGTTTATAATTCAAGTTTGCAAGCCACCTGTTAATGCAAGGGTTCTCAAACCTTTTGGGTCCGCGGACCCATTTTGTGATAGCAAATTCGTCAGGGACCCCTCATAATCAGAATACAACTCAAGTAAATAATTACTCTGACTTTGGCAGTGCATGGAAGAAAAAAAACAAGTCTCCGGCCCTGTAAAGGAACATTTTAAAGGCCCACCTCTTGACATTGTAGAGAACATTTAGCAGTTTTCAACAAATTTCCTGCAATTCTGCACATTTAGTCATGGGCAGAGAGATTTTTTGTTGCTGCAGCTTTAAAGCTAATATCCTGAAATTCTACACGTTGTCATGAGGCAGAGAGAAAACGTTGCAGTTTTAAAGCTTAAATTACAGTGCATTTATGTCCCCCCCAAAATTGGAGGACTACAAGAAGTATTGAGTTGAAAATGCTATAATTGGTGGAGTACAGTGGATACCAACATCCCTGTAAGCCTCCCCAGGCCTATGTTGCCCAGGGTTAAGAACCTAAATTGTAGATTCATAATGTTATTAAGAACATCAATTTTAGATTAATAATGCAACATTGTATAGTATTACACCCTCTAAACGTATTTCACGAATCCCTAAAATGTGTTTAATGTGTTGTTGTAGGTAATATTCATATACAAATCTATAAAATGCAAAACATTTGATCTGGTCGCGGACCCCCTGCAGTACCTCTGTGCACAGGAGGTTGGCGGCATCTTAATTGGGGAGGACGGGCTCATGGTAATGGCTGGAGCGGAATTGGTGGAATTGTATCAAATACATCAAACACATGGTTTCATATTTGGTTCACAACACATCAATATTCATGCAGTAAGTAACAGCAAACATTGTGAACAGAATTTGTATAGTTTAACTCAAAGAAATGTTGCTATCATGGAATGTCTTTTCTTGACCAGAAGAAATCAAACAACGTGCTATTTCCATGTGAAAATGTGATCTCCATTGTCTTTTTTTGTGGCCAACTCTTTCTTGGCTCTCTGGGGGAGTGTATTGGATATCAGCCATAAGGTCAACTCAAATGGGTAATGAATGTCAGTAATACCCAGTTAGTAGTAACATATGAATGTCCTCCTACATTACCTAAAGATTTCCCTAGACCATTATTTATCTAAGCAACTTGTAGCGAACAACTCTGTAGCTGGAGGAGAGTAAGCTGAGCTGGAGGAGAGTAAGCTGAGCTGGAGGACAGTAAGCTGAGCTGGAGGACAGTAAGCTGAGCTGGAGGACAGTAAGCTGAGCTGGAGGACAGTAAGCTGAGCTGGAGGGCAGTAAGCTGAGCTGGAGGACAGTAAGCTGAGCTGGAGGACAGTAAGCTGAGCTGGAGGACAGAAATGGAGGTGGTTCACTTTATTCTTCCCTCACATGTATTATATTATAATGGGTCTCTGGTCTCTGCTCCTATATAGGACACATCTAGCATTACAGTCAGGTGGAAAGAGCTCTTTCACAGTAAAATGTCATGACAATACCCTCTTATCTCCAACCTGTTCATTCTCCAACCTCACCATGTATACACCCCACTGTTGTTGTCCACCCCACTGTTGTCCACCCCACTGTTGTCCACCCCACTGTTGTTGTCCACCCCACTGTTGTTGTCCACCCCACTGTCGTTGTATACCCCACTGTTGTTGTCCACCCCACTGACTTTCAATGCTCCCACGCCTGACACACAGCAACCCCCATTGGAGAGAGTCCATCGACATCCTCCGCATGAACACCCCTTTTAATTGACACTCCACCGTTACTGTTACTTCCCTCTGCCCCTGAGCCCTGCCAGCCTCCCGCCTCGGCCGAGCACTCTGCCTTCCTCTGCTCCATCTCTAGACACACGCAGACCGTCAGGTCGCTGTCGGTGTGGATGCGGTTTCTCACCCCCCGGATAGTGAGAGGGTTGGCGCTGAGGGCTGTGTCCCGGGTGCTTCTGGCCTTGCAGCCCTGCTGATCCTTGCTCACCGCCTGCTCCTGAGGCACCACGCTGCAACAGGATCCAGAACGACAGGCAGCCTGGAAGCCCTTCTTAAAGTTTTCATTGAAGTAGCCATAGATGATGGGGTTGATGCTGGAGTTGGAGAAGGCCAGCCAGTGGGAGAAGGGGAAGATGTAGCCTGTCAGAAGGTCCAGCTGGTCCCCTTCAGGTCTGGCATAGTCTGTGAGTAGCATCAGGGTCCAGAGTGGCAGCCAGGACAGCATGAAGAGGAGAGCCACTATGATTAGCATTTTAACCACCTTGACCTTCCTCTGGGAGATAGGGGACTTGATATCTGGGTGCCCACTGCTGGACAGAACAGCTGTAGCAGAAAGTTTGGCTCCGATGCAGCCATACATGATCATGATAAGAGCTAAGGGCATCAGGTAGATGTGTGTGAACAGGACCATGGTGTAAACTTTCCTCATCTCAGGGTCAGGCCAGGTCTCATAGCAGTAGTAGAGAGGGTAGATTTTGTTGTCACTGGATACCATGAAGTGACCCTTCTCTTGATCCACCGTCAGCATCACAGCCGACGGAAGCATGATCACCAGTGCAAGAGCCCACACCAGCCCTATAGTTGCCTTAGCAACAAGAAGGGTTAGCTTGGGCTTAAAGGGGTAAACAATACAGCGGAATCTAATGGGAGAGAGAGAGAGAGAGATTAATTTCACTAAGGATTCTTTATACGCCACATACAGATGTAGGATCTTAATTTGATCACAATTTTGTTGCTGAGCAGGAAATGCAAACTTGTATGTATTCAAGGATTAAATGGCTTCTAAAGTTTGTAATTACTACTTTAAAATTTCAGACTTGATTTGCCCTAATGAAAAATGTATAAACAATTTTTTTTGTATAATTCATATTTCCTGTTGCTGCAGGATTATTTTTCTGCTGTAGCAAACCGGCTCAAATTAAGATCCTAAATCTGTAGATTAAACAATTTACTGTAAAACATGTAGTGTTTAACATGCATACATGAAAGCCTTTCTATACCCTTCCAATTCACATGTGCAGATACTAACAAGTACCCTGCATGCCTAAAGGAGACAATGGGGGAGGGAAGAGGTGGGGGACTTACCTGTCCACAGCGATGGCAACCAAGGTGAAGACAGATGCAGCCACTGATATCCCCTGTACCAGGCCACTTAACTTACACACTGCATTGCTAAAGGGCCAGCCTGCCAAACAACAATAGCAACAATAACACTTTATTGGTGAGCTGCCAGCCATGTCAATGAGAGTCAATAGCCATACTGTGAACGGGTGTTTTTGGCATTTATGGTACACATGAGTCAGTTTGGTACACGTGAGTTAGTTTGGTACGCGTGAGTTAGTTTGGTACACGTGAGTTAGTTTGGTACACGTGAGTTAGTTTGGTACATGTGAGTTAGTTTGGTACATGTGAGTTAGTTTGGTACACGTGAGTTAGTTTGGTACACGTGAGTTAGTTTGGTACACGTGAGTTAGTTTGGTACACGTGAGTTAGTTTGGTACATGTGAGTTAGCTTGGTACATGTGAGTTAGTTTGGTACACATGATTTGGTCATAAATAATAAACAACTTCAGGAGTACTGTACATTTAAAACCTGCATGAAAGATGCCAAAATACCTTTTTTCACAAGAGTGGATCAAGTATTTATACCTACCCAGCGTGAATATGTAGCCAACAAAAGGTGTGTTTTGAAAAGGTAATTACTGTAAGTTAAGACTTCCCGCCTAAGTGATTTTATGGCAATGATTATTTCACACTTTGTACATTTGGGGTTTTCTAAAAGCACTTTTACTGCCTGGACTCAACTAATGTCTGTATTGAAGAGATGAAGAGATTGTGAAGAACTGTCTAAAAATGTAAAGCTATTCATCAGGCTGTCAAATGAAAGACAGCTGCAATCATCATGTTCAGACCTACTATTTTTCTCTCAGTTCTGAACTATTCAAACATGAATCCGCAATATCCAATTAACATTTACATTTTTGTCATTTAGCAGATGCTCTTATCCAGAGTGATTTACAGTTAGTGCATTCATCTTAAGATAACTAGGTGGGACAACCACATAGCACAGTCATGGTAAGTACATTTTCCTCAATAAAGTAGCTATCAGCAAAGTCAGAGCTAGTAAGGTTGAAAAGAGTCATGTGCGAGTGTTAGTTCACCAAAGGCTTTTTAATTTTTTTTACAAGACAATGTTAAAAAGGCTTGCTATTAATAATAGTAAAAATGTAAATAATACAATTCAATAACAGGCTGGCGATCCAGCTTGTGAGATGTGTGAAGATTTATTACTGTGAGAATGAATTGAACTTGTCTAAACCATTGCAAAGCTGGCTAGGCTGGGGCATGTGCAACTTCAGACATATATATGACCCCTGCTGAAACAGAGTCATACAATACATGTGAATGACTACTGGGGGATAGCTAGAATTATGTTTCTTTCAAGGCACAAGATGGGCTTATCCTAATATTTGTCGTAATCAATAGCTAAAGGCAACTGGCAAATCAGTTATAGAAATAACTGTCTTTCTCTAAAGGTTGCATCATTCTTTTCATCAAAGCTAACAGCAATGAATACAGAGTATCGTGTTTTATTCATTTACGGAATCATTTAGCAGTAGGGTAAAACCAACTCAGTGGCTTTGTGGTTAGAGTTTCCGCCCTGAGATTGGAAGTTCATACCAAAAATACTCAAAAAATGGTAGGACACTATGCCTCTCTGCTTGACACTCAGCATTAATGAGATGGATTGGAGGTAGGGCCCTGCGATAGACTAGCCTCCTGTCCAGTGGGTGTACTTGTCTCTGTAGTGTGAGGCAGCTTGATGTACAAGAGAGAGGCCATTATTCTATAAGATATTACTGTACCTGTGATGAGGTTGTCCACCAGCGTAGTCGGGATGCAGAAGATGCCCACCAGCAGGTCACTGATAGCCAGGTTGAGAATGAAGAGGTTGGTGACTGTCCGCATGTGACGGTTCTTAACCACAATGAGGCACACCAGGCAATTACCCACCATGCATGGCATGAAGATGAACAGGTAGGCTAGGGTAAAGCTGGCTGCTATGGCCAGAGAGTGTTGGTAGTAAGGGGAGAGCTTGATGCTAGAGAAGGTGCAGCTGGAGTTGGTGTTGGTGCAGTGTGTCAGGTTAGTGAGATTTGTTGAGAGTATAAGTTCAGAGGTCATGTAAAGAGTAGTGGTCAATTGAAGTTCCAATGTGTCCTCCATCTTGAACTCCTCTTATTAGACCAGGAGAACAGTCAGGCTAAAAATACCCCAAAAAACAATAACATATTTATTACACAGGAGTAAATCATTACAAATATTTGCCGTCTTTAAAAAAAGCTACAACTTTTGTCACTTTGGTAAATTATATTTTTTGTTCACTTGTTTTATCGACTTCTGGTAGATATATATGGTTGTCCAGGTGATCAATTAAGAATGCAGTGTGTGGTTTAGGCCAATCCACTGTAGGACCTCAGGATCCTGGGAACAGTATGTTTCAGTAATCCACCAAAAAAGGTATGTTTGTTAGCTGTCCCCATGAAGCGACAATGATATGCATAAGAAGCATTACAATTAATTATGGGTAGTGAGGTGACAATGTTGTTGTAAGTATAGCGAGATGGTGAATGTTGATTAATGAATATCAACTTCTCTATGACAACCATTCAGCTTGGAGCGCTCAACAACCATTCTATTTGCCTGAATACATTCTGTTTTTCAAATGGGATGAGCGATGTTTGTGACAGTCATTGGCATTATGATAATATCACAATGCCAATGACTGTCATAAGTAATACCAATGACTGTCACAAACATCTTTCATCCTCTTTGAAAGCAGACTGTCAACAAAGATGTTTTACACTCAACAACTCCAGTTAGCTCTGATATCTCTTATTCATTCAGCTTTGATAATGCTCTTTTTAACTATACTATCAGGTTTATGATATGCTTATAATGTGTATAAAGATTTATAAACATACACAGCCAATGTTAAACCTTATTAAATAGGGGGGTTTTGTACGTTTTTTTATACACCCAATTACTATCATGCAAAAGCATTTAATTTAACTATAAATAATAAAATAAATACATTATTTCTCACATTATAATTAAAAAATGTATAAAATGTATACAATATCATTATTTGGGGTTATTTATTAACACATTATCGAAACAAGTATTCACAGAGATGTTCTGACAGGAATGAATCTCAAGTCAATTTCAATGTAACTTTTAATTGGAATGGGATTTAAAAAAAATCCTCATTAATTTTATTCGGATATAAATTTGACATTCCAATAACGAGAACCATACAGAGTTCTTTCATACTCTTATTTATTTCATTAACCTTAAATTTCCCGAAATAAAGCGAAGGCGATCTCAACCTTATCAATGTTATTCAGTTGAGAAAGAAATCCCTATAAAGACAAATTGTAATACGTAGATTTGTAGAAGAAAGCGCATACCTTACGTGCCTTTTTAAAGACCTCCACGTGTGCGGTGAAATAAGAAGAAAGACAACAAATTCTCAGATAGTCCCCTCACTAAATTATGAAATAGATACAGAGAGAGAGACTGAACTTTTCCCAATGCACTAAAACACCTTCAAATACTATTTAGCTTGTTTGTTTCATCCTCACATCGGATCTATACGGTCTACGCATCCGGCGAATGAGGAGGCGTGCACCGTGCGCATGAACTGCTTTTATAGCTACAGCGGCAGTCGCGCGTGCTCCACATGGAGACATTCTAGAGACCTCATACTAATGTGTTTTCGAAATCTATGATCTAGATTATTCCTTTACTTGACAATAACAATAAATCCCAACAATGAAATCAGCCTACCATGTCAGAATACTGTCGATTGCTTCGGAGAAGGAATTAATTGTGTTAGTTAGGCCTACAGGATTACTCCACTGTCAGCATCAATAGGGGTCACAAATCAACACTGATACTATGTATTTTTTACCTTATCTATGTGACCCTAGCCATGACCCATGACAAGTGATAGCCTGCTGCTACTTGTGGTTGCACTTTTAAGGGCTAGTCTTAGCCTACAACCCTTTCTACGATCCAACTAAGATCCCCCTTCCCTTTCCCAATGAAACCCAAGGCAATTGATTACCATGAGATCGTATATACAGAAAGTATTCAGCCCCTTGACTTTTTCCATATTTTGTTAGGTTACAGCCTTATTCTAAAATTGATTAAATAATACTTTTTTTCCTGATCAATATACACACAATACCCCATAATGACAAAGCAGAAACAGGTTTTTGGAAATGTTTGCTAATTTATTAAAAATGGAAATATCACATTTATATAAGTATTCAGACCTTTACTTTGGCAGCGATTATAGCCTCAAGTCTTCTTGGGTATGATGCTACAAGCTTGGCACACCCATATTTGGGGAGTTTCTTCCATTCTTCTCTGCAGATCCTCTAAAGCTCTGTCAGATTGTACGGGGAGTGTTGCTGCACAGCTATTTTCAGGTCTCTTCAGAGATGTTTTAAAAACATCCCCACAGTATTATGATGCCACCACCATGCTTCACCATAGGGATGGTGCCAGGTTTCCTCCAGACGTGACGCTTGGCAATCAGGCCAAAGAGTTCAATCTTGCTTCATCAGACCAGAGAATTTTGTTTCTCATAGTCTGAGAGTCTTTAGGTGCCTCATGGCAAACTCCAAGTAGCCTGTCATGTGCCTTTTACTGAGGAGTGGCTTCTGTCTGGCCACTCTACCATAAAAGCCTGATTGGTGGAGTGCTGCAGAGATGGTTGTCCTCCTGGAAGGAGTGACCATTGGGTTCTTGGTCACCTCCCTGACCAAGGCCCTTCTCCTCCAATTGCTCAGTTTGGCTGGGCGGCCAGCTCTAGGAAGAGGCTTGGTGGTTCCAAACTTCTTCCATTTAAGAATGATGGAGGCCACTGTTTTCTTGGGGACCTTCAATGTTACAAAAATTCGACACAATCCTGTCTCGGAGCTCTATGAACAATTTTTACTCTGACATGCACTGTCAACTGTGGGACCTTATATAGACAAATGTGCGCCTTTCCAAATCATGTCCAATCAATTGAATTTACCACAGGTGGACTCCAATCAAGTTGTAGAGACATCTCATGGATGATCAGTGGAAACAGGATGCACTTGAACTCAATTTCAAGTCTCATAGCACAGGGTCTGAATACTTATGGGGTATTGTGTGTAGATGGCTGAGGATTTTTTATTTATTTAATCAATTTTAAAATAAGGCTGTAACGTAACAAAATGTGGAAAAAGTCAAGGGGTCTGACTACTTTCCGATGGCACTGTATATACACTACATGACCAAAAGTATGTGGACAGCTGCTCGTCGAACATCTTATTCCAAATCATAGGCATTAATATGGAGATGGTCCCCCCTTTGTTGCTATAACAGCCTCCACTCTTCTGGGAAGGCTTTCCACTAGATGTTGGAACATTGATGCGGGGACTTTCTTCCGTTCAGCAACAAGAGCATTAGTGAGGTCAGGTTAGTGAGGTCACGTTCCAATTCATTCCAAAGGTGTTCGATGGGGTTGAGGTCAGGGCCGTGTGCAGGCCAGTCAAGTTCTTCCACACTGATCTCGACAAACCATTTCTATATGGACCTCGCTTTGTGCATGGGGGCATTGTCATATTGAAACAGGAAAGGGCCTTCCCCAAACTGTTGCCACAATGTTGGAAGCACAGAATTGTCTAGAATGTCATTGTATGCCTTAGCATTAAGATTTCCCTTTACTGGAACTAAGGGGCCTAGCCCAAACCATGAATAACAGCCCCAGGCCATTATTCCTCCTCCACCAAACTTTACAGTTTGCACTATGCGTTGGGGCAGGTAACAAAACCCATTTCATTAAGCTCCCAACAAACAGTTATTGTGCTGATGTTGCTTCCAGAGGCAGTGAGCGTTGCAACCGAGGACAGACGTTTTTTACGAGCTACGTGCTTTAGCACTCAGAGGTCCCGTTCTGTGAGCTTATGTAGCCTACCACTTCACCATCGTTGCTCCTAGATGTTTGCCCTTCACAATAACAGCACTTACAGTTGACCGGGGCAGCTCTAGCAGGGCAAAAATTTTACGAACTGACTTGTTGGAAAAGTGGCATCCTATGACAATGCTACGTTTAAAGTCACTGAGCTTTTCAGTAAGGCCATTCTACTGCCAATGTTTGGCTATGGAGATTGCATGGCAGTATGTTCAATTGTATACATCTGCTAGCAACAGGTGTGGCTGAAATAGTGTGTCCACATACTTTGTGTATATACAAATATATATTTTATGGTCACACACACCAGATCTGTGCAGTGAAATGTGTTGTTTTACAGGGTCAGCCATAATAGTACTGCCCCCCTGGAGGAAATGTGGGTTAGGTGCCTTGCTCAAGGGCACATAGACAGATTCTTCACCTTATCTCAGTTATTCAAATCAGCAACCCTTCGGTTACTGGCCCAGCACTCCAGCTATTAAGCTACCTGCCGCCCTATCATCAACTCACAGCCTATATCAATGTCTATTGCACAAACAGCTTCAGTGTAGGCGTCACGCATAAAGGCACAGTAAGAACGGACTGTCATACATAGTATGACTGGGTGATGAAAGTTGTTCAAATACATGTAGCCATTAGTTTCCAAATAAGAAAAACAGTTGTGTGGGCTATTCTTCAAGGGGAATTCAGACCTGAGTTATGCACACGTAACTTAATTCCCTTTTTATGCACCTTTCTCCTCTACCCCTATTCTGACCTTCAATTTAAGCATGTGGTAAAGCATATGCCAGCCAGCTATTCGTTTGGGGTGGAGATCATTAAGATTGAGAACATAGAAATACAAAACATAGAACATAACCCAAAAACCCTGACAACACAAAACAAACACACCCCTGCCACGTCCTGACCAAACTACAATAACAAATAACCCCTTATACTGGTCAGGACGTGACAGTACCCCCCCCAAAGGTGCACACCCTGGATGCACCTTAATCAAAAACACAAAAATAAACCCAAAACAAAAATATCCCAAACTAAAGGGAGGGAAGGGAGGGTGGCCACCGTCACCGACGGTTCTTGTGCTACACCCCCCCCCCCCCGCCCCCCCCCCCCCCCCCAACCTCCTACTACAGAGGTGGCTCAGGCTCCGGCCTTACTCCCCAACCTAACCTGTCCACCCGCGCTGTCCACCCGGCCGTCTCTGCTGGCTCCGGACTGTGGGCCGTCTCTGCTGGTTCCGGACTGTGGGCCGTCTCTGCAGGCTCCGAACTGTGGGCCATCTCTAGACGGGGCACTGTCGCCGGAAGCTCTGGACGGGGCACTGTCGCCGGAAGCTCTGGACGGGGCACTGTCGCCGGACACTCTGGACGGGGCACTGTTGCCGGACACTCTGGACGGGACACTGTTGCCGGACACTCTGGACAGGGTACTGTTGCCGGACACTCTGGACAGGGCACTGTTGCCGGAAGCTCTGGACAGGGCAATGTCGTCGGAAGCTCTGGACGGGGACTGCGCAATGAAGGCCTGATGCGTGGGGCTGGCTTAGGAGGCACCAGACTAGGGACACGCACCACAGGGCTAATGCGAGGAGCAGGAGCAGGACGAGCTGGACTGGGCTGATGCACTGGAGGCCTGGTGCGTGGGGCTGGTACGGGAGGTACCAGACTGGAGACACGCACCCCAAGGCTAGTGCGAGGAGCGGGAACAGGACGTACTAGACTGGGCTGACGCACTGGAGGCCTGGTGCGTGGTTCTGGCTTTGGAGGCGCCAGACTAGAGACACGCACCTCAGGGCTAGTGTGAAGAGCAGGAACTGGATACACCGGGCCATGAGTATGCACTGGAGGTCTGGAGCGCACCTCCTGCACAACCCGTCCTGGCTGGATGGTAATAGTAGCCCTGCACGAGCGGAGTGCTGGCACAGGGCGAACTGGGCTGTGCAGAGACCTGATGGCTGCCGTGCGTAGAGCAGGCGTAGGGTAGCCTGGGCCTAGGAGGCGCACTGGTGGCCAGATGTGCTGCGCAGGCATCCTCCTTCCAGGCTGGATGCCCACTCTAGCACGGCACTTGCGAGGGGCTGGGATCGCTCGCACCCGACTGTGCGTGCGCATGGGCGAGATCGTGCGCACTTCCGCATACACCGGTGCTCTCCACACCACACACTCCCCATAATAAGCACGGGGAGTTGGCTTAGGGCTCACCCTTGGCCCAGCCAAACTACCCGTGTGCCCCCCCAAAAAACATTATTGGGGGTGCCTCTCAGCCTTCCTTGCTATCTGTGTCCCATCATAGCGTTCTCTGTCCTCTCCAGCCTTCCTCCATGGTCCTTCTCCCGCTAGTATCTGCTCCCAAGTCCAAAACTCCTTAAAGCTCTGCTGCTGCTCCTTCCTCCGCTGCTTGGTCCGTTGGTGGTGGGTAGTTCTGTCACGGGCATCGTATGAATTGGACCAAAATGCAGCGGGAATGTGTATGCTCATTTTCTTTTTATTTGAAGAAACGAAAGAAAAACACACGAACAAAAAGAACGATGAAAAAACTGTCGTCAGGCACACAGCTAAACAAGGAACAACTACCCACAAAACCCATAGAGAAACACCCCTACTAAATAGGACTTTCAATTAGAGGCAACGAGGAACAGCTGCCTCCAATTGAAGGTCAAAACAATAAACTAGACATAGAAATAGAAAAACTAGAAAATAGAACATAGAAATACAAAACATAGAACACAACCCAAAAACCCCGACAACACAAAACAAACAAACCCCTGCCACGTCCTGACCAAACTACAATAACAAATAACCCCTTATACTGGTCAGGACGTGACACTATGGAAACCCCTGCGCATTGATAGTAGCACCTAACCTACCGAGTTTATTCACGCACTGTATAATGTTTAATTATATGACCAGACTTTTCCTTTAAAAAAAATATGTCAAATATTAGCCACTATCGGTACCCACCATCAGTAATACCCATATACATAATAACTGTCACTTTAGTGCAGTGACTGTTAGTTTACTTCAGTTTGTAGCCTACATTTTTCATCATTCCGTTACATCGTTAGTTTACCTTTCTTTCCTCTGTCACGTCCATGTGGTTGTTCCTGATGGTCGCTAGAAATAATAGATCATATTAGGCGATTTAGAGGTTGAAATGGGCTTGAATGGCTATATCGTAACAACTTATGAAAACCAAAATGTGTTTGTTGGTCTTAATTTAGGTTAGGGTTAGGTATAAGGTTAGCAGTGTGGTTGAGGTTAGGGTTTGGTTTAAAATCAGATTTTAAGAAGAACAATTGCTGAAATAGGCTGGGTTTAGCCATTACTATGACTTTGCGGCTGTGATGACCAATAATTTGAGACATGTAGCCTATTTGAATCATTATGGAAGGTAGACCATACATGCTGTAGCAGTTTAAACCTTGAGCCTGGAGCACGGTTCATGACAACTGGACCATTGTCATCACAGTTCCGTGATTAGTGAGGATTAGGGTAGATATATATATATATATAGGACTATTATTCAACCCCTACTGTACACATTTCTCACCTTCCAATATTTCATGGCTTGAACAATTGAATATGGCAACTTTCAGGCTGAATCAAACAGCAGTGTTTTTTGATTCCTTCAATACATTTTGTGCGTAAAGGATCTCCCACCCTGTTCATGTATGATTCATACATACTTTCTTAATCTACAAGATCAGATTATTTTTTAAATCTACCAATTGGTCCTGAAAATGAGTCGAATATGCGCAAATTTAGATGGCTTTCTTTCCTTGATGCCTATTCTGAACCTGTCTCTCGATATATATTCTAGTGAGTCTGTCGAGAAAATTCGAATTAAAGGTACACTATATTTAAAGGGATAGCTTTAGATTAATAAATATTATATTTATTGGCTGGTCCCCTCTTAGGACCTGCTAAATCTGTGTGTGTGTGTGTGTGTGTGCCACCTTGTGAATGAGGTTGCTGTGCTTTGCTGCCTGATTGGTGATCTTCATCATGTCTGTGTCCGCCAATCAGATAGACCTGGAGAGAGGGAGAAGGCACCATGTACTTGACAGGTTAGAAACAGATGATTCCCTCCACTTTTGACATTAACTCATTATTTACACCTGACCTTATACATATTATCTTCCGTCATATTTTTTTAAGTAATAGCTATTTTATTTTGCTTTACTCTAAAGTTTTATTGGTCCTAAGGGTTGAGAAGAGAGGGGTGGAGGAGGAGGGAGACAACCATTTGAAGACAGGATGAGGTGGGATGAATGAATACTCACCCTGGTCAGTGAGCAGAGGTAAGCAGAGTAGCTTAACTCTAGGAAGGCAATGTGAGGGAGAGGTCCTTGACAAACGTTCAGCTGTCAGGCTCTCCTCCATTAGGGTCATGTGGGCAGTGACCTCATCAGGGAGGAACACAGACATGCTGAAATCATACTGCATCTGAACAATCTGCAGAGAGAGAGGGAAGAAAAAAGATGCAGGGAGAAAATGGAGAAGAGGAGAGATCAGATCAATTGGAAAGTATGTTTATGAAAAATATTAAGTATTTTTTACTTTTTATACCAGGTTGTGGGAACAAAATAACTGTGTACTTACTGTGGAGCTCAGGTCTGAGTTGATGCCCAATTTCACTGGGTAATGGTCCTGGTTCATCATGGAAATGCAGGTGTGTCTCCCCATCTAGCTGGAAGTTCTCCATCCCTCCACCTTGACTGAACACGCTGCTGCTAGTGCTAGCCGCTACTAATGATGATGCAACAAAGGCAGTAATGAATGTGAGAGAAAAAATACATATTTAGCTGATTTGTTTGATATTTAACAATTATATATTTAACAATAGTAAGACATTTCTGTTCTACTAATGCTGTGTTTTTATGGTCTATACTCTAGCTCCCTGCAGCTAATCTGAGCATATGGTCAAGAATGGGTTTTACTAGAGATAGCTTAGGAGTAGAACAATCCTTCATTGTCTCAAAATCCTCCTTGGATCTGGGAGACGAAGCCGGGTGGGAGTTAAAACAACACCAGGTGCAGATAACCACAATATTAACCCAAAGTGGCTTATGATGCCCCCGATCTGCATGGGTGGGGTGGAACCAGCCATGATTAAGCATTTTTAGTGTCAGCTATTTAAGAACCAATATTTTCTGTAAAGGTTAGGCTCTCGGTCCCACACTCAAGAGTGTGGGGTCGACCAGTCTCATTATGGCAATAATTAATCGATATTAAATGAAGATGATTGTTTGAAGAAATGACAAAGTCTCTCTCCCTTGATTAGAATATTCCACATCATGCTACTGGTTGAAGTGCAAGACAGGCTAATGCTAGTGGCTGTTGAAGTTCTAGCTAGGCCTGGGACTGTCTCTGGCCTCGTCGTCTTCATGACTTGTGTCCTCTGCCTCGCTGACGATGGAAGTATTATCAGCGGCCCTGTCTTTTTGCTAAATAAATGTGTTAACTGTGGTAATTTTTCTGAAAAAAATTAATTTTCTTTCTTATTTGTTTTCTCCTCCCCGCTCTGAATGTGCCTCATTGCTACAGCATTACTTTCAATGAAAGGGTGGAATAGTCCATTATTAATATTAACGACACTTGTTTCTGCTATTATGGGGGGAAAAAGTTAATTATATTGATATGAAACATATATGTATGGAAATAAATTATTGATTTATTAAATCAAATATAATAAAAGTTTATGGGTTGCCTACACAGTTTTACAGATGTTATCGCAGGTGCAGCAAAATGTTTATGTTTCTAGCTCAACAGCGTAGCAATATCTAACAGTACAATAACAAGAGTAAGAAGACTAACATTTTTCACAACATGATCCAAACTTTACATACATATTTGTTTATTCAGATCCCCATTAGTTTTTGCCTGGGGTCCAAAAAAAAAACATAAAACACGACAAGTAAAAAAACACTAATGCATTGATAGAATAGACCAGTCACACACAGTGAAAATAAAATTATATGCAAACAATGCAACAAATTCTTAACCTTAAAAGTGCCAACGTATTTTATAATTAAAGCACCAATCGGGCAAATTTTTACCCCAAATTGCAAACTGGATTCAGGAGAAGACATACCATAACTTTAGGTTGCTAGACGTTTGCGTTGTACACCCACCTATCCTCTCTGACCAACCTCCCCCATTTATTTTTGTCTTAAAGGAAAATTCCACCCAAAACAATATTTTGGTATTTGTTTCATTAGTCCATACTTGAGTAAAAGTAAAGATACCTTAATAGAAAATGACTCAAGTAAAATCGAAAGTCACCCAGTAAAATATTACTTGAGTAAAAGTCTAAAAGTATTTTGTTTAAAATATACATAAGAATCAAAAGAAAATGTAATCGCTAAAATATACTTAAGTATCAAAAGTAAAAGTATAAATAATTTCAAATCCCATATATAAAGCAAACCAGACAGCATCATTTTCATGCTCCAACACTCAGACATAATTTGCAAATGAAGCATGTGTTTAGTGAGTCTGCCAGATAAGAGGCAGCAGGGATGACCAGGGATGTTCTCTTGATAAGTGTGTGAATTAGGCAACTTTCCTGTCCTGCTAAGAATTCAAAATCTAATGAGTACTTTTCGGTGTCAGGGAAAATGTATGGAGTAAAAAGTACATAATTTTCTTTAGGAATGTAGAGAAGTAAAAGTTGTCAAAAATATAAATAGTAAAATAAAGTACAGATACCCAAAAAAACTACTTATGTAGTACTTTCAAGAATTTTAACTTAAGTACTTTACACCACTTCCCAAAATGTTTTGCTTGTCAGCAATCAAGTTTTCAGCATCATATGATGCAAAATGCATCATACAGGGATGACTTCTGTATACATTTCTGTATAAATTCATTCTAAGTGTTGTGTTCCTGTGTTACTCAGAGGCTGAGTAATTGTCGATTGAGCTAATCTGACGTACCGTTACAACCTGAGATAGCCACCGATATGGGCGTTATAGGCAATATGGGCACCAGTGCCATCAGACGTTTAGCTCTACATTTGGATATCTATGGGCTATAAACTCAGTTACAACTGCATCTGAAATATTAGACTCTAGAATCGGTATAGAGACATTGACTGGAATCTAAATATGTATTTACATTTTTAAGTAATTTTTTTGTTAAAGTGGCTGCCTAGGGGCCAAATCGGGGGTGGCTCCAAATCTATATCTTTTCAGGGTACATACAGTTGAAGTCGGAAGTTTACATACACTTAGGTTGAAGTCATTAAAACTCATTTTTCAACCACTCCACAAATGTCTTGTTAACAAACTATAGTTTTGGCAAGTCGGTTAGGACATCTACTTCGTGCATGACACAAGTAATTTTTCCAACAATTGTTTACAGACAGATTATTAAACTTATAATTCACTGTATCACAATTCCAGTGGGTCAGAAGTTTACATACACTAAGTTGACCGTGCCTTTAAACAGCTTGAAAAATTCCAGAAAATGATGCCATGGCTTTAGAAGCTTCTGATAGGCTAATTGACATCACTTGTGTCAATTGGAGGTGTACCTGTGGATGTATTTCAAGGCCTACCTTCAAACTCAGTGCCTCTTTGCTTGACATTATGGGAAAATCAAAAGAAATCAGCCAAGACCTCAGAAAAAAAATTGTAGACCACAAGTCTGGTTCATCCTTAGGAGCAATTTCCAAATGCCTGAAGGTACCACATTCATCTGTCCAAACAATAGTACGCAAGTTTAAACACCATGGGACCACGTAGCCGTCATACCGCTCAGGAAGGAGACGCGTTCTGTCTCCTAGAGATGAAAGTACCTTGGTGAGAAAAGTGCAAATCAATCCTAGAACCACAGCAAAGGACCTTGTGACGATGCTGGAGGAAACAGGTACAAAAGTATCTATATTCACAGTAAAACGAGTCCTATATCGACATAACCTGAAAGGCCACCCAGCAAGGAAGAAGCCACTGCTCCAAAACCGTCAGACTACGGTTTGCAACTGCACATGAGGACAAAGATCGTACTTTTTTGAGAAATGTCCTCTGGTCTGATGAAACAAAAATAAACTGTTTGGCCATAATGACCATCGTTATGTTTGGAGGAAAAAGGGGGAGGCTTGCAAGCCAACAAACACCATCCCCACCGTGAAGCATGGGGAATGGCAGCATCATGTTGTGGGGGTGCTTTGCTGCAGGAGGGACTGGTGCACTTCACAAAATAGATGGCATCGTGAGGATAGAAAAATGAAATGGATATATTGAAGCAACATCTCAAGACATCAGTCAAGAACTTAAAGCTTGGTCGCAAATGGGTCTTCCAAATGAACAATTACCCCAAGCATACTTTCAAAGTTGTGGCAAAATGGCTTAAGGACAACCAAGTTGAGGTATTGGAGTGGCCATCACAAATCCCTGACCTAAATCCTATTGAAAATTTGTGGGCAGAACTGAAAAAGTGTGTGCGAGCAAGGAGGCCTACAAACCTGACTCAGTTACACCAGCTCTGTCAGGAGGAATGGGCCAAAATTCACACAATTTATCGTGGGAAGCTTGTGGAAGGCTACGTGAAACGTTTGACCCAAGTTAAACAATTTAAAGGCAACACTACCAAATACTAATTGAGTGTATGTAAACTTCTGACCCACTGGGAATGTGATGAAAGAAATAAAAGCTGAAATATATCAATCTCTCTCCTATTATTCGGACATTTCACATTCTTAAAATAAAGTGGTGATCCTAACTGACCTAAGACAGGGAATTTTTACTCTGATTAAATGTCGGGAATTGTGAAAAACTGAGTTTAAATGTACTTGGCTAAGGTGTATGTAAACGTCCGACTTCAACTGTACATCTACCTCTGTGCAAAATGTGGTGCTTTTATCACGAAGTAAACCATTGAGTCAACATTTCTAGCTTAGCAGCACGCCACTAGTATATTCAAGAGAGGTGATTTTTCATTCCTCCATAGTAACACAAAAATCATCGTAAAATGTCTCTTGACAGTAACTAGTGGCTTGACAATTTCCTACAATTTCAGAAGGTCATAATGTACCCCTGTTGGGCTTTTAGGATTCAAAATAACTGGTTTGCAATAAACTTGAAAATTGGTACTGTCATGACGTTGCCCTCTTTGGGTAGAGTGAGCACTATTCCCTCTGCACCCTCCCCCTCTCTCTGTCTCTCCTACACCCAGGCTGGTGCGACCTCAAGCCGTAAATTCCTGGAGGAGAATCCTGCCTCACAGTATAGAGAGAGTGAGTTTTCATAGAGAGAACAAAGGAATTTCTTCCACCTCACAGAACTTGAGGTCCGAACAATATTTGTGTTCTGAAGAATGTATAAAAGATTGGTGAAGTAACGAGCTACGAACTGGTCCGTTTGGTACAATTTTGTGAAACTCATGAGAGACAATACCGCCACATTACCATAATCCTGTTTATACAACAGTCTCAGTTATGAGGCTTACATCTAATTGTTGTACAAAATGAATGAGTAAAGATGAAACTATTTGTGAAGTGATGTGATGCTATGGAATGATGTTAATGTGAGAGAATTGTATTTCTGTTTAAAGTTTCACTAAGTCATTGGCACGCCCCCAGGGGCACAGACAGGACCCGGCGTCATAAGACAGCCCTTTTCTATGTTCCGAATAAAACCCCCACCTGGGTTTTCTATCACCAGACCGAGCTTACCTCAATTACGAGAGGGCTTAGGGTTGAGACGAGACCAGTACCTCTATCACAGAGGGAAATAACGCTTGAGTAGATTGCTGAATCTTTTAACCATCCCACGTCGTTAAAATCTTAGACTATCGATACCGACAGAATAAGAACAAGTCTTTGATATTAATTACTAGTCTGCAGCTAGGAATTTGGTATCATTGAACGCGAAGACCGACAACCGCCGAAACATCTATTCTATAACAACATGAATGAATGTCACTCTGAACTTTCCATTCTAACCACGACAGAGAGAGAGAGAGGGCGGACAAACTCTCCAACAGAAACGAACTTTCCAACAGAGATCTCGACAACACACTGAGCGTAAATATATATATTAATTGCAATTATTCCCGAATGAGTGAGCGTTCATGTGCAAAGGATTAGCATTTCAATTGTTATAATTATCAACTTTGTAGTGTCTCTTATCTTTCGCGCCCTTATCAGTCCCTCTGTCTAACAAGCCGCCATGCCGGTTTAGACCACTAGGGCACATTCCCCTATCATTTCTTTGTAACCATATCTACTGTTTGTTATGCATTTCTGTGAGTACTTAGTTAATAAATAAATGATTTTAAGACAATTAATGTATGGATGACTCATAGTGAAGACTGGGTTCATGCAGATAACCAACAATTTACGACGTTTGGAATGAGACTAATGTGAGGTAAAGAATAATTCATTAATCAGAAGACTTAAAATATCTGAAAGTTATATTAGGAAAATTAAAACTTTGTAATCTGAATATTTTTTTCTTGGTGCCCCGACTTCCTAGTTAATTACAATTACATGATTAAGTTAGTTTAGTCATGTAATAAAAATTACAGAGAATTCTTTATAAAGATTTATCTTCAGTTTAATGATGCCAAAGACACGACAGTACATACCGGTACATAGCTAAATACTGTATGGAAAATTGTATTTACCCTCTATTATTCCAATTTAGCACTTCAAAATGATCCGTTATGAAAATGATTTTTTGCTAACAAAATATTGTCATGGTATTTCAAACTTTGATTTTGCATGAATGACTCGTGAAAGATGTGTTCAACTCCAATGTATGCACAATCAAAGGTGCTGAACATAAGACATGGTTCATTATCAACTATGAGCTTTGTGTTGAGTTTTGAAAATATGCCACTGACATCTGAAAAATTTGCCAAAGTCATTGAGGTAAACTGTAAGAGGCCAGAGGGACTGGTTTGGACATTCAATAATGACAAAGCAGAACCCGTGTGCTGTGTGTGCGTGTCCATTGCGCTATCTGACATAAGGAAATGTAGTGGACTCATGACTGAATGGTTAATAAAGGAACCTCTGACAAGAGTCTGTCTGTGCTGTAGGGTAAGCACATCAGAAGCTTGTCATGTGGTAACTTATCATGCAAGCAAACAAATCTAAACAGAATGTTGCATAGATTTAGGGTCCTCAATAAGTCAAACGTTTTATTGATGTTCAATATTCACATAGAAATGATTAAAAAAATCACAGTGTTTTGTACATTTGATTTCATTTCTCCCGTTTCATTATGACTAGGTCATGACATCTTTAGGTTGGCATGAGACTGCCCTCGTGTGGTCACATGTGCAACATTCTGCATGCCCGGTGTACTGTATTTTGAGGACTGGAAATAAAACAGTATACTCTTCTGACTGCTTGTTAAAATGAAAGCGAGATCAAATCCGATCTCAAACTAAAACAGTATCACAAGCATTAAAAGCATACATTCAAAGTGATAAACAACCAGTCCAGAGGAAAAACATATTTGTACTTATTCAATTATTCTATCCAAATACATCTCAGAGAACAGGTTAGAAACACAACCCAGGTGTATGAGCAGATGTTCAGCCTGTTGAAGTGAACTTATTCTGTTTCCACCAGTTAGTCAGCCAAGTCCTGTATCTGAACAGCTACTTTCTGACTCCTTGCAGCTCCGCAGTGCAGCATGTTGTAGTCTTATCTTCATCCTAACCTCTCTCACCTGGGAATTCACAAAGATAATACTCCCCAAAAGATTAAATAAAGCTATGGTGAACACAGGGTTCATAGTCTATACCGTGTGGGTCTGCATGCACTACACCAGGGAAATATCTTACAGCCAGGGGTTGGCTGTGTGTGTGTAAACATGTTTTGTGCAGCTAAAAGGCAGCATGTGTGACTCACATCTTTGTATTCTTTCTCGGTGGTGGTGCCATTGATTGTGTAGATTTCTCTTCCTTCTGTATATAGGAGGATCAATGTGAAAGCACACTGTCAAATGATTCATTTCAAGGTAAGGACATTCAGGCTTAAAACAAAATCTACATTAGAGCAGAAAAAAGAGTGAGAGAAACAAGCATGATCACTAAATGCCTTCTTTCACCTGTCCTGTGTGTGTCGTCTAGTCTGGAGGTCAGCTGGGTGTGGTTGGGGGACTAAGGGTTGAACCCTTGGCTAGGCCTACTGAGTCTTTTCCGGAGGAGTCGTACTTCTTCAGTCCAGGGGGGCTGGCCAGGGTCCAAATGAAAAGATGATGAGTCAGGGGTGGAGGATGTACCAGGGTCTTCAGGTGAAGGGCAGAGGCCAGGGGTGGAGGATGTACCAGGGTCTTCAGGTGAAGGGCAGAGGCCAGGGGTGGAGGATGTACCAGGGTCTTCAGGTGAAGGGCAGAGGCCAGGGGTGGAGGATGTACCAGGGTCTTCAGGTGAAGGGCAGAGGCCAGGGGTGGAGGATGTACCAGGGTCTTCAGGTGAAGGGCAAAGGCCAGGGGTGGAGGATGTACCAGGGTCTTCAGGTGAAGGGCAGAGGCCAGGGGTGGAGGATGTACCAGGGTCTTCAGGTGAAGGGCAGAGGCCAGGGGTGGAGGTGGGTGGCACACCAAGCAGATAGCCCATGGCACTCACAATGGCATGGATAAGCTCTGGACTACTAGGGCTAGGTCTGTAGCAGGGGGACGGGGACACTGGCTCCTGAGGTACCTGCTGTGGGGCAGGGGCGAGGGGGGGGATCTGATATGCTGAAAGTCTGTCTTCTCTCCTGGTACTTTAGCTACAGTATGGAGTGAACAGAGAACAGAAATATACTGTAGATAAGTAGCTAGTGAGCACACAGTCATAGATAAACAAGTGCCCTATGGCACACTCATTTCCACCCATCACACACAGATCTTGTAGAATGCAAAACATCTCTGACTACTATTCCATAGCAACAAGCATCTACTCTTTCACTTGTACTTAATCCATATTAATTTACAGTTAATCTGAGCTGTGGGTGAGTGGGTGCTTTTGGTCTTTTTGGAGTGTGACTGAGAACCATTTCTCGCAGGTGGAGGATTCTGGCAGGGTGAGGGTACATTTGTCCAACCCTTGTGAGAGGTAGAGGGTTTTTGAGTTGGTGCACAAGGTATTTTGACTTTAGTTCTAAAGTCCTCTTGTCCTCTAGCAGTCTTGTCTTTCTTTCTAAAGCCTTCTGGGTGATGGTGGACACCTCTCTCTCTCTCTCAACCTCCCCACCCCCCCGTGGTAGTGTGGAATATGAGGCTTTACTCTGAGATGGACAGTCATGGGAGGTTGCCAGGCCCTTAGAGGTAGGGGTAGTTGTTAGATTCCCCTCACTTCCCCGGAAAGGAGTACCAGTACCTCTATAATTTGGGGACATTTTTTTTTGGGGGGGGGGGGGGGGGGGGGGGTAGCTATTTGGCCTGGGTTTGTCCGGTGTCTGGAAACCTTGTCTAATTTTTTGCTCTGAACAGGATTGAGGCTGCTCTGAACAGGTTTGAGGCTGAGGCTGCAGGTCTCCTTTCTGGGTTGTTGGTTGTGCTGGAGGTGGGCCGCATAGACGAGCTCTGATCCTGGATCGGCTCTTGGATCCTCTGATCCTGGGTAGATCCGTGAAGACCTCTACTCTGAATCTTGGGTGAGGGGGTATTGGGGAAGGGGGTCTTGAACAGCCTCTGTGTGTCAGTCGAAGCCCTAGGCAATCCACTGGAGAGTTTAGCTACTACAGGCTGTCAAAGGGCTATAAATGCCTCCTTCATGTCTCTAAGGCTAGGAAGGGAAGGTCTCTCTTTCCTCCCACTGTCCTCCTTTGGCTTTGGCTCACAAGCTGTGTTTGCAGAACCTTAAGTATTAAGACGAATGTCACTGGGAGGAGAACTCTTGTTGGTTGACCGTCTCCCTCCAGCACTCGGGATTTGGTATTTTTGGTGGATAGAGGATGTTGTGATGCTACAGAGCCTGCCTTCCTACTGACAACACTCTGAGGTGTTGGTGATGTATTGAAATGACACTCAGTTTTGTCTGTCTGCTTCTCTGATGAAGATTGTGCAGGTGTTGATTTAGGTGAATCAGAGGTCTTGGTTTTAGGACTTTTCTTATCTTGAGGAGACTTGTGTTTCTGATGTTCTGTAGTTGACTGAGGAGATGACTTACATGGCAACTTAAGGCTTTTACCTGGACTTCTCTTGGTCTGTGGTATATCATTAGTGTAGAAAAAGATGGAGGTGAGTGTTAGCTTACTGCCTCGGATGGGGGTCCCACGGTCTAGCTCAGTTGAAGAAACATCAGGTGAGGCTGGTGGTTTCATTGGTTTCTGTAGTCATGGGTCAGCTGGTGGAATCTTATGATTCTTTCAGAGTGGGACTGGCATGTGATGATACAGAAGTCTTAGCTATGGCAGGAGAACATTTCTCAGTAATTTTCTTTGGTGTTGAAGTCTTCTTCATTTCACTGCTCCTTATCATATCAGAATCAGCTTCGCTGTATCCTCTATAATATTGAACATGTCTGGGCATGGAGTGTGACATCTAGCTGCTTGACATCTAGCTTTAGGGATGGTTACTGAGTCTTTGGGGTTGGCACAGTTACTGTCCCTTTAGCTGCTGGTAGACAGCTCTCCAGCCCACAACATGTAGTCCTATTTCCTGAGATGTCGCTCCTGGTGTGGAGCATTGACTCCCTGCGAAAAGTCCCATGTTGTCAGGGTACAAGGGGCTTTGGAAGTGAATAACAGTGTGCGCACTGGGGTGTTAAGGGCACTGAAAGACATACTGAGAGAGAAGGAAGGGGAAAGTATTGGGGTGTTGGGAGATGTGCTAGAAAGAGGAGCAGGGTGAGGAGGAACGCTGGTATCTGCGGGGGAGAGGAGGCGGGAGTGGGTGTAGGGTAGGCTGAGCATGACACTCGCATTAGATGCTGGGGAGTCTGAGGCACTGCTGTCTAGCCACCGGTGACATGACTGGCGGTCCCATCTCCTCACCCAGCTGGGTGGCAGGGGATCTCTCTGACAATGGGCTCCTTTTCCTCTTCAAATCAAATCAAGTTTATTTGTCACGTGTGCCGAATACAACAACCTTAATGTGAAATGCTTACTTACAGGCTCTAACCAATAGTGAAAAGAAGGTGTTAGGTGAACAATAGGTAAGTAAAGAAATAAAACAACAGTAAAAAGACAGGCTAAATATAGTAACGAGGCTATAAAAGTAGCGAGGCTACATACAGACACCGGTTAGTCAGGCTGATTGAGTAGTGTGTACATGTAGATATGGTTAAAGTGACTATGCATATATGATGAACAGAGAGTAGCAGTAGCATAAAAGAGGGGTTGGCGGGTAGTGGGTGGCAGGACACAATGTAGATAGCCCCATTAGCCAATGTGCGGGAGCACTAGTTGGTCGGCCCAATTGAGGTAGTATGTACATGAATGTATAGTTAAAGTGACTATGCATATATGATAAACAGAGAGTAGCAGCAGCGTAAAAAGAAGGTTTGGGGGGGTTGGGGGGGTTGCGGGGGGCACACAATGCAAATAGTCCGGGTAGTCATTTGATTACCTGTTCAGGAGTCTTATGGCTTAGGGGTAAAAACTATTGAGAAGCCTTTTTGTCCTAAACTTGGCACTCCGGTACCGCTTGCCATGTGGTAGTAGAGAGATCAGTCCATGACTGGGGTGG
This sequence comes from Salmo salar, assembly GCF_965601325.2. NCBI lineage: Eukaryota > Metazoa > Chordata > Actinopteri > Salmoniformes > Salmonidae > Salmo > Salmo salar. The sequence goes on from NC_138303.1 coordinate 95,314,754, forward strand.
CTGGGGTCTTTGACAATTTTTAGGGCCTTCCTCTGACACCGCCTAGTGTAGATGTCCTGGATGGCAGGCAGCTTAGTCCCTGTGATGTACTGGGCCGTACGCACAACCCTCTGTAGTGCCTTGCGGTCAGAGGCCGAGCAATTGCCGTACCAGGCAGTGATGCAACCAGTCAGGATGCTCTCGATGTTGCAGCTGTAGAACCTTTTGAGGATCTCAGGACCCACGGCAAATCTTTTCAGTTTCCTGATGGGGAATAGGCTTTGTCGTGCCCTCTTCACGACTGTCTTGGTGTGTTTGGACCATTCTAGTTTGCTGTTGATGTATACACCGAGGAACTTGAAGCTCTCAACCTGCTCCACTACAGCCCCGTCGATGAGAATGGGGGTATGCTCGGTCCTTCTTTTCCTGTAGTCCACAATCATCTCCTTAGTCTTGGCTACGTTGAGGGATAGCTTGTTATTCTGGCACCACACGGCCAGGTCTCTGGCCTCCACCCTATAGGCTGTCTCGTCGTTGTCTGTGATCAGGCCTACCACTGTTGTGTCGTCTGCAAACTTAATGATGGTGTTGGAATCGTGCCTGGCCATGCAGTCGTGGGTAAACAGGGAGTACAGGAGGGGACTGAGCACACACCCCTGTGGAGCTCCAGTGTTGAGGATCAGCGTGGCAGATGTGTTGCTGCCTACCCTCACCACCTGGGGGCAGCCCGTCAGGAAGTCCAGGATCAAGTTGCAGAGGGAGGTGTTTAGTCCCAGGATCCTTAGCTTTGTGATGAGCTTTGATGGTGTTGAAAGCTGAGCTGTAGTCAATGAATAGCATTCTCGCATAAGTGTTCCTTTTGTCCAGGTGGGAAAGGGCAGTGTGGAGTGCAATAGAGATTGCATCATGGATCTGTTTGAGCGGTATGCAAATTGGAGTGGGTCTAGGGTTTCTGGGATAATGGTGTTGATGTGAGCCATTACCAACCTTTCAAAGCACTTCATGGCTACGGACATGAGTGCTACGGGTCTGTAGTCATTAAGGCCTTTTGCCTTTGTGTTCTTGGGCGCAGGGACTATGGTGGTCTGCTTGAAACATGTTGTTATTACAGACTCAATCAGGGACATGTTGAAAATGTCAGTGAAGACACCTGCCAGTTGGTCAGCACATGCCCAGAGCACACATCCTGGTAATCCGTCTGGCCCCACAGCCTTGTGTATGTTGACCTGTTTTAAGGTCTTACTCACGTCGGCTGCGGAGAGCGTGATCACACAGTCGTCCGGAACAGCTGATGCTCTCATGCATGCCTCAGTGTTGCTTGCCTCGAAGCGAGCATAGAAGTGTCTGGTAGGCTCGTGTCACTGTGCAGCTCGCAGCTGTGCTTCCCTTTGTAGTCTGTAATAGTTTGCAAGCCCTGCCACATAAGACGAGCGTCGGAGCCGGTGTAGTATGATTCAATCTTAGCCCTGTATTGACGCTTTGCCTGTTTGATGGTTCGTCGCAGGGAATAGCAGGATTTCTTGTAAGCTTCCGACCTTGAAAGCGGCAGCTCTACCCTTTAGCTCAGTGCGAATGTTGCCTGTAATCCATGGCTTATGGTTGGGGTATGTACGTACAGTCACTGTGGGGACGACGTCCTGGATGCACTTACTGATAAAGCCAGTGACTGATGTGGTGTACTCCTCAATGCCATCGGAAGAATCCCGGAACATGTTCCAGTCTTTGAAAGCAAAACAGTCCTGTAGTTTAGCATCTGCTTCATCTGACCACTTTTTTATAGACCGAGTCACTGGTGCTTACTGCTTTAATTTTTGCTTGTAAGCAGGAATCAGGAGGATAGAGTTGTGGTCGGATTTACCAAATGGAGAGCGAGGGAGCGCTTTGTACGTGTCTCTGTGTCCCGTCCTGACCATAGAAAGAGGTTATTTTCTATGGTAGAGTAGGTCAGGGCGTGACAGGTTTTTTTCCTATGTTTTCTATTTCTATGTTGTCAGGTTCTCGTTTTGTATTTCTATGTTGGAGTTTTGTTTGGGATGATCTCCAATTAGAGGCAGCTGGTCCTCGTTGTCTCTAATTGGAGATCATACTCAAGTAGGGTTTTTTTCCACCTGGGTTTGTGGGAGATTATCTTTGAGTCAGTGTATGTTTCACCTCTGCGTCACGGTTTGTTGTTTTTGTTATTTCAAGTTTATTTATATGTATTGCATAGTTTCACAGTGTAAATAAAATGTGGAACGACACACACGCTGCACTTTGGTCCGCTCCTCCTTACAACAACCGTGACAGAATCTCCCACCACCAAAGGACCAAGCAGCATGGTATGGACCAGTGGACTATTGAGGAGATAAAGAGGAGTATATCCAGGGCTTTGGAGGATTTAGGGGCAGGAGAAAAGCGCTTCCCATGGGAACAGGTGGAGGCAGCGAGAGCACGGCAACAAGGGAAGCACGAGAGGCAGCCCCAAACATTTTTTGGGGGGTTGGAGACCTGAGCTAACTCCTCGTGCTTACCGTGAGGTGCGTGTCACCAGTCTGGCACCACCTGTGCCAGACTGTGCAGGTCTCTAGTGCGCCTGCCTAGTCCGGTGTGTCCTGTTCCTGCTCCTCGCACGCGCCCTGAGGTGCGTGTTACCAGTCTGGCGCCACCTGTGCCAGCCCCACGCATCAGGCCTCCAGTGTGTCTTCCCAGTCCAGAGCTTCCGGCAACAGTTCCCAGTCCAGAGCTTCCGGCGACGTCCCCCAGTCTGGAGCCTCCAGTGACGTTCCCCAGTCCGGTGAGACCTGTTCTGGCTCCACGTAAGAAGCCTCCAGTAATGATCCATGGTCCGAAGCCTCCAGTGATGATCCATGGCACGAAGCCTGTAGGGATGATCCATGGCCCGGAGCCTGTAGGGATAATCCATGGCAAGAAGCCTGTAGGGATGATCCATGGCACAAAGCCTCCAGTGTTGATCCATGGCGCGGAGCCTGCAGTGATGATCCATGGCATGGAGCCTGCAGCGACGGTCCCCAGTCCGGAACCTCCTGAGTGTGGTCTTAGTGCCAGCATCTGTCTGTGGTGGTAAACAGCCACAAAAAGCTGAAAACTCTCTAGGCAAGTAGTGTTGCCTGCAATTTATCACAATATATTCTACTTCAGGCGAGCAAAATCTAGAGACTTCCTTAGATTTCGTGCACCAGCTGTTGTTTACAAATATGCACAGACCGCCCCCCTCGTCTTACCGGAGTGTGCTGTTCTATCTTGCCGGTGCAGCGTATATCCCGCCAGCTGAAAATCCATGTTGTCATTCAGCCACGATTCCTTGAAACATAGGATATTAGTTTTTGATGTCCCGTTGGTAGGATATTCGTGATCGTACCTCGTCTAATTTATTGTCCAATGATTGCACGTTGGCGAGTAGTAATGACAGTAACGGCAGCATTCCCAGACGCCTTCGCTGGGTCCTGACCAGGCATCCGGCTCTTTGTCCTCTGTACCTGCGTCGCTTCCTCTTGCAAATAACGGGGATGTCGGTCCTGTGGGGTGTTTGGAGAATGTCTTGTGTATCGTCTTTGTTGTAGAAAAAATCTTTGTCTAATCTGAGGTGAGTGATCGCTGTCCTGATATCCAGAAGCTCTTTTTTGCCATAAGATACAGTTGCAGAAACATTATGTACAAAATAAGTTACAAATAACGCGAAAAAACCCCACATAATAGCACACTTGGTTGGGCGCTGCCATTTCTTCCGGCGCCATTTTAACTTCACTCCTGGGCAGGGTTTAAAGACAGACATCCCCTCCCCAGCATCCAGAGTGGCGGTAGGTCTTAGCTGGATACCAAAGGGTCCTGCTAACAAATGGTAGGACAGGGAATAGGTAATTACAATTAGGGTTGCAAAATTATGGGAACTTTCAATAAATTCCCTGGTTTTCCAGAAATCTTGGTTGGAGGATTCTGCATTTCATGCTTATTCCCTCCTGACTATGGGAATCCTCCAACCAGGATTTCTGGAAAACCAGGGAATTTATTGAAAGTTCCCAGTATTTTGTAACCCTAATTACAATCATTAGTAGAGGGTATCTTGCAAAAGAGATAATCACATTCATAGAAGGGAATAAATTCAGTAACCATTGACATTGCATTAGAATGACTATGATTCTTTTTTATGTCTCAAATGTTGTAGAATGAAGTCCCTTCCTTTCAGCAGTGAGAGAAAACAGTAATATTGATTATGAGAGCGAATATTCAGATTTTGTTGACAAACCCACTTCCTCTCATATATCCTGTTAACCTTTTTAAAAAGGCCTTTAAAATGGATGGATTGAACAAATACTGAGCATAGGGATTTCTTTATCACAAAGCTGCTCAAGCTTCTTCTTATGATGTTTGGTCTTCTCATTGCGCACGGCCTGGTACCATTTCAAACTATTCTGATAGCGGCGGATGAGGTAAGCAGGGGTGGTGCATCAGAACAGAGGCTCAAAGATCCCTGACAGGACGGGATAGGGAGCCACCATCTCCTCTCCCTCCCCTGTCCTCACCTCCAGCAGCATGCACCTTAACAAGGGATCTGTGTGAGAGGAAAACGTCCAGGGGCTCTGGTCTCCAGGGGGGGTTGCTTGGTCTGAGTCACTGGCCTAACCAGCTGACCACCAGGGAGGGTTCTCTGCCTGCTGAGCTTCTCCAAGTCTGGCCTCACTGAGATGAAATGGAGTGTGGCCTCAGGATGTTTGAACCACTCTTTTATCAGTCGGGTTGAGGATGGGTCGTTTTATTGGACAAAGTCTACAGTGGCGCTTACCAATAGGGAGGGCTGTGGTGTATTTGAACAAAGGCTTATCATAAGGTTCTCCTTTACAGGTTTCTTGTACTGGCATCCACATCTTTGTCTTAGCTTAGAGAGCAGGTTGAGGCAGGGGGTACTTGCTACTGAGGCCCGGTGGGGGTAGGGCAGTGGTCTGAGGGGGGGGGGGGGCTGTAGATGGCCCTTCTCCTGCATGATTGGGAGCAGGGAATGCTGAATAAAGAGGTTTAAATGTCAGAAGAGCTAGATGTAAAAATAGACATCTATTAAGTTAGATTGTCTAGCTACTGTAGCTAGCTAATAGATTATTTAATGTCCTCGCCAGATAAATGTGAACATTCCCTCGCATTCACTCCTCCCTCCTTCTGGGACCTAAGAAAAAAGCAGTGTTTTTCTTAAACTTTTTCCAGCATTATTAGTTAGCTAATCTTTTCTTTTTTACATTTATGATTGAAAGACTGCATTCAAGATTCAAACTTTAGCTAACATAGTTAGCTCTTGCCTGCTAGCTAGCGCATTTCAGATAACATGAAGAATTTAGCTAGCCACACGAGATTGATTGATAACTACAATCCAATTTGGTGGACAGCAATGTGTTGCTAGCAAGCTGTTAGCAAACCCGATGTGCTGAACTAGAGTCGTGTATTCAAACGTAGCTACTTTTTTCACCTTTGGCTGAGTATATTTTGGTTTCATCTTGTAACAAATGTGTCATTCACTGGCTAAAGTAAACTAAGAAGTGATATAATAAACAAAAAAATGCATTACCCTTCAAACTTGCTGCAAACTCATGGTGCGTTCGTAAATTCACTCTGGCTATCTACTCCAATTTCAGAGCACTCTCGCCTGACTGTACCAGAGCGCAGAATAACTGATGAATTTATGAACGCGAAACACCCATTGAATATGACCGGTGTCAGTAAACGTCGACAAAAAAAACGTAATCAATTGTTGCCAGCAGCACAGTTAGTCATTAACGCTCTAGATAACATGAAAACAGTTTAACCATCTCTGCTAGGGCATAAAATGGTCAGAGTAAGGTGTTCTCTCACTTGACTGGAAGTAGCTAGTAAGCTAGCCAACTTTAGCCAGTTAGCTTGGGTGCGTGACTGCCGTTGTGAAGTCAGAACGCTCTGATCAACCCTACTCCTCGGCCAGAACGCTCCGAATTTATGAACGGACAATCTGACAATGCTCTGAATTTACGAACGGACAGAGCGCATTCCGAGTATACTCTGGCACTCCAGAGGGAATTTACGAACACACCCTTCATTTCATTCGTGTTTCTCTTCTCTGTTCCAGCACTATAGTTTAGCAAAACAGCGATCATATTGAGCTGTCCAATGCTGAAAGTAAAATAACCACAGGACAACTGCTAAGCAACGTGCTGCGTCAATGATACATTCCCTATTAAACTCTATGTGGAATACACCCCTAACCCTTGTCCTAATAGAACGAGATGAGAACAATAATGATAAATTAAGTCCATACAACGTTGAGAAATTATGGATTTTATTTGCGTTCATTTTCTGTTCAACATCGCGATGCAAGAACAAACACGGCATATAGCAAATTCATCATGTCAGCTCCTGATAAAATGGCACTATTACTTGGTAGTGTATAATGTTAACGTTTCCATTCCATTTTTGGTTACAAGATAACGTTCACAACTGTTAATAAATAACATGAATATTACAATATAAATGCCTTCATTTAGAATATGAATCTTTTATTACACATTTACAATCCCATTTCCAACTAGTCTCTTACATAAAGTAATGCACAATTTGCAGGAGTGAAACAACACAGTATGGAAATACTGGAGGAAAAGGCAGGTCAAGAAAAAGAATTGTTTTGACAAATCCTAATTTCATGGAAAGTGTTAGTATTGTGTTTTTCGTCCTGCACTACATTCAGCTGTGTCACTCCACTCATCCCACTGTCCAGTATGTATAAAATATAGTAGAGGTTATGCTCAACTACAGCCAGAGTTTGAATAACACTTTGAACATGTAAATGTAAGATCCAATATTCACTCCATTCTGATTTTCTGGCGGGAGAATAACCATGTTGTCCTGAATGGTGAATTGACCTACAGAATGTCCGTCTAAAGAATAAACACCACAATGACCTCCACAAATGTTGATGTTCCACTTCCTTCTTTTACTGCCACATCTCCTGTAAACAAAACAAAAAAGAACAATGATACATTTTTTCATAATCTATGACTCCCCCAATAGCAAAAGCAATGAACATGTGTATCACACCAGTGAGTAAAACATCAATCCTAAAATGGTTAAGTGAAATGTAATTTACCTGCTCTATAATCCCTTCTGCCAAGCTCAGACCCAGGAGTCGAGGGGTGGAGGTTTGCGCTCCACCAGGCCCACTGCAGGCCTTCCAGCCCGGATGAAGTGCTTCCTCTCTGGGATACTCTGCAACAAAATAGAACAATTATTTAGTTAAAGGTCCAATGCGGCTGTTTTTATCTCAATATCAAATCATTTCTGAGTAACAAGTAAGTACCGTACTGTGATTGTTTTCAATTAAAATTGTTTAAAAAAAATACACAAAAATAGCTTCTTAGTAAAGAGCCATTTCTCAAAGAACAATTTTGCTAGGATTGTCTGGGAGTGGTCTGAGTGGGGAGGGGAAAACTGAAAAATAGCTGTTATTAGCAGAGAGGTTTAGAACTCTCTTGGTCTATTAACTAATTTACCGCCTGGTAATGTCACCAGGCAAGCCAAACCTCCATCCCACCAAAACTGGTAGAAATTTCAGTCGGTCTTTTCAAACAGCTCTTACACTAAAATGGCATTAAAACGGCACTAAAACAGAATTATTCCAACCTCAAAGTGTGGAAATATATATAAAACCCAAGAAAATCACATTTTTTACTGCACTGGCCCTTAAAATCTTGTGAGTCACCATTGAAAAACTCCTGACCTTAGGGATAGTAAGGAGCTCATATGTACCGTGTTACTGACCTGGAGTAACCCATCACCCACTCTGTCACTCTGCTCCACGGTGGAGTATCCATCTGTGGGAAAAACAGACAGGATACAATAAACAAAGGTCATTTTGTGTTGAAATGACAAGAAACAGGCTCACACACAGATGTAGGATCTTCATTTAATCACTCTTTTGTTTCTGAGAATTTTCCTGCACAGCAGGAAATGTAAACTTGTAGTGTATTTGAGTTTTAAAAAGGCTTCTAAAGTTTGAGTTTGTAATTTCCACTTTGAAATTTCAGAATTGATTTTCCCTAAAGAAACCCTGACAAAAATGTCCATTAATTGCAATCCACATAATAATTCAAATGTCCTCTGGCTGCAGGATTATTTTCCTACTGTAGCAAACTGGCTCAAATGAAGATCCTACAGCTGCACGAACACACACACTTTCAACAAGTTCTCACAGTCTCACTGCAGAATTAGACCTTCATCCACGTTCTCTAAACGAGGAAAATTTTGAATTTGCTCCAAAGATCAAATATTGAAGTGTTTTTGAATCCCTGGGTTGACTCCTGCTGCCCTATATGTTCCATTTCTCCAAACCGAAGTTAAGGGTTAAGTTTAGGCACTCATTCCGAATGGTTAAGGTAAAGGTTATGGTTTGGAATATGATAAAAAAAATAAAAAACAGTGTCCACGACTGGGATCAAACATCAAACATCTAACATCTAACCTGATCCAGAGTCATGGGATTACTCAAGTCTACTTGATAGTAATAGCGCTCACTGTTGCCCCTAGTGGCCGATTTTGAAGACATTTCCCGATGTCCTGAGGAATGGATAGACTTCCAATTTCGATGTCAATCTCCCTACACACACACACACACACACACACACACACACACACACACACACACACACACACACACACACACACACACACACACACACTTATGCTGAAGCTACAGTCTCATGCTGACCTTGGTTTTTCTCCATCAGAGGAAGTGTGATGTCATCATAGGCTGACTTTCCGCTCTTAGTTTTTTTGGGCATTCCACTAGTTGTTGACTGAAGGTAAAAAATAAAGAAGACTCAGTATGCCATTATGAACTAATTGTGTCCCATACAGTGCTCAATAGCAGACTGTGTTTGTGCCACCCATTTGGACTGTGTAGTGAATGGGGAATACAGCCTTCTACAGCATGCCATGCGAAACCTTAAAGTGGCTCTTGTTCCAGCCTCCCTTGTAGAGGCTATTTCTCAGGTCCTTGTAGGCCCACACTGTCTGCAGGACATGAGATGCTGCTTTGGTCTCCCGCACAGATTGGCTAGTAAAGAAACAACAGAATAAACCAGAGCCAGCATAAAGGAGAGAGTACAACACGGTGAACTGAGCATCTAGCCAATTGAAACCATCTCCCATAACCAACACCAAAGATACTATGCTATGATAATCTACCTTGTCTTGTTGATGGCCACCAGTTTCTGGATGCCGTGACCCTGTATGAGACCACGGACGTTCTCCGGGCTGTCTGAGATGATCTCATGGATAGTGTTCAGAATGGCCACCACTGTGTCCCCTTCCAGGTTCTTGGCTGGTCGCTGCTGACCACTGGTCAGGTTACTGACCAGGTCCCTCATGGCATAGCTTCCTATGGGGCAAAGGGTAAAATTATGTATCGTGTGTGCGTGCGTGTGCGTGCACTCGCGTGCATGCATGCATTTATGTGTGCATACGTGTTTATGTGCATGTACCTATGAGGTCTTTGTTCCGTCGATCTATGGCCAGGTTGCGTAGAGCAATAGCTACAGCCCGGACCACTTTATCACCATCTGAACGCAGTAGCTCCACCAGGACAGGCAGACCTTTCTCCTTCCTAACTGTGGCCCGGATGTAACTGGACCACTGAGAAAAGGCACAGAGAGAGAATAATAGAAGGATGTCATGTATAAATTGTACACTCCTATTGTGCTACTTGTGAGGATTCACACATCATACTTTTATATACATGATAGCTTTTCAACCACACTTCAATACACCCTTCACACAGAGGGGGGGGGGGGGGGGGGGGGGGGTAGGGGGGGGGGGTAGAGAGAGGATGAGAAACAAACATTCTGTTCTCCCACAGCATCAGATAAACTTCTCCCCCATTGCCCTTCACTCACAGCCCAGTGTCCTGCAGCAAGGTTCTGCAGAGCTCCGGCTGCTGCCTCCAGGGTGTTGTGGTTTTGACTGCGAGTGAGGAGAGACAGGTACAGCCTCACCACCTCTGGCTGGTACAGCAGCTCCAGACCTACAGAGAAAGAGAGAGAGAAACAGAACATCTGCCACCAGTAGAGAACTCTCATACACATTGGAACTGATATGATGAGACACAGTGGATTCTCAAGCCACCAATCAGCAACTAAACAGCACATATAGCGCTTATAAAGCTAGCACAGTTCAGACTTCATAGTGAAAAACCGATGTGATAGAACTGAGGACTTGCACCAAAATGTTTCTTTTATGAAGTGGTAGAGTCTACTTTTTCTGACAGCTTGGAGTTTTTAGGCCAAAGTGTGATGATTTAGCGCAGGATGATATACAAATGCAATAGTTGTTTCCTATGACATCAAAGACAAAATCTCAAAACACCTCTTCTTTCATTGTCATAGTTTTATGGTCCAGAACCATGAACAGATCACTGCAAGACAAGGAGCAAATATTTATCATCAATCAGATGCCTCCTCTAGAGAATATAGATAGTCTGACTTTGAGCTTCATAGCCTATGAAGCACAAAATTATCATTGGATTAGTATTTCAGAAAGAATATACACTGCTCAAAAAAATAAAGGGAACACTTAAACAACACAATGTAACTCCAAGTCAATCACACTGTCCACTTAGGAAGCAACACTGATTGACAATACATTTCACATGCTGTTGTGCAAATGGAATAGACAACAGGTGGAAATTATAGGCAATTAGTAAGACACACCCAATAAAGGAGTGGTTCTGCAGGTGGGAACCACAGACCACTTCTCAGTTCCTATGCTTCCTGGCTGATGTTTTGGTCACTTTTGAACGTGACAGAGTCTGGAGACGCCGTAGAGAACGTGACAGAGTCTGGAGACGCCGTGGAGAACGTTCTGCTGCCTGCAACATCCTCCAGCATGACCGGTTTGGCGGTGGGTCAGTCATGGTGTGGGGTGGCATTTCTTTGGGGGGCCGCACAGCCCTCCATGTGCTCGCCAGAGGTAGCCTGACTGCCATTTGGTACCGAGATGAGATCCTCAGACCCCTTGTGAGACCATATGCTGGTGCGGTTGGCCCTGGTTTCCTCCTAATGCAAGACAATGCTAGACCTCATGTGGCTGGAGTGTGTCAGCAGTTCCTGCAAGAGGAAGGCATTGATGCTATGGACTGGCCCGCCCGTTCCCCAGACCTGAATCCAATTGTGCACATCTGGGACATCATGTCTCGCTCCATCCACCAACGCCACGTTGCACCACAGACTGTCCAGGAGTTGGCGGATGCTTTAGTCCAGGTCTGGGAGCATGCCCAGGCATTGTAGGGAGGTCATACAGGCACGTGGAGGCCACACACACTACTGAGCCTCATTTTGACTTGTTTTAAGGACATTACATCAAAGTTGGATCAGCCTGTAGTGTGGTTTTCCACATTAATTTTGAGTGTGACTCCAAATCCAGACCTCCATGGGTTGATAAATTGGATTTCCATTGATTATTTTTGTGTGATTTTGTTGTCAGCACATTCAACTATGTAAAGAAAAAAGTATTTAATAAGATTATTTCTTTCATTCAGATCTAGGATGTGTTGTTTAAGTGTTCCCTTTATTTTTTTGAGCAGTATATAATGTACACAAAATAAATAATAACCCCAATTAAAGCTCAGCCATGCTTGTGTGTGTGCAAATTCAATATTCACACTGGTTTTATGTTGAAGGAATGTTCTGCCTGGCTAGGGAATTTGGACTGTGCTTGAAATTACAAAATGTTTTCCCAACTTTCATTTTGTACAAACACATGCAAACACCCACACAGCATGTAAACATGGATGTCTATTCTATTATTAACAACTGAATGCTGCAGGCTCCACATCTTATCAGCTCTCACAGAGCTCTTCTCCGCTAACAAATCCATCTGTGTACATACGGTATCCCCCACTAACTTCAGCCATATTCCTTCACAGACTGTACTATTTTACTGGAGTGAGAGGCTTCTAGCTATACCCACATCCCCAGCAGCCTGGCTAGAGTACATAAGGAGTAAAAATACACAGGAACTCTGTTACAGGCTGTCTTCCAGAGGCTTTCCATCCATATTCAGCCAGCTGAAGCTGAAGCTGCTGGGAGGCTGCTGCTGGCTGCGAGGCTTACATGCTGTCTAATCCTGACATGGGCTTGTAACCTGATTATCACAAGGATTGCATCCTCTGGCAGGAGCGCGGGAAGGCTCTACATCCGGACGCACACGTTCTGTTGAGGGTATAAGACTTGTGCTACCTGGATGGCTACCCAGTGTCATCAGTAATCCTCTCATACACACTCAGATGGGCTCTGTTGGGCCATGACCAAACTTTCCATTTGAACCTGTCTGGACTTCTACATCAAAAGACATCTACAATGCTCAGGGATTTTTTTAAATATCTTGCCTTACATTGTGTTTCACTTATAAATATGTATGTATCTGAACATATTCCAACCACAGCGGCAGAGCTGCTGCGATGATGTCAACGTCATAAAGAAGAGAGTTGTATAATCGATTCAGTTCTAACGCTCTTCTTTCCTAAGGTGTCATCTTCTGTCTGATCTTCTGAATGTCAATGACTAGTATAGAATCTTCTCAACAGTCTGGGATATCACACAATGCCTGCATAAATCACACATTATATTTCATACACAAAAAAAGCCATAGTGCCTTATAATCACATCATGACACAAAATACTTAAAATCCTCACTTCATTTGATGCTGAATATAACCCATAATAGCTGTTCACACCACTCCCTCCCCCCACCTCAAACACAAAAGCACATACAAACACTATATAAGGCATTCAGAAAGTATTCACACCCCTTGACTTTGTGTTACAGCCTGAATTTAAAATTGATTAAATTGAGATTTGTGTTACTGGCTTTCACACAATTCCCTACAATGTCAATGTGGAATTCTGTTTTAAGACATTTTTACAAATTAATAAAAATGAAAAGCTAAAATGTCTTGAGTCAATAAGTATTCAATCCCTTTGTAATAAAAATGTGTAAAAATGTGTAAAAATGGAGGAGTAAAAATGTGCTTAGCAAGTCACATAATAAGTTGCATGGACTCTCTCTGTGTGCAACAATAGTGTTTAACATGATTTTTGAAGAACTAACTCATTTCTGTACCCCACACATACAATTATCTGTGAATTTCTAAATCAGATTCAACCACAAAGACCAGGGAGGTTTTCCAATGCCTCGCAAAGAAGGGCACCTATTGGTAGATGGGTAAAAAAAAGCAGACATTGAATATCCCTTTGCACATTACAAAGTTATTAATTACACTTTGGATGGTGTATCAATACACCCAGTCACTACAAAGATACAGGCGTCCTTCCTAACTCAATTGTCTGAGAGGAAAGAAACCGCTCAGGGATTTCACCATGAGGCCAATGGTCACTTTTAAAACAGTCACAGAGTTTAATGACTGTGATAGGAGAAAACTGTCAATGGATCAACAACATTGTAGTTACTCCACAGTACTAACCCAAATGGCTCAGTGAAATGAAGGAAGCCTGTACATAATAAAAATATTCCCAAAATGAATCCTGTTTGCAATAAGACACTACAAAACTGTAAAAATGCAAAAAATGTGGCAAACACAACACAATACATTACAGTACCACTCTTCATATTTTCAAGTGGTGGCTGCATCATGTTATGGGTATGCTTGTCATCGGCAAGGACTAAGGAGTTTTTTTAGGATAAAAATAAACGGAATAGGGCTATGCACAGGCAAAATTCTAGAGGAAAAGCTGGTTCAGTCTGCTTTCCAACAGACACTGGGAGACAAATTCACCTTTCAGCAGGACAATAACCTAAAACACAAGGCCACTGGAGTTGCTTACCAAGATTACATTGAATGTTCCCGCGTGGCGTAGTTACAGTTTTGACTTAAAATCAGCTTGAAAATCTATGGAAAGACTTGGAAATGGCTGTCTAGCAATGATCAATAACCAACTTGACAGAGCTTGAAGAACTTTAAATAGAATAATGTGCAAATATTGTTTAATCCAGGTGTGCAAAGCTCTTAGATTTACCCAGAAAGACTCACATTGGTAATCTCTGCCAAAGGAGATTCCAACATATATTGACTCAGGGGTGTGAATACTTATGTAAATGAATACATTTGCAAACATTTCTAAAAACACGTTTTCACTTTGTCATTATGGAGTACTGTGTGTCGATGGATGAGGAAAAAAACAACAACATTTTAATCCATTTTGAATTCAGGCTGTAACACAACAGCTGACCACGACTCCATTTTGTTGCTCCCAGCCTATAGACAGAAACTAAAACAGGAAGCACCCGCGCTCAGGTCTGTTCAACGCTGGCCCGATCAATCGGATTCCTCGCTTCAAGATTGCTTTGATCACGTGGACTGGGATATGTTCCGCATAGCGTCGAACAACAACATTGCTGATTCGGTGAGCAAGTTTATTAGCAAGTGCATCGGTGATGTTGTACCCACAGCGTCTATTAAAACATTCCCCAACCAGAAACCGTGGATTGATGGCAGCATTCGCGCAAAACTGAAAGTGCGAACCACTGCTTTTAATCAGGGCAAGGTGTCCGGAAACATGACCGAATACCAACAGTGTAGCTATTCCCTCCGCAAGGCAATCGAACAAGCTAAGCGACAGTATAGAGACAAAGTAGAGTCGCAATTCAGCGGCTCAGACACGAGAGGTATGTGGCAGGGTCTACAGTCAATCACGGACTACAAAAGAAAAACCAGCCCCGTTGCGGACCACAATGTCTTGCTCCCAGACAGACTAAACAACTTCTTTGCTCGCTTTGAGGACAATACAGTGCCACTGACACGGCCTGCTACCGAAACCTTACGGGCTCTCCTTCACTGCAGCCAACGTGAGTAAAACATTTAAACGTGTTAACCTTCGCAAGGCTGGAGGCCCAGATGGCATCCCTAGCCGCGTCCTCAGAGCATGCGCAGACCAGCTGTTTACGGACATACTCAATCAATCCTTATCCCAGTCTGCTGTTCCCACATGCTTCAAGAGGGCCACCATTGTTCCTGTGCCCAAGAAAGCTAAGATAACTGAGCTAAATGACTACCGCCCTGTAGCACTCACATCCGTCATCATGAAGTGCTTTGAGAGACTAGTCAAGGACCATATCACCTCCACCCTACCTGACACCCTAGACCCACTCCAATTTGCTTACTGCCCCAATAGGTCCACAGACGACGCAATCACACTGCACACTGCCCTAAACCCATCTGGACAAGAGGAATACCTATGTAAGACTGCTGTTCATTGACTCCAGCTCAGCATTTAACACCATAGTACCCTCCAAACTCGTCATTAAGCTCGAGACCCTGGTTCTCGACCCCGCCCTGTGCAACTGGGTCCTGGACTTCCTGACAGGCCGCCCCCAGGTAGTGAGGGTAGGTAACAACATCTCCACCCCGCTGATCCTCAACACTGGGGCCCCACAAGGGTGCATTCTCAGCCCTCTCCTGTACTCCCTGTTCATCCACGACTGTGTGGCCATGCACGCCTCCAACTCAATCATCAAGTTTGCAGACGACACTACAGTAGTAGGCTTGATTACCAACAACGACGAGATGGCCTACAGGGAGGAGGTGAGGGCCCTCGGAGTGTGGTGTCAGGAAAATAACCTCACACTCAATGTCAACAAAACAAAGGAGATGATCGTGGACTTCAGGAAACAGCAGAGGGAGCAGCCCCCTATCCACATCGACAGGACAGTAGTGGAGAGGGTGTGAAGTTTTAAGTTCCTCGGCGTACACATCACGAACAAACTGAAATGGTCCACCCACACAGACAGCATGGTGAAGAAGGCACAGCAGCGCCTCTTCAACCTCAGGAGGCTGAAGAAATTTGGCTTGTCACCAAAAACACTCACAAACTTTTACAGATGCACAATCGAGAGCATCCTGTCGGGTTGTATCACCGCCTGATACGGCAACTGCTCTGCTCATAACCGGAAGGCTCTCCAGAGGGTAGTGAGGTCTGCACCGGGGGCAAACTACCTGCCCTCCAGGACACCTACACCACCCGATGTCACAGGAAGGCCAAAAAGATCATCAAGGATAACAACCACCCGAGCCACTGCCTGTTCACCCTGCTATCATCCAGAAGGCGAGGTCAGTACAGGTGCATCAAAGCGGGGACCAAGAGACTGAAAAACAGCTTCTATCTGAAGGCCATCAGACTGTTAAACAGCCATCACTAACATTGAGTGGCTGCTGCCAACATACTGACTCAACTCTAGCCACTTTAATAACGTAAAAATTGATGAATCCCTATAAATGTATCACTAGCCACTTTAAACAATGCCACTTTATATCATGTTTACATACCCTACATTACTCATCTCATATGTATATACTGTACTCTATACCATCTACTGCATCTTGCCATCTTGACGTAATAAACGTATCACTGGCCACTTTAAACAATGCCCCTTTATATAATGTTTACATACCCTACATTACTCATCTCACATGTATATACTGTACTCTATACCATCTACTGTATCTTGCCTATGCCGTTCGGCCATCACTCATTTATATATTTTTATGTACATATTCTTATTCATTCCTTTACACTTGTGTGTATAAGGTAGTTGTTGTGAAATTGTTAGATTAGATTACTTGTTAGATATTACTGCATGGTTGGAACTAGAAGCACAAGCATTTCGCTACACCCGCATTAACATCTGCTAACCATGTTTGTGTGACAAATACAATTTGATTTGATTTGGGTATGAATACTTTCTGAAGGTACTGCAACCACAGAAACCACATCAAGCTATTCCATATTGTATTGTCCTCATACAGTAACTGACATACAGCATTTGTATGCACCATGTTGTTCTATCAAAGCATTCAGACGGTCTACTTTTGTGTCTGATTGGTTCCAATACAGTCCAGTCACTTCTTGACATTATAACACATTGGGAACTATTCTACATCATGCACAATACATTTTATAGATGCCTCATGCCAAGGTTTTCCACACTGTAGGTCTTTGGAATGCTTCATTAAGTGATATAATTGCATGTCTTGATCAATCCACAGATCACTAAAGATGCTCCATACCTTTCGTTGGTTGTGTGCGTTTGGGTAAATCCAGTGTACCATATTTTTTGTCACCTGGTCCATTTCTCCAGCCTAGACAAAATACACACACGCAGGCACGCACACACACACCCAGACACACACACACACCGTGGTTAGCAAAAAGCACAATTGAAATCTCACGGTATGACACACACAGTAAATAGGAAATATCAAAACATGAGAAGTGTATAAAGACATGACGATGATAATGAGTCAGAAATACCAAGGTCTTCCATTGAAGCTCAAGACTTGAGGTAGACAACAGGGCAAGCAACCACAGAGAAGAGGTCCTGGAGTCTCATAGTTGACCGAACATTATTATGTATTTGAAGAGTTTATTTCCAAAACGTTATATGCACCAATTTTATACATTTGTGTTTTTTTCATCAGAATTGATTGCTTATGAGTACCTTCATGCGTGTGTAAAATATTACTGTTCTCTGATTTTTTATTCATTGATTTTAGATGTGAATGAACATTTTGTTTTTGAAAACTGAAATCCGTTTTACCAGTCGACAAATCTGACCATAACTCTATGGCTGGGATCATCAACTAAATTCAGCTGCGGACTGATTTTTTTCTTGAACGGAAGGTCAGGGGGCCAGAATATAATTACAAATCATTTGTAGACTGCAAATTAACCACAAGAAGCCCCATAGTTGCACATATGTGGGAATACTTTGGAACAGATTTCCTAAATGAAAATCACTCGGAGCTGATATGCTAGTGTTTTTACAATCTTTTAGGTCCAACAATTAAAACAAATATAGATTTTTTTGCTCTGAAAACTTGGGTGGACAAATAAAATCGCTGCCAGTTGGGGAACCCTGCTCTATGGAATATGGAATATGTTCCGGGATTCATCCAATGGCATTGAGGAGTTTCCCACATCTGTCACCAGCTTCATTAATAAGTGCATCGACAACGTCGGCCCCACAGTGACCGCACATACATATCCCAACAAGAGGCCATGGATTACAGGCAACATCCGCACTGAGCTAAAGGCTAGAGCTGCCGCTTTCAAGGAGTGGGACACTAATCCGGACACTTATACAAAATCCTGCTATGCTTTCTGACTAACCATCAAACAGGCAAAGCATCAATAATGGACTAGAACAGTGGTTCTCAATCTGTGGGAATCCTGAATCCCGAATCCCTGAATCCTGTCGTAATTTTTCAGTCACTCAAGCATCACATGAACACACATTAGAATTGGCAAACTGCATAGAATTGCAAGAACATTAGCTTTAAAACGGCAAAATATCCTCTGCACTCCGTGAAAAAGTGTAAAATTGCTTCAAATGTGCATCAAACCTGATCCATTTTCTCTCCGCCAAAAAAGAGTGGTGTAAACAGTTCATGTCATGAACAGTGCTTGTGCCCATAGAAATAGATGTGGCGTGCAGGGTGGGCAAGGGATGTTCCCCAATGGTGGAAGGGGGGCCTGAGTGAAACAGTTTGGGAACTGGCCCCCTGACCTCTGCTACTCATTTTCTATACCGACTGAGTAGTTTGCCACCGCCCCCGAGCTACTAGGACATGGAAGTCCTGTTGTCAAAAAGGCCTACACCTGCTGTATCCGGCGCATGTGTCAAATACAATTTAATTTGATTTGATTTGATAAATGTATAATTTGTAAATTTCTTCATAAAAAATGTAGTTATTTATTACATTTAACTGTGTAAAACCTAGCAATATAACTTATTTCTCTGAGAGTGAGGCAGATATATAGTATTATTTGTCTCTCTGAAATTAAACCAAGTAATAGATTTTAAACAAATACATGTCTGTCATTGAACAACACCATGCCATAATTAGATAGTGAGAAAACACACCAATCTCTTTCATAATTTCTTTAAACAATAAAGGATATTTTACCAACATTTTTGAAAATGTATATATAGCTTTTTTGAATGAAACAAACATTTTTGATTGTCAAATATAATTCATTTATTTAGGCAGACTTACTTTGATTGAACCACTCCTCTTGTGAATGGTGATGGAAGGAAACAAATCAAAAGACAAATAAGGAAGACATTTTCAAATGGCAAATATAGCATTACAGCAATACAAACTACACACCAGAAATCACCCAATTCTACCCCTATATACATGCTTGCCAAAGTATGTGGTACATTTCACAACTCTATGCACAAAAATCTTAACAGATCATCAAAATGGCTCATTCTTAGGAACTCTAAGCACATTTTCGATTGACCGAGTACAACAAACAAATTGACAAAGGCACTTGTTCGCTGCACCTTTTCATTTGGATACATATTTAATCTATCTGCTTTTCAAAATGCAATATTCACTTAACTTTTTATATGATTTTCTTGTAATTTGTTAACAATACAATGAACTGGATGTGGCCTTAATTACTACATGATCATTCTCAATCAGCCAGTGTGCTTCAATAGGACAAAATGGAAAGAGTCACTCATGTGCTATCATTTGGAATTATATTGTAGTGTACAATGCACTGCTGAAATACCTGGGTTGTATGTATAACAATATACCGTTTTCCATTCATTATCTGATTTCATTGATACACTGTAAGCAGAGAGACAGTAAATACTTTATCAGTTGACAAGTCACATAGAAAAGGTGATCTTGAACAGTGGTGAACCGTCATTCAAGGCAGGTGAGGCTCTGAGCCCTACCTGTTCATCCCCACCTGTTTTTTATGATATGTGACACACATTAATGTGTCACATATCCGTTTGCAAACAATGTAAAAAAATATCTTCGAGTTAATAAAGCCACAAGCAGGTGTTTCAGCCTAGCTCAGTGCTTTCTGTGGTGGTGGGGCAGCCAGCGGAAAATACAGAGCGTCGCTGTTGGTAATGTTCTCTAGTTGTGAGGTGATTGGCTCAGTGTTCTGTCACTCATGAGGACACTACGTCACTGTAAAATCTACAAGGAGAGCTCGAAAATTCAAGCCCCTTGGGTGCTGCCACAGAGTTACATTAGAAGTGCCCATCCAAGAAGGCTCAAGGTCATTGGTCACAGATAAAATGACATCAAATCACGTTATATTTACCGTAGCTTTGATTGGACTGATCATGTCAACATCATACTTTCAAAATCTTAGCTAGCAAGCTATCAGTCATCATCATGAATCAAGTCAACAATCTACTGGCAAATCCTTTTTAATCCTTGTCATATGAAAATAAAGTATAGATAAAACGTACAGATGAAGTCGGAAGTTTACATACACCTTAGCCAAATACATTTAAACTCAGTTTTTCACACTTCCTGACATTTAATCCTAGTAAAAATTCCCTGTCTAAAGTCAGTTAGGATCACCACTTTTTTTAAGATTGTGAAATGTCAGAATAATAGTAGAGAGAATTATTTATTTCAGCTTTTATTTATTTCATCACATTCCCAGTGGGTCAAAAGTTTACATACACTCAATTAGTATTTGGTAGCGTTGCCTTTAAATTGTTTAACTTGGGTCAAACGTTTCGGTAGCCTTCCACAAGCTTCCCACAATAAGTTGGGTGAATTTTGCCCCATTCCTCCGGACAGAGCTGGTGTAGAGTCAGGTTTGTATGCCTCCTTGCTCACACACACTTTTTCAGTTCTGCCCACAAATTTTCTATGGGATTGAGGTCAGGGCTTTGTGATGGCCATTCCAATACCTTGACTTTGTTGTCCTTAAGCCATTTTGCCACGACTTTGGAAGTATGCTTGCGGTCATTGTCCATTTGGAAGACCCATTTGCGACCAAGCTTTAACTTCCTGGCTGATGTCTTGAGATGTTGCTTCAATATATTCACATAATTTTCCTGCCTCATGATGCCATCTATTTTGTGAATTGCACCAGTCCCTCCTGCAGCAAAGCACCCCCACAACATGACGCTGCCATTCCCCGTGCTTCATGGTTGGGATGGTGTTCTTCGGCTTGCAAGCCTCCCCCTTTTTCCTCCAAACATAACAATGGTCATTATGGCCAAACAGTTCTATTTTTGTTTGATCAGACCAGAGGACATTTTTCCAAAAAGTACCATGTTTGTCCCCATGTGCAATTGCAAACCATAGTCTGGATTTTTTATGGCGGTTTTGGAGCAGTGGCTTCTTCCTTGCTGAGCGGCCTTTCAGGTTATGTCGATATAGACTTGTTTTACTGTGGATATAGATACTTTTGTACCTGTTTCCTCCAGCATCTTCACAAAGTCCTTTGCTGTTGTTCTGGGATTGATCTGCACTTTTCACAACAAAGTACGTTCATCTCTAGGAGACAGAACGCGTCTCCTTCCTGAGCGGTATGACGGCTGCGTGGTCCCATGGTGTTTAAACTTGCGTACTATTGTTTGGACAGATGAACGTGGTACCTTCAGGCGTTTGGAAATTGCTCCCAAGGATGAACCAGACTTGTGGTCTACAATTTTGTTTCTGAGGTCTTGGCTGATTTCTTTTGATTTTCCCATGATGTCAAGCAAAGAGGCACTGAGTTTGAAGGTAGGCCTTGAAATACATCCACAGGTACACCTCCAATGGTCTCAAATGATGTCAATTAGCCTATCAGAAGCTTCTAAAGCCATGACATCATTTTCTGGAATTTTCCAAGCTGTTTAAAGGCACGGTCAACTTAGTGTATGTAAACTTCTGACCCACTGGAATTGTGATACAGTGAAATAATCTGTCTGTTAGCAATTGTTGGAAAAATGACTTGTGTTATGCACAAAGTAGATGTCCTAACAGACTTGCCTAAACTATAGTTTGTCAACAAGAAATTTGTGGAGTGGTTGAAAAACGAGTTTTAATGACTCCAACCTAAGTGTATGTAAACTTCCGACTTCAACTGTATCGGTGCTCATCGGCCATTGGACATAAACATTACACAACAAGTTGGAAATCACAAATTCAACAATGAGTGTTTTGGAAGGAATCAGTGGCTAACTGCAACCGTTGCAAAGCAATCACTAGCCTGCTATTCAGTGGAGAAGGTGTGTAGTCCAAGTCTGGGTTTAAGGGTCTCTTTTCCATGCTTAAAAGCATAAACATTCACATGCAACACAATGGGCCAGATGAGGTTGGATACATTGGCCATGCTGTCAATCCAACATGACTTCTGCCGCATTCAAAACAACTGGAAACTCGGAACTGGGAAATCTCAGACTTCAATGAGTTCAAGACTACTGGGAAGTCAGAAGAAAAACAAGCTCCGACTGGGAAAATACGTTTTGAACTGTCATCCAACTCAGAATTGTAAGTCTGGAACTCTGGCCTCTTTCTAGAGCTCCAACCTGAAGATCACTGACATCATGATTCGACCTTGTTTTTTGTTATTGTTTCCAGTTGTCTTGAAAGCACCATAAATCCAGAGAATGCCAGAAGCAGGACCGCCACGCCACATTCCTGTTCAAGTGAGCACAGCACAACAAGGTGAGTCCAAAAATATCATGTATGCTGCTGCGTAAATTAGGTAATTTGCCAGCGAGATATGTATAGTATAGCTAAGAAAGTAATACTATGTGTATGTTGTGTAGTAAGACGTTAGTAGCCCATGTGCCTCACCCTAATAATTTGGTCCCTTTCCCACTCATAATTTCAGGCTAGGGTCTATTTTTCTCCACTTCCTGTCTGACTGACATGCCCAAAGTAAACTGCCTGTTACTCAGGCCCAGATGCCAAGATATGCATATAACTGGTACCATTGGATATAAAACACTTTGAAGTTTTTATAAATGTTAAAATAATGTATGAGACTATAACACCATTGATATGGTAGGAGATAATCCAAAGAAAAACCAACCCAAATTTTTTTGTTTGAGAGTCCATGCTCCTACAATGGAATACTATAGGTCATTTGCAATTCCAGCTCCCAGATTACAATGCCTATGGCTTCCACTAGATGTCAACAGTCTTTGTTCAAGGTTTCAGGCTTGTTTCTTCCCAAACGAGGAAGAGTTTTGAGTTTTGGTAATGGGAGACAGAGTTCGACATCAGTCTGTGCGTACGCGCGACGAAGAGGACACGCACCTACTAATTTTACTTTCCTATTGAACATACATCTTTCCGTATGAAATATTATAGTTCAATTACATTTTAGGGTACCTGAGGATTGGATAGAAATGTATTTTGACTTCTTTTAACAAAGTTTAGCGGTAGCTTTTATGATTCCTTTCTCTCCACGTTGAACGAGTGGATTACACAAATCGATGGCACCAACTAAACAGACTTTTTGGGATGTAAAGAAGGATTTTATCTAACAAAACGACCATGCATGTTGTAGCTGGGACCCTTTGGATTGCAAATCAGAGGAAGATTTTCAAAAAGTAAGTGAATATTTAATCGCTATTTGTGATTTTATGAAGCCTGTGCTGGTTGAAAAATATTTTGACATGGGGCCCGTCCTCAAACAATCGCATGGCATGCTTTCGCTGTAAAGCCTATTGTAAATCGGACAATGCAGTTAGATTAACAAAAATGTAAGCTTTTAACCGATATAAGACACTTGTATGTACCTAGATGTTTAATATCCATAATTTTTATGATTATTTATTTGAATTGCGCGCCCTCCAATTTCACCGGAAGTTGTCGACAGGTGTCGACAGGTGTCCCGCTGTAAGAGCTTTCATTGTCTCTGCTGTTTTTTTTAAAGGCAGTAAATTAGACTGAATGAACTGTTTCGCTGCCAGACAAGGCTCTGCTGATAGCCAGGTGTAGCAGTGGTAAGGTGTTGGGACTGCTGTTGGGATAGCTTTATGTAGGCCCTAACAGTTTGTGGGCACCGTTTGTCACCGTTATAATGCAATTAATGTATTGTTTAGTGTTGTGTAGTGGCTTTACTGGCATGCATCCCCCCAAAAAATGGTTGAGTTTACTCCACCAAGATTTACATGCTAAAATTGCCACTGCGCTTGTACAATGTTGCATGGGGCAGAAATAGCATACAACACCATGGTACGTTTTTACAGTAGCCAACTGCTTTACAATACCCCTATTTCTGATTTATTTGTCCTGCATATGTACTGTATAAGGATAATGAAACTGTAAGACTGAAACATTTCTGAACATGCTCACAACCTGCCATTGGGTATATATTATTGTTTAATATTTTTTTATGCATGTCAATTTATATAGTCAAATACTGTATGGAAAATAGTATTCACCATCTACTATTCTTTCTATTTAGCACTTCAAAAAGCACAGTTTTGAAATGTGTATCTTGTATCTTTTGCTTTTGGATTAAAAGGTAGTTAAAATGACTGACTGTTGAGCCAAACATTATCTGATGTATTGGTAACTAAACAAAATGTGCTCATGGTATTTCACAGAAAACTTTGATATTGCATGAATGACTAAACCCCAATGAAAGCACAATCAAAGGTTCTGAACATAAGATAGGGGGAATTAAGTGTTATCAGTTAAGAGTTTTGTACTCAAGAGTTTTTTTAATATACCACTTACATCTGAAAAATTTGCCAAAGTCAGTGAAAAAAACAGTAACTGACCCTTGGGCTTTTTCCCTCCAAAACAGTCTGCCTCATTCTTCTTCTTCCCTCCTGATCCTGACCGTGGCACCTGATTGGCCACGGGTTCCTGAAATCGCTCCGCTCCTGGCACCTCTTTGTGGACGTGGTAGGAGAGGTTTCTCAGGATGCAGATGCAGTTCTCTACTGACTGAGAGAGAGGAGCATAAACAACACAAAGATGCTTAACAAAGACTGAAGATGCATAGAATATAGGGAGGATCTGATTCACATATGTGTTCCAGAATACTTTTGGTTAATGTACTGATTCGCACTCCCGCCATAATGTTTTAGTTGGAATTTACATGTGCTCAACCATGTCTGCGGTCACCTTATTGTCTGTCTCCTTGTTGGCAACCGCTGACTGTAGGGCATGGAGGAGAGCGTCCACCAGCCCATCACACTCCCTCAGCCTCTGACGAGCCTCTGCCCCATCTGAGCTCACATTCCTGGGACAACACAGGTCTATTAGTGGAGTGGATTAAGTTAGCATAGCGTCACTATTAGTTAGCATAGCGTCACTATTAGTTATCATAGCGTCATTATTAGTTAGCATAGCGTCACTATTAGTTATCATAGCGTCATTATTAGTTAGCATAGCGTCACTATTAGCAAGCTGTCAGTAACTCATTTACCATTACGTCCAATTTAGAAATGTCCTATTAATGGAGCAATAAACCCTCAATTACTCTTGTGTAAGGTTCCATGACCTTGTCGTCTATGTAGCTGCTATATTGTACCTGAGACACCCTGAGGTGTTCTTGAACACGGTTGTCCACTCTGTCTCCTGGGGTCTTGAGTGCTCAGTGAGGTCTCTCCTCCAGCCAGAGTGGGGGATGATGACCTCATCAGTCAGCGTCTGGAGCCCGTGATTGATGACCATCATCTTCAGAGGCTCATGGGAGGACAGATTCCACAGGGTTCCTATACGTAAAATAATATGGATATGTAAGTTACTGTTAGTAAAGTGAGGTGGTTGGGTAATAATCAGAGTGACTCATGACCATTGCAGAGATGTTTGTACAGGACTTCTGTCATAGGCTCACTATTATACCTGTGACCAACTCTGTGACCTCCATGTTACTGGACTTCCTCAGCAGTCTGACAAGGGCCGGGATGCCGTCACAGTTCTTGATGGCCACCTTGTTGTGGTGGTCTTTCCCGTAGGAGATGTTCCTCAGGGCTCCACAGGCCTTGCGGTGGACCTCGGCTTTAGGGTGGTCCAGGAGGCCCACCAGTACTGGAACCCCCTTCAACTGCCTGACGTCCTGCTTTATGTGGTCGTTCTCGTAGCACAGGTGCTGCAAGTAGGCTGCGGCGTTGGACTTGACCGGGTCCATGGGGTGGCTGAGCATGGTGATGACCTCACTCAGGTTGGGGTCCCTCCAGCGGGGGTCCTTACGGATGCTGTCCAGGCTGATCATGCTACTGCGCTTGTGGGGGAACTGTAGCATCTGGGCCCTGGACATGGCCTGGAAGAAGGAGATGGGATCCCCATCCACCTGGGACATGAGAGCTTCCTCGTATCCACCTCTGAAAAAATATAAAGGGATGGAGGGGTTAAGTGGGGAGGGGGGGCTGAGACAAGGGAAAGAGATAGGCCTATATGTAGAGAGAGACAGACAGAAAGCACAGAAAACAATTAGATTTTATTTGTTGAACAATCACTGTTATTTGCTCGGGTATTTTCTCTGAACAGTTGTGCAAACAGACATTTTATCTTCACAACCTGAGTTCCTGGTATATGGAGAGAAAGAGAGAGAGCAAAAGATAGGGAAAGAGAGACAGAGGTAGAGGGAGGAGAGAAGGTGTCCAGTAGCCTCTGTAAACAGCTCATTCACAGCTTATGAGCTGAGGAAAGTGCTGCTGTCAGTCAGTAATACAGGTGAAACCTTATTTATCGACTGGTGGCAGGCAGCTTCCCCTGATTGATACCACATGCTCCTAAACTGCTGGTCATCTGTCTCGCCCTCCTCACCATGTTGACACCACAGGGACTACTGCAGCTAGCAGCTCCTACTGGGGCACACTGCTATGGAATGCAATATGGACATTGACAGGTTGTAATCCATATTGAGCTGAAATAATGTGTTGAGTTGTATGGTATGAGTCTCTAGTCTCCTCTTTTGGAAATGTGTTCATAAACTACATACAAGAAATTGAGTTAGATTTTGAGGGTCAGTATGTATGATGAAGAGTTCTCTCTTCACTGAAAACAGCATTTATGCAGATAATGACAGAGTATATGACTCCTCTTCTATTTGTCTGTAGCAAACATTACACAGAATATGCCCTCATTTTTCAAATGACTACCTACACACAGCAAAAATCAATGCCCTGTCTTGAAGAAAGCATTAGCTTTTGTTAAGGGTAAACTCATTTACAGAGAGGGTATTGATATTTGTGTGGTAAAAATGGAATGTCCTTTTACTATTGTCCATCCTCTGAGTTTAAATAACTCACCAGTCTTATTAGCTTGGATCTGCTGCTATGGAGATCTGCTGTCATGCTTGTGCCTAACTAGCTAGCCCATATCCTAACCTGGTTCTGGAAGGTTCCCTCAGGAGCTCCATGGTAGTGATGGGTCTGAGCTGGTGGATTCCACCCAGGGTGTCGTCGCCTGGTCCTTCCCTCCCGGTTTGGTTGGTCAGGCCCACCTGGCCATAGATGTCCCTGGGGAGGGGCAGGGTGTAGTGACCCCCAGGCTGGGGCTGGTAGTTCCTGGAGGGCCAGTAGGTGTGGAGGGAGCTCTGGTGGACACCACCGCGAGACAGGCTGCCATACCCAGCACACATGCCACCCCCCAGGCCAGGAAAGGGAGGGTCAGGGAGGGTGTAGGCGCTGTTCTGCCCTTCAGGCTTCTCTGTCTGGGGCTCACTGTTGGTGTTGTTGTAGGGAGGAGGGAGCGTGTTGGTGGTAACAGTGGTTGTGATAGGGGTTGTGAGGGAGTGTTGGCCGTTGGTTAGAGGACTGGGCTTCAGAGATGGGTCGTCTGAAACCAAGGGGATCTGGGGAACCAGGGGAGGCTGCGGGGCTGGGAGAAGCTGGGGGGCGGGGGGAAGCTGCGGGGCTGGGGGAAGCTGGGGGGCGGGGGTGTCTGGAGTGCCTGGAGTGTCTGCCTGGTCACTCCCCAGTTCAACAGCCTTGGGGTCCTGTAGAGAGGAAGTCACACAGTTAATCTCAGTACATCTGTCAGACTCAGTCTCACTATAGGATCTAATAATCCCATCTCCAGTCCAACCAATGAGACTACATTCTCAACCTGCGCTCAGCGCCTCAAACTATGTTTATCACTATTACAATACCACTAGTATATCTACCACCAAAACTACTACTATAACTCTTTTCCCACCAGCAGAGAACACAAAATGGCACAGTTTGATAAACATTTAACTCTCCATTAAACAAAACAAAAATCCCCCACCAGCTCTTGTCTCACAGGAATGATCCATCATTTTTATTCCAGCAGATTTCTGGCTTTGAGGTGGGCCAGTAAATAAAGAATTCTGTTTGACTGCCAGTGAAATTGTATTTCCCTAGAGTTTAGATTGGACTGTGATGAAACAAGCTGAGGTCCTGCTAGTAGTGTTGAGTACTACAGTAAACTGCAGAAAATGTAAATGGTCTGTTTGATAGAACAAGGTCAACATATAATCAGTGTTTTTATCTTGCACCACTACAAATATGATGTAAATATGTATGAAGTCAGATGACTCAAATAGTGTGACTCAGATGTATAGTACACCACATGGCCAAAAGTATATGGACACTGCTTCAAATTAGTGGATTTGGCTATTTCAGCCACACCCGTTGCTGACAGGTGTATAAAATCGAGCACACAGCCATGCAATCTCCTTAGACAAACACTGGCAGTAGAATGGCCTTACTGAAGAGCTCAGTGACTTTCAACATAGCACTGTCATAGGATGCCACCTTTCCAACAAGTCAGTTCTTAAAATTTCTGCCCTGCTAGAGCTTCCCCGGTCAACTGTAAGTATTGTCATTGTGAAGTGTAAACATCTAGGAGCAACAACGGCTCAGCCGCAAATGGTAGGCCACACAAGCTCACAGAACTGGACCGCCGAGTGCTGAAGCGCGTAGCTTGGTTGCAACACTCACTACCGAGTACCAAACTACCTCTGGAAGCAACGTCAGCACAATAACTGTTCATCGGGAGCTTCATGAAATGGGTTTCCATGGCTGAGCAGCCGCACACAAGCCTAAGATCACCATGCGCAATGCCAAGTGTCGGCTAGAGGGGTGTAAAGCTCGCCGCCATTAGACTCTGGAGCAGTGGAAACGCGTTCTCTGGAGTGATGAATCACGCTTCACCATCTGGCAGTCCAACGGACAAATCTGGGTTTGGCAGACACCAGGAGAACACTACCTGCCCCATTGTATAGTGCCAACTGTAAAGTTTGATGTAGGAGGAATAATGGTCTGAGGCTGTTTTTCATGGTTCGGGCTAGGCCCCTTAGTTCCAGTGAAGGGAAATCTTAATACTACAGCATTCAATGGCATTCAAGACGATTCTATGCTTCCAACTTTGTGGCAACAGTTTGGGGAAGGCCCTTTCCTGTTTCAGCATGACAATGCCCCCATGCACAAAGCGAGGTCCATACAGAAATATTTCGTCGGGATCGGTGTGGAAGAACTTGACTGGCCTGCATAGAGCCATGACCTGAACCCCATCAAACACCTTTGGGAGGAGTTGGAATGCCGACTGCGAGTCAGGCCTAATCGCCCAACATCAGTGGCCTGACCTCACTCATGTTCTTGTGGCTGAATGGTAGCAAGTCCCTGCAGCAATGTTCCAACATCTAGTGGAAAGCCTTCCCGGAAGAGTTGAGGCTGTTATAGCGGCGAAGGGGTGACCAACTCCATATTAATGCCCATGATTTTGGAATGAGATGTTCGACAAGAAGGTGTCCACATACTTTTGGTCATGTAGTGTATGAATGTGGAAATAGTATCCACTAGCCATTCTCTACACTAGGATAAGCTTTGGGGCCTTCTCTGTTAGATGCTACTTCCCCAAGAAAAATTCTGTCAGCCTGGCACGCACCAGCCTTCAGTTCAAAAAGCTAAGGCCATTAAATGTACATTCTGTTGAATTGCAATTCGTCTCTGGCGGATGGCTCAGATTAAAATCATGGCTCACCAGGGCTGCAGATGAAAAACACAGTCCAACAGGAAATTGTTTATTATTGTTTCCCATTGTTCTGTGATAAATCTTAATGCACAGAGATAGGGAGTTTTATAGGAGATATAATGAAGGAGTAATCCATGCTTCAGATTACAGTGGAGCAGAGAATGATACCAGTATGATCCTGGGGGAGATGACAGCTGATTGCTAAATGAAGTAATTAAAGCAAGCATTACATAGGGGATATGGGTGATAAATGAAGTAATTAAAGTAAGCATTATATAAGGGATATGGGTGATAAATGAAGTAATTAAAGTAAGCATTATATAAGGGATATGGGTGATAAATGAAGTAATTAAAGTAAGCATTATATAAGGGATATGGGTGATAAATGAAGTAATTAAAGTAAGCATTATCTGGGGATATGGGTGATAAATTAAGTAATTAAAGTAAGCATTATATAGGGGATATGGGTGATAAATTAAGTAATTAAAGTAAGCATTATATAGGGGATATGGGTGATAAATGAAGTAATTAAAGTAAGCATTATATAAAGGATATGGGTGATAAATGAAGTCATTAAAGTAAGCATTATATAGGGGATATGGGTGATAAATTAAGTAATTAAAGTAAGCATTATACACTGCTCAAAAAAATAAAGGGAACACTTAAACAACACAATGTAACTCCAAGTCAATCACACTTCTGTGAAATCAAACTG
The DNA here is from genome assembly GCF_965601325.2 of Salmo salar. Classification (NCBI taxonomy): domain Eukaryota; kingdom Metazoa; phylum Chordata; class Actinopteri; order Salmoniformes; family Salmonidae; genus Salmo; species Salmo salar. The sequence goes on from NC_138303.1 coordinate 95,345,191, forward strand.
TCCACTTAGGAAGCAACACTGATTGACAATAAATTTCACATGCTGTTGTGCAAATGGAATAGACAACAGGTGGAAATTATAGGCAATTAGCAAGACACCCCCTATAAAGGAGTGGTTCTGCAGGTGGACCACAGACCACTTCTCAGTTCCTATGCTTCCTGGCTGATGTTTTGGTCACTTTTGAATGCTGGCGGTGCTTTCACTCTAGTGGTAGCATGAGACGGAGTCTACAACCCACACAAGTGGCTCAGGTAGTGCAGCTCATCCAGGACAATGCGAGCTGTGGCAAGAAGGTCTGCTGTGTCTGTCAGCGTAGTGTCCAGAGCATGGAGGCGCTACCAGGAGACAGGCCAGTACATCAGAAGACGTGGAGGAGGCCGTAGGAGGGCAACAACCCAGCAGCAGGACCGCTACCTCCGCCTTTGTGCAAGGAGGAGCACTGCCAGAGCCCTGCAAAATGACCTTCAGCAGGCCACAAATGTGCATGTGTCTGCTCAAACGGTCAGAAACAGACTCCATGAGGGTGGTATGAGGGCCCGACGTCCACAGGTGGGGGTTGTGCTTACAGCCCAACACTGTGCAGGACGTTTGGCATTTGCCAGAGAATACCAAGATTGGCAAATTCGCCACTGGCGCCCTGTGCTCTTCACAGATGAAAGCAGGTTCACACTGAGCACATGTGACAGACGTGACAGAGTCTGGAGACGCCGTGGAGAACGTTCTGCTGCCTGCAACATCCTCCAGCATGACCGGTTTGGCGGTGGGTCAGTCATGGTGTGGGGTGGCATTTCTTTGGGGGGCCGCACAGCCCTCCATGTGCTCGCCAGAGGTAGCCTGACTGCCATTAGGTACCGAGATGAGATCCTCAGACCCCTTGTGAGACCATATGCTGGTGCGGTTGGCCCTGGGTTAGGAGATGCAAGACAACGCTAGACCTCATGTGGCTGGAGTGTGTCAGCAGTTCCTGCAAGAGGAAGGCATTGATGCTATGCACTGGTCCGCCCGTTCCCCAGACCTGAATCCAATTGAGCACATCTGGGACATCATGTCTCGCTCCATCCACCAACGCCACGTTGCACCACAGACTGTCCAGGAGTTGGCGGATGCTTTAGTCCAGGTCTGGGAGGAGATCCCTCAGGAGACCATCCGCCACCTCATCAGGAGCATGCCCAGGCGTTGTAGGGAGGTCATACAGGCACGTGGAGGCCACACACACTACTGAGACTCATTTTGACTTGTTTTAAGGACATTACATCAAAGTTGGATCAGCCTGTAGTGTGGTTTTCCACTTTAATTTTGAGTGTGACTCCAAACCGTAATCAACTTCCGGTTTGGAGCGAGCAGTCGCACCACGCTTCGCTCCACAGGTAATATTACACTTCGCTACATTACAACGGCTTGATTTGTTTGATCTGAGCAATTCTTCTTAGCTAGCTACATAGCCGTCTTTGTATCAAAGATAATTGTGTAGTTTAGAGTAACTGAGTAATTATCGAGGCTAGCTATCTTCGTCCTCCTAACGTAGTCAACACTGCTAGCTGCTAGCTAGCTAGTCATCACTGTTAGCTAGCCAACTTCTACCGACTAGCAGCACCGCAGAAACTATTACATTACAACGTAACGACTTGATTAGTGTGGTGTTAGTGTTAGTTAGCCAGCTACATAGTTGTCTTTGCTGTCTCTGTATCTAAGATAATTGTGTAGTTTGAGTTTGAGTATTATCGAGGTGAGCTAGCTAGCCGCGACGCGGCGCCAGACTTACTCAACACACCTAGTCATCATTAACCCACTGCCAGCTAGCCAACCGTTACCGACTAGCAGCGCTGTAGATACTAATACGTTACAACGGAACGATTTGACTAGTGCAGTGTTACCTAGCTAGCTACTTAGTTGTCTTTGTCATAGCTTGATAATTGTTAGCTAGCCAGCCATCGAGGTTAGCTAGCCAGCTATTTCCGTCCCCCGCGACGCCATTTTTCCTAACCCAGCCAACTATTACCGACGAGCAGCATTGTTGAAACTAAATACACTACAAGGAACGTCTTGATTAGTGTTATGTTAGCTAGCTAGCTACAAAGTTGCTTTGTATCATGACAAGGTGTAGTACTGAAACTACCGAGGTTACCTAGCCAGCTACACATTCAAAGTCAACAACGCAGCCACTGCTACATTTTACATTTACATTTTAGTCATTTAGCAGACGCTCTTATCCAGAGCGACTTACAGTAGTGAATGCATACATTTCATTTCATACATTTTTTTTTTTTTCCTGTGCTAGCTAGCCTACTCCACCAGCCAGCAGTACTGTATCATTTTAGTCAATAACATTTTTGCAACGTAAGCTTAACTTCCTGAACATTCGAGACGTGTAGTCCACTTGTCATTCCAAACTCATTTGCATTAGCGTAGCCTCTTCTGTAGCTTGTCTACTATGTGTCTGCCTATCCCTGTTCTCTCTCCTCTGCACAGGCCATACAAACGCTCCACACCGCGTGGCCGCTGCCACTCTAACCTGGTGGTCCCAGCGCGCACGACCCACGTGGAGTTCCAGGTCTCCGGCAGCCTCTGGAACTGCCGGTCTGCGGCCAACAAGGCTGAGTTCATCTCAGCCTATGCTACCCTCCAGTCCCTAGACTTCCTGGCGCTGACGGAAACATGGATTACCACAGATAACACTGCTACTCCTACTGCTCTCTCCTCGTCTGACTACGTGTTCTCGCATACCCCGAGCATCGAGCCAGCGGGGTGGTGGCACTGGAATCCTCATCTCTCCCAAGTGGACATTCTCTCTTTCTCCCCTGACCCATCTGTCTATCTCCTCATTTGAATTCCATGCTGTCACAGTTACCAGCCCTTTCAAGCTTAACATCCTTATCATTTATCGCCCTCCAGGTTCCCTTGGAGAGTTCATCAATGAGCTTGACGCCTTGATAAGTTCCTTTCCTGAGGATGGCTCACCTCTCACAGTTCTGGGTGACTTTAACCTCCCCACGTCTACCTTCGACTCATTCCTCTCTGCCTCCTTCTTTCCACTCCTCTCCTCTTTCGACCTCACCCTCTCACCTTCCCCCCCTACTCACAAGGCAGGCAATACGCTTGACCTCATCTTTACTAGATGCTGTTCTTCCACTAATCTCATTGCAACTCCCCTCCAAGTCTCCGACCACTACCTTGTATCCTTTTCCCTCTCGCTCTCATCCAACACTTCTCACTCTCCCCCTACTCGGATGGTATTGCGCCGTCCCAACCTTCGCTCTCTCTCTCCCGCTACTCTCTCCTCTTCCATCCTATCATCTCTTCCCTCTGCTCAAACCTTCTCCAACCTATCTCCTGATTCTGCCTCCTCAACCCTCCTCTCCTCCCTCTCTGCATCCTTTGATTTCCTCTGTCCCCTATCCTCCAGGCCGGCTCGGTCCTCCCCTCCTGCTCCGTGGCTCGACGACTCACTGCGCGCTCACAGAACAGGGCTCCGGGCAGCCGAGCGGAAATGGAGGAAAACTCGCCTCCCTGCGGACCTGGCATCCTTTCACTCCCTCCTCTCTACATTTTCCTCTTCTGTCTCTGCTGCTAAAGCCACTTTCTACCACTCTAAACTCCAAGCATCTGCCTCTAACCCTAGGAAGCTCTTTGCTACCTTCTCCTCCCTCCTGAATCCTCCTCCCCCTCCCCCCCCCCCCTCCTCCCTCTCTGCGGATGACTTCGTCAACCATTTTGAAAAGAAGGTTGACGACATCCGATCCTCGTTTGCTAAGTCAAACGACACTGCTGGTCCTGCTCACACTGCCCTACCCTGTGCTTTGACCTCTTTCTCCCCTCTCTCTCCAGATGAAATCTCGCATCTTGTGACGGCCGGCTGCCCAACAACCTGCCCACTTGACCCTATCCCCTCCTCTCTTCTCCAGACCATTTCCGGAGACCTTCTCCCCTACCTCACCTCGCTCATCAACTCATCCTTGACCGCTGGCTACGTCCCTTCCGTCTTCAAGAGAGCGAGAGTTGCACCCCTTCTGAAAAAACCTACACTCGATCCCTCCGATGTCAACAACTACAGACCAGTATCCCTTCTTTCCTTTCTCTCCAAAACTCTTGAACGCGCCGTCCTTGGCCAGCTCTCTTGCTATCTCTCTCAGAATGACCTTCTTGATCCTAATCAGTCAGGTTTCAAGACTGGGCATTCAACTGAGACTGCTCTTCTCTGTGTCACGGAGGCTCTCCGCACTGCTAAAGCTAACTCTCTCTCCTCTGCTCTCATCCTTCTAGACCTATCTGCTGCCTTTGATACCGTGAACCATCAGATCCTCCTCTCCACCCTCTCCGAGCTGGGCATCTCTGGCACCGCGCATGCTTGGATTGCGTCCTACCTGACAGGTCGCTCCTACCAGGTGGCGTGGCGAGAATCTGTCTCCGCACCACGTGCTCTCACCACTGGTGTCCCCCAGGGCTCTGTTCTTGGCCCACTCCTATTCTCGCTATACACCAAGTCACTTGGCTCTGTCATATCCTCACATGGTCTCTCATATCATTGCTATGCAGATGACACACAATTAATCTTCTCCTTTCCCCCTTCTGACAACCAGGTGGCGAATCGCATCTCTGCATGTCTGGCAGACATATCAGTGTGGATGACGGATCACCACCTCAAGCTGAACCTCGGCAAGACGGAGCTGCTCTTCCTCCCGGGGAAGGACTGCCCGTTCCATGATCTCGCCATCACGGTTGACAACTCCCTTGTGTCCTCCTCCCAGAGTGCTAAGAGCCTTGGCGTGACCCTGGACAACACCCTGTCGTTCTCCACCAACATCAAGGCGGTGACCCGATCCTGTAGGTTCATGCTCTACAACATTCGCAGAGTACGACCCTGCCTCACACAGGAAGCGGCGCAGGTCCTAATCCAGGCACTTGTCATCTCCCGTCTGGATTATTGCAACTCGCTGTTGGCTGGGCTCCCTGCCTGTGCCATTAAACCCCTACAACTCATCCAGAACGCCGCAGCCCGTCTGGTGTTCAACCTTCCCAAGTTCTCTCACGTCACCCCGCTCCTCCGCTCTCTCCACTGGCTTCCAGTCGAAGCTCGCATCCGCTACAAGACCATGGTGCTTGCCTACGGAGCTGTGAGGGGAACGGCACCTCCGTACCTTCAGGCTCTGATCAGGCCCTACACCCAAACAAGGGCACTCCGTTCATCCACCTCTGGCCTGCTCGCCTCCCTACCTCTCAGTTCCCGCTCAGCCCAGTCAAAACTGTTCGCTGCTCTGGCACCCCAATGGTGGAACAAGCTCCCTCACGACGCCAGGACAGCGGAGTCAATCACCACCTTCCGGAGACACCTGAAACCCCACCTCTTCAAGGAATACCTGGGATAGGGTAAAGTAATCCTTCTAACCCCCCCCTTAAAAGATTTAGATGCACTATTGTAAAGTGGTTGTTCCACTGGATATTATAAGGTGAATGCACCAATTTGTAAGTCGCTCTGGATAAGAGCGTCTGCTAAATGACTAAAATGTAAATGTAAATGTAAATGTAAATCCAGACCTCCATGGGTTGATAAATTGGATTTCCATTGATTATTTTTGTGTGATTTTGTTGTCAGCACATTCAACTATGTAAAGAAAAATGTATTTAATCAGATTATTTCATTCATTCAGATCTAGGATGTGTTATTTTAGTGTTCCCTTTATTTTTTTGAGCAGTGTATAAAGGATATGGGTGATATATTAAGTAATTAAAGTAAGCATTGTACAGGGGATAAAGACCTCAGCCTCTGAGTATTGTGTCTCTGTAGTGGAACTGCCGTTGGTGGAGGTGACCACGGAGGTGTTGGAGGTGGGTGTGTCCAGGTCATCGTCTGCATGCAATGGATGCTCCACTGGGGGCTCCTTGGGCTCCAGGATCATGGCCCCCAGAGAGGAGGGCCCCTCTGGGATCTGCTCCTACACAACAGGAGAAAGAGTTAGCTACACACTCAGACTCCTACACAACAGACATGGCACGCACAGCAAAGGGAAGAGATTTAGTTAGAGACATCCTACTCCTACAGACCAAGTGCAGAAGAGAAAGTTTCACACAGAGAGAGAGAGTGCCCAGTACCGTTTGTAAAGAGAGGGAGAAATAAAGACATGAACTAAAGGTGACAGGCCCGGTGAGAGCAGGAGAGGGTATTATCTAAATGTGAGAATGAGCTCCACCTGTTTAATTAAAGTGCGGTGGTTTGATTTCTCCTGAGACCCTCTCGCCCCATGGACCAATCTGCTACTGCCATTCTGCTGACCTTTCACTTCCCCTGCTGACTGCTCGCAATTGTTCATTTTTAAGCCCTCGCTTTCAAACACCCACCTCACTGTATAGGCTATAGAGCAAGGCCATAAAACTATTCAGAACTTCCACACTGATGTGTGGCCATGTATGGGGAATGGAAAAGAGTAGAGAAGGCTGTAGTAATCAGGGTTGGCACTAGCCCACCACCTCGCGGGCAAAACATTTTAGTGGCCCCCCTCTTGATGGCAGAGAGAAAAATGTTACGTTTTCAAGTTAATTTCCTGCAATTCTACACATTTTGCCATGGAGTGGAGAGACATTTTTGCCATTTTAAAGCTAATTTCCTGTAATTCTACAAATTTTTCCATGACTTATGCCATGTTAATATGATATCTGAGTGAGAGTAACTAAGAAAATCAATGGGGTCCCCTGAAGGTCAGGGCCCCTGGGCACATGCCCTTCGTGCCTGGTCGGTAATTCAGCCATGATTGCTACAAGTTTAGATAGTCGGGTAGACTACCTTACCAATCAAAAAATAGCTGACATGAGCTAATTGAGTGACTGACATAACAAGAGGAACTGCTGATGCACAACCATTTTTTTATTGCACCTTGTGTATTCTATTACTTTTTTACCCCTATTTCTCCCCATTTGGTTGTTACAGTCTTGTCCCGCCACTCACTGCCATGCGTCCTCCGAAACATGACCCTGCCAAGCCACACTGCTCCTTGACACACAGCTCGCTTAACCCGGAAGCCAGCCCCACCAATGTGTCGGAGGAAACACCATACAACTGGTGATACGAATCAGTGTGCATGCACCCGGCCTGCCAGAAGGAGTTGCTAGAGCGCGATGGGACAAGGACATCCTGGCTGGCCAAACCCTCCCCTAACCCAGACGACTCTGTGCCAATTGCACACAGCTTCATGGGTCTCCCGGTTGCGGCCGGCTGTGACACACTCCGGGATCGAACCCAGATCTGTAGTGACACCTATAGCACTGTAATGCAGTGCCTTAGACCGCTGCGCCACTCGGTAGGCCGTATTCTACTATTCTAATGCTCAACAGTAAGTTGAGTCCCCGACTGAGTTCCTAAACTGGTCGGGGGCCCCCTAGCAGTCGGGGGCCCTAACCAACCACCTATGTCACTTGTGCCTAGGGCCGGCCCGGGTAGTAATTGTGGAGGTTCAGATGCTGATAGAGTTGATGTGTTAAAAGATTAATGAGGAGAAATGTTTTGGCATAATTACTGAGATATAACAATGTCCTGCCTTTAATCAGCCCTTTCCATCCAGCAGCTAGCCTCAGGCATACAGGGTAATTTAGTTATGTATGCTTATTTACTTCAAGAAGAAACTAACACACTGGTTTAATCAGCGTTGTTTTCACGTCATTTCAACTAAATAATGTTGAACCAACGTGGAATAGATGTTGAATTGATATCTGTGCCCAGTGGGATTGTAGTTTTCCCCAAAACAAGGATTTATTAAATATACAGCATAAACAATTTAGAATGGGTCTATAAATAGACTAAAGAGGCATAAAATAAGAACATAATGACCCATAATAAATGTTTACATGTTTTTGCATAATACTCTTTAGACAAGGACAATTCGGTTTTGATCACATACTAAAGCCCAAGAGTGTCTGAATCTGAGATCTTAGTCAATAGGATCATGATTAGAACCACATTCACCACGAGGGAGAATTTAGATTTATGTGCCAATATCTCTTGCAAGCCAGCAGATAATCTGTCAACATAAAATTCACTGCATCATATCTCACCATACTAAATGAAAGTGCTCTCAATCCTACTGTGCAGACACAAATGAGAATACCAGGTTGCTTGTCTTATTGAAACATAGTAGAACTGAATTCAACAGTATTCTAACTTCATTGAGCAATATGTAAAATAGTCCACATAAAATCCAAAGGTTTAATAGTAGGGGCCTGAATGTAAAATAGTCCACAGAATGTGGAGCAGGAGGTATAATAATAATGGATAACTCATTAATGCAATGGGAGAGCTCGATTCACTCGCAGCCTCCATTTCCCAAACATACAATGTCAAACATGAGAGCCCTCATCTTCATGCAAATACGTTTGTCAGAGTAGAGAGAGAGAAGGAGAGATGAAAGCCCAATGGTTGTCACACAGCAGAGAGAGAGAGAGAAAGAGAGAGCTAGAGAAAGAGAGAGCGAAAGAGAGAGAGAGCGAAAGAGAGAGAGAGCGAAAGAGAGAGAGAGCGAAAGAGAGGAAAGGACAGGAGATGATGCAGGCTTAAACAGCCTTGGAGGGATGAATGACTGGAGGTATTGCAAAGCAGAGGTAAATGAATAGCTAGGTGGCTAGGAATAGGCAGGGTATCTCTGTTCTCTAAAGGAAGGCTTGATGGAGGGATTGAGCGATTGTAATAGGGGTTGAAAGCGGGATAGAGGGATAGATAGTGAGGTTAGGGACTTGTGAAAAGAAATCACACCTGGCCCTGTTTTTAGATTAGACTTCCAACAAATCTTTCAGACACTGTGCAGCCATACCTCCATTTGACCAGCAATCACTTATCATCAAACACTCAAAGCACTCATCCATCCATAGAACACTGTTCAACTACCCTCATATCTTTTCCTCCATCACATCAAATAAATATCCTCATATTCCTTCATCTACAGCCTGTATTTGCTGTTTACCAATGAGATGAATTAGATAGATGTTAGAGGCACTGAAGCAGGGGACAAAGTGACAGGATTAGTGTCTTGTTACATTCAACTGTCCAATGGGGGCTGACTGCACGACAGTATAGCGGAAAGGCCCACCGTCTGATCTTCTGCTGAGTGAGTTCAGATTTAGTCGCCGGGTCAAGGGCACTTCAGACGCAAGCCACATTTAATACTTGTCACAAGCTCATTCTGATAGATGAATCATGCTGCCCTCTATCCCGGTATTAATGCAGATCAGAGGAGAAGCTGTGATCCTGTTGGAATTAACACTGACAATGCAGTCAATTTGTGTTCATCAGATAGAGGAGAGAGAAATGTGTATTGCTCCAGTACTTGATGTCAAATGAACGTGTGCACAAAATGTATGTAAATACAGTAACCATCTGTCATAAAAGATCTACTCCCAGGGTTCATAATTAGACAGGATCAGAGCAAGAAGATTACTTGTTTTTGTGCTGTAACGCAGCCAAGATGTGGGAGGAAAACATTCTCTGTCCACATTACACAAACACAGCATTGTCCAATCTCCCAGCACAGCGATGCGTAAGCCATTTATGAAGTGCTCTTATCCAGAGCAATTAGGGTTAAGTGCCTTGCTCAAGGGTACAACGACAGATTATTGGAGATTCAAACAAGCAATCTTTTGGTTACTAGCCCAACACACTTAATCGCTAGGTGATCTGCCGCCATTAGGATTTCCCATCTTATTCACTGCGGTGCCAAGACTAATTTCCATTGAGAATGAGGACAGGACACCTCTCATCCCTTGTGTTTATCTGTGCAGGATGCAGGAAACAGGAAGCAGGTGGCAGGAAGCCCCCTGGTGCACAAACAATGAAATACTGCATGGTCATATTTAATGTCATTCTAACTTGCAGTGGCTGGCTGGCCAACCTGGTCTCAGAGCATTTTGTATTATTCTGTATGTTAATCCAAGACACTGTTACATTTGGTATGGTTACATAAGACAGATAAAAACGGCTGCATTGGACCTTTTACTTAAGGCAATACCGAAAGTAGGTTGGTTGGTTGGTTGGTTGGTCGGGATGGATGGGTGGGCATATAACCTGAACATCTAACAACCCGGGGTGGATGGGTGGGTGTATAACACAAATGTCTAGCAAAACAAATGTCTAGCAACACAAATGTCTAGCAACCCAAAGGTTACAAGTTCAAATCTCATCACGGGCAACTTTAGCTAATTACCAACTTTGCAACTACATAGCATGTTAGCTAACCCAACCCTTTTACCTAACCATAACTTTAACCCCTTAACCTAACTACTAAACTTAACCCTAACCTTAACCCTAACGTTAACGAGCTAGCTAGAATTCATAACATATCATACATTTTGCAAATTCGTAACATATTGTACGTTTCGCAAATTCATAACATATAATACCGATTGTAATTTACAACATATCATACAAAATAGGTGATGGACATTCACAAATTAATACATACCATACGAAACGTAACATATCGTATTAAATGGAGTGTCTCGAATTTACATTCAAAATAATGCAAAATGCTCTGAGACCAGGTTGGGCTGGCGGTGTGCTGGGTGGTTGGCTGGCTGGCTGGCTGGCTGGCGGTGTGCTGGGTGTAAAAGCGTATGAAGCAGCAGCAGCACATTCCCCTGTGGGTGGTTATCACTCAGCCTCCTCTCATAATGTTACCATGATTAACAGCTTCTCCATATGGCCTGCAGTATACACACTGAGCAGAGGTGTTAACAGCATGTCACTGAGCACACACGAGGAATGGGAAACTGCAACACACTGATCTGAGAGGAGAAAATAATGCTTTCCCCTTCATGAAACAAGCATAGCATACAGAATACAGCACAGCTGTGGATGGGGCTCCTGTAGGGAAAGCATCAGAGGGAAAATAGGGAGGATAGAGAAGAGAAAACAAATACTAAATCAAAACACTTACCCCTTTCACCTGTGCAGGCATTGCCAAATCCCTTTGATTAGCTTCCCCAACAAATGATGGACAGAATCAGTCCTCTGTTAGATGAGATCACTGCGTCTGTTTCCCCCTTCTGCTATTTTCTGCCTTGACTTTCCCTGCGAGCGTGGAGGCAGTTCAGACATGAGCAACCATCCTTCCTCCCGGGCTCTCAATAACGCACATACGCGCGCAGGCACATGCACACGCTCTCTCTCTCTCTCTCACACACACACACACACACACACACACACACACACACACACACACACAGAGACACACACATATGGACACACTGGCACACACTCTCTCACACATTCACACAGTGGGCTCAGATGAATGCTGCACTTTCCCTCGTGAAAGAGATGCTGAATCAACAACAAAAAGGCAACCTCATCACTACACAACCCTCTCTGCTGTCATAGAAACAAACAGCTGTATCCAAGTTCTGGGTTAGTAGCAAGATGGTGGTTAAATCACACCAAAATAAATACTGCTAAATACTGCTATATAAACGCTGATTACATAGTTGTAAAGACCAGTAATCTGTATGCTCTGTATACTCTCTCGCCCAAGCAGAGAGAAACAGTGAAACACACACACACACACACACATTTCCCTCTGGGCTGACAAACAGATGCAGCTGGAGCAAGGAGAAGGCTGCACTAGCCCAGCCCTGTCACCCACGTGCAGGACAGACCGAGGGAGGGATATAGGGAAAAAGGGGATGGAGGGAGAGAAGGATGGAGGGATGAGGAGAGGAGGAGAGGAAGGACACTCTGGGTACAGCAGGAAAAGAGAGCCCCGCATACTGAGATAACAGCCTCCAGTAAAACTAGACATTTGCATGTAATTAAATGATACAACATTACATTTGAATATTAAACCCACTCATCTAAAGAGACACTAAAATCCTCCCCCTATAGTGCTCTGTGAAAACATACCTTGCACCATAGAGTGATGTAAGCTCCAACTCATGGTCAGTGAAATGCAAATGCAAAACAGAAAGCTACACATAGTGAACAAAATATGTTTTTCATTGACTTGAATATTACAGTAATAGGATTTTTTAAATTTAACCTTTATTTAACTAGGCAGTAATAGGATGGCTTAAAGGTCCAATGCAGCCATTTCTATCTCAATATCAAATAACTTCTGGATATCTATTAAGCACCTTGGGCCTCCCGAGTGGCGCAGCGTTCTAAGGCACTGCATCGCAGTGCTAGCGGCGTCACTGCAGATTTGGGTTCGATACCAGGCATGAGGCAGCGCACAATTGGCCCAGTGTCGTCCGGGTTAGGGGAGGGTTTGGCTGGCTGGGGTGTCCTTGTCCCATCGCGCTCTAGTGACTCCTGTGGCGGGCTGGATACATACACAGTTGCCAGGTGTAGTGTTTCCTCTAACACATTGGTGCGGTTGGAGGGATGAGGAGAGGAGAGCGAGCAGTGTGGCTTGGCTGGTACGATTTCAGAGGACACATGGCTCTCAACCTTTGCCTCTCCTGAGTCTGTACAGGAGTTGCAGCGATGGGACAAGATTGTAACTACCAATTGGATATCATGAAAAAGTACAACAAAAAATATAATTTTTAAAGCACCTCACTGTGATTACTTTAAATTAAAATGGTCAAAAATAACAAATAATAGCTTCTTAGCAAAGAGCAATTTCTCAACCTAGAATTTTGCCAGAACTGTCTAGGAGTGGTCTGAGTGGGGAGGGGAAAAGTGACAAGTAGTTGTTTTTGGCAGAGAGGTTTGGAGCTCTCTTTCTTATTGGTCTATTAACTAATTTATCGCCTGGTGATGTCACCAAGTAGGCCAAAACTCCATCCAACCAAAACAGGCTGAATATTTCCTGCCGTCTTTTCAAACAGCCCTTGCACTATCATTTTCACAATAATATTCCAACCTCATAGTGTGGAAATACAAATAAAACAGAGGAAAAATCACATTTTTGACTGCACTGGGCCTTTAAGAATTGTTTTTATTTCACCTTTATTTAACCAGGTTGTAACGCTTGTCGTTTGTAGTTGAAGGAGCATTGGACCAAAACGCAGCATGGTAAGTGTTCATGATAATTATTTTCAAGAAACACTCAAACAAAATAACAAAACCGAAAACACACAGTTCCATCAGGCACATAAGCTAAACAGAAAATAACTACACACAAAACACAGGTGGGAAAATGCTGCCTAAGTATGATTCCCAATCAGAGACAACGATAGACAGCTGCCACTGATTGGGAAACCTACTCGGTCACAACAAAGAAATATACAACATAGAATGCCCACCCCACATCACACCCTGACCTAACAAATAGAGGAATAAAACGTCTCTCTAAGGTCAGGGCGTGACACAGTTAGGCCAGTTGAGAACAAGTTCTCATTTACAACTGCGACCGTGCCAAGATAAAGCAAAGCAGTGCAACACAAACAGCACAGAGTTACACATGGAATAAACAAATAAACACAATAGAAAAAAATCTATACAGGTTGTGCAAATGAGGTAAGATTAGGGAGGTAAGGCAATAAATAGGCCGTAGTGGCGAAGTAATTACAATTTAGCAATTAAACACTGGAGTTATAGATGTGCAGAAGATTAATGTGCAAGTAGAGATACTGGGTTGCAAAGGAGCAAAAAATAAATAACAATATGGGGATGAGGTTGTTGGATGAGCTATTTACAGATGGGCTATGTACAGGTGCAATGATCTGTGAACTGCTCTGACAGTTGATGCTTAAAGTTAGTGAGGGAGATATGAGTCTCCAGCTTCAGTGATTTTTGCAATTCGTTCCAGTCATTGGCAGCAGAGAACTGGAAGAAAAGGCAGCCAAAGGAAGTATTGGCTTTGGGGGTGACCAGTGAGATATACCTGCTGGAGCGCGTGCTATTGGTGGGTGCTGCTATGGTGACCAGTGAGCTGAGATAAGGCGGGGCTTTACCTAGCAAAGACTAGGTATGACCTGGAGCCAGTGGGTGTGGCGACGAATATGAAGCGAGGGCCAACCAACGAGAGCATACAGGTCGCAGTGGTGGGTAGTATATGGGGCTTTGGTGACAAAATGGATGGCACTGTGATAGACTGCATCCAATTTGCTGAGTAGAGTGTTGGAGGCTATTTTGTAAATGACATTGCCGAAGTCACGGATCGGTAGGATAGTCAGTTCTATGAGTGTATGTTTGGCAGCATGAGTGAAGGATGCGTTGTTGCGAAATAGGAAGCCGATTCTAGATTAAATTTTTGATTGGAGATGCTTAATGTGAGTCTGGAAGGAGAGTTTACAGTCTAACCAGACACCTAGGTATTTGTAGTTGTCCACATATTCTAAGTCAGAGCCGTCCAGAGTAGTGATGCTAGACGGGCGGGCAGGTGCGGGCAGCGATCGGTTGAAGAACATGCATTTAGTTTTACTTGCATTTAAGAGCAGTTGGAGGCCACGGAACGAGAGTTGTATGGCATTGAAGCTCATCTGGAGGTTAGTTAACACAGTGTCCAAAGAAGGGCCAGAAGTATACAGAATGGTGTTGTCTGCGTAGAGGTGGATCAGAGAATCACCAGCAGCAAGAGCGACATCATTGATGCATACAGAGAAAAGAGTCGGCCTGAGAATTGAACCTTGTGGCACCCCGATAGAGACTGCCAGAGGTCTGGACAACAGGCCCTCCGATTTGACACACTGAACTCTATCTGAGAAGTAGTTGGTAAACCAGGCAAGGCAGTCATTTGAGAAACCAAAGCTGTTGATTCTGCCAATAAGAATGTGGTGATTGACAGAGTCAAAAGCCTTGACCAGGTCGATGAATACGGCTGCACAGTATTTTCTTTTATCGATGGCGGTTATGATATCGTTTAGGACCTTGAGTGTGGCTGAGGTGCACTCATGACCAGCTCGGAAACCAGATTGAATAGCGGAGAAGGTACGGTGGGATTCGAAATGGTCGGTGATCTGTTTGTTAACTTGGCTTTCAAAGACCTTAGAAAGGCAGGGTAGGATGGATATAGGTTTGTAACAGTTTGGGTCTAGAGTGTCTCCCCCTTTGAAGAGAGGGATGACCGCGGCAGCTTTGGGAAACTCAGACGATACGAAAGAGAGGTTGAACAGGCTAGTAATAGGGGTTGCAACAATTGCGGCGGATAATTTTAGAAAGAGAGGGTCCAGATTGTCTAGCCCAGCTGATTTGTATGGGTCCAGATTTTGCAGCTCTTTCAGAACATCAGCTATCTGGGTTTGGGTGAAGGAGAAATGGGGGAGGCTTGGGCAAGTTACTATCGGGGTGTAGGGCTGTTGATCGGGGTAGGGGTAGCCAGGTGGAAAGCATGGCCATCCGTAGAAAAATGCTTATTGAAATTCTCAATTATCGTGGATTTATCGGTGGTGACAGTGTTTCCTAGCCTCAGTGCAGTGGGCAGCTGGGAGGAGGTGCTCTTATTCTCCATGGACTTTACAGTGTCCCAGAACTTTTTGGAGTTTGTGCTACAGGATGCAAATTTCTGTTTGAAAAAGCTAGCCTTTGCTTTCCTAACTGCCTGTGTATATTGGTTCCTAACTTCCCTGAAAAGTTGCATATCGGGGGGCTAAGAATGCCAGCCTCTACATATAAAGATGATAATACACGAGAACAAGGGGCACAGCTAGTAAGAAACAACATGCCTATAGACCTAACCATACGAGCATGTCCATTCATCCGGGATCCCACACACAAATACTGTACGTATGTTATGGACATTGCACAGTACAGTAGCGTAATCATTTGCTCAAATAGACACACATTCTGTCATGCTCAGCATTACATTCCTCCACATCCACTCATTCCCACATTCTCTCTATCACACAGACACATTCAATGCCTCCCGTTCATCCTGTTCATCCCTACTAAACCCTCCTACCCCTCCTTTCCCCACCCACCTCTGTGAAAGTTTGATGTGACCGAGGCTAATTTATTAGTAGAATTGACATGGAGGACTTCACAGCACAGTTAGTTTAATAAGCAGAGCAGTTAGCGTCTAAGGATGGCTAAAATGCACAATTATAAGCTGTGACCAAGGAGATTAAAGTGAATTGGTAGATCTTGTTGTTGACTCAGCAGCAGCGTAGTCCATTGAAATTAAGCCGTATTTCGAAATAACAACAAAGGTCAACAACGAGCTATAACACAGGATAATGTTCTGTATTTAGTCATTGGTGTATGGAGGGACCAGGCTCTTAAAAAATAACAAATTGTAATATATCTAGGACTTGAAAGAAGGAGCTTTTCCCAGAGTGGAGCCAGTAATCTTGAGAGCCTCTTCCCTCCGACTACTAATGATACCGCACCTGATGATCTGTCTTCGAGTTACTACCGACACAGTTTGAAGTACAGCAGTACCTGCCAATCAGAATAATACACAAAAAGGCCAACAAAGCACCAATGGGATGTTAAAGTTCTACTGTACAGATGTAGGATTTTCATTTGAGCCAGTTTGCTACAGCAGGAAAATGATCCTTCAGCAACATAAAATGTTAAGTATGATGTGGATAATAATGGACATTTTAGCAGGGGTTGATACATTTTTCATAAGGTAAAATCAAATTAAAAAAATGATAATGTCAGAAGCCTTTTTAAAACTCAAATACACTACATATCATGACACCAGGCGAGACCCAAATGCAGACACAGGAGGCAGATGATTGGAGTTTAAGATGTTTAATAAATCCAAAGGGGATAGGCAAGAGAATTGTCATGGACAGGCAAAAGGTTATAACCAGATCAGAATCCAGGAGATACAGAGTGACAGGCAGGCTTGAGGTCAGGGCAGGCAGAATGGTCAGGCAGGCGGGTACAGAGCCCAGAACAGGCAAGGGTCAAAACCAGGAGGACTAGAAAAAGGAGAAAAGGCAAAGCAGGAAAACGTGAAAAACTGCTGGTAGGCTTGGACATACAAGGTGACATACAAGGAAACACAGGGATAAATATTCTGCGGAAAAAATGCGACACCTGTAGGGGGTGGAGACTATAACGAGGACAGTTGAAACAGATCAGGGTGTGACACTACAAGTTTTACATTTCCTGCATTGCAGGAACGTTCTCCTGCAACAGGGTGATCAAATTAAGATCCTATATCTGTATAATAGCTAATACATGAGATATAAGTCTCCTTGAATTGTGATAAATAATGGATGTAAACCAGGGCCCCCCAGAGACCTGAACTACCCAGAGTGTTGTGATTTATACTGATCCTTCCTGTCAAGTGTCACCACAGGAAACCCTTCATCATAAGCAACCCAGGGAGAAAATTAAACGCATCAGCGCCACGGTAATCTGAACCTGGCAATCAGCAAGGCACTGATGAACCTGATCGATGGGGCATATCAATTAGGAGGAGGGTGTGTGTGTGTGGTGCGCCTCTGAAATAACTTTATCACCATTGGTCACCCAAACATAACCATAACATGGTGTAAGATGGTGTGCTACTCTGACACCAGAATCTGCTTCACTTCACACACTCAAC
This sequence comes from Salmo salar, assembly GCF_965601325.2. NCBI lineage: Eukaryota > Metazoa > Chordata > Actinopteri > Salmoniformes > Salmonidae > Salmo > Salmo salar. Next base: position 95,362,605 of record NC_138303.1, read on the forward strand.
AAACCACAAACCCTCTTTTTCAAAGCAGCCTTCCTCATTAGCATATTACCCCAGGCTACAGAAACAGAGACGAGAGAGAGGGGGGGGGGGGTTTAATAGTATCAAAACTACATCAAAACCAGAAGCTCAGAGATCTGTAACTGGGCCAATGCAAAAAACACACGTGAACAGAAAACTAAGATTAATATTTGATCAACAGATTTTAAAGCTAGACTTCAGACAGTTGATGTGTCAATCATGATTCCTGCAAGCTTGGTGAAGATCAAAACAGCTCATTCACACTGGTGATTAGACACAGTAGGGTTGTAGTGAGCACCAGCTCATAATCAGGGGGGATTCAGAGGGAAACAAAGAGAAGAAGAAGAAAATGAAAGGATGAACCAAAGTCTGAAGAACAGTAGAATTTTACATACAACAATTGATAGGTAAAATGAAGGGGGGAAAACAGAGGAGACCAGGAGCTGTTGTCATGTGATGTTCTAGCCTTAAGAAGAGATGAATGGTCATGAATAGTGCATTGGTTGGGACTCCCAGACACATGCATCTACAAAACGCATGTTCTGTGAAGCCACACGGTTCTGTGATAAAAGGAATGAGAAAAAAGACTGCTGCCAACTGCAGAACTGCAGAAGATTGCAGCAGGGATAGTCTACTGTTAAAAAAGGCTGTTCATCCCACTTTCTTTTGTATTATGAGCTCCTGACCCTGTGTAACCGCTTGATGATGTTGTCAGTACTTCTCAGTGCAGTCCTACAGTTCTGGAATACTGCCTCAATCTCTCTGTGGCTATGGCAACCATCACTGGCAGTCAGAGAAATATCACAGCATCAGAATTCTAGTGTAAAACACAATCTCAGAGGAATTACAGTACCTCAATACTGAAGGCTTAATTTGTTTAGGATATACAATACATACTTTTCTGAAATCCTTAGTTGAGCTCAGCAAGTCGACAATCAAAAGGGTAGAACCTATAGGTTATACCCACTCAAATCCTCTTGTGGATTTTTTCTATATTCTACTCACAGATAAGTCCACTAGGGGGCCCCATTTTGTTGATTTGAGCTGGATTCATACACCTTGTGTCAAAGGGAGAGCCAGGTGGAGCCGAGCTCCAGCACCTTACGGGTCCAAAGACAAATGCAGGATAAAAAGTAAGATAAACCAAAGTTAGGGTTAGGGTTGGAGTTGTGGTTGAGGCTAGAGTTAGGGTTGAACTGGAATGTGGATATAAAGCAAGAGTTAGGGTTCTGGTTGAGGCTAGAGTTGAACTGGGATGTGGACATGAAGCTAGCGTAGGGTTGAACTGGGATGTGGACATGAAGCTAGGGTTAGGGTTGAACTGGGATGTGGACATGAAGCTAGGGTTAGGGTTCTGGTTGAACTGGGATGTGAACATGAAGCTAGCGTTAGGGTTGAACTGGGATGTGGACATGAAGCTAGTATTAGGGTTGAACTGGGATGTGGACATGAAGCTAGTATTAGGGTTGAACTGGGATGTTGACATGAAGCTAGGATTAGGGTTGAACTGGGATGTGGACATGAAGCTAGGGTTAGGGTTAGGTTTTAACTGGGATGTGGACATGAAGCTAGGATTAGGGTTCTGGTTGAACTGGGATGTGAACATGAAGCTAGGATTAGGGTTCTGGTTGAACTGGGATGTGGACATGAAGCTAGGGTTAGGGTTCTGGTTGAACTGGGATGTGGACATGAAGCTAGGTTTAGGGTTAGGTTTGAACTGGGATGTGGACATGAATCTAGGGTTAGGGTTCTGGTTGAACTGGGATGTGGACATGAAGCTAGGGTTAGGGTTCTGGTTGAACTGGGATGTGGACATGAAGCTAGGATTAGGGTTGAACTGGGATGTGGACATGAAGCTAGGTTTAGGGTTAGGTTTGAACTGGGATGTGGACATGAAGCTAGGATTAGGGTTGAACTGGGATGTGGACATGAAGCTAGGGTTAGGGTTAGGTTTGAACTGGGATGTGGACATGAAGCTAGGTTTAGGGTTGAACTGGGATGTGGACATGAATCTAGGGTTAGGGTTCTGGTTGAACTGGGATGTTGACATGAAGCTAGGATTAGGGTTCTGGTTGAACTGGGATGTGAACATGAAGCTAGGTTTAGGGTTGAACTGGGATGTGGATATAAAGCTAGGGTTAGTGTTCTGCTTGAACTGGGATGTGGACATGAAGCTAGGATACGGGTTGAATTGGGATGTGGACATGAAGCCAGGTTTAGGGTTGAACTGGGATGTGGACATGAAGCTAGGGTTAGGGTTGAACTGGGATGTGGATATGAAGCTAGGTTTAGGGTTGAACTGGGATGTGGATACGAAGCTAGGGTTAGGGTTGAACTGGGATGTAGACATGAAGCTAGCGTAGGGTTGAACTGGGATGTGGACATGAAGTTAGGGTTAGGGTTGAACTGGGATGTGGACATGAAGCTAGCGTAGGGTTGAACTGGGATGAGGACATGAAGTTAGGGTTAGGGTTGAACTGGGATGTGGACATGAAGCTAGCGTAGGGTTGAACTGGGATGTGGACATGAAGTTAGGGTTGAACTGGGATGTGGACATGAAGTTAGGGTTAGGGTTGAACTGGGATGTGGACATGAAGTTAGGGTTAGGGTTGAACTGGGATGTGGACATGAAGCTAGCGTAGGGTTGAACTGGGATGTGGACATGAAGTTAGGGTTAGGGTTGAACTGGGATGTGGACATGAAGTTAGGGTTAGGAATTAACTGGGATATGGACATGAAGCTAGGATTAGGTTTGAACTGGGATGTTTACATGAAGCCTGGGTTAGGGTTAGGAATTAACTGGGATGTGTACATGAAGCTAGGATTAGGTTTGAACTGGGATGTGTACATGAAGCCTGGGTTAGGGTTAGGAATTAACTGGGATGTGTACATGAAGCCTGGGTTAGGGTTAGGAATTAACTGGGATGTGGACATGAAGCCTGGGTTGGGGTTAGGAATTAACTGGGATGTAGACATGAAGCCTGGGTTAGGGTTAGGAATTAACTGGGATGTGGACATGAAGCCTGGGTTAGGGTTAGGAATTAACTGGGATGTGGACATGAAGCCTGGGTTAGGGTTAGGAATTAACTGGGATGTGGACATGAAGCCTGGGTTAGGGTTAGGAATTAACTGGGATGTGGACATGAAGCCTGGTTTAGGGTTGAACTGGGATGTGGACATGAAGTTAGGGTTAGGTTTGAACTGGGATGTGGACATGAAGCCTGGGTTAGGGTTAGGAATTAACTGGGATGTGTACATGAAGCCTGGGTTAGGGTTAGGAATTAACTGGGATGTGGACATGAAGCTAGCGTTAGGGTTGAACTGGGATGTGGACATGAAGCCTGGGTTAGGGTTAGGAATTTACTGGGATGTGTACATGAAGCCTGGGTTAGGGTTAGGAATTAACTGGGATGTGGACATGAAGCTAGCGTTAGGGTTGAACTGGGATGTGGACATGAAGCCTGGGTTAGGGTTAGGAATTAACTGGGATGTGTACATGAAGCCTGGGTTAGGGTTAGGAATTAACTGGGATGTGGACATGAAGCCTGGGTTAGGGTTAGGAATTAACTGGGATGTGTACATGAAGCCTGGGTTAGGGTTAGGAATTAACTGGGATGTGGACATGAAGCCTGGGTAAGGGTTAGGAATTAACTGGGATGTGGACATGAAGCCTGGGTTAGGGTTAGGAATTAACTGGGATGTGGACATGAAGCCTGAGTTAGGGTTAGGAATTAACTGGGATGTGTACATGAAGCCTGGGTTAGGGTTAGGAATTAACTGGGATGTGTACATGAAGCCTGGGTTAGGGTTAGGAATTAACTGGGATGTGTACATGAAGCCTGGGTTAGGGTTAGGAATTAACTGGGATGTGGACATGAAGCCTGGGTTAGGGTTGAACTGGGATGTGGACATGAAGTTAGGGTTAGGTTTGAACTGGGATGTGGACATGAAGCCTGGGTTAGGGTTAGGAATTAACTGGGATGTGTACATGAAGCCTGGGTTAGGGTTAGGAATTAACTGGGATGTGGACATGAAGCTAGCGTTAGGGTTGAACTGGGATGTGGACATGAAGCCTGGGTTAGGGTTAGGAATTAACTGGGATGTGTACATGAAGCCTGGGTTAGGGTTAGGAATTAACTGGGATGTGGACATGAAGCTAGCGTTAGGGTTGAACTTTGATGTGGACATGAAGCCTGGGTTAGGGTTAGGAATTAACTGGGATGTGTACATGAAGCCTGGGTTAGGGTTAGGAATTAACTGGGATGTGGACATGAAGCCTGGGTTAGGGTTAGGAATTAACTGGGATGTGGACATGACGCCTGGGTTAGGGTTAGGAATTAACTGGGATGTGGACATGAAGCCTGAGTTAGGGTTAGGAATTAACTGGGATGTGTACATGAAGCCTGGGTTAGGGTTAGGAATTAACTGGGATGTGTACATGAAGCCTGGGTTAGGGTTAGGAATTAACTGGGATCTGGACATGAAGCCTGGGTTAGGGTTAGGAATTAACTGGGATGTGGACATGAAGCCTGGGTTAGGGTTAGGAATTAACTGGGATGTGGACATGAAGCTAGCGTTAGGGTTGAACTGGGATGTGGACATGAAGCCTGGGTTAGGGTTAGGAATTAACTGGGATAAGGACATGAAGCCTGGGTTAGGGTTAGGAATTAACTGGGATGTTTACATGAAGCCTGGGTTAGGGTTAGGAATTAACTGGGATGTGGACATGAAGCCTGGGTTAGGGTTAGGAATTAACTGGGATGTGGACATGAAGCCTGGGTTAGGGTTAGGAATTAACTGGGATGTGTACATGAAGCCTGGGTTAGGGTTAGGAATTAACTGGGATGTGGACATGAAGCCTGGGTTAGGGTTAGGAATTAACTGGGATGTTTACATGAAGCCTGGGTTAGGGTTAGGAATTAACTGGGATGTGTACATGAAGCCTGGGTTAGGGTTAGGAATTAACTGGGATGTGTACATGAAGCCTGGGTTAGGGTTAGGAATTAACTGGGATGTGGACATGAAGCCTGGGTTAGGGTTAGGAATTAACTGGGATGTTTACATGAAGCCTGGGTTAGGGTTAGGAATTAACTGGGATAAGGACATGAAGCCTGGGTTAGGGTTAGGAATTAACTGGGATGTTTACATGAAGCCTGGGTTAGGGTTAGGAATTAACTGGGATGTGGACATGAAGCCTGGGTTAGGGTTAGGAATTAACTGGGATGTGGACATGAAGCCTGGGTTAGGGTTAGGAATTAACTGGGATGTGGACATGAAGCCTGGGTTAGGGTTAGGAATTAACTGGGATGTTTACATGAAGCCTGGGTTAGGGTTAGGAATTAACTGGGATGTGGACATGAAGCCTGGGTTAGGGTTAGGAATTAACTGGGATGTGGACATGAAGCTAGCGTTAGGGTTGAACTGGGATGTTTACATGAAGCCTGGGTTAGGGTTAGGAATTAACTGGGATGTGGACATGAAGCTGGTGGAAAAAACAACAACTAATACAAAAAAAGGAACAAAACAGTCACTTTTTTATTTGTCAAAACAACTACAAAATATTAGTAAAGCATGACTTCAACAGACGCAAAATAATAGAATGTCTCATCATCACATGACATTATTTCTCAAAAGCATTATCAAAACACATATACCAAAACACATATACCAAAACACATACAGTACCAGTCAAATGTTTGGACACACCTACTCATTCAAGGGTTTTTCGTTATTTTGACTATTTTCTACATTGTAGAATAATAGTGAAGACATCAACATTATGAATTAACACATATGGAATCATGTAGTAACCAAAAAGGTGTTAAACAAATCAGAATATATTTTATATTTGAGATTCTTCAAAGTAGCCACCCTTTGCCTTGATGACAGCATTGCACACTCTTGGCATTCTCTCAACCAGCATCATGAGGAATGCTTTTCCAGCAGTCTTGAGGAGTTCCCACATATGCTGAGCACTTGTTGGCTGCTTTGCCTTCACTCTGTGGTCCAACTCATCCCAAACCATTTCAACTGGATTGAGGTTGGGTGATTGTGGAGGCCAGGTCATCTGATGCAGCATTCCATCACTCTCCTTATTGGTAAAATAGTCCTGACTCATTGCCCTGTTGAAAAACAAATGATAGTCCCACTAAGCGCAAACCAGATGGGATGACGTACCACTGCAGAATGCTGTGGTAGCCATGCTGGTTAAATGTGCCTTGAATTCTAAATAAATCACAGTCACCAGAAAAGCACCCCCACACCATCACAACTCCTCCTCCATGCTTCACGGTGGGAACCTCACATGCGGAGATCCTCCGTTCACCTACTCTGAATCTCACAAAGACACTACGGTTGGAACCAAAAAGCTCACATTTTGACTCATCAGACCAAATTAGACGGATTTCTACCGGTCTAATGTCCATTGCTCAGGTTTCTTGGCCCAAGCAAGTCTCTTCTTATTATTGGTGTCCTTTAGTAGTGGTTTCTTTGCAGCAATTCAACCATGAAGGCCTAATTCACGCAGTCTCCTCTGAACAGTTGATGTTGAGATGTGTCTGTTACTTGAACTCTGTGAAGCATTAATTTGGGCTGCAATCTGAGGTGCAGTTAACTCTAATGAATTTATCCTCTACAGCAGAGGTAACTCTGGGTCTTCCTTTCCTGTGGCGGTCCTCATGAGAGCCAGTTGTGATGGTTTTCGTAAGGTGAAGGAGATCCAGGTGCAGCGTGGTGAGTGCTCATGTTCAAATATTTATTTTAGCACAGAACACTAAATCAAAACAATAAACAACGGAAAACGACCGTCACGTTCTGCAGGCTATACTAAGCAGTACAAAAACAAGATCCCACACTGAAGGAGGAAAAAAGGGCTGCCTAAGTATGATTCCCAATCAGAGACAACGATAGACAGCTGCCTCTGATTGGAAACCATACTCAGCCAAAACAAAGAAATACAATGACATAGAATGCCCACCCCATATCACACCCTGACCTAACCAAACAGAGAAAAACGTCTCTCTCAGGTCAGGGCGTGACAATAGCGCTTGATGGTTTTTGCGACTGAACTTTCAAAGTTCTTGAAATGTTCCGGATTGACTGACCTTCATGTCTTAAAGTAATGATGGACTGTCATTTCTCTTTGCTTATTTGAGCTGTTCTTGCCATAATATGGACTTGGTATTTTACCAAATATCTTCCGTATACCACCCCTACCTTGTCACAACACAACTGATTGGCTCAAACACATTATGAAGGAAAGAAATTCCACAAATTAACTTTTAACAAGGCACAACTGTTAATTGAAATGCATTACAGGTGACTACCTCATGAAGCTGGTTGAGAGAATGCCAGGAGTGTGCATAGCTCTCATAAAGGCAAAGGGTGGCTACTTTGAAGAATCTCAAATATAAAATATATTTGTTTAACACTTTTTTGGTTACTACATGATTGCATATATGTTATTTCATAGTTTCGATGTCTTCAATAGTATTCTACAATGTAGAAAATAGTCAAAATAAAGAAAAACCCTTGAATGAGTAGGTGTGTCCAAACTTTTGACTGGTACTGTATATCAACAATCAAAGATAAGTATTCTGTACATTTCCTCTGTTCTAGTTGAGCTTATTGGTTCCTTTGACTACATGAGGCACAACTGTCTGCCAATTGGCCACTGTCCTGAGAATCAGATATCTGCATATGGTGTTGGTTAACACTCAGTCTTTATTCAAAACACACCCTTGTCTAACAAGATGACCAAGTATAAATATCTGTACAAAATTATTCCCATAACTGCATTTTGATGTCCTCTCGACTCCCACACCCTCCCACACACTTACACCGTGCTGGGAAGTTGTGGCTATACAGGCTAACACTGCAGAGTGGTGTGGCTGACTGGCTGCATACACCCTCAGGAAGACTTAATGTTTCCTATTTGGAGAAAGCCAGGGGTGCTGAGTCCTTGCCCTCCATGGCGCATATGAGTGAGGGGCGTTTTGGGGGGACGTATGGGGCAGAGGAAGAGGAGGGGGTGTGGGGCAGGGTGGAGGAGGAGGGTGAGGGCTTGGCCTGCCTGTCTGGGGGGAGGTAAGATGGGGAGGGGGAACGACCCTTACTCTGTAGGCTACTGCTGCTCTGCAGGGGGGAGCTGGAAGTCCTGGGGGCTCGGGTCAGAGAGGATGATGAGGCGCTGGAGAGGGGCGACCTCGTACCTCCGTACCCTAAAATACCAGTGCTCATCATGAACTCCCTAGAGCCGTATGAGGGCGGGGTGGGGGCGCGGGAACCTGGGGGGCGCATGCTGTCTGCAGGGAGGCTGCGTCTGCTGGGGATGTCGTAGACCCCCATGTCTGGGCAGCCATACAGGGCCTGGGACCTGGCCTGCATCCGCAGCATCCTGTCCTTCGCCTCCATCTCCCGCCGCTCCTTGATGGAGGCCATAATGGTCTTGGAGAGGTTATCGTAGCGGACCGGAGAGGCCTCCCGATGGATCAAGGTCTGTGGGGAGAGGTCCCTGTGCATCAGGGCCTGAGGGGTGAGGTCCCGTAGAGAGGGGTCCCTGGGTAAGGTGTCCCTTGTCTGGGGAGATTGTCTGCTGACCCCCATGAACACGGGGCTGTAGGCATGTGAAGGGGACCCCTGCAGCACATTGCCATCAGGGCCCAGGGTCAAAAAGTGGGGGTGGTAGTGAAGTGGCGGTCCCCCTCGCTGGGGCAGGTAGTTAGGGTCACCTGGGTTCACCAGGTTGCTGTAGGAGATGCTGCTGTGGCTGGACAGGGGGTTGTGAGGGGGGAACCTGCCTGGAGACGCCTGGTGGGAGATCAGACCCTCTGAGTGCAAGGCCGGCAGCTTGTTTCCATGTCCATAGGCGTGTTTATGGGTGAGGAAGCGGGAGTTAAGGGTAAGAGAGTTTAGCTGGTGCGGAGCGGACATGGGACCCGACTGGAAGGCTAGCTGCTGGTCCACTCTGGCCAGGATGGGTTCTGATGACAAGTAATGACCTCTGCTGCTGCCCCCCTGTTGCTCTGGTGCCACCTAGACACAACCACAACATATAACAGACCGTCAGAGAGCTCTCAAACCACAAAACACAACCATGATCTGTGAAAACGGCTCCAAACACAGTCCAAGAAATGCACAGTGTATCTGATGTCATTATTGCGAATGATATGACTGACCTGTTGGACAGATAAGGGGGGTGTTGGCTTGGTGGGGGACTGCGGTGCTGGCCTGAGCTGCTGCAGGATCTGCCCAGGGGGAGAGATCAATGGTTTGGGATGAAGACTACTCTCTGGAACTGAAACACAGAGGAAGGAGGATTAATATTCACCAAAATGTGAAATAAATGACCATCATATCTAGTGGTACTGAACTAGTTCAGAGAGAGACAGTAATGTATGTGGAATCTAACACAAGCCTTTCATGGTACATGGAATAATGTCACCACCATGATGGAGTGTTGAGAGCAGTGGATGACCGTTTGAGGGGTTTCTGGACTGTTTCAAGTTTCTTCATGATCATTTCCTCAAGTCATCTATAATACAGGTACTGTATGCTTGGTTGTTAGATTAGTAACGTGACCCTACCCTCTAGGGTTGCTAGGTGGCTCTTCAGCAGGTTGGGATCTGGTTTGGGGTGCAGCGAGGGTGGGGTGTTCAGACGTTTAATATCTGGCTCGTCCATACCGTCAGCGGACGGGCGCTGAGAGCGGAAGAGAAGGAAATATAGTTAATTATATCTGATCTGCTGATGAAGTCTAATAACGATGCTGTGTGTGTGTGTGAATAGGGGATCTTCCCTACTGAGGGTATTTGGAGTGGACAGACTTACTTTACTTTGGAGATCATGACACTGGACGCCGTTATCCCTGACCCTAATAATTGGGATCTGTCTGTCAGTCTCTGGTCTCAGGAAAGGAGGCATGATGCGAACTGTTGATTTCCTAATGGGCCTCGCTGTATACCTGGTATGGTCCAAGCAAATAGATGAGTTAATGAGCTCCAATTTAGGGGCCTTTACAATATATTATACTGTACATGTTTACATTAAACGTGAAATGTTTCTTACTTTGGAGAGATGGGACTACATATGAGATACTCCAAGTTGCCACAGCAACCTTGAGTGAAAGGGTTGAGCCCTCCTTGAAACTTCCCAGTAACCTGTGAAAAAGTAACCAACAATTTCATAATTAAAGTGAGGACTCAACCTAGAGTCACCCCATTATATAGTACAGAAACCTTTTATCTAGTCATTTAAAAGCATGAGTTACATGGAATGAAGTACAGCCCAAGGTTTGTTTGACCTGTTCGTTGGTGGTTCTGCCCCTAGACACCAGATAGAGGTGGAACCCTGTGAGGCCCAGGACAGGAATGAAGAACAGGCCTGATACACTCATCACCACCAAGCTGGACACAGCAGTAAAGGAGACTCAACAGCTCTCTTTAGGAAGCTTTACAAATGAATGACCATGATCATACTGCACATACTGTATGAACACACACACACACACACACACACACACACACACACACACACACACACACACACACACACACAGAGTGTGTGTAAGTAAGGATACGTGACAGTACAGTGCAGCTTCCACAGGTCTTCCTGATGGTGTAGAATGTAGAGCAGGCCACCGGAGAACACGCCCACCATGTGCATCGTGAGTGACAGCAGAAACAGGAAGAAGTAGCGGTAGTTCCGCCTCCCGATACAGTTGTTCACCCAAGGACAGTGGTGGTCAAAGTCCTGCATGCGATTATCACACAATGGAATACAACATTAGATAAAACATTCAATCCCTCTGAGAATTATGACAACATATTGTAGCAGCCTACTTTACATGACTCTGTCCAACATTGTGTATCCATGCTACAAACAGTATTCTGGAGTGGTCTAGCTAGCCACTTACACATGGTATTGATAATGATTGGACAATGAAAAAACATTACCATCAGAAGTCAAATATCATACAAATGTTGATATGCACTTAGCTGTCTTAATAAACCTCAGTGTACACACACAGATTGTCCCAACCCTTTTTAAATATCTCTCTCCGCTCCAGGGACAATAAAGGATTGGTGGAAAGGGATTAACCTGATTAATGTGATCCCTCTCTCTCTCACCCCTCCCCCTCTATCCCTCCATCATTCTCTCTCCCCCATCCACCATTACCCTACAGCCACACACACTATTGACCCTACTCAGACCCACCCTCCCCCTCAACAACTACAGCACACCCTCCCTCCCTCCCCTCCCTCCACCCTCCCTCATCACCCTCTCCTCCACCCCTCCCTACCCTTCTCCCCCAACCTTCCTCCCCACCACCCCTTCCTCCCCCTCTCCTCCACCCCTTCTTCCCCCTCTCCACCACCTCTTCCTCCCCCTCTCCTCCACCCCTCCCTACCCTTCTCCCCCAACCTTCCTCCCCACCACCCCTTCCTCCCCCTCTCCTCCACCCCTTCTTCCCCCTCTCCACCACCTCTTCCTCCCCCTCTCCTCCACCCCTTCCTCCCCCTCTCCTCCACCCCTTCTTCCCCCTCTCCTCCACCCCTTCCTCCCCTTCCTCCCCACCACCCCTTCCATCCCCTCCCCACCACCCCTTCCCTACCACCCCTCCCTCCCCCTCTGCACCACCCCTTCTTCCCCCTCTGCACCACCCCTTCCTACCCCTCCCCACCACCCCTTCCATCCCCTCCCCACCACCTCTTCCTCCCCCTCTCCACCACCCCGTCCTCCCCTTTCCTCCCTACCACCCCTTCCTCCCTCTCCCTACCACCCCTTCCTCCCTCTCCCTACCACCCCCTCTCCACCACCCCTTCCATCCCTTCCCCACCACCCCTTCCTCCCTCTCCCTACCACCCCTTCCTCCCCCTCTCCTCCACCCCTTCTTCCCCCTCTCCACCACCCCTTCCTCCCCCTCTCCTCCACCCCTTCTTCCCCCTCTCCTCCACCCCTTCTTCCCCCTCTCCACCACCCCTTCCTTCCCTTCCTCCCCACCACCCCTTCCTCCCCCTCCCCACCACCCCTTCCATCCCCTCCCCACCACCTCTTCTTCCCCCTCTGCACCACCCTTTCCTCCCCCTCCCCACCACGCCTTCCTCCCTCTCCCTACCACCCCGTCCTCCCCCTCTCCACCACCCCTTGCTTGTTCCGTCTCCCTTTCCTCCCTCTCTCCCTTTATCGCTTTCTAACCCTCTCTCCCTTTCTCCTCCTTCCCTCTCCCTCTCTCACCTCACTCTCTCCTCCCTCTCACCTCTACACAGTGGTCACAGACACTGCAGTGGGAGCATCGTGGAGGTCTGTAGAAGTGGCAAGAGGCACACCACTTCAGCCTGACCTGGACACCCTTCACGTCCACATTCTTGTAGAGCGGAGCGCGGAGGTCATCGTCCTTGTCCTCGTCCTCATTAGCTAAAACACAAACACAGCTCAACATGAACTACAGATCAATGGCACAACACTGGGAGTGGGGTAACACTAGACATACACTACCATTCAAAAGTTTGGGGTCACATAGAAATGTTCTTGTTTTTCAAAGAAAAGCACATTTTCTGTCCATTAAAATAACATCAAATTGATCAGAAATACAGTGTAGACATTGTTAATTTTGTAAATGACTATTGTAGCTGGAAACTGATCATTTTTTTATGGAATATCTACATAGGCGTACAGAGGCCCATTATCAGCAACCATCAATCCTGTGTTCCAATGGCATGTCGTGTTAGCTAATCCAAGTTTATCATTTTAAAAGGCTCATTGATCATTAGAAAACCCTTTTGCAATTATGTTAGCACAGCTGAAAACTGTTGTTCTGATTAAAGAAGCAATAAAACTGTCCCTCTTTAGACTAGTTGAGTATCTGGAGCATCAGCATTTCTCGGGTTCGATTACAGACTCAAAATGGCCAGAGAGGGGGAAGAAGTACATTAGAGTGTCTAGTTTGAGAAACAGACGCCTCATATGTCCTCAACTGGCAGATTAATTAAATAGTATCCGCAAAACACCAGTCTCAAGGTCAACAGTGAAAAAGCAATATCTCAGACTTGCCAATTAAAATAAAAGATTAAGATGGGAAAAAGAACACAGACACTGGACAGAGGAACTCTGCCTACAAGGCCAGCATTCCGGAGTCGCCTCTTCACTGTTGACGTTGAGACTGGTGTTTTGCAGGTACTAATTAATGAATCCTGCCAGTTGAGGCCTTGTGAGGCATCTGTTTCTCAAACTAGACACTCTAATGTATTTGTCCTCTTGCTCAGTTGTGCAACGGGGCCTCCCACTCCCCTTTCTATTCTGGTTAGAGACAGTTTGCGCTGTTCTGTGAAGGGAGTAGTAAACAGCGTTGTACAAGATCTTCTGTTCCTTGGCAATTTCTTAAATGGAATAGCCTTAATTTCTCAGAACAAGAATAGACTGACGAGTTTCAGAAGAAAGGGCTTTGTTTCTGGCCATTTTGAGCCTGTAATCGAACCCACAAATGCTTATTTTATTTTTTATTTCACCTTTATTTAACCAGGTAGGCTAGTTGAGAACAAGTTCTCATTTGCAACTGCAACCTGGCCAAGATAAAGCATAGCAATTCGACACATACAACAACACAGAGTTACACATGGAATAAACAAAACATACAGTCAATAATACAGTAGAACAAAAGAAAACAAAAAGTCTATATACATTGAGTGCAAATGAGGTAATATAAGGGAGTTAAGGCAATAAATAGGCCATGGTGGCGAAGTAATTACAATATAGCAATTAAAAACTGGAATGGTAGATGTGCAGAAGATGAATGTGCAAGTAGAGATACTGGGGTGCAAAGGAGCAAGATAAATAAATAAATACAGTATGGGGATGAGGTAGGTAGATAGATGGGCTGTTTACAGATGGGCTATGTACAGGTGCAGTGATCTGTGAGCTGCTTTGACAGCTGGTGCTTAAAGCTAGTGAGGGAGATATGAGTCTCCAGCTTCATAGATTTTTGCAGTTCGTTCCAGTCATTGGCAGCAGAGAACTGGAAAGAAAGACGACCAAAGGAGGAATTGGCTTTGGGGGTGACCAGTGAGATATACCTGCTGGAGCGTGTGCTACGAGTGGGTGCTGCTATGGTGACCAGTGAGCTGAGATAAGGCGGGGCTTTACCTAGCAGAGACTTGTAGATAACCTGTAGCCAGTGGGTTTGGCGATGAGTATGAAGCGAGGGCCAACCAACGAGAGCGTACAGGTCGCAGTGGTGGGTAGTGAATGGGGCTTTGGTGACAAAACGGACGGCACTGTGATAGACTGCATCCAATTTGTTGAGTAGAGTGTTGGAGGCTATTTTATAGATGACATTACCGAAGTCGAGGATCGGTAGGATGGTCAGTTTTGCGAGTGTATGTTTGGCAGCATGAGCGAAGGATGCTTTGTTGCGAAATAGGAAGCCGATTCTAGATTTTATTTTGGATTGGAGATGCTTAATGTGAGTCTGGAAGGAAAGTTTAGAGTCGAACCAGACACCTAGGTATTTGTAGTTGTCCACATATTCTAAGTCAGAGCCGTCCAGAGTAGTGATGCTGGACGGGCGAGCAGGTGCGGGCAGTGATCGATTGAATAGCATGCATTTAGTTTTACTTGCGTTTAAGAGCAGTTGGAGGCCAAACAAGGAGAGTTGTATGGCATTGAAGCTCGTCTGGAGGTTAGTTAACACAGTGTCCAAAGAGGGGCCAGAAGTATACAGAATGGTGTCATCTGCGTAGAGGTGGATCAGAGAATCACCAGCAGCAAGAGCGACATCATTGATGTATACAGAGAAGAGAGTCGGCCCGAGAATTGAACCCTGTGGCACCCCCATAGAGACTGCCAGAGGTCCGGACAACAGGCCCTCCGATTTGACACACTGAACTCTATCAGAGAAGAAGTTGGTAAACCAGGCGAGGCAATCATTTGAGAAACAAAGGCTGTCGAGTCTGCCAATAAGAATGTGGTGATTAACAGAGTTGAAAGCCTTGGCCAGGTCGATGAATACGGCTGCACAGTAATGTCTCTTATCGATGGCGGTTATGATGTCATTTGGGACCTTGAGTGTGGCTGAGGTGCACCCATGACCAGCTCTGAAACCAGATTGCATAGCGGAGAAGGTACGGTGGGATTCGAAATGGTCGGTAATCTGTTTGTTAACTTGGCTTTCGAAGACCTTAGAAAGACAGGGTAGGATAGATATAGGTCTGTAGAAATTTGGGTCTAGAGTGTCACCCCCTTTGAAGAGGGGGATGACTGCGGCAGCTTTCCAATCTTTGGGAATCTCAGACGATACGAAAGAGAGGTTGAACAGGCTAGTAATAGGGGTTGCAAAGATTTCGGCAGATAATTTTAGAAAGAGAGGGTCCAGATTGTCTAACCCGGCTAATTTGTAGGGGTCCAGATTTTGCAGCTCTTTCAGAACATCAGCTATCGGGATTTGGGTGAAGGAGAAATGGTGGGGGCTTTGGCGGGTTGCTGTGGAGGGTGCCGGGCAGTTGACCGGGGTAGGGGTAGCCAGGTGGAAAGCATG
The DNA here is from genome assembly GCF_965601325.2 of Salmo salar. Lineage (NCBI taxonomy): Eukaryota > Metazoa > Chordata > Actinopteri > Salmoniformes > Salmonidae > Salmo > Salmo salar. Next base: position 95,378,152 of record NC_138303.1, read on the forward strand.
GCCAGCCGTAGAGAAATGCTTATTGAAATTCTCAATTATAGAGGATTTATCGGTGGTAGCAGTGTTTCCTAGCTTCAGAGCAGTGGGCAGCTGGGAGGAGGTGCTCTTATTCTCCATGGACTTTACAGTGTCCCAGAACTCTTTTGAGTTAGTACTACAGGATGCAAATTTCTGTTTGAAAAAGCTAGCCTTAGCTTTCCTAACTGCCTGTGTATATTTGTTCCTAACTTCCCTGAAAAGTTGCATATCACGGGGGCTATTCGATGCTAATGCAGAACGCCAAAGGATTTTTTGTGCTGGTCAAGGGCAGACAGGTCTGGAGTGAACCAAGGACTATATCTATTCCTAGTTCAATTTTTTTTTAATGGGGCATGCTTATTTAAGATGGTGAGGAAGGCACTTTTAAAGAATAGCCAGGCATCATCTACTAATGGGATGAGGTCAATGTCATTCCAGGATACCCTGGCAAGGTCGATTAGAAAGGCCTGCTCGCATAAGTGTTTTAGGGAGCGTTTGACAGTGATGAGGGGTGTTCGTTTGGTCGCAGACCCATTACGGATGCAGGAAATGAGGCAGTGATCGCTGAGATCTTGATTGACAACAGCAGAGGTGTATTTGGAGGGCGAGTTAGTTAGGATGATATCTATGAGGGTGCCTGTGTTTATGGATTTGGGGTTGTACCTGGTAGGTTCATTGATAATTTGTGTGAGATTGAGGGCATCAAGCTTAGATTGTAGGATGGCCGGGGTGTTAAGCATGTCCCAGTTTAGGTCACCTAGTAGCACGAGCTCAGAAGATAGATGGGGGCAATCAATTCACATATGGTGTCGAGAGTACAGCTGGGGGCAGAGGGAGGTCTATAGCAAGCGGCAACAGTGAGAGACATGTTTCTGGAAAGGTGCATTTTTAGAAGTAGAAGATCGAATTGTTTGGGTACAGACTTGGATAGTAATACAGAACTCTGCTGGCTATCTTTGGAATAGATTGCAACACCTTTGGCAGTTCTATCTTGGCGGAAAATGTTATAGTTAGCGATGGAGATTTCAGGGTTTTTGGTGGTTTTCCTAAGCCAGAATTCAGACACAGCTAAAACATCCGGGTTGGCAGAGTGTGCTAAAGCAGTGAGTAAAACAATATTAGGGAGTAGGCTTCTAATGTTAACATGCATGAAACCAAGGCTTTTACAGTTACAGAAGTCAACAAATGAGAGCACCTGGGGAGTGGGAGTGGAGCTAGGCACTGCAGGACCTGGATTAACCTCTACATCCACAGAGGAACAGAGGAGAAGTAGGATAAGGGTACTGCTAAAGGCTATTCGAACTGGCCGTCTAGCACGTTCGGAACAGAGAGTAAAAGGAGCAGGTTTCTGGGCACGATAGCATAGATTCAAGGCATGATGCTCCAGATACTCAACTTGTCTAAAGAGGGCCAGTTTTATTGCTTCTTTAATCAGAACAACAGTTTTCGGCTGTGTTAACATAATTGCAAAAGGGTTTTCTAATGATGAATTAGCCTTTTAAAATGATAAACTTGGATTAGCTAACACAACATGCCATTGGAACACAGGAGTGATGGTTGCTGATAATGGGCCTCGGTACGCCTATGTAGATATTCCATAAAGAATCTTCCGTTTCCAGCTACAATAGTCATTTACAACATTAATAATGTCTACACTGTATTTCTGATCAATATGATGTTATTTTAACGGACAGAAAATGTGCTTTCCTTTCAACAACAAGGACATTTCTATGTGACCCTAAACTTTTGAACGGTAGTGTACATCTGGCGTAGCTTATCATTCTATTCAAGAATAAATCCAATGCACTAGCTAGTATGTTATAACTAGTAGACAATAATTCAATACATTTGAACAACTACATGCCCACCAACTGTAATGTACAGTACTGAATAGATTTGTGCATAGTATAGTAGTTATTCACCCATGGGGAGAACGCCTGCATCCATAAAGGTTGCCATGGTGAAGTTGGCCAAGACAAGGAAGAACAGGATGGCACTGCATGGTGGTACGTAGATTGACACAGTCACTGCCAGCCACGGGCACCTGGAACAGAGACAAGATGCAGTTCAGTGGACTCACAATACACACACATTACACTCACAGTATACACACATTACACTCACAGTAAACACACATTACACTCACAGTACACACACATTACACTCACTGTACACTCACAGTATACACACATTACACTCACAGTATACCCACATTACACTCACAGTATACCCACATTACACTCACAGTATACACACAGCACACACCCAGTAATATACCTAGGTTGAATGTGTTCAAAGGGGCATAAATCTATAGCTCTCTGGCTCAGTGTAAGAATCAATCAACAGTCATTATCATAAATATTTGGTTGCCTCAGCAGGAAAATGTAATTGAATAAATGTGTATTGTTTTACTGTCCAAAACATACAACAGTTTCTGAACTCGGCAATGCCAAATTCAGTCTGATGTCGAACTTCATGGCGTTTGCACTGCCATAAAGCAAATATGTTTAAAACTAGAGAATTAGATTTGCTGAGAGGATTCCATGATTATATATCTATAGTGTGAGATTAAATAGAGGCTCTGTACATTAATCAGGGTTCCTGAAGGAGACACAGATAAAAGGCACAGTGAATTACAGTATAATGATTACATTTCAGCATGACTAACCTATGCATTATTTGCATTTTAAGACTGAATGTATTGTACAGTGGAATTGAGTTCAAAGCCATGCTGCTGTAAAGATTTTATCTTCACTTGAAAAACGTTGGGCCTCTTACATTATCACAACTGGTATTATCATCTCCTTCCTGTGGGTATTTTATTTTTAGGGACAATAACAACAGCAGTAGTGTGGTATGCCATTGAAGTGCAGACTGTGTATTAATGACCATGACTGTAACAGTGACAGGACCGTGATCAGTGTGAAAACAGAAACTGGACAGCTCCTCCACCCCACATGACCCAAAGCTGAAAATGTCAAGGGTCAGGATGTGACGAGGGCAGAACATGTACAATGCATTCGGAAAATATTCAGACCCCTTCCCTTTTTCCAGATTTTGTTACATTAAATCCTTATTCTAAAATTGATTAAATAGTTTTCACCCCTCATCAATCTACACACAATACTCCATAATGACAAAGCAAAAACAGGTTTTTAGACATTTTTGCAAATTTATAAAAATAAATATCACAATTACATAAGTATTCAGACCCTTTACTCAGTACTTTGTTGAAGCAACTTTGACAGCGATTACAGCCTCGAGTCTTATTGGGTATGACTCTGTACTTTGTTCCATTCATCTTTCCCTCAATCCGGACTAGTCTTCCAGTCTCTGCTGCTGAAAAACATCCCCACAGCATGATGCTGCCACCACCATGCTTCACTATAGGGATGATATTGGCCAGGTGATGAGTAATGCCTGGTTTCCTCCAGACGTGATGCTTGACATTCACATTACAGAGTTCAATCTTGGTTTCATCAGAGCAGAGTCTTGTTTCTCATGGTCTGAGAGTCCTTTAGGTGCCTTTTGGCAAACTCCAAATGGGCTGTCATGTGCCTTTTTCTGAGGATTGGTTTCCGTCTGGCCACTCTACCATAAAGGCCTGATTGATGGAGTGCTGCAGAAATGGTTGTCCTTCTGGAAGGTTCTCCCATCTCCAAAGAGGAACTCTGGAGCTCTCTCAGAGTGATCATCGGGTTCTTGGCCCTTGCTCAGTTTGGCCGGTCAGCCAGCTCTAGGAAGAGTCTTGCTGGGTCCAAACTTTTTCCATTTAAGAACGATGGCGGCCACTGTGTTCTTCGACCTCCTGGCCGGATTTTTGCTCTGACATGCACTATCAACTGTGGGACCTTATATAGACAGGTGTGTGCCTTTCCAAATCATGTCCAATCAATGGAATTTACCACAGGTGGACTCCAATCAAGTTGTAGAAAGATCTCAAGGATGATCAATGGAAACAGGATGCACCTGAGCTCAATTTCGAGTCTCATAGCAAATATATTTGCAAACATTTCTAAAAACCCAACCCCTACAGAACAGCCCCAGTTAGGATGAGAGTGTGGGGGAAGGGTGGTTACCCCGGAAGGAATGCCTGGTAATTCAATGCCAGCTGCAATCCCAATAATCCCAGGATTAGGGACTCTGGATTACAGACCACTCTGCCAGCCCACAATGGTGGCATCCTCGCATCAGACGCCAAACACACAGAACCTGCTGTCAGCGGTCAGCAGCACACATCAGCCCACACAGCCCAAAAGACCCCATTCCATGCATATAGAATAAAATAAACCATACATACTCCATCAGCTATACAGCTGCAACAGACAAGCCTGCCTTTAAAGACAAACAGCCTTCAAATGCAAGTACAGTATAGTTATGTACTGGAAAAACAGCTGTGTCTGAAGTTCTGTCAGAGTAATGCTCCTCTATAAGGATTTACTTAAAGGCCCAACGCAGCAGTTTTTATCTCAATATCAAATTATCTCTGGGTAGCAACTAAGTACCTTACTGTAATTGTTTTCAATTAAAATAGTCAAAAATTTTAAAAAGTTAAAAAAATAATAAAAAAAGAGCCTTTTAGCAAAGAGAAATTTCTCAAGCAAGAATTTAGCTAGGACTGTCTAGGAGTGGTCTGAGTGGGTAGGGGAAAATGGAAAACTAGACGTTATTGGCAGAGATGTTTGGAACTCTGATGGCACCAGGCAGGCCAAAACTCCATTCCACCAAAACAGGCTGACATTTTAGTCGGTCTTTGCAAACAGCTCTTACACTAAAAAGGCATTATCATAATTTTCACAATTTAACAGTATTATTCCAACCTCATAGTGTGGAAATAAATATAGATGTTTTTGACTGCACTGGGCCTTCAATTGAAACAGATTAACACCTAATTGTACTACTGAGTAAGCCAGATTAATGAGGGGAACAGAACAGTAGGTTCCCAAAGCTGGAGGAGGGGATTTATATCTATATCTTCGCTGAAGAAACATTTCACTAAATGTGGTCATGTTTGAGATGTACTTAAATTGTCATAACAGTGCTAGATTACATGGATATGTGCATTATACTGCACCCTTGTACTACACAGAGTCCATACTGTACTTGTCCCAGTATATCTACAGTATACTGTACTTGTCCCAGTATATCTACAGTATATTGCACTTGCAAATCTAGCCACCCTACAGTATAAATAGGAAATGTGGATTAAGTTGGCAGATTCAGGGGTAGCTGCCAGCTGTGCAGCACTAAATAGTAGGGATCAAGCCCAGTCAGTCTAGAGTGGTGTTCATGTGCCTGCATACCACTTTCACCGTCCTCCTATACCAGTAAGACCAATGGGTAGTGGGGAAAACAAGGAGCCAAAAAGGCAATTAGGAATATGTATACTGGCACTGTTCATCTTTTTAAAACAAATGATTTATCTGGTCGATTCCCCTACCCCTTCACCCATCTGTCAAATAATGGATACATGACCTAAAAATACTAAATGAGCACAGTATGGAAGATAATGATGTTGCGTTCCAAATAAGTAGAAATCAGTCGAACTCATTTGGGATGAGTGCGGAGGGTCGGCCTGCGACTGATTGTTTTCTTATCAAAGGGATTATTCCTGTGGAAGCCTTTGCATGAGTGGCCCTGCTGCCTGGACCATCATTGGTTTGTGACCATCTGGAGCAACTGCAGATGGAGAGTTCCTCACGCTGCAGTGTGGCCAGGCGGGTAGACAAGCCCCTGCCCTGCGCCTAATGAAACAGACAGCAGAGCTGTATTAAATCATCCAGAAGGGTAAACTGCTGCTGAGACTGTCCAATCTGCACACTGCCATGCCTGAGAAGAGCCCAGCTGTTGGTCAGCTAGTCAACACCACCACTGTTGCATCGGTCAAGCAGCAAGCAGAGGAGAGCATTAGAGATTCTCACAACTACAACTCCTTGAACATCTCATGGATGTTAGACATGTTGAATTAGATACAGTGAGGGAAAAAAGTATTTGATCCCCTGCTGATTTTGTACGTTTGCCCACTTACAAAGAAATGATTAGTCTATAATTTTAATAGTAGGTTTATTTGAACAGTGAGAGACAGAATAACAACAAAAAAATCCAGAAAAACGCATGTCAAAAATGTTATAAAATGATTTGCATTTTAATGAGGGAAATAGGTATTTGACCCCTCTGCAAAACATGACTTAGTACTTGGTAGCAAAACCCTTGTTGGCAATCACAGAGGTCAGACGTTTCTTGTAGTTGGCCACCAGGTTTCCGCACATCTCAGGAGGGATTTTGTCCCACTCCTCTTCGCAGATCTTCTCCAAGTCATTAAGGTTTCGAGGCTGACGTTTGGCAACTCGAACCTTCAGCTCCCGCCACAGATTTTCTATAGGATTAAGGTCTGGAGACTGGCTAGGCCACTCCAGGACCTTAAGGTGCTTCTTCTTGAGCCACTCCTTTGTTGCCTTGGCCGTGTGTTTTGGGTCATTGTCATGCTGGAATACCCATCCACGACCCATTTTCAATGCCCTGACTGAGGGAAGGAGGTTCTCACCCAAGATTTGACGGTACATGGCCCGGTCCATCGTCCCTTTGATGCGGTGAACTTGTCCTGTCCCCTTAGCAGAAAAACACCCCCAAAGCATAATGTTTCCACCTCCATGTTTGATGGTGGAGATGGTGTTCTTGGGGTCATAGGCAGCATTCCTCCTCCTCCAAACACGGCGGGTTGAGTTGATGTCATAGAGCTCCATTTTGGTCTCATCTGATCACAACACTTTCACAGGTTGTCCTCTAAGTCATTCAGATGTTCATTGGCAAACTTCAGACGGGCATGTATATGTACTCTTGAGCAGGGGGACCTTGCGGGCGCTGCAGGATTTCAGTCCTTCACGGCGTAGTGTGTTACCAAGCTGCGGTAACAAGCTGCGGTTAGGAGCACTCCCTTTAAGAGTGTGCTCCTAATCTCAGCTCGTTACCTGTATAAAAGACACCTGGGAGCCAGAAATATTTCTGATTGAGAGGGGGTCAAATACTTATTTCCCTCAAATACTTATTTCCTATTTAAAATGCAAATCAATCTATAACATTTTTGACATGCGTTTTTCTTGATATTTTTGTTGTTATTCTGTCTCTCACTGTTCAAATAAACCTACCATTAAAATTATAGACTGATCCTTTCTTTGTCAGTAGGCAAACGTACAAAATAAGCAGGGGATCAAATACTTTTTTCCCCCACTGTATGATCATCAGACCTATGGAAGGTACTTTATGACTTGGCTTTAGCCACAATTGATTACACTGAATGAACACATAACACTGTTATAAGACGGTTTGGAGAGACTACTTCATTGAACTATAAAAACTACGGCTTGAATATCAACGATATATTTCTATTACATATAATAGTGTTGCATGTGTAGGGATCGATGTGTATGTGGGAAAGGGATAGAGAGGAGTGTTATTCTATAAATATCTGACCCACTACGGGTGTGTATCACATCTGACCTCCTCCCCTCTGCACATGGTCCCATAATTAACTCAGAATGAAAGGTCAAGAAGGCTTCTACGTACAGAACTTTGCAACATCTCAGCTACATCAAATGTTGAGATGAACTGACAAATTGTTACTAGGAAACACCCTTGACGTTACCATTTGTAAGAATCTTTGCTTGCTTGTGGTTCTACCCTTAGTACCAAAAACAATAAGTGTTTAGTGATGCTTGAATGCCCAATGAATGTAGCTTTATAAAAAAATATATCTTTATAAAAAAACTACATTCATTCTACTGCACCAACAATCAAACATACAAAATGACATTCTGTAGCTTTATCCAAGGCCCTTTGGCCTTTGTATGTCTTTTGTGAATAGGATAAAAGCAGAAGTCAAATGTCCATCTCGCGCGGAGTAATTAAGCAATAAGGCCAGAGGGGGGTGTGGTATATGGCCAATATACTACGGCTAAGGGCTGTTCTTATGACGACGCAACGCGGAGTGCCTGGATACAGCCCTTAGTCGTGGTATATTAGCCAAATACCACAAACCCCGAGGTGCCCAAATGCACCCCCACCCCCACCTCCACCTCCCCACCCCTTGGCTGAACCAAGGTTGATTTTATGACTGGAGACAACCAAGGTCCCTTTTCCTCAGTGGTACTAAGGTGGGCTTGTATTTGGTCGAGACACCGGCAGGAGCTGTCATCTGTCCATCCCTGCTTTTAAAGGAACAAAGACACTGTCCCTGCTGACAGAGCAGACAGACAGATGGACACAGATTGACCAGTCCTTCTCTCGGTAAAGGCCTGTCTAACAGTAATGTAGGCCTACATATGATGTCATGGGAAAAGATGTCCCTCCAGATTCCATTTCTTCTGCTGCTGCCAAATAATTATATAATTTACAGCAAAGGGTGGTTCCCAAAGATCTGGGGTCATGTCCAAGTAAATAAATGTGCTTCCTGCAAAGTGTTGATGAAACGGGCCTCCACTGCTTCCTGAGTGAAAGGGAAAACAAAGAGCTTGTGTGATTGGGCTGGACCGCTCTGTCATGACCTTATCTATGAGGAATGGCTGTTCATGGAATAGACAATTCAGACATACAGTGCCTTCGGAAAGTATTCAGACTCCTTGACTTTTTCCAAATGTTGTTAGGTTACAGCCTTCTTCTAAAATTTATTAAATCGTTTTTTCCATCATCTATCTACTCACAATACCCGATAATGACAAAGCAGAAACAGGTTTTAAGAAATGTTTGCTAATTTATAAAAAATAAAAACGGGTATATCACATTTACATAAGTATTCAGACTCTTTTCTCAGTACTTTGTTGAAGCACCTTTGGCAGCGATTATAGCCTTGAGTCTTCTTGGGTATGATGCAATCTGGAGCAGGTTTTCATCAAGGATCTCTCTGTACTTTGCTCTGTTCTTCTTTGCCTCAATCCTGACTAGTCTCACAGTCCCTGCCACTGAAAAACATCCCCACAGCATGACCCTGCCACCACCATGCTTCACCGTAGGGATGGTGCCAGGTTTCCTCCAGACGTGACACTTGGCATTCAGGCCAAAGAGTTCAATCTTGGTTTCATCAAACCAGAGAACCTTGTTTCTCATAGTCTGAGAGTCCTTAGGTGCCTTTTGGGCACATAACAGCAAGTGGGCTGTCACATGCCTTTTACTGATGAGTGGCTTCCGTCTGGACACACCTCCATAAAGGCCTGATTGATGGAGTGCTGCAGAGATGGTTGTCCTTCTGAAAGGTTCTCCCATCTCTACAGAGGAACTCCAGAGGTCTGTCAGAGTGACCATCGGGTTCTTGGTCACCTCCATGACCAAGGCCCTTCTCCCCCGATTGCTCAGTTTGGCCGGGCGGCCAGCTCTAGGAAGAGTCTTGGTGGTTCCGAACTTCATTCATTTAAGAATGATGGAGGCCACTGTATTCTTGGGGACCTTCAATACCGCAATACCGACTTTTTTTTGTACCCTTCACCAGATCTGTGCATCGACACAAGCCTGTCTCTGAGCTTTACGGACAATTCCTTCAACCTCATGGCTTGGTTTTTGCTCTGACATGCACTGTCAACTGTGGGACCTTATATAGACAGGTGTGTGCCTTTCCAAATCATGTCCAATCAATTGAATTTACCTCAGGTGGACTCTCATTGCAAAGGGTCTGAATACTTATGTAAATAAGGTATTTTTGTTTTTTATTTTTAATACATTTGCAAACATTTCTAAAACCCTGTTTTCACTTTGTCATTATGGGGTATTGTGTGTAGATTGCTGAGGATTGTTTTATATCCATTTCAGAATAAGGCTGTAACGTAACAAAATGTGGAAAAAGTGAATGGGTCTGAACACTTTCTGTAGACACTAAATCAAATCAAATCAAATTTATTTTTATATAGCCCTTCGTACATCAGCTGATATTCTCAAAGTGCTGTACAGAAACCCAGCCTAAAACCCCAAACAGCAAGCAAAGCATGTGAAAGAAGCACGGTGGCTAGGAAAAACTCCCTAGGAAAAACTCCCTAGAAAGGCCAAAAACCTAGGAAGAAACCTAGAGAGGAACCAGGCTATGAGGGGTGGCCAGTCCTCTTCTGGCTGTGCAGGGTGGATATTATAACAGAACATGGTCAAAATGTTAAAATGTTAAAATGTTCATAAATGACCAGCATGGTCAAATAATAATAATCATAGTAGTTGTCGAGGGTGCAACAAGCACGTCCGGTGAACAGGTCAGGGTTCCATAGCCGCAGGCAGAACAGTTGAAACTGGAGCAGCAGCACGGCCAGGTGGACTGGGGACAGCAAGGAGTCATCATACCAGGTAGTCCTGAGGCATGGTCCTAGGGCTCAGGTCCTCCGAGAGAAAGACAGAAAGAGAGAAAGAGAGAATTAGAGAGAGCATATTTAAATACACACAGGACACCGGATAAGACAAGAGAAATACTCCAGATGTAACAGACTGACCCTAGCCCCCCGACACATAAACTACTGCAGCATAAATACTGGAGGCTGAGACAGGAGGGATCAGAAGACACTGTGGCCCCATCCGATGATACCCCCGGACAGGGCCAAACAGGCAGGATATAACCCCACCCACTTTGCCAAAGCACAGCCCCCACACCACTAGAGGGATGTCTCCAACCACCAACTTACCGTCCTAAGACAAGGCCGAGTATAGCCCACAACGATCTCCGCCATGGCACAACCCAAGGGGGGGGGGGGGGCGCCAACCCAGACAGGAAGACCACGTCAGTGACTCAACCCACTCAAGTGACGCACCCCTCCCATGGACGGCATGGAAGAACACCAGTAGGCCAGTGACTCAGCCTCTGTAAAAGGGTTAGAGGCAGAGAATCCCAGTGGAAAGAGGGGAACCGGCAAGGCAGAGACAGCAAGGGCGGTTCGTTGCTCCAGCCTTTCCGTTCACCTTCACACTCCTGGGCCAGACTATACTTAATCATAGGACCTACTGAAGAGATAAGTCTTCAGTAAAGACTTAAAGGTTGAGACTGAGTCTGCGTCTCTCACATTGGTAGGCAGACCATTCCATAAAAATGGAGCTCTATAGGAGAAAGCCCTACCTCCAGCCGTTTGCTTAGAAATTCTAGGGACAATTAGGAGGCCTGCGTCTTGTGACCGTAGCGTACGTGTAGGTATGTACGGCAGGACCAAATCGGAAAGATAGGTAGGAGCAAGCCCATGTAATGCTTTGTAGGTTAGCAGTAAACCCTTGAAATCAGCCCTTGCCTTAACAGGAAGCCAGTGTAGGGAGGCTAACACTGGAGTAATATGATCAAATTTTTTGGTTCTAGTCAGGATTCTAGCAGCCGTATTTAGCACTAACTGAAGTTTATTTAGTGCTTTATCCGGGTAGCCGGAAAGTAGAGCATTGCAGTAGTCCAGCCTAGAAGTAACAAAAGCATGGATTAATTTTTCTGCGTCATTTTTGGACAGAAAATTTCTGATTTTTGCAATGTTACGTAGATGGAAAAAAGCTGTCCTTGAAACAGTCTTGATATGTTCTTCAAAAGAGAGATCAGGGTCCAGAGTAACGCCGAGGTCCTTCACAGTTTTATTTGAGACGACTGTACAACCATCCAGATTAATTGTCAGATTCAACAGAAGATCTCTTTGTTTCTTGGGACCTAGAACAAGCATCTCTGTTTTGTCCGAGTTTAAAAGTAGAAAGTTTGCAGCCATCCACTTCTTTATGTCTGAAACACAGGCTTCTAGCGAGGGCAATTTTGGGGCTTCACCATGTTTCATTGAAATGTACAGCTGTGTGTCGTCTGCATAGCAGTGAAATTTAACATTATGTTTTCGAATGACATCCCCAAGAGGTAAAATATATAGTGAAAACAATAGTGGTCCTAAAACGGAACCTTGAGGAACACCGAAATTTACAATTGATTTGTCAGAGGACAAACCATTCACAGAGACAAACTGATATCTTTCCGACAGATAAGATCTAAACCAGGCCAGAACTTGTCCATGTAGACCAATTTGGGTTTCCAATCTCTCCAAAAGAATGTGGTGATCGATGGTATCAAAAGCGGCACTAAGATCTAGGAGCACGAGGACAGATGCAGAGCCTCGGTCTGACGTCATTAAAAGGTCATTTACCACCTTCACAAGTGCAGTCTCAGTGTTATGATGGGGTCTAAAACCAGACTGAAGCGTTTCGTATACATTGTTTGTCTTCAGGAAGGCAGTCAGTTGCTGTGCAACAGCTTTTTCTAAAATTTTGGAGAGGAATGGAAGATTCGATATAGGCCGATAGTTTTTTATAATTTCTGGATCAAGATTCGGCTTTTTCAAGAGAGGCTTTATTACTGCCACTTTTAGTGAGCTTGGTACACATCCGGTGGATAGAGAGCCGTTTATTATGTTCAACATAGGAGGGCCAAGCACAGGAAGCAGCTCTTTCAGTAGTTTAGTTGGAATAGGGTCCAGTATGCAGCTTGAGGGTTTGGAGGCCATGATTATTTTCATCATTGCGTCAAGAGATATAGTACTAAAACACTTTAGTATCTCCCTTGATCCTAGGTCCTGGCAGAGTTGTGCAGACTCAGGACAATGGAGCTTTGGAGGAATACCCAGATTTAAAGAGGAGTCTGTAATTTGCTTTCTAATGATCATGATCTTTTCCTCAAAGAAGTTCATAAATTTATTACTGCTGAAGTGAAAGCCATCCTCCATTTGCGAAGGCTGCTTTTTAGTTAGCTTTGCGACAGTATCAAAAAGAAATTTCGGATTGTTCTTATTTTCCTCAATTAAGTTGGAAAATAGGATGATCGAGCAGCAGTAAGGGCTCTTCGATACTGCACGGTACTGTCTTTCCAAGCTAGTCGGAAGACTTCCAGTTTGGTGTGGCGCCATTTCCGTTCCAATTTTCTGGAAGCTTGCTTCAGAGCTCGTGTATTTTCTGTATACCAGGGAGCTAGTTTCTTATGACAGATGTTTTTAGTTTTTAGGGGTGCAACTGCATCTAGGGTATTGCGCAAGGTTAAATTGAGTTCCTCGGTTAGGTGGTTAACTGATTTTTGTCCTCTGACGTCCTTGGGTAGGCAGAGGCAGTCTGGAAGGGCATCAAGGAATCTTTGGGTTGTCTGAGAATTTATAGCACGACTTTTAATGCTCCTTGGTTGGGGTCTGAGCAGATTATTTGTTGCAATTGCAAACGTAATAAAATGGTGGTCCGATAGTCCAGGATTATGAGGAAAAACATTTAGATCCACAACATTTATTCCATGGGACAAAACTAGGTCCAGAGTATGACTGTGGCAGTGAGTAGCACTATGCTTTATTATAGTGAAATCTCTTACTGGGAACGTTTTCAGAAAGTTATATTCTCTCTTGTTGGTGATCTTCAATCTTCAGAGAAATCTGCAATAATAACCACAGTGCAGTAGCCCTAGCGTTTAAGAGCATTGGGCCGGCCAGTAACCGAAAGGTCACTAGTTCGAATCCCAAGCCGGCAAGTTGGAAAAAACCTTGAGCAAGGCAGTTAACCCCAAACAACTGCTCCCGGGCGACAATGACATAGATGTCGATTAAGGCAGCGCACCGCTTTTCATTTACATTTAATTGAGTTGTCAACTAAGGTGATTTCAATGTGTCTTGTATATATCTTTTACATATTTTTCTTCGCATATCTTTTTAAAATATTTTCCTAAACCTCAACTTCTAAATACTCTCCTGCAACCCGCCTCACCCAATGTGGCTTGGATCTGTTTTTTTTTTCTAAAGTATTTCTATTTACTTCGGATCTGGAATCTCTCAACTGAAGCTAGCCAGCTAACTACCTACCAGCTATCAGTCAGCAAACCATTGCTAGCGGTCATCAGCTAACCTTTAGCTCGGAAAGCTAGTTCCATCAATGTGACTCAAACAAGAGCATAACGGACCTATTATTATTTTTTTATTTTTTCCCCCCATATCCCCGGATTCCTACTGCAAACTCTGAACATTTTCATCTGGATCTTCGCAACTAGCTAACCGCAATCCCGGGTGACTACTCCTGGCTAGCGTTTCCATCCCAGAGCAAGCACCAATTAGCCTGAAGCTAGCCCAGCCAGGGCTCCTGTGCTACCACCGAAGCCCACTCCTGGACAACAATATCCAGACCCCTTCTACTGCCGGTACGAGGCACGGAACCCCGCCGATCATCTACGACTGGAATATTGACATAATCTGCCCGAGGATTCCAACAGGCCCCTCAGGCGCAAAGTCCGCTGAAGGCCCATTCTGCTAACCGCGGCCTACTAGCTACCTAGAGCTACTTGGAACCCTACTAATTCCACGACTGGTCTATCGATGTCACCGCACGAAGAGGTAAAAACAGACTTATCCCCATCGCGACCTCCCCCAAAGGCTAACTTGCTAGCCCTGGTCTGTTAACTGCTAGTTTGCTTGCCCCGGTCTGCTAACTGCTAGCTTGCCTGCCCCGGGCTGCTAACTGCTAGCCCCGGTCTGCCAACTGCTTGCTTGCTAACCCGGTCTGCTAACTGCTAGCTTGCCAGCCCCGGTCTGCTAACTGCTAGCTTGTTTAGCCCCGGCCTACTAACTGTTAGCTTGTTAGCATCGGCCTGCTAACTGTCTGAATCGCCGTGTCCCCAGTCAGCCCAACCACTCACTGGACCCATATGTTCACTTGGCTAGGCATGCCTCTCTCTAATATCAACATGCCTCGTCCATTACTGTCCTGGTTAGTGATTACTCTTATTTCACTGTAGAGCCTCTAGCCCTGCTCAATATGTCTTAACCAACCATGTTGTTCCACCTCCTACATATGCGATGACATCACCTGGTTTAAACATCTCTAGAGACTATATCTCTCTCATCATTACTCAACACCTAGGTTTACCTCCAATGTACTCACATCCTACCTTACCTTTGTCTGCACACTATGCCTTGAATCTATGCTATCGTGCCCAGAAACCTGCTCCTTTTACTCTCTGATCCGAACGTGCTAGACGGCCAGTTCGAATAGCCTTTAGCCGTACCCTTATCCTACTTCTCCTCTCTTCCTCTGGTGATGTGGAGGTTAATCCAGGTCCTGCAGTGCCTAGCTCCACTCCCACTCCCCAGGTGCTCTCATGTGTTTACTTCTGTAACTGTAAAAGCCTTGGTTTCATGCATGTTAACATTAGAAGCCTACTCCCTAAGATTGTTTTACTCACTGCTTTAGCACACTCTGCCAACATGGATGTCTTAGCCGTGTCTGAATCCTGGCTTAGGAAAACCACCAAAAACCCTGAAATCTCCATCGCTAACTACAACATTTTCCACTAAGACAGAACTGCCAAAGGGGGCGGTGTTGCAATCTACTGCAAAGATAGCCAGCAGAGTTCTGTATTACTATCCAAGTCTGTACCCAAACAATTCGAGCTTCTACTTCTAAAAATGCACCTTTCCAGAAACATGTCTCTCACTATTGCTATAGACCTCCCTCTGCCCCCAGCTGTGCCCTCGATACCATATGTGAATTGATTGCTCCCATCTATCTTCTGAGCTTGTGCTACTAGGTGACCTAAACTGGGACATGCTTAACACCCCAGACATCCTACAATCTAAGCTTGATGCCCTCAATCTCACACAAATTATCAATGAACCTACCAGGTACAACCCCAAATTCGTAAACACGGGCACCCTCATAGATGTCATCCTAACTAACTCGCCCTCCAAATACACCTCTGCTGTTTTCAATCAAGATCTCAGCGATCACTGCCTCATTTCCTGCATCCGTAATGGGTCTGCGACCAAACGAACACCCCTCATCACTGTCAAACGCTCCCTAAAACACTTCTGCGAGCAGGCCTTTCTAGTCGACCTGGCCGGGGTATCCTGGAATGACATTGACCTCATCCCATCAGTAGATGATGCCTCGCTATTCTTTAAAAGTGCCTTCCTCACCATCTTAACAGCCACTGGCAGCCTGTGGCGCGATTTTCAAAACCTTAAAAATCCTATTACTTCAATTTCTCAAACATATGACTATTTTACAGCTATTTAAAGACAAGACTCTCGTTAATCTAACCACACTGTCCGATTTCAAAAAGGCTTTACAACGAAAGCAAAACATTAGATTATGTCAGCAGAGTACCAAGCCAGAAATAATCAGACACCCATTTTTCAAGCCAGCATATAATGTCACCAAAACCCAGAAGACAGCTAAATGCAGCACTCACCTTTGATGATCTTCATCAGATGACAACCCTAGGACATTATGTTATACAATACATGCATGTTTTGTTCAATCAAGTTCATATTTATATCAAAAACCAGCTTTTTACATTAGCATGTGACGTTCAGAACTAGCATACCCCCCGCAAACTTCCGGGGAATTCGCTAACATTTTACTAAATTACTCACGATAAACGTTCACAAAAAGCATAACAATTATTTTAAGAATTATAGATACAGACTATGCACTCGATATGTCCGATTTTAAAATAGCTTTTTGGTGAAAGCACATTTTGCAATATTCTAAGTACATAGCCCAGGCATCACGGGCTCGCTATTTAGACACCCGGCAAGTTTAGCACTCACCATAATCATATTTACTATTATAAAAGTTTGATTACCTTTTGTTGTCTTCGTCAGAATGCACACCCAGGACTGCTACTTCAATAACAAATGTTGGTTTGGTCCAAAATAATCCATCGTTATATCCGAATAGCGGCGTTTTGTTCGTGCGTTCCAGACACTATCCGAAATAGTAAAGAAGTGTCGCGCGCATGGCGCAATTCGTGACAATAAAATTCTAAATATTCCATTACCGTACTTCGAAGCATGTCAACCGCTGTTTAAAATCAATTTTTACGCCATTTTTCTCGTAGAAAAGCGATAATATTCCGACAGGGAATCTCCTTTTTGGCAAACAGAGGAAAAAATCCCAAAGGCGGGGGCAGTCGGGTCATGCGCATAAGCCCAGTGTCCCTTGATCGGCCACTTGAGAAAGGCGATAATGTGTTTCAGCCTGGGGCTGGGATGACGACATTCTGTTTTTTCCCGGGCTCTGAGCGCCTATGGACGACGTGGGAAGTGTCACGTTAGAGCAGAGATCCTTAGTAAATGATAGAGATGGAAAAGAAGTTCAAGAAATGGTCAGACAGGCCACTTCCTGTAAAGGAATCTCTCAGGTTTTGACCTGCCATTTGAGTTCTGTTATACTCACAGACACCATTCAAACAGTTTTAGAAAATGTAGGGTGTTTTCTATCCATATGTAATAAGTATATGCATATTCTAGTTACTGGGTAGGAGTGGTAACCAGATTAAATCGGGTATGTTTTTTATCCAGCCGTGTCAATACTGCCCCCTAGCCCTAACAGGTTAAATAAGCATGCCCCACTCAAAAATGTTGAACTAGGAATAGATATAGTCCTTGGTTCACTCCAGACCTGTCTGCCCTTGACCAGCACAAAAACATCCTGTGGCGTTCTGCATTAGCGTCGAATAGCCCCCGTGATATGCAACTTTTCAGGGAAGTTAGGAACAAATATACACAGGCAGTTAGGAAAGCTAAGGCTAGCTTTTTCAAACAGAAATGTGCATCCTGTAGTACTAACTCAAAAGAGTTCTGGGACACTGTAAAGTCCATGGAGAATAAGAGCACCTCCTCCCAGCTGCCCACTGCTCTGAAGCTAGGAAACACTGCTACCACCGATAAATCCTCTATAATTGAGAATTTCAATAAGCATTTCTCTACGGCTGGCCATGCTTTCCACCTGGCTACCCCTACCCCGGTCAACTGCCCGGCACCCTCCACAGCAACCCGCCAAAGCCCCCACCATTTCTCCTCCAAATCCAGATAGCTGATGTTCTGAAAGAGCTGCAAAATCTGGACCCATACAAATCAGCCGGGCAAAACAATCTTTCTAAAATGATCTGCCAAAATTTTTGCAACCCCTATTACTAGCCTGTTCAACCTCTCTTTCGTATCGTCTGAGATTCCCAAAGATTGGAAAGCTGCCGCGGTCATCCCCCTCTTCAAAGGGGGTGACACTCTAGACCCAAACTTCTACAGACCTATATCTATCCTACCCTGTCTTTCTAAGGTCTTCGAAAGCCAAGTTAACAAACAGATTACCGACCATTTCGAATCCCACCGTACCTTCTCCGCTATGCAATCTGGTTTCAGAGGTGGTCATGGGTGCACCTCAGCCACGCTCAAGGTCCTAAACGACATCATAACCGCCATCGATAAGAAACATTACTGTGCAGCCGTATTCATCGACCTGGCCAAGGCTTTCGACTCTGTCAATCACCACATTCTTATTGGCAGACTCGACAGCCTTCGTTTCTCAAATGATTGCCTCGCCTGGTTTACCAACTACTTCTCTGATAGAGTTCAGTGTGTCAAATCGGAGGGCCTGTTGTCCGGACCTCTGGCAGTCTCTATGGGTGTGCCACAGGTTTCAATTCTTCGGCCGACTCTCTTCTCTGTTTAAATCAATGATGTTGCTCTTGCTGCTGGTGATTCTCTGATCCACCTCTATGGAGACAACACCATTCTGTACACTTCTGGCCCCTCTTTGGACACTGTGTTAACTTCTCTAGGGTAGGGGGCAGTATTTTGACGTGCGAATGAAAGGCGTGCCCAAATTAAACTGCCTGCTACTCAGGCTCAGAAGGTAGGATATGCATATTATTAGTAGATTTGGATAGAAAGCACTCTGCAGTTTCTAAAACTGTTTGAATGATGTCTGTGAGTATAATAGAACTCATATGGCATGCAAAAACCTGAGAAAAATCCAAACAGGAAGTGTGGAAATCTGAGGGTTGTAGTTTTTCAAGTGATTCCCTATTCAGTATACAGTGACTTAGGGTTAATTTTGCACGTCCTAAGGCTTCCACTAGATGTCAACAGTCTTTAGAACGTTGTTTCATGCTTCTACTGTGAATATGGAGCGAACAAGAGGGCCTAGAATTTGATGAGTAAGAAAATGACATGAACTCAGAGGCGCACGCTCACGTGAGAGTTAGCTGTGTTCCCTTTCTTTTCTGAAGACATTGGAATTGTCCGGTTGGAATATTACTGAAGATTTATGTTAAAAACGTCCTAAAGATTGATGCTATACATCGTTTGACATATTTCACGAACGTAAATCTAACTTTTTTTTACTTTTCGTCGTGACATTTGCGCGCACTTCCTGCATTTGGAGTAGTGGACTGAACGCGCGAACAAAAGGAGGTATTTGGACATAAATGATGGACTTTATCGAACAAAACAAACATTTATTGTGGACCTGGGATTCCTGGGAGTGCATTCTGATGAAGATCATCAAAGGTAAGTGAATATTTCTAATATTATTTCTGAGTTTTGTTGACTCCACAAAATGGCGGGTTTGGTTTCGTGTCTGAACGCTGTACTCAGATTATTGCAAAGTGTGCTTTCGCTGTAAAGTTTTTTTGAAATCTGACACAGCGGTTGCATTAAGGAGAAGTGTATCTATAATTCTTTGAATAACAGTTTAATATTTTATCAACGTTTATGATGAGTATTTCTGTAAATTGATGTGCTCATTCACCAGAAGTTTTGGGAGGCAAAACATTTCTGAACATTACACGCCAATGTAAAATTGGGTTTTTGGACATAAATATGAACTTTATCGAGCAAAACATACATGTATTGTGTAACATGAAGTCTTATGAGTGCCATCTGATGAAGATCATCAAAGGTTAGTGATTCATTTTAGCTGTATTTCTGGTTTTTGTGACGCCTCTCCTTGCTTGGAAAATGGCTGTGTGGTTTTTCTTGTCTCGGCGCTGTCCTAACATATTCTAATGTTATGCTTTCGCCGTAAAGCCTTTTTGAAATCGGACAATGTGTTTGGATTAACGAGAAGTATCTTTAAAATGAGATATAATAGTTGTATGTTTGAAAAATTTGAATTATGAGATTTTTTTTATTTTTTATTTGGCACCCTGCTATTTCACTGGCTGTTGGCAGTGTCTCCCGCAGGTGGGATGCTAGCGTCCCACATACCCCAGAGAGGTTCACTAACCTCCAGACGAGCTTCAATGCCATACAACTCTCCTTCCGTGGCCTCCAACTGCTCTTAAATGCAAGTAAAACTAAAAGCATGCTATTCAATCGATCACTGCCCGCACCTGCTCGCCCGTCCAGCATCACTACTCTGGACGGCTCTGACTTAGAATACGTGGACAACTACAAATACCTGGGTGTCTGGTTAGACTGTAAACTCTCCTTCCAGACTCACATTAAGCATCTCCAATCCAAAATTAAATCTAGAATCGGCTTCCTATATCGCAACAAAGCATCCTTCACTCATGCTGCCAAACATACCCTCGTAAAACTGACCATCCTACCGGTCCTCGACTTCGGTGATGTCATCTATAAAATAGCCTCCAACACTCTACTCAACAAATTGGATGCAGTCTATCACAGTGCCATCCGTTTTGTCACCAAAGCCCCATACACTACCCACCATTGCGACCTGTACGCTCTCGTTGGTTGGCCCTCGCTTCATACTCGTCGCCAAACCCACTGGCTACAGGTTATCTACAAGTCTCTGCTAGGTAAAGCCCCGCCTTATCTCAGCTCACTGGTCACCATAGCAGCACCCACTCGTAGCACACGCTCCAGCAGGTATATCTCACTGGTCACCCCCAAAGCCAATTCCTCCTTTGGTCGTCTTTCTTTCCAGTTCTCTGCTGCCAATGACTGGAACGAACTGCAAAAATATCTGAAGCTGGAGACTCATATCTCCCTCACTAGCTTTAAGCACCAGCTGTCAAAGCAGCTCACAGTTCACTGCACCTGTACATAGCCCATCTGTAAACAGCCCATCTATCTACCTACCTCATCCCCATACTGTATTTATTTATCTTGCTCCTTTGCACCCCAGTATCTCTACTTGCACATTCATCTTCTGCACATCTACCATTCCAGTGTTTAATTGCTATATTGTAATTACTTCGCCACCATGGCCTATTTATTGCCTTAACTTACCTCATTTGCACTCACTGTATATAGACTTTTTGTTTTCTTTTGTTCTACTGTATTATTGACTGTATGTTTGTTTATTCCATGTGTAACTCTGTGTTGTTGTATGTGTCTAATTGCTATGCTTTATCTTGGCCAGGTCGCAGTTGCAAATGAGAACTTGTTCTCAACCAGCCTACCTGATTAAATAAAGGTTAAATAAAAAATAAATAAAAAAATTGCACCCTGTCATTGGATTTAAGTTATGTGGAAAAAATATGAAATTCCCTTACGTTGATGACTTTTAGCAAATCCAATCAGTTATCCATGTTGATTCAACGTCATCAAATTGATTTTAATAATTTTTTTATGAAGTAGAAACAATGTTGATTCAACCAGTTTCTGCCCAGAAGAGTGCCACCCATATACAGCAGCAGCATACTGATGCCAACCACTCACACAAACACTTTCACACTCACCGCTGCTGCTACTATTTATTATCGATCCTGTTGCCTAGTCACTTTACCCATACCTACATGTACATATACTCTTACAAAAAAACGAGCTATCTAGAACCTAAAATGGTTCATTGGCTGTCTGTCCCCATAGGATAACCCTTTGAATAACCCTTTTTGGTTCCAGGTAGAACCCTTTGGGTTCCAGGTAGACCCCTTTTCACAGAGGGATCTACATGGAACACAGAAGGGTTGTACATGGAACCAAAAAGTGTGAGGACAACGGAAGGACAACGGAAGAACCCTTTTGAAACTTTTTTCTAAGAGTGTAGGTACCTCAATTACCTCGTACCCCTACACAGATCGCCTCAGTACTGGTACTCCCTGTATATAGCCATGTTATTTTTACTCGTTATTGTTATTCATTTTTCACTGTGTATTTATTCCTTGTGTCACTATTTCTACTCTGCAATGTTGGAAAACGACACATAATAAGCATTTCACTGTTAGTGAAACAACACCTGTTGTGTACAAAGTTTACAAAGCATGTGACAAATAAGATTTGATTTGACCAGAAAGAAGACAACGGTCTCTACTCCTCTTGCGAGATTCCAAGATTCAGGACCCTTAGTTTCAACACTAGTTCCACAGATGGGGGAATCAAAGGGCATCGACCAGAAAATCGTGATCCTAATCCGAAACTTCACATATGCTAGAGCACTGGTATTCAAAGTTGGGGTTGCGGGGTTAATAATACTTTTGGGGGGGAACCAAACATTAAGAGTACAGTTTATTTTATAGGACAATACACAAATGTTTTTTATTGAGTAAATGTAGTTATTGGTTCCCTTTATTTTGATAAGAGAGATTTACATTTTTACATTTACGTCATTTAGCAGACGCTCTTATCCAGAGCGACTTACAAATTGGTGCATTCACCTTATTGCCTTAACTTACCTCATTTGCACTCACTGTATATAGACTTTTGTTTTCTTTTTTCTTTTGATGAAAGTGTAATGAATTGAAGGTTATTTGTTGATGTGAAAATCTAAATGTATTGATTTTGAGCTTGTGTCATTAGATTTGTGGTGGAGTAGGAATCACAGATATTATTGTGAAACAAATGGGGTCCCCGCTGAACATTTTTGAATACCACTGTGCTAGAAGACCCAATTGAAACTTTGCTTGAAAAACAACAGAGGAAACTTAGACATATCTGGCTACAGGGGTCAGGGGTCAGTGGACTTAGTTAACAGCTGTTATGGTATTAGGTCTACTCACCAAGGCTCTACTAGCAATCTAGGGGATAATGTTGGCAGTGATCCTCACATTACTAAAAGGTAGTTTTGAGAATACAAGGGTTTCATTCGGGAACCTGTTTTGCTCTAAACTGACCCAGTCTGACTTCTAGGAAATATACCTGACTCTAAGTTCTCAGCATCATTGCACTCTGGAAGAAGATAAAGGGATTTAGGAATAAATTGTGACATCACTTGGGGCATGCTGGTGAAGGCTACAGCTCTGAGAGGTGTGTTTGGGGTCATGATATTTATGTTTCCGGATCAGGACCCAGTTATTAAATC
Organism: Salmo salar; assembly: GCF_965601325.2. Classification (NCBI taxonomy): domain Eukaryota; kingdom Metazoa; phylum Chordata; class Actinopteri; order Salmoniformes; family Salmonidae; genus Salmo; species Salmo salar. Next base: position 95,401,153 of record NC_138303.1, read on the forward strand.
AACCACTGAGCCACATCATCATCCGAACGTTTGAGTTTAGCCTAAGTAGAAAACGGCTTGAGACAGGCCTAACGGTTAAATAGACTCTTAACACAGTCCCCATACCAACATACCATCAAATAGCCTACAGTAGCTCAGATTAAGAGGATCAACATGATATTAGGCAATGAAATGTAACTACCACTGGCGTAAAATACTTGAGTAGAAATACTTTAAAGTACTACTTAAGTCTTTTTTGGGGGGTTCTTGTACTTTACAATTTATATTTTGGACAATTTATACGCTATATATACAAATGCATGTTTCTGCTTCAGCCACACCTGTTGCTGACAGGTGTATAAAATCGAGCACACCGCCATGCAATCTCCTTAGACAAACATTGGCAGTACAATGGCCTTACTGAAGAGCGCAGTGACTTTCAACGTGGCACTGTCATAGGATGTCACCTTTCCAACCATTCAGTTCGTCAAATTACTGCCCTGCTTGAGCTGCCCCGGTCAACTGTAAGTGCTGTGAAGTGTGAAGTGGAAACATCTAGGAGCAACAACAGCTCAGCCGCGAAATGGTAGGCCACACAAGCACACAGAACGGGACCGCCGACTGCTGAAGTGTGTAGCGCGTAAAAATCGTCTGTCCTCAGTTGCAACACTCACTACCGAGTTCCAAACTGCCTCTGGAAGCAACGTCAGCACAAGAACTGTTTCGGTCGGGAGCTTCATGAAATGGGTTTCCATGGCTGAGCAGCCGAACACAACCTTAGATCACCATGCGCAATGCCAAGCATCGGCTGGAGTGGTGTAAAGCTCGCTGCCATTGGACTCTGGAGCAGTGGAAACGTGTTCTCTGGAGTGACGAATCACGCTTCACCATCTGGCAGTCCGACGATGAATCTGGGTTTGGTGGATGCCAGAACATTGCCAGTGAAGGGAAATCTTAACGCTAAATGACACACTGGCATTCTAGACGATTCTGTGCTTCCAACTTTGTGGCAACAGTTTGTGGAAGGCCCTTTCCTTTTTCAGCATAACAATGCTCTGTGCACAAAGCGAGGTCCATACAGAAATGGTTTATCGAAATCGGCATGGAAGAACTTGACTGGCCTGCACAGAGCCCTGACCTCAACCTCATCGAACATCTTTGGGGCGAATTGGAACGCCGACTGCGAGCCAGGCCTAATCGCCTAAAATTAGTGCCTGACCTCACTAATGTGCTTGTGGCTGCAGCAAAGTTCCCACATCTAGTGGAAAGCCTTCCCAGAAGAGTGGAGGCAGTTATAGCAGCAAAGAGGACACCAACTCCATATTAATGCCCATGATTTTGGAATGAGATGTTCGACGAGCAGGTGTCCACATATTTTTGGTCAAGTAGTGTACCTTTACTTCACTACATTCCTAAAAAAATTATGTACTTTTTACTCCATACATTTTCCCTGACCCCCAAAAGTTACACTTTGAATGTTAGCAGTACAAGAAAATGGTCCAATTCACGCACTTATCAAGAGAACATCCCTCCCTGGTCATCCCTACTGCCTTTGATCTGGCTGACGCACTAAACACAAATGACTCTTTGGTAAATTATGTCTGAGTGTTGGAGTGTGCCCATGGTTATACTAAACAAATAAAAAACAAGAAAATAGTGCCGTCAGGTTTGCTTAATATAAAGAATTAGAAATTATATATACTTTTACTTTGATACTTATGTATATTTTACCAATTACATTTTCTTTTGATATTTAGGTATATTTAAAACCAAATACTTTTAGACTTTTACTCAAGTAGTATTTTACTGGGTGACTTTCAGTCTTGAGTCATTTTCTATTAAGGTATCTTTACTTTTATTCAAGTATGACAAATGGGTAATTTTTCCACCACTGGTAACTACTAATGGCCAGCTTTGGGTACAGTATTGTTGAACTGTTTTATGAATAATATTGCATATTGATATGCAAATAAAATTACACCAGAACATTTTGGGGGGTCTTTTTACTAAATAGCTTTTTCTCACCCCCAAAAATTGTGTCATCGTTACACTTCTGTCCGATTGAACGCTACAAAAACACTGGGGAATGTTCTAAATTCCGAATGTGGACGCGCCTTAAAATGTTTATACTAGTTTGCATAGTGCGTGAGCAACATAACCTATTTTATCACAATATTTCACTGGAGAAAGCTAGTTTGGAGTAAACGTGCATGCTCATTGCCTTATCCATTGAATTCTCTTTAAATCTCCAGACCACTTCATGTATGGAATAGTATACTGTAGTTTCGAAAGGGTAGGCCTACATTAGTGTCTGTTATTAACTACTTTTCCTGAAGGAGGCATAGTGGTCAACTTACGTAAATACGAAGAATAAAGTGGTGGACCCAACGAGGAGTACGGCAGCGGTGGACACTGGAATAAACGCGCTGGCTTTAATTCTCTCATCGCCGCTGGTGGGCATTCTGTAGCCTACTTTCCACAAACATCAGCAGTTTATTCTAACAAAACGATTGCACCAAGATAAAATAATGATCCACGATACGACGTATTCCCACTCTTCTCTGTCCTGATCTCTGTCCTGGTTTTTGATGGATCAAACGCAAACGAATGCATGGTGAAAAAGTCCAATGAACTGTGACCGTCTTGGAAATCCCACCGTCCCGACTGGTCCCGAAAAACTTAGCGAAGCCACGTTTCGTGCTGGTCAAGGCTCTGTTTGTGGGCTTTTCGCCGGGGGTAAAGAATGAATGACGTAAACGACACTATAGCAGGCTAGACCACGTTGTGCTGTATTCTAACCAAAAAAATACAACAATTATTTAATTTCATAGCCATACTCTTGATTAAAAAATGTAATTTGCTTTACCATGGAAATGCATTGGTGTCATTAGAAATGGACAATAATGTTGCACTATAGTCAGAGATAGAATATTACACATTTGTACATAATTGACTGTTAACAACCTAAACATAGGCTATTCACACCCTGGTAAAGTATATGGTGGTCAGGTTACTCCTTTACACTGATCCAAGTTCAGTTACGTTTTTCTCTTCTGTATTGGGATACAGTGAGCCTATTGTGTTTTCCAAGTACTGAAGACAAGAAATGTATAGCAAATGTGAGGTTGAGTCTCTAAGGACTTGTTGTTGGGTTGGACAAGAAGCATGACAATAACATCCCGTTATACATGTTGAGCCATCAAATAAGGCTCAGACATAGATGCCTCAGGTGTGATGGATGCAAAGGATTGGATCGAAGCCTTAATACGAGGGCTGATGTGCCTAGTAGGGATCCTGGGGAACAACTGGCTGGGTCTCCGCTCTCTCCCTGGACCTAAGTCCCATCTCCGCACCAACGAGCTCCTCTTCATCAACCTGGCCGTCTCCAACCTCATCACCAACTACCTGGTGGACCTCCCCGATACCATGGCTGACTTTGCTGGCCGCTGGTTCCTGGGGGAAGCCTACTGCGGTGTGTTCCGGTTCTGCTCGGACCTGTCGGAGACCAGCAGTATCTTCTCCACCTTGTTTATTAGTGTGTTCTGGTACCAGAAGCTGGTGGGCTCTCTGAAACGTGGAGGAGCTCCGGTCCAGCTGGATAGCCTCCGTCTCGTAGCCTATCTCCTGGCTGGCAGCTGGACAGTGGCTGGGGTCTTCAGTGTTCCACACTTCTTCTTTGTCCAGGTGGACAGTGGGAATGAGAGCCACAAGGACTGTATAGAAGTATTTCCCTCCCAAACTGCAAGGCGGACCTATGAGACTTTGTATCTGACCCTCGCTAACGCCCTCCCCATCGCTGGTATAGTGTTCTCCAGCATCCAGATTGTGATCACTCTGCTAAGGAACCAGATGCGTATCAAGGGCCTGACTTCTGACCATCACAAGGGGACAGATAAGGCTCTACCTAACAAGCGGGAGAAGATGGATGTCTCAGAGAAATATGATGAAACAGGCATCAAGACATCTGATAAAGAGGCAGATTTACCAATAGTTGCTTCTCCAGATTTCCCTCAGAGTTGTAGAAACCAGAGGATTTCAGACATCCGCCCCAACCTGCCTGGTGTCTCCTGCTCTGTCCTACCTTGTGCAGGACCCTCTGTTGTACACAGCTCAATCAGTTCCCCCCTCTACCAGGCTGAGGTTGGTGACTGCAGAGTCAGAGCTTCACCCGATCTCCAGAGGACCTCCCAGCCTCCAGCTAAGCTCAGCCCAGGCTCAGGCACTCAGGTGAGGGCAGCCAAGAGCGTGGTGGCTGTGGCCACTGTGTTTGTGGTGTGCTGGGTGACCCACCTCTTACTGAGGATATCCAGCAACATCCACACGTCCTCCGTAGTGGTGGAGGTGGCCAGCTACATCGCATCCTCTTACACCTGCATCATACCTTACATCTTCCTCTATGGAGTAAAGAAACTGTCTTGCTCCTGCAGAAGGTAGATATGATTATACACACATTGCTAATTTACTGGCATCAACCCAGACCAACTGCTACGTAGAACTGCTGCTCTTTAGGACATCTGTGTTGTCTGAAAATACATTTAAATTCGATTGGCTTATCACCATGATTTCATTAGTGTAATTATACTACTGTAAACAAACAGGCAGTATATACCATTTTTTTCTGGTCATGGCGGGGCTGCTCTGGTCTACTTATTGCCCCTGCCCAGCGGAGGGGTGGCCGGCAGCGCCTGGGTAGACGAACACACCCTATAAGTAGATAAGAGCTGGCTGTTCCCTCTCTCGATTGAGCATGCCAGTGATCATGAAGGAACGAGGAAGCATGCTCACGTGACAGGGAATGCCCACTTACGCAGACAGGAACCTTGACCATTCTTTTCAATGGTAAACGGCCTTAGTGAACTATATTATTTATCCACCATCTTTGATGTATATACTATCACATCTAGGTGAATATCAACGAACTCTAACTACTCTCTGAAAGATACAACTAGGGTGGCAGGTAGCCTAGTAGTTAGAGCGTTGGCCCAGGTCATTGGTTTGAATATCTGAACCGACAACGTGAAAAATCTGTCAGTGTGCCATTGAGCAAGACACAACCCTATAAAACATTTCACTGTACCTATCTGATGTGACAATAAAACCTATTTTTGTCAATGGTGACTGAATCACAAGGATGTTAATGTTGTCAACCCTGCAGAATGTAAGCTACATAAAATACACTATAGATATTACACACTATAAAGTTTTTGTTAACAAGCATTTCAACTTCGAGTTTAATTTAAGTGCTTCATGAGGTTGGGAAATCAATTCTGCATCTCTGGAGCAGAAGCTACTTTAATTATTTTGTTTCCAGCAAATTAAAATCAAAGGCCCGTGCCTGAGTACTTGGGAGAAAAACATCCAGCAATAATTACTACGTTGCAGTGACAGCTACCAGCCCTGAGGTACAATTATCCTCCATTAAGGGTAATTATGTCAACAAAAACAGCAGGGACACAAAGTATGAACCTTTAAGCTGGGGAACTTTGTTAATTGACAACTATGATGTTGAGTGCTATGATGTTGGTCCTGCAGTGAAATCACTACAGTTACCATAAATGGATCTCTGAAGATTCACTTGTGCAAAAAGTGTATTTTTTATTATACTGAACAGGTTATCATACTTTAAAAAAAAATAATAATAATAATAACAAAAAACTTTCAACCAAAGAAACTTGACACATTTTAATGATTCAATTTATGTAAAATTGCATGCCTAAGTTGTCAGACTAAAGCTATTTGAACAGCACCCTTATACAAGGCATGGATCAAGGACTTCTGGCATAACCACGAAATCTCAGTTGAGTTCAAGATACATAATCAGACAAACACTCAAATGCTACTTAACTAGTTAGCAAAAAGCAAACAGACTGTTCAAGGTGTCTGGTCATTTAGAAAAAACAAACAAAACATGTAAAAGAAGGGTTTAGTTGTCATTGTTGTTAAACCTTTGGCAGAAGAGAAGGCCTTCCGAGCGTAATATTTGGAGTACAAATATTCCCCTTTGTATTACAGAGAGGTTGATTGTATTTGGGTTTGTCTGTACCAATCAGCTTAAAGTCTTCTTGACATCTAAACTGGGGGGGGAGAAATAAAAAGGGGCTTAAATGAGTGGAGTGATTAAGACAGCGTCCCCAAATCACAATGTCCATGTAACAAACGGAAATTTTTATGACTTAATCCTGGCATGTAGCGGGAAAGACATCAGCATATGGATTTAAGTTCAAACAAAATGACCAAGCCATCTGAGAGCAATCATGTAAGTGCATTTCTCCTCAACATACGTACATTCAATATTTTACCCACATAAGAACAGTAACTCCATGATGTGGATTTAAATGAAGATCCCATCCCTGTAAAGTATTGTGCTCTCATTCAGTGTCTGAACAACAGTTCATGTTGTTTTCCCAACATACATTTTTGTGAGACCAATACAATTCCCTCAGCCACCAATAAGTGGTTGTCCTAACCTCTTAACTTCTAAGTTTATTGTTCACAAAACAAAATTCATACTATACTTATAAACTAAGTTAAAAACAGGATGTAAAACATCTGAAGATAGGGGTGTAGTGAGCTGGTCAATACCCCCCTCTTCATGAGAAATGTGGGGGTGTTAATCCTTTGAGATGTAACTGCAGTCAGAGACCAAACTGTTCTCAATGTCACTCCACTATCAGAAATCAGCCACAACAGAAGATATACAAAGAGAGGAAGGGAATCGTTCAAATCATGTTATTCACAACTGTAAACCTCTATCAATCTTGAGGTCTCTGTATTTAGCACTCCAAAAGTAGTAGTGTCTCAATCTGTCCCTTTAATTGAGGATCCTCCCGTGACCCCTGGAGACCTTAGTGAACTTTCTCCAGCTTGGCCTGCAGGGCCTTGAAGTTGCCGATGGCGAGCTGCAGGGCAGAGTTGGGACTCAGGGACTGCAGCTCCACCAGGTAACCACAGATGTTATCCAGACACACATTAGTGAACCGCCGTCTGAAAGGGACAGAGAGAAATATGAGTAAGACAGTGCATATTAGATACATTTCACAAACAATGACATTCTCATTACTAAGTAAACAGGTTGATATGTTTCCAAATAAGGAGCATTTATAATGGAGACAGGAGAAAAGGTTAACACACTTGGTGGTGGGTTAGTTACCGGTCATATGCTGGTACTTTGCTGGGATCTTCCACGTATCCTGACAGCAGCACATGGATACACTCTACCAGGTGGAGAGGCTTCTTTAGACGCTGCCAACACGGATCCTGGGATACACACAGCCAGAGTTGGAGACATTCAGTATTAAGTGTACAGCGCCATTCCTTATTAATTAATACTCACGTTAAACAGGTGCAAAATCTGAAATTCATAATAACCCTTTATTATTAAGGGTATCTTTATCTATTCATATCAACGGGGGGGGGGGGGGGGGGTAGCACATGAACACGTCATAAGCCCTGATTTTATTTATTTTTTATTACAGGAAATTACCCTCAGCCTCGTGGCAAAATGTGTAGGATAGCAGGAAATTAGCTATGAAATAGCAACAAAAAAAAGAAATCTCTGCCCCAAGGCAACAAAATAATCCAATAAATAAAATAATTGGACGGAGCCGTGCTCGGACCTTGCGGGGTACCCCGCAAAACTGCGCTACGCCACTGTTCTTATCCTATGCCTGCCAGCTGTAATTGCCCTTCAGGGATGAATAAAGTTTATGAAATTGAATTGAGAGATATACCCGTGTCTTGAAGAGTTGGTCGTAGACCTCCAGCAGACGGGGCAGCTGTAAGCCTATCTCCTGCATGGTGAACGTGACGAAGCCCACGTCCCAGTTCAGACGACACACATCCTGTTCCAAAAACTTCACCAGGAATTCTGGATGCACAAGACAGAATAGCGACATTAAACAATGTGCACATGCAACAGATCTCTGTAGTTCAATGGTAGACAAGCTACGACAGGCCACAGCGTTGGTGGACAATTAGGCAAAACACAGATTACACTTCCAGTCCTTACAGAGACACACCTTAGAGACATACTATGCATGTTGACTTCATGAATTGCTAATGTAATTACACTAAGTGGGGATGTTTTACATACAGGAAACTCTGTAGAGAAATCATGGGGTAAATGGATGGAAAGTAGACCTGGGGTTTTACCTAGAGGGAAGTATCTGGGTGTTCCAGCATTGATCTTTCCAAGAGACACCAGTTTGAGACTCAGAGCTCTCATTCTGTCAGCTGGACTCATGGCCACACTGTCACCCAGCTCTGGAAGAAATAGAAAAAGTAATTTTGGGTATTTGGAAATGGAAGCCCTTTATCTACTTCCCCATAGTTAGATCATCCCATGGATACCATTTTTATGGTTTACAGGAACAGCTAGCATTCTGCAATTGCACTAATGCTAGTTAGCAACTTCCTTCAAACGGCACGCATAGACATAAAAATGGTATCCACGATGCCAAAATCCTGAATTGTCCCTTTAAGAAATAGTTCAGAATGCAATAGAAAGTTCTAAAAGACCAAAGCGTCAGAGACAAACGAGTGGGATGACATCAGGTGCTACCATGTGTATTTGTCTGTACACACCTTTCTCCATGACCTCCTGCCACAGAGAGTGCACCAGGATGGGGTCAGAGTGACCCGCACAGTGGATGATGGCCAGCTTGCATTCAGACAACCGGAAGTGATCCGCAAACTCCCCATACAGCTAGATTGGAGGACAAAGGATAGAGTCTTTAAAAAACAATTAGAGTCAAGGATAATGTTAGATATTCATGCACTGTTACCTTGGTGATGTCCATAAGCTCTGAATCCAGTTGTGACACAGCTCCCTGTACAGAGGGATGCTGGGAGTACTGTCTGCTCAGAGTATCCTGGATCTGGACCTGAATACGGACCACCTGGGAGGGATGAAACCATATCAGCTTGAGTTTTAAAAAAAATAATCTAAGCTGGTAAAAGGGTGAAAAATCTAAAAACCTAATAAATTCGTGAATAGTTATTTGAAGTTTAGAGCTCCCCGTACCTCCATCTTAACTCCAGTTGGTGCAGGAACTCCCCTTCAGCTCCCTGGGCAGAGATGCAGGAGGAGCTCTTGGCTGACAGGATGGCCCTGGAGATGTACTCCAGCCTCTGCTTCAGAGAGATCTCAGTACTGAACAAACAGAACCAACACATTTATACTCACATTTAACATTTCTCAGAATCAACAAGAATGAGGACATTTTCATGACTGTTGGAGAGGATAAAAATAAAAGCCATTTAGCCGACACTTATCCAAAGGAGTGTCTACATGTTTTTTTTAATGGGTGTCCCCAGAGGGAATCGATCCGTAGCCTTGTTAGCACCGTGCTCTACCAACTGAGCAACACAGGACCATTGTGTGCAAATGGCCCATCATGTATAAAGACTCGTAGCCTGTTAGGCCTTTTACCTGAGCATGTCCGCAAGCCTGGTCAGGACGCGAGCTGCCTTCCCAAAGCTGCGGCTCTTCTCATAATATCTCCACAGCAGGTCCATGTTCCGCACCTTACTCTGCTCCTGTTTGATCATGTGCATCAAGTGTCCCTCCAGGTAAGGAGAGTTCACCTGGATAGACCACACAGACCGAGTGTGAGGATAATATTAAACCACCAGGCCACACAAGGAAAGATCAGTTAAATGCATACACTTATCCACAGAAAAATTCCAGAACTAGGCATCTCAGGCTGTGACTGCGGGACAATGCCAGAAGGTTCTTACCTCCAGAAGCTTGTCGGTGAGGCCAGCCTGTATAAGCCAGTTGTAGAGGGCTATGTGGAAGAGTTCATCCTGTGACCTCTGGGCCAGACCAATAATCTGCTCAAACTACCAGGGAGAAAGAACATCATGATCAGCTTATTCATGAATTGAGGCCAAAATCTTGGAACTAACACATTCACATAAAAAAATAAAAAGTAAACAAAATCTTGCTATTGCCATTGGGGGCAAGTCTCCTCCCAGCAGCACTCACGTGGGCAGTGGCGTCCTCGTTGCTCAGCATGTTAGGGTCAGAGGTCATGACAGGAGGTCTTGGCTGCTTAGGGACGCTGGGAGACTGAGGTGCAGCTTTACTTTGGTTCACCAGCTCCTGCATGGTGTCTGTGATACACTTATAACATGACAACCTATAGGAGGAGAGGAGGGGGTGGTCAGTCGATGTCAGCACAAAGGAGAAAATAAAGGGCCCGGACATCCCTTAGCAGATATCTATTACCACAGTATTTCATATTCAATGTGAACAGGTAGTAGGTCACCTCTCCTGGAAGGCCAGTGCTCCAGCCTGATCCTCCTCTGGCTCTCCGTTCTTATAGAAGTGAGGTCCCAGGCTCCTTCTTATCCGCTGCAGTCAGGCACAGCTCCAGCACTCCCTCATAGAAACGCACTGAGAGGGAGAGAAACATTGTTAGCATCCATCCACACAGTAAGCATTAAGAGTAATATTTACAGGGTGCAATGTTAAAGGGAAATTTCTAAGTTCCAAATTTATGTTCATCTCCAGCCCAGCACAATGTCAACATATGTGAAAATGGCATATTTCTGTGTTTGTGGGGGGGGAAAAAGTGAGGAAGATAAGTATTTCCAATGACAGGGTGCATCATGTGATTTTATCCAATGGTGTGTAGGCATTGTCTACTAATTGGTTGATGATGTCATTGGAAACACTTATCTTCTATCTTTTTGACTACAAAACATAGAAACACGCCGTTTTCACATGTTTGGGTGGTCCTGGAGATTACGACTATGGAGATGAAAAATCATTACAATTTTCCTTCATCTTATTTTCTTACTGGTCCGTTCATACTGGACCAAAAATCATTTCTACTGGCCCGGACATGGTGTAGTTTCTAAATGCATTGGGGTCATGCAGGGTCTCTATATTGGCATGCTTTCTCTCCATATGCAGCTATTATTGGCTACATTTAGTTATTATATGTATAAAAAAGGCTTTTAGTTATTATATGTATAAAAAGCTGTGTAATATAATTTTGCAATGCAAGTCATTAGTCTATTCTTTAGAATTGCATTAATTTGTTTCTGAAGTGTCATTTCGAGAATATTTTTTTAATAATTAGGACACTGCCCCTTAAAACAACTGTGTTCCAAAAGAGATAAACCTAGCTACAGTAGGCTAGCTGAGACAAATGCTAGATCAAATCAAATGTATTTATATAGCCCTTCTTACATCAGCTGATATCTCAAAGTGCTGTACAGAAACCCAGCCTAAAACCCCGAACAGCAAGCAATGCAGGTGTAGAAGCACAGTGGCTAGGAAAAACTTTCATTTGAAGACTAGCAACAGTAGCATGTTCACTATTGAAGGTTTACTTTTGTAAATACCTTTCCTTAACTAAAATAAATAAGCTGAGCGAGTAGATTGATGGCATCAACTCATGTACGGCTCGAGAAGTTGACTCGTGGGAGCGTGATGGTGCTTGAATGAACAGCCAATCATATTGCTCAAATAGAAATAGCATGACTTTTCCGCATGTAGTCTTCAATAGTAGACTGCAACAGAGCAGGTAAATGTTGAACTGGATCGCAAAAATGCACTGAGAATTTACTGGCCTGATCGGGCCAGTGACTGACGAGATCCACTGGCCCGACATGTTTTTACTGGCTCCGGGCCAGTGTGATGGCAGCCTTACCCTGTCTGTACTGGGAGCAGACCAGTGGCAGGTCTGTGTGATGGCTGATCAGCTGGTAGAGCTGTAGTGACTCTCTCAGTGTTCTCTCCTTATCTGTCCTAGTCTGGATCTGTCTGGAGCCCTGCAGCAACTCATTAGCCTGGGAGGGAGACATTCAGTTCTCAGGTACTGTTATACAGGGAGAAACGAGGGCAGTGGATGCTACCAAAGTCTGCCCACGGACTAAAATCTGATGCAATGTCTGTTGCACATCATCCCTGTCATATAGATAAATAAAACAACTGGGTGTGAGTATACTCTACCTTTGAGCAGATGCTGTCATCACTGCTGTACAGTAGGGGGCAGATGTCTCTGAGGTGGGTGCTTATGGCATCTACAGAGGCAGAGTCTTTGATGAAGATGTTGATAAGGGCTGTGATCAGGGCTCCAGTCAGCTCCAGACCCCGGATCACCACGTCCTTAAAACTCACCCCCTTCATCTGGTCCTGGAACTCCTAGAACGCAAGGCACAGAGGGGTTACAAACAGGATACAAGAGAGACATCTTGACAAAATACTTGGATGATTAAACAATGGGATGAATCAGTCAGTGATTTACAGCACAATGTATTCCTGCACATCCTGAATATCCAGCGCTGGTTTCCCCGGGCACAGATTAAACCTGGTCCTAGATTAAAAATCAATCCCAATGGAGAATGGACTAGGGTTCATCTGTGTCTGGGAAACCAGTCCCCAGTGAAGTCATGGACCTGGAACTTACCTTGGGTAGTTCAGAGACAATGAGGCTGAACTGGTGGTCACACAGCAGCTTCCACAGGGCCAGGGTCTGACAGTAGCGATGCACCAGCTGCTGGATACCCTGCAGGGACATCTTCTCATAGACCTGAGCCTCGGCTGGGGACGGGGAGAGGATAGAAATAAGGATTAGACAGTCAGAGACCACAAAATAATTCAAGAACAGTGTGTTCTTAATAGTGTTATGATTATACTCAGACCCTGCTGTAATTCTGGTTGCTCCTTGATGTGGATGGCAGTTACCTTTAACACCCACACATTACTTACTGTGGTACTTCCTCTGGAGTTCCTGCTGAACTTGCTGAGAACTGGCTCCTCCATCAGGCCGCATGAAACCTAGCAGCCGCTGCTGCAGATTGGCTGGTGAGCTAAAACTGTAGAGCATAAGATGTCATTCAAACCGTATTTATTTCACCCGATGACCATAGAAGTGTAGCTATATTTCCCATAAAGTAGCCAGCCCAGGGCTTGGCCACGGGGAGACGCAGGGCCCAAGGGTCTGTCTTACCTGGCTGCACCCAGAGACGAGGGGCTGAACTGGGAGTTCTTATCCAGGAAATCCTTCAGACCACGGAGCTCCAGAAGAACTGACTCCAGATCAGATGAGCTGGCTGTGCTCGCCAACTGGGAGAGAGAGATTGACCCTCATCATCCTCAAATTAACTTGCAAAGGAGGACTAATTTGCTGTTTATGTAATACTCACAGTCTGATTTCCTTTAATGACGATCTTCTCAACAGCAAGACTCCCGTCCCAGATATTACTGTTAATCAATAATGATAAGTTAACTTAGTCAAGTGACTCAAGCCATGACATAAGTGACACATTAATGTTTCTGAGTCCAGTACAAAAGGTAAAGGGATAGTTCACCCAAATAAAAATGATAATATCAGTAACTTGACTTGTATAGGATTTGTGCCACAAATGCTAATAAACCAAAGCATGGATTGATGTCATACCTTGTCCAAAGACCGCTTACAGGGTAAGGACACCAACATATCATTTTGTAATTTGGGTGAACTATCCCTTTAAACATGCCAGAAAATTGTATTTCCCCAGTATGGAGGTGAGACCTGAGTACCGTACATTGTCCAGGTGAGGTGACTCACCCCAGTATGGAGGTGAGGCCTGAGTACCGTACATTGTCCAGGTGAGGTGACTCACCCCAGTATGGAAGTGAGGCCTGAGTACCGTACATTGTCCAGGTGAGGTGACTCACCCCAGTATGGAAGTGAGGCCTGAGTACCGTACATTGTCCAGGTGAGGTGACTCACCCCAGTATGGAAGTGAGGCCTGAGTACCGTACATTGTCCAGGTGAGGTGACTCACCCCAGTATGGAAGTGAGGCCTGAGTACCGTACATTGTCCAGGTGAGGTGACTCACCCCAGTATGGAAGTGAGGCCTGAGTACCGTACATTGTCCAGGTGAGGTGACTCACCCCAGTATGGAAGTGAGGCCTGAGTACCGTACATTGTCCAGCTGAGGTGACTCACCGCAGTATGGAAGTGAGGCCTGAGTACTGTACAGTACGTTGTCCAGCTGAGGTGACTCACCCCAGTATGGAAGTGAGGCCTGAGTACCGTACATTGTCCAGGTGAGGTGACTCACCCCAGTATGGAAGTGTGGCCTGAGTACCATACATTGTCCAGGTGAGGTGACTCACCCCAGTATGGAAGTGAGGCCTGAGTACCGTACATTGTCCAGCTGAAGTGACTCACCGCAGTATGGAAGTGAGGCCTGAGTACTGTACAGTACGTTGTCCAGCTGAGGTGACTCACTACAGTATGGAGGTGAGACCTGAGTACTGTACAGTACGTTGTCCAGCTGAGGTGACTCACCCCAGGATGGAAGTGAGGCCTGAGTACCGTACATTGTCCAGCTGAGGTGACTCACCCCAGTATGGAAGTGAGGCCTGAGTACCGTACATTGTCCAGGTGAGGTGACTCACCCCAGCATGGAAGTGAGGCCTGAGTACCGTACATTGTCCAGCTGAGGTGACTCACCGCAGTATGGAAGTGAGGCCTGAGTACTGTACAGTACGTTGTCCAGCTGAGGTGACTCACCACAGTATGGAGGTGAGACCTGAGTACTGTACAGTACGTTTTCCAGCTGAGGTGACTCACCCCAGGATGGAAGTGAGGCCTGAGTACCGTACAGTACGTTGTCCAGCTGAGGTGACTCACCGCAGTATGGAAGTGAGGCCTGAGTACCGTACATTGTCCAGGTGAGGTGACTCACCCCAGTATGGAAGTGAGGCCTGAGTACCGTACATTGTCCAGCTGAAGTGACTCACCGCAGTATGGAAGTGAGGCCTGAGTACTGTACAGTACGTTGTCCAGCTGAGGTGACTCACTACAGTATGGAGGTGAGACCTGAGTACTGTACAGTACGTTGTCCAGCTGAGGTGACTCACCCCAGGATGGAAGTGAGGCCTGAGTACCGTACATTGTCCAGCTGAGGTGACTCACCCCAGTATGGAAGTGAGGCCTGAGTACCGTACATTGTCCAGGTGAGGTGACTCACCCCAGCATGGAAGTGAGGCCTGAGTACCGTACATTGTCCAGCTGAGGTGACTCACCGCAGTATGGAAGTGAGGCCTGAGTACTGTACAGTACGTTGTCCAGCTGAGGTGACTCACCACAGTATGGAGGTGAGACCTGAGTACTGTACAGTACGTTTTCCAGCTGAGGTGACTCACCCCAGGATGGAAGTGAGGCCTGAGTACCGTACAGTACGTTGTCCAGCTGAGGTGACTCACCGCAGTATGGAAGTGAGGCCTGAGTACCGTACATTGTCCAGGTGAGGTGACTCACCCCAGTATGGAAGTGAGGCCTGAGTACCGTATTGTCCAGCTGAGGTGACTCACCCCAGTATGGAAGTGAGGCCTGAGTACCGTACATTGTCCAGGTGAGGTGACTCACCCCAGTATGGAGGTGAGACCTGAGTACTGTACAGTACATTGTCCAGGTGAGGTGACTCACCCCAGTATGGAACTGAGGCCTGAGTACCGTACATTGTCCAGGTGAGGTGACTCACCCCAGTATGGAAGTGAGGCCTGAGTACCGTACATTGTCCAGGTGAGGTGACTCACCCCAGTATGGAGGTGAGACCTGAGTACTGTACAGTACATTGTCCAGGTGAGGTGACTCACCCCAGTATGGAAGTGAGGCCTGAGTACCGTACATTGTCCAGGTGAGGTGACTCACCCCAGTATGCGTGTGAAGTAGACACTGATGCCGTTGTGCTTCCCTGAGAAGACCACCTCTGGCCCAGAGGACAAGCCAGCGATGGGCATGGCTGGTACATAGGGCGTAGACACACTCTGGGGCATCATACCTGAGATATTGTTGTCAATGGCCCCACACACACACACACACACACACACACACACACACACACACACACACACACACACACACACACACACACACACACACACACACACACACACACACACACACACACACACACACACACACACACACACACACACACACACACACACACACACACACACAAAACACTCAAATGTTTAAGTAATTCACTCAATGTTGCCAATATTCAGTGGGTGAATGTGTCAGTGGAGGCTGCTGAGGGGAGGAATAATGCTTGGAATAGAGTCAATGGAATGGTATCAAACACAATAAATGTGGTTTCCAAGTGGTTGATACCATTCCATTGACTGCAAGGCACTCGGCAATCATATGGAGGGAAATGAGGGTAGTGTACCTGGAGCCGGTGTAGCTAGGAAACTAGGGTTAGGAATGGGGCTGCTACCAACAGACATATGGGATCCTATAAGAACAACAGGCAGGGAGTCAGACAAGTGATGCAGACAGACAACTTCTCATTCAAATCTGTACAACTTACACAAGGGATTTCCACTACGACATTATTGCCATTTGTTTTAACATGCCAATGGGAATTCATATAATGCTAAAGTGCTACAAGCAGAAATCCTTCCTCAGATGCCCCTCACCTGGTACAGGAGAGCCGAACAGCGCTCCAACACTGCTAGGAGCAGAATGAGCCGAGTGGAACCTCATCTGAGCCTCTCCTCCATACCTAAAGAAGGCTCTGGTGGCCCACTGTGACACCTCTCTGTCGCAGGCAGCACTGGAACAGGACAGAATCAGAGCAGTGGCACACGCCTGCTCCTCCTGAGGAGAGGATTCGATCAATAAACAGAGAAATAAAGACAGTGTGTGTAGGGGTACTTGTACTAACAAGACATTGAGTAATGAGATTCATACCCTGTGCAGTTTGAAGAAGCGTTCGACTTCTTCACTCTCTCCACCAGTACCGCTCACCAGTAGGCGGCGCAGCTGGTCCACCGGCCGCAACTTGTGGAAGATGTGACTTCCCTGGAAGACCATGATTAACAACAAGTTTATAGATTTTTGCCTTTGTTCACAAAATTACAGACAGGACTGAACAAGTTTCATCGACTGTGAATTTACAATGCCATTCACATGGTACAAACTAAGCTGTAAAATCTTGACTGTACCTTGGCAGAGAGAAGGACAAACTTCTGTGGAGGGACATTGTGTTGCTGCACCACGACAGGAGTGTCAGTGAGGGGAACCTGATCCTTATTCAGGGGGGTAGAGATTTTAGGTGCTTTCTCCTCCTCGATGGCACATAGCGCCCAGGAGTGGCCATCTACATTGGACATCATCTGAAATTAAATACACCGACAATATGCGCTACAATATTTTTTTTTAAGTCAAAATGCAAAAAATTATCAAAATCATAGCATATGTGTTGCAAATAGGGTTCAGAGGTGGAAACTTTCCGTGGGAATATATGGGAATTAACGGAAATATATGCAAATTAATACCATTTAAAACGTAGATTTTTGCATTGGATATATTTACCATATGGAGACAGAAACAAACTTTTACCTTACCATAAGTAGACATGATTTAATCACTTGCAATTCTTCCAATAGAAATAAACAATTTAGTTATGAATTTAACTTTAATTAAATGAGTTGACTCTTCACATGGGATGATTTCACTGAACAACAAAAGGGAATATCGAATGATCCACGCATCTCCCAAAAATGTTTTCAACATACATCTGTAAAATGATAGTCTAGAAAATAAATCTTTGGTTGTCTTCTCAATGTCCACCTCTTGAACATCAGACTCTGAAGCCTCATCGTCACTTTCCAACCTTGTTGAGGATGGCTCGTTGGCAGGCTCAAAAAGCCATGTCGGCAGACTGTGGTATGGCCATTTCTTGGAGAGACTCCTTCCCCTCCAGGAGACTGTCAAACATGATGACAACACCACACCAACGGGTGTTGCTGGGCAGATTCAATGTGGTGCTCTTATTCTTCACTTTGCTTAGTGAGGTAGATTTCTCCTATAACTTGATGACCCTTCACATACCTAACCATTTCCTTGGCTCTCTTGTAGAGTGTATCCATTGTTTTCAGTGCCATGATGTCCTTGAGGAGCAGATTCAATGCATGAGCAGCACAGCCAATGGGTGTGATGTGAGGGTAGGAGCCCTCCACTTTAGACCAAGCAGCCTTCATGTTCACAGCATTGTCTGTCACCAGTGCAAATACCTTCTGTGATCAAAGGTCATTGATGACGGCCTTCAGCTCATCTGCAATGTAGAGACGTTGTGTCTGTTGTCCATTGTGTCTGTGCTCTTGTAGAATACTGGTTGAGGGGTGGAGATGTAGTTAATTATTCCTTGCCCACAAACATTTGACCACCCATCAGAGCTGATTGCAATACAGTCCGCTTTCTCTATGATTTGCTTGACCTTCACTTGAACTTTGCATCCAGCAAATGAGTAGATAAAGCATGTCTGGTAAGAGGGGTTATGCTCGGCGAAGAACGTTCAGAAATCTCTTCCAATACACATTGCCTGTGAGCATCAGAGGTGAACCAGTTGCATACACAGCTCGAGCAAGACATTCATCAGCATCTCTGACTACGTTCCTCCATTGAGTCAACAAACTTCTGATACCAGGAGGACCATGAGCTGTTGCTATCAATAAGGTGTCTGATTCATCATTTTCACCTCGAATAGAAGTAGTGGGACTTTTGTCAGGTTGCTCGTTGTGAGTGCTGAGGGAACGTTATGCACTTGGCCAGATCATTCTGCATCTTTGTTGCATTCTTCACATATGATTTGGCACAGTATTTGCAAATGTACACAGCTTTTCCTCCTACATTAGCTGCAGTGAAATGTCTCCACACATCAGATAGTGCTCGTAGCACTTTCCTGTAAAGATTAGAATTTTTTTTGTAAAAAGATAAATAAATACAATTCCATGTACAGATAAATAGTTAAGCAGTTAGATTAAACAACTCCTTGGTAAGATAAATGTTTTAAAATGAAACATGCATACTAACATCCCTCAGTTAGCAGACTCAAGCAAGCTAAAACCCACATGGTAGCGAAACCTAACTAGCAGAAATTGTTGATAAGTTAGACTTTGCTGTAGGCTACTATTTACTAGTTAACAAAAATCATGTCATATAAAATATATTCACCCCACCCAGTATTGTAATCAAAACTTACCAGAAAGCATGCAGTCCTTGGCTCAGACAGTGTAGTAGTGTGGGCTCAATAGCATCTCATTAGTGCGCAAGATCTTGAGAATCAGCTGTACATGTGATGGAAGACTGCACTGTGCATGCAGAGGGTTGCAATTCCATTGAATTGGGGATAGTTTAACCAAAATATGCCACAAGACCTAGAATTGCCTTATGCGTATCCCACAAAAAAGGTTCACTGTTATAAGCTGACTTTTTTGATTAATTTAAGTAAAATTCCCGGGCTTAACTTCCCATGGAAATTTACCGGAAAGTTTACGAACCTTTGCAACCCTAATCGCAAAGTAAACTCGGTTTTGACAGGACATCAAAGTGTGTGTGGATCTGGTGTAATACTTCTTACTATGACCCTAACATGCTGACCAGACCGAACACGTCGCGTGCGAGAGCGTCGCAAAATACATTTTGAAATCCATGTTATTCAATTATTGCACCCACACTGCTCGCGCGCGTCTGCAAGGGCTAAAATAGAACTCCTTTCTATTTCTGACGCAGATCGCGCTGAAAGTCCTGCCTCTCCCATCTCCTCATTGGTTTATAGAAGCAGGTACCCACGTGCCATCTCCTCATTGGCTATACCCACATGGGTGATTGAAAGACGGAACTGTTTTGCCGGACGTCGTGGTAATACTATGAATGTTTAGATGCCAATCAACATATAAGTTCAAAGATGAAAAAGCTTGGAAGGAGGAGAAATGATTCGGTTGGCCGTTTTATGTGTGGATTAATTGTCGGAGTAGAGGACCTTGTGCATTTCAGGTAAAATAACAACTCAATGTTTATATCCCAGGACAAATTAGCTAGCAACAGCAAGCTAGCTAAATAGGACTAATTAGCAAGCTAACTAGCTAAATTGCCATACATGTTTAAAGCTTTTCGACCTGTCCCCAAATTAATGTCATTGGTTCAGAGTTTGTTTTGATATTTTAACCTGCGTGTCGTGATCACGTTTGGTGTAGGTTTGGGTTCCGTGTAACTGTCAGTTCCCACCTGTGCCTCCATCAGGGGTTTCTTAAAGGGGAAGGAGTCGTGGTTGATACACCACAGGATGTCACTGTCCTCAGTCTCAGAAGCTGCCATCAGGAGAACTCCTGTAGGGATCAACACCAGAGAGACACAAGTAAACCTTTAAAAAGGGGCAATCCGCTATTGAATCACTAACAAAGCAGCCACCCTGTCTCCGTTTTGGTAAAATTCTGAGGGATGGGCTTGGAGAAATGTATAGACAGAGCTAAGGATGCAAGGACTGACCATCCATAATATTACAATTATAGTTTTACGCATGTTTTGAGGCTACACAGTGTTTGTTAACAAACAGCGGAGAAAAACAACCTTATATATTTTGGGTTCTGATGGGGTACAACAGTTGAACTAAGTTCATGGGGCATTTATACAGTGCATTCGGAAAGTATTCAGATCCCTTTACTTTATCCACATTTTGTTATGTTACAGCCTTATTCTAAAACTGATTAAAATGGCCCCCCCTCAATCTACACACAATACACCATAATGACAAAGCAAAAACAGGTTTAGACATTCTTGGAAACATATTAAAAATTTAAAAAAAGTACTCAAACCCTTTACTCAGTACTTTGTTGAAGCACCTTTGGCAGTGCTTACAGCCTCGAGTCCTCTTGGGTATGACACTACAACTGTGGCACACCTGTATTTGGGGAGTTTCTCCCATTCTTCTCTGAGGATCCTCTCGAGCTCTGTCAGGTTGGATGGGGAGCATCGCTGCACAGCTATTTTCAGGTCACTCCAGAGATGTTCGATTGGATTCAAGTCTGGGCTCAGGCTGGGCCACTCAAGGACATTGGGAGATTTGTCCAGAAGCCACTCCTGCATTGTCTTGGCTGTGTACTCGGGCTCATTATCCTGTTGGAAGGTGAACCGTCGCCCCAGTCTGAGGTACTAAGCGCTCTGGAGCAGGTTTTCATCAAGGATCTCTCTGTTCATCTTTCCCTCGATCCTGACTAGTCTCCCAGTCCCTGCCGCTGAAAAACACCCCCACAGCATGATGCTGCCACCACCATGCTTGGGATGGTGCTAGGTTTCCTCCAGACATAATGCTTGGCATTCAGGCCATAGAGTTCAATCTTGGTTTCATCAGACCAGAAAATCTTGTTTCTCATGGTCTGAGTCCTTTAGGTGCCTCTTGGCAAACTCCAAGCGGGCTGTCGATCCTTTTACTGAGAAGTGGCTTCCGTCTGGCCACTACCATAAAGGCCTGATTGGTGGAGTGCTGCAGAGATGAGAGAACCTTCCAGAAGCACAACCATCTCTACAGAGGAACTCCAGAGCTCTGTCAGAGTGATCATCGGGTTCTTGGTCACCTCTATGACCAAGGCCCTTCACCCCCAATTTGGCCGGGCAGCCAGCTCAAGGAAGAGTATTGGTGGTTCCAAACAGCTTCCATTTAAGAATGATGGCGGCTACCGTGTTTTGGTACACTTCCCCAGACCTGTGCTTTGACACAATCCTGTTGTGTCGGAGCTCTACAGACAATTCCTTCGACTTCATTGCTTGGTTTTTGCTCTGACATGCATTGTCAATTGTGGGATCTTATATAGACAGGTGGTGCCTTTCCAAATCATGTCCAATCAATTGAATTTACCACAGGTGGACTCCAATCAAGTTGTAGAAACATCAAGGATGATCAATGGAAACAGGATGCACCTGAGCTCAATTTCGAGTCTCATAGCTAAGGGTCTGAATACTTTTGTAAATAAGGTATGTTTTTTATTTTAAATACATTGGCAAAATAAAACCTTTTCGTGTTGTCATTATGGGGTATTTTGTGTAGATTTATGAGATTAAAAATAATATTTTTTAGAATAAGGCTGTAACTTAACAAAATGTGGAAAAAGTCAAGGTGTCTGAATACATTCCGAATCCACTGTAGGTTATATTTTTCAAAAATCAAATGGGTATATTATACATTTAAGTTAAAAAAAATTACATAGCAACTGCAGATTGACCCTTTAACTAGGGCGATGCTCGAGAACCAATTATAAACGGATAGCATTGGAGGCTCGTGGGAGGAGCTATAGGAGGATGGGCTCATTGTAAATGGCTGGAATGGAATTAATAGAACTGATTGAAACGTGTGGTTTCCATATGTTTGATACCATTCCATTTATTCCATTCCAGCCATTACAATGAACCTGTCCTCCTATAGCTCCTCCCACCAGCCTCCACTGCAGGATAGCATACAGACTTCAGTGGCTTTACCTTTGATGTACAGAGCCTTGTGGACCTTAGCAGGTTTCTGCAGGGTGGAGGAGGCAGAGAAGCCTGGAGTCAGGCGGACATGGACCAGAGCTAGCAGACTAGGGCGTGCCGCTGGGTGCTTGGCATGCGGTGGGGCAAAGGGAGTAGTGCTGAAGTAGAGACGCACTCCTAGAAGCACAGATAGAGAGCTAGAGTAAGGTCTTTGTTTTCATTACAGGATAAGTGTCTACAATGTCAGTCCGTCTCCTTACCTGTGTGAGTGACAGCCAGCAGGTGGCAGTCGGAGGACTCAAATCTGTCTATCACAGAGATCTATATGATGGGTTTAAACACAGAGCGATCAATGGTCCTATAGAGAGATATAAAATAACAAATAGATTCATTTGACCTGTTCTTAAGCAGTGATAACGTTTGACATGGGAGTTTTGCCTAGCCACCGTCCTTCTACATCTGCATTGCTTGCCGTTTGGGGTTTTAGGCTGGGTTTCTGTATAGCACTTTGACATTGGCTGATGTAAAAAGGGCTTGAAGTACATTTTATTGATTGACCATTCACTAGCCCTCTGGATATTATCCAGAGGTGAGGAGTTGCAGACCGACCTGGCAATGTTTCCTGCTGCAGCCGCGATGGAGCTCTGTGACATGGCCGCCACACGGCTCAGACCCTGCCCATCTGCACCCAGGTCATACACCTGGAACACGCAGCAGCTTTAAACTCAAGGTCCTATTCAGAAGAACCTTTTCAAATGTCTGACAAAGTTCTAACCAATGCAATGTCATTCTGCAAATACACATATGGATATTTACTACAGTGCTACCATTCAAATTGTTAAACTCTTATGGGTTATATACCTGTAGAACCCCCTTCTCTGAGCGGGTGAAGAGAGTGTTACGGGAGTTGTCAATGGCAATCTGCACTACCGGGTCTGTGGAGCACAAAGATAGAAATGTGATGTGAAATTTAATTTAAGAACTAGAGCGTAACACAAGAACATTCCAACTCCACAAGGAGCCTGAAAACTATCCTTACCATCCTCAGAGAAGGAGAACTGGAGCAGAGAGGGGACGAGGAAGGACAGGCTGCTTTTGGAGTGGTTAATTTTCCTGCAGCGTTGGCTGAACCAGCCTGCCTCGGCCTGGTAGGCTACCTCATATAGGCAGCCATCTTTCCCTGCCAGGAAGATGCGTCCCAGATCAGTGGAGGTGATGGCCAGGTGGTAGGTGTTGTCTGTGGGGATGGAGTACAGCGGGTCTGGGAGCAACTGTATCCCTCCAGACATGCTGTCATTCAACACTGACAGAGGGAGAGGAAAGAGATTAGATGAGACATTTCTGAAGTAGCCCATGGTGGGTCAATACTAATACCAACAACACAACCATGTCAATATAAACCAAATCAACCAATTTCATAACTGTTGCTGAATTGATGACACCAGGGGTATTGTATTGTGTCTAGTGTGTGTGGTTCAGGTATAAGGGTCATCATTACTCACCTGCCTGAGCTTTAGGGAAGCTGAGCCCCAGGATCACCACATCCACAGGAGTGGCTAAGACCAACAGGAAGTGGATGTGTGGCTGGAAAATCCCTGCAGGAAAATATTTATCCTGTGGGTTAAGTTAAGCCAAACACCTACAAAGCTGTTGTGACTTTGAATACAGGAAACACAGCTCAGGTAAGAGTTCTGCAATTTGACCTGCTTTAGGTTTGACCAGCCCCACGGACAGGATGGTTTCACTGAGGCCGTCAAAATATGCAACATCCCCCCCTGTAGCACAGACAAGAGACAGAGAGAGTGAAAATGGGTCCATGTTTTCTGCTACTGCATAAAGTGACTTTATTTAAGAGTGCTTGGTACTCACCCATCCTCATAATTCCACATGAAGATATCGTTGTCAATGGTGAGCCACGCCCGACAGATTTCAGGAAAAACTCCCATCATACAATTGCACTGCATATCTGTTAGGGGGAGGTTAAGGGCTAGGCAACTTTTCTGAAGTGGTAGGTAGTTTTACATAGACAGTTCATATAACCCTCCACCGGCACTTCTGAGTTCAACTGGTGAGACCTAGGGAGAATCTCAATTGCATACTCATCGCGTCCTCGCCCCATTCTCAAAACCCATTAGAGAAGTTCAGAGGATAGGAACCTCTGGCTTTCTAGTCCAATAGGTTTTGAGGAGGAGAGAGGACGCAAGGAGTATGCAATTGAGATCTTTCCCTAGACACAGCTCCCTCTGTGTATTCTCTGAAAAGGATACGGCTGAATTGCTCCACCAGCTCAGGTGGTAGGGGAACCCTGCGGACTGCACTGAGCTCAGGGAGGTTTGGCACACTGAGCAGCCCAGGTTCCTGAAGAGGGTAGTCCATGTCTAACCCCCCAGACAAAGATGGCATGTCTGCAACACAAAGGGGGAGAGAAAAAATAAAATCACCTTAGCACAATTTGGAAAGTGATGTAAGCGCCGAAACGTAGCTAGAGTCTCCCTAGACACAGTAAGGCTACAGCCAAGTATTATGGCTAGAATGACCTGTGAGAAATCGATTTGACAAACGTGGACAACATACAAACTTGCACCATTGATCACTTGACCATTGATCACCATTGATCACTTAAGAAGCTCTGAGAGGTCAGGGAAGCAGCGGTCTTCCTGAAGGTGTCGGTCTATGATCCGACCAGAGCTCTCCAGCGCGTCGGCAAGGGCAGCAGCAGGACTGCTGGGTCCTAAGGCGGACGGCATCTGACACTGAGCGACTGATGAGATTCACCTGAGAAGATGGAAAGAATATTTCAAATCAAATGTCACATACGCCGAATACAAACAGGTGTAGACCTTAGTGAAATGCATACTTACAAGCCCTTAATCAGTTAAGAAAATATATATATAAAAAATAGAAAGAACAAATAATTAAAGAGCAGCAGTAAATAATAATTGTGGGGCTATATGCAGGGGGTACAGGTACAGAGTCAATGTGTGGGGGCACCGGTGTCGAGGTAATGCATACATACAGGTAGAGTGATTCAAGTGAATATGCATCGACAATAACAGAGTAGCAGCAGCAGCGTGGAGAGGGGGGGGGGCAACGCAAATAATCTGGGTAGCCATTTCATTAGATGTTCAGGAGTCTTATAGTTTGGGGGTAGATGCTGTTTAGAAGCCTCTTGGACCTAGACTTGGCGCTCCGGTACTGCTTGCCGTGCGGTAGCAGAGAGAACAGTCTGACTTGGGTGACTGGAGTCTGACAATTTTTAGGGTCTTCCTCTGACACCGCCTGGTATAGAGGTCCTGTATTGGGCCGTACGCACTACTTTCTGTAGTGCATTGCGGTCGGAGGCAGCAAGGTTGCCATACCAGGCAGTGATGCAACCCGACAGGATGCTCGATGGTGCAGCTGTAGAACCTTTTGAGGATCTAAGGACCCATGCCAAATCTTTTCAGTTTCCTGCGGGGGAATAGGTTTTGTCGTGCCCTCTTCACGACTGTCTTGGTGTGCTTGGACCATTTTGTTGGTGATGTGGACACCAAGGAACTTGAAGCTCTCAACCTGCTCCACTACAGCCCCGCCGATGAGAAGGAGGGGCGTGCTCGGTCCTCCTTTTCCAGTAGTCCACAATCATCTTTGTTTTGATCACGTTGAGGGAGAGGTTGTTATCCTGGCACCACACAGTCAGGTCTCTGACCGCCTCCCTATAGGCTGTCTCGTCATTGTCGGTGATCAGGCCTTCCACGGTGTTGGAGTCGTGCCTGGCCGTGCAGTCATGAGTGAACAGGGAATACAGGAGGGGACTGAGCACGCACCCCTGTTGAGGATCAGCGTGGCAGATGTTGTTACCTACCCTTACCACCTGGGGGCAGCCTGTCAGGAAGTCCAGGATCCAGTTGCAGAGGGAGGCATTTAGTCCCATGGTCCTTAGCTTAGTGATTCGATTTGAGGGCACTATGGTGTTGAACGCTGAGCTGTAGTCAATGAATAGCATTCTCACATACGTGTTCCTTTTGTCCAGGTGTGAAAGGGCAGTGTGGAGTGCAATAGAGATTGCATCATCTGTGGATCTGTTGGTGCGTGCGGTATGCAAATTGGAGTAGCTCTAGGGTTTCTGGGATAATGGTGTTGATGTGAGCCATGACTAGCCTTTCAAAACACTTCATGGCTAAAGATGTGAGTGCTACGGGTAGGTAGCAGTCATTTAGGCAGGTTACCTTAGTGTTTAGGCACAGGGACTATGTTGGTATTACAGACTCAGACAGGAAGAGGTTGAAAATGTCAGTGAAGACACTTGCCAGTTGGTCAGCGAAAGCTCAGAGTACACGTCCTGGTAATCTGTCTGGCCCTGCGGCCTTGTGAATGTTGACCTGTTTAAAGGTCTTACTCACATCGGCTGTGGCGAGCGTGATCACTGTCTTCCGGAACAGCTGGTGCTCTCATGCATGTTTCAGTGTTACTTGCCTCGAAGCGAGCATAGAAGTGATTTTGCTCGTCTTTTAGGCTCGTGTCACTGGGCAGCTCTCGGCTGTGCTTCCCTTTGTAGTCTAATAGTTTGCAAGCCCTGCCACATCCGACGAGCGTCGGCGCCAGTGTAGTACGATTCAATCTTAGTCCTGTACTGACGCTTTGCCTGTTTGATGGTTCGTTGCAGGGCATAGCGAGATTTCTTATAAGCTTCCGGGTTACAGCTCCTTGAAAGCACAGCTCTACCCTTTAGCTCTGTGAAAATGTTGCCTGGAATCCATGGCTTCTGGTTGGGGTATGTACATACAGTCACTGTGTGGACGACGTCATCGATGCACTTATTGATGAAGCCAGTGACTGATGTGGTGTACTCCTCAATGCCACCAGAAGAATCCCAGAACATATTCCAGTCTGTGTTGCAAAACAGTCCTGTAGTTTAGCATCTGCTTCATCTGGCCACTTTTTTAGACTGAGTCACTGATGCTTCCTGCTTTAATTTTTGATTGTAATCAGGAGGAGAATTATGGTCAGATTTGCCAAATGGAGGGCGAGCTTTGAATGCGTCTCTGTGTGTGGAGTAAAGGTGGCCTAGTTTCTTTCCCCTCTATCAGCATGTTAAATGTGCAACCAATTAGGTAACTGATTTAAGTTTCCCTGCATTAAAGTCCACGGCCACTAGGAGCGCCGCCTCTGGATGAGTGTTTTCCTGTTTGCTTATGGCAGTATACAGCTCATTGAGTGCGATTTTAGTGTGGTGGTATGTAGACAGCTACAAAAAAATACAGATGAAAACTCTAGGTAGACAGTGGGGTCTAGAGCTTATCATGAGATACTCTACCTCAGGCGAGCAGAACCTCGAGACTTCCTTAGATATCGTGCACCAGCTATTGTTTACAAATATGTATAGGCCCTTGCCCCGTGTCTTACCAGAGGCTGCTGTTCCATCCTGCCGATAGTGTATAACCCACCAGCTGTATGTTATTAATGTAGTCGTTCAGCCACAACTCTGTGAAACATTAGATATTACAGTTAATGTCCTGTTGGTAGGATATACGTGTTTTCAGTTCATCCCATTTATTTTCCAGTGATTGAACATTAGCCAACAGTACTGATGGCAAAGGCAGATTAGCCACTCGTCACCTGATCCTCACAAGGAACCCCAATCTCTTTCTCCAGCGAATGACGGGGATGAGGGTCTGTTGAGATGTTTGGAGTATATCCTTCCCGTCCGACTCAAAGATTCTTCATCCATTTCGAGGTGAGTAATCACTGTTCTGATGTCCAGAAGCTCTTTTCGGTCATATGAGACAGTAGCAGCAACATCATGTACAAAATAAGTTAAACAATACAGAATTAAAAAAATAAAATAGCACGGTTGGTTAAGAGCCAATAAAACAGAAGCCATCCCCTCTGGCGCCATCATACATACTGTGACACCATGGTACCTGTGGCTAAAATCCAACCACATTTTTATTTCATAAATGGCATCCACAGCATAGTCATAAGCAAGCCACTGTGTTCTTGGGAACCTTCAATGCTGCAGAAATTTGTTGGTACCCTTCCCCAGATCTGTGCCTCAACAGACAATTCCATCAACCTCATGGCTTAGTTTTTGCTCAGACATGCACTGTCAACTGTGGGACCAAATATTAGACAGGTGTGCCTTTCCAAATCATGTCCAATCAATTGAAATTACCACAGGTGGAGTCCAATCAAGTTGTAGAAACATCAAGGATGATTAATGGAAACAGGATGCCCCTAAGCTCAATTTCAAGACTCATAGCAAAGGGTCTGAATACTTACGTAAATAAGGCATCCATTTTTTTTAAATAAATTTGCAAAAGTTTCTAAAGACCTGTTTTTGCTTTGTTATTATGGGGTATTGTGCGTAGATTGATGAGCGAAAACATTTAATACATTTTTGAATAAGGCTGTAATGTAACAAAATGTAGAAGTCTTATACTTTCCGAATGCACTGTATATGACAGCTGAAAGACAGTAGGGACCATAGAATTAGAATGGACATTATAAAAAGGTCAGCCATTTTGGTAAGGGAGTAGGTAAGCCAGTGCTGTGAAATGATTGTATGAGTAGCCTAGTCAAACCAGACGCTGGGCACAGCTTCGCGGGCGCTGACCAATGTGAGGTAGACCTTGCACGTCTGCATAATTAAAATGCTAAATTCTCATCTGGCTATACCTGCTGAATAGGGAATACAATAGATTTTATTTTGATTGTTGAGGTTCACCAACGGAAATAGTTTAGGTAGTTATGCTTTAAACAAATCAGTGTATAATGGTCATTTTTAAATATGAAATTGTCAACTTTACCATGTATAACGTGAACAGTAAATCACTTTTGCACACTCCATGGTCGACACGAAAGGAGAAGATCAAAATTAAAACTTCCAAACAGTCAAAGCCAGTCGACTTGGAGATGGGCTGAAATCCAAAGTTCTAAATTCATTGTCTATCCAATACCTAATTTATAAACGATAAATATTGCTCAAACACTTAAATCTGCAAAAATGACAAGTTTATTAGTGGGCGATGGTGATTTCAGAACCAAAGTGGGAGGACAAAAGTGCCCCTACCCCTAAATTTGATGGCAGTAGATGCCTAGTCTCCCTTATGGCTCAGCTCAGGTGCCTACATACACCCCTTTTTCCTCCAAACATAACGATGGTCATTATGACCAAACAGTTCATCAGAGCAGAGGACATTTCTCCAAAAAGTACGATCTTTGTCCCCATGTGCAGTTGCAAACCGTAGTCTCGCTTTTTTATGGCGGTTTTGCAGTGGCTTCTTCCTTGCAGAGCGGTCTTTCAGGTTATGTCGATATAGGACTCGTTTTACTGTGGATATAGATACTTTTGTACCCGTTTCCTCCAGCATCTTCACAAGGTCCTTTGCTGTTGTTCTGGGATTGATTTGCACTTTTCGCACCAAAGTACGTGCATCTCTAGGAGACAGAACAAGTCTCCTTCCTGAGTGGTATGATGGCTGCGTAGTCCCATGGTGTTTGTACTTGTGTGCTATTGTTTGTACAGATGAACATGGTACCTTCAGGCATTTGGAAATTTCTCCCAAGGATGAACGAGACTTGTGGAGGTCAACATTTTTTCTATGAGGCCTTGGCTGATTTCTTTTGATTTTCCCATGATGTCAAGCAAAGAGGCACTGAGTTTGAAGGTAGGCCTTGAAATACATCCACAGGTACACCTCCAATTGACTTATGTCAATTAGCCTATCAGAAGCTTCTAAAGCCATGACATCATTTTCTGGAATTTTCCAAGCTGTTTAAAAGGCACAGTCAACTTAATGTATGTAAACTTCTGACCCACTGGAATTGTGATACAGTGAGTTATAAGTGAAATAATCTGTCTGTAAACAATTGTTGGAAGAATTACTTGTCATGCACAAAGTAGATGTCCTAACCGATTTGCCAAAATTATAGTTTGTTAACAAGAAATTTGTGAAGTGGTAGAAAAACAAGTTTTAATGACTCCAACCTAAGTGTATGTAAACTACCGACTTCAACTGTACATCATAGACATACATTTACACACAAGTCACCTCAGAGGCCCAGCTCCATAAGCAGCAGATTATAATTTAGAATGGAAAATGAATTCATTTATGCAACAAAATGTTAATGCATCAAATCGTATCAATTAGTTATTTAATCAAACCGAATAGCTTCAAACTAAAGCATATCGTTCCTGTATTGCATCCCTTCTACCTAGTAGACACGTATCGAATTGTCTTGAAAGGGAAAAGATTCACATCCCTATTTGTCACATGCTTCGCAAAACAGGTGTAAGCTAACAGTGAAATGCTTACGTACAGCCCTTCCCAACAATTTAGAGAAAAAAAATAACACAAGGAACACAATGAGTAGCGATAACTTGGCTATAT
This sequence comes from Salmo salar, assembly GCF_965601325.2. NCBI lineage: Eukaryota > Metazoa > Chordata > Actinopteri > Salmoniformes > Salmonidae > Salmo > Salmo salar. Next base: position 95,431,767 of record NC_138303.1, read on the forward strand.
GCAGGGATACAAGATAATTAAGATAGATACGTACATATAGGTAGGGATAAAGTGACTAGGCAACAGGATAGATAAACAGTAACAGCAGCGTATGTGATGAATCAAAAGTAGTGCAAAAAAAAGGGTAAATGCAGATTGCTAAATAGCCTGGGTTAACTATTGGTTAACCTGTTGGGGATAGGGGGCAGTATTTGCACGGCCGGATAAAAAAACGTACCCGATTTAATCTGGTTACTACTCCTGCCCAGTAACTAGAATATGCATATAATTTGGATAGAAAATATAATTTGGATAGAAAACACCCTAAAGTTTCTAAAACTGTTTGAATGGTGTCTGTGAGTATAACAGAACTCATTTGGCAGGCCAAAACCTGAGAAGATTCCAAACAGGAAGCGCTCTCTCTGACCATTTCATGGCCTTCTTGATCATCTCTAACCAAAACAGGGGATCTCTGGCATAACGTGACATTTTCTAACGCTCCCATAGGCTCTCAGAAGGCGCCAGAACGATGAATGGTGGCTTTGCAGGCCCTGGCTGAAAAACATTAGCGCATTTGGATAGTGGTTGATCTGAGGACAATGAGACTGGAGGCGCGTGCACGAGCCGACACCATGTTTACTTTCTCTCTCATTGAACGAAAACAACGACTCCCGGTCGGAATATTATCGCTTTTTTACGAGAAAAATAGCATAAAAATTGATTTTAAACAGCGGTTGACATGCTTCGAAGTACGGTAATGGAATATTTAGAAATTTTGTGTCACGAAACGTGTCACCCTTCTTTACCCTTCGGATAGTGTCTTGAACGCACGAACAAAACGCCGCTATTTGGATATAACTATGGATTATTTTGAACCAAACCAACATTTGTTATTGAAGTAGAAGTCCTGGGAGAGCATTCTGACGAAGAACAGCAAAGGTAATCAAACTTTTCTAATAGTAAATCGGAGTTTGGTGAGTACCACACTTGGTGGGTGTCAAAATAGCTAGCCTGTGATGGCCGGGCTATCTACTCAGAATATTGCAAAATGTGCTTTCACCAAAAAGCTATTTTAAAATCGGACATAGCGAGTGCATAAAGGAGTTCTGTATCTATAATTCTTAAAATAATTATGTTTTTTGTGAATGTTTATCGTGAGTAATTTAGTAAATTCACCGGAAGTGTTCGGTGGGAATGCTAGTCACATGCTAATTTAAAAAGCTGGTTTTTGATATAAATACGAACTTGATTGAACAAAACATGCATGTATTGTATAACATAATGTCCTAGGGTTGTCATCTGATGAAGATCATCAAAGGTTAGTGCTGCATTTAGCTGTGGTTTGGGTTTATGTGACATTATATGCTAGCTTGAAAAATGGGTGTCTGATTATTTCTGGCTGGGTACTCTGACATAATCTAATGTTTTGCTTTCGTTGTAAAGCCTTTTTGAAATCGGACAGTGTGGTTAGATTAACGAGAGTCTTGTCTTTAAAATGGTGTAAAATAGTCATATGTTTGAGAAATTGAAGTAATAGCATTTCTAAGGTATTTGAATATCGCGCCACGGGATTACACTGGCTGTTGAGTAGGTGGCTAGCCCATAGAGGTTAACTATTTAACTCTTATGGCTTGGGGACTGAAGCTGCTCAGAGTTCTGTTGGTTCCAGACTTGATGCATCGGTACCGATCAATGATGGGATTCGATTAATCGGGTATGCTTGTTTTGCACCAGGTGAGAGTTGATTGCATTCGTATTGGAACCAGGCTGCCTTCCCTGTTCAAAGGCCAATGTGAAGTTGGCTCAAAACAAAAGTGACATAATTAAAGGGATACTTCAGCATTTTGGCAATGAGTCAGATGAACTTGAGTATATCATTTGTATGTCTCGGTGTCCAGTATGATGGAAGAGGTAGTTTTGTGAGCCAATGCCAACTAGTGTTAGTGCAATTACTGGAAGTCTATGGTATCTTCTAGCATTGCGCTAATGCTAGTTAGCAACTTCCTTCAAACTGCACGCGGAGACTAATTTTATCCACAAATTGATCTGACTCTGGGGAACTAGATAAAGAGCCTCATTGCCAAAATTCTGAAGTGTCCCTTTAAGCATTGGAGTAATGAGTACAATTGTGTTTTTACATGCAAAAGCAATTGCTTTTGCTACAAAAATAAAATAAACACACAATTCCAGAAATGTTCAATATGTACAAAAAGCTGATTTTTCAACAATTTTTTTTTTTAAATATCTGCATCCCTTTTAGTTAGCGTTTCTCTTTTGCCAAGATAATCCATCCACCTGACAGGTGTGGCATATCATGAAGCTAATTAAACAGTATGATCATTACACAGGTGCAGTGTGCTGGGGACAATAAAATGTATAGTTTTGTCACAACACAATGCCAGAGATGTCAAGTTGAAGGAGCTTGCAATTTGCATGATACCTGCAGGAATGTCCACTAAATCAAATCAAATTTTATTTGTCACATACACATGGTTAGCAGGTGTTAATGCAAGTGTAGCGAAATGCTTGTGCTTCTAGTTCTGACCATTCAGTAATATCTAACAAGTAATCTACCAATTCCACAACAACTACCTTGTTCACACAAGTGTAAAGGAATGAATACGAATATGTACATAAAAATATATAAATGAGTGATGGCCGAATGGCATAGGCAAGATGTAGTAGATGGTATGGAGTACAGTATATACATATGAGATGAATAATGTAGGTTATGGAAACATTATCTAATATAAATAATATAAAGTGGCAAGTAATAAATTGATAATATCAATTTTCCCATTATTAAAGTGGCTTGAGTTGAGCCAGTATGTTGGCAGCAGCCACTCAATGTTAGTGATGGCTGTTTAACAGTCTGATGGCCTTGAGATATAAGCTGTTTTTCAGTCTCTCGGTTCCAGCTTTGATGCACCTGTACTGACCTCGCCTTCTGGATGTTAGCGGGGTGAACAGGCAGTGGCTCGGGTGGTTGCTGTCCTTGATCTTTTTGGCCTTCCTGTGACATCGGGTGGTGTAGGTGTCCTGGAGGGCAGGTAGTTTGCACCCGGTGATGCGTTGTGCAGACCGCACCACCCTCTGGAGAGCCTTCCGGTTATGGGCGGAGCAGTTGCCGTACCAGGCGGTGATACAGCCCGACAGGATGCTTGCGATTGTGCATCTGTAAAAGTTTGTGCCGCTGCTGCGCCTTCTTCACCACGCTGTCTGTGTGGGTGGACCATTTCAGTTTGTCCGTGATGTGTACGCCGAGGAACTTAACTCTCCACTACTGTCCCGTCAATGTAGATAGGGGGCTGCTCCCTCTGCTGTTTCCTGAAGTCCACGATCATCTTTTGTTTTGTTGACATTGAGTGCGAGGTTATTTTCCTGACACCCCACTCCGAGGGCCCTCACCTCCTCCCTGTAGGCCGTCTTGTCGTTGTTGGTAATCAAGCCTACCACTGTAGTGTTGTCTGCAAACTTGATGATTGAGTTGGATGCGTGCATGGCCACGCAGTCGTGGGTGAACAGGGAGTACAGAAGAGGGCTGAGAACGCACCCTTGTGGTGCCCCAGTGTTGAGGATCAGCGAGGTGGAGATGTTACCTACCCTCACCACCTGGGGGCGGCCCGTCAGGAAGTCCAGGACCCAGTTGCACAGGGTGGGGTCGAGACCCAGGGTCTCGAGCTTAATGACGAGTTTGGAGGGTACTATGGTGTTAAATGCTGAGCTGTAATCGATAAACAGCATTCTTACATAGGTATTCCTCTTGTCCAGATGGGTTAGGGCAGTGTGCAGTGTGATGGCGATTGCGTCGTCTGTGGACCTATTGGGTCGGTAAGCAAATTGGAGTGGGTCTAGGGTGTCAGATAGGGTGGAGGTGATATAGTCCTTGACTAGTCTCAAAGCACTTCATGATGACGGAAGTGAGTGCTACAGGGCGGTAGTCATTTAGCTCAGTTACCTTAGCTTTCTTGGGAACAGGAACAATGGTGGCCCTCTTGAAGCATGTGGGGACAGCAGACTGGGATAAGGATTGATTGAATATGTCTGTAAACACACCAGCCAGCTGGTCTGCGCATGCTCTGAGGATGTGGCTGGGGATGCCGTCTGGGCCTGCAGCCTTGCGAGGGTTAACACGTTTAAATGTTTTACTCACGTTGGCTGCAGTGAAGGAGAGCCCGCAGGTTTTGGTAGCGGGCCGTGTTAGTGGCACTGTATTGTCCTCAAAGCGAGCAAAAAAAACGTGTTTAGTCTGTCTGGGAGCAAGGCACCGTGATCCGCGACGGGGCTGATTTTTCTTTTGTAGTCCGTGATTGACTGTAGACCCTGCCACATACCTCTCGTGTCTGAGCCGTTGAATTGCGACTCCACTTTGTCTCTGTACTGACGCTTAGCTTGTTTGATTGCCTTGCGGAGGGAATAGCTACACTGTTTATATTTGGTCATGTTTCCGGTCACTTTGCCCTGATTAAAAGCAGTGGTTCGTGCTTTCAGTTTTGTGCGAATGCTGCCATCAATCCACGGTTTCTGGTTGGGGAATGTTTTAATAGACGCTGTTGGTACGACATCACCGATGCACTTATTAATGAACTCGCACACTGAGTCAGCGTATTCGTCAATGTTGTTGTTCACAGCAATGCGGAACATATCCCAGTCCACGTGATCGAAGCAATCTTGAAGCGTGGAATCCGATTGGTCGGACCAGCGTTGAACAGACCTGAGGGCGGGAGCTTCCTGTTTTAGCTTCTGTCTATAGGCTGGGAGCAACAAAATGGAGTCGTGGTCAGCTTTTCCAAAGGGAGGGCGGGGGAGGGCCTTATATGCGTCGCGGAAGTTAGAATAACAATGATCCAGGGTTTTACCTGCCCTGGTAGCACAACTGATATGCTGATAGAATTTGGGGAGCCTTGTTTTCAGATTAGCCTTGTTAAAATCCCCGGCTACAATAAATGCAGCCTCAGGATATGTGGTTTCCAGTTTACATAGAGTCCAATGAAGTTCTTTCAGGGCCGTCGATGTATCTGCTTGGGGGGTGGGGGGGGGGATATACACGGTTGTGATTATAATCGAAGAGAATTCTCTTGGTAGATAATGTGGTCGGCATTTGATAGTGAGGAATTCTAAGTCAGGTGAACAAAATGACTTGAGTTCCTGTATGTTGTTATGATCACACCACGTCTCGTTAATTATAAGGCATACACCTCCACCCTCCTCCTTACCAGAGAGATGCTTGTTTCTGTCGGCGCGATGCGTGAAGAAACCAGGTGGCTGTACCGACTCAGCGTGTCTCGAGTGAGCCATGTTTCTGTGAAACAAAGAACGTTACAGTCTCGGATGTCTCTCTGGAATGCTAACCTTGCTTGGATTTTGTCTACCTTGTTGTCAAGAGACTGGACATTGGCGAGTAGTATGTTCGTGAGCGGTGCGCGATGTGCCCGTCTACGGAGCCTGACCAGAAGACCGCTCCTTCTGCGGTTCTGTTGTTTTGGCTCGCCGGCTGGGATCCGATCCATTGTCCTGGGTGGCGGGCCAAACAGAGGATCCGCTTCGGGAAAGTCGTATTCCTGGTCGTAATGTTGGTGAGTTGACGTTGCTCTTATATCCAATAGTTCCTCCCGACTGTATGTAGTAAAACCTAAGATTACCTGGGGTAACAATGTAAGAAATAACACAAAACAAAGCAAAATACTGCATAGTTTCCTAGGAACGCGAAGCGAGGCAGCCATCTTTGTCGGCGCTGGAAGTAGAGCTTTTGCCAGATAATTGTAATGTTAATTTCTCTAAGATAAGCTTGTTTTAGAGAACTTGGGAGTATGTCGAACCGGCCTCACAAATGCAGACCACGTGTAACCATGCCAGCCCAGGACCTCCACATCCAGCTTCTTCACCTGCGAGATTGTCTGAGAAAAGCCACCTGGACAGCTGATAAAACTGTGGGTTTGCACAATCGAAGAATTTCTGCACAAACTATGAGAGACCGTCTCAGGGAAGCTCATCTGCGTGCTCGTTGTCCTCACCAGGGTCTTGACCTGACTGCAGTTCGGTGTCGTAACCGACTTCAGTGGGAAAACGCTCACCTTCGATGGCCACTGGCACGCTGGAGAAGTGTGCTCTTCACGGATGAATCCCGGTTTCAATTAACGCAATTGTATTTTATTGATGGTAAATGAATGCACAGAAATACCGTGACGAGATCCTGAAGCCCATTGTCGTGCCCTTCATCCGCCGCCATCACCAAGTACATGTTATTTTCCAAATCATGTAATAATGTAACTGATGATTTGTGCATAAGTACATTAGATGGTGCCCCCATTGATTGTGTCTCCGCCTATAAACATCTGGGCATCTAGATTGATGAAAAGCTGTCTTTTGAAAAGCATGTTGACGAGTTAGTCAAGAAATTAAGAATTCAGTTGGGCTTCTTCTATAGTAGAAAACAGATCTATAAACAGGAATACATGTAGACTGAATTATGGAGATATTATATACATGAATTCAGCTCCTAGTTTTGAAGACCTTGGGCCGATTTATCAAAGCGCACTTCGTTTTATAACATCTGACACTCACCACTGCATAGTTTAACAAAGTTGGTTTAACCTCACTAAAAACACATAGGTCACTTCATTATTCTGTTTATAAAGCCTTACTCAATAAACTAACAATTTACTTAACATCACTGTTGAAATATAGAAACTGGGATTACAACACTAGGTCACAGGTTTGGTTAATGCTGGAGACTCCACGTGTATCCACAGAGTTGGGTAAATCTGCCTTTTCCTACCAGACACCTCATGTGGAATAATCTCCAAGTAATGTTTCATTCAGATGCATTGTGGTCTCTGGGTCAGTTTAGGAGAAAGGCTAGGGATTTTTATATTTATAAATGTGTTCGTTTTGTTTGATGGTTTATTGCGTATATAATATTTGCTATTTATTTAATGTGTATTAAATTGTGCATAATTGTATTTTCTGTCTTGTTCCCAGGGCACATTTGCAAATGGCTGGTTAAATAAAATTTAATAAAAGCCTCATGTTTCAGCATGATAATGCAGGACCCCATTTCGCAAGGATCTGTACACAATTCCTGGAAGCTGAAAATGTCCCAGTTCCCCTGAGCAAGGCGGTTAACCCACTGTTCCCCGGACGCAGATGACGCGGTTGTCGATTAAGGCAGCACCCCTGAGTCAGTGGGGTTGAGTTAAATACCTTTCCCTTTCTTCCAAGGCCTGCATACTCGGACATGTCACCCATTGAGCATTTTTGGGATGCTCGGGATCTCCGTGTACAACAGCATGTTCCAGTTCCCGCCAATATCCAGCAATTTAGCACAGGCATTTTAGAAGAGTGGGACAACATTCCACAATCAACAGCCTGATCAACTCTCTGCAAAGGAGATGTGAAGCGCTGCATGAGGCAAATGGTGGTCAAACCAGATTGGTTTTCTGATCCACGCCCCTACTTTACATTTTTCACCTGTGACTAACAGATGCGCATCTGTATTCCCAGTCAATTGAAATCCATAGATTAGGGCCTAATGAATTGATTTCAATTGACTGATCTCATTATTTGAAACTTTCTTATATAAACTCAGTAAAATATTTGAAATTGTTGCATGTTGGGTTTACATTTTTGTTCAGTATAATAACGCGTACCAGCCAACTGGAACAACGTAACGGTCTGACAAGGCGATATTTTTAATAGCTACCAATACGCCAACATTCCATACAAACAATGCAGTCAACCCACAGCCATACACTGCTCCCAAGTGGGGCAGCGGTCTAAGACACTACATCTCAGTGCTAGAGGCATTACTACAGACCCTGGTTCAATTCCAGGCTGTATCACAACCAGCTGTGATTGGGAGTCCCTTAGGGCGGCGCACAATTGGCCCAGCGTCATCCGGGTTATGGTTTGGCAATCATTGTAAATAAGAATTTGTTCTTAACTGACTTGCCTAGATAAATAAAAGGTTAAATAAAAAATATAAATAAACTCTGGCAGAAAATAGTTGATAGGACTGAGAAGAACTGATATTGTATCATATTCATAAATTTCCAAGAAAACAAACATTTATGGTCTGTTTACATATTTGAGAGGCTATATATATAGAAAATGTTTATAAAACCTGTGTAAACTAATTTTATGACAGTATTTTAGGTTGACAATAATTATATTACACAATTTCTGATTCATCTCATACCTTTACTTAAGCATGAAAATAAAAGTAAAACAGGAAATGCATCACATCAGGCTCTACTGCCATTCATTGCAATTAAACTGGTTTGGATTTCTCCCTGACTACAATAGCTGCCATTTTCACCCCATTCTAGAACTTTGAGGGAACTCTATGTAAAGGAACATTGGTGTGAAAAAAATGTTGCAGAAGAAAATGGCTGACGTTTTACATTCTCCCAACCAATTGTGCTATTTTTTTTGCGTTTGTGTAACTTATTTTTTTACTTATTGTGTACATAATGTTGCTGCTACCATCTCATGACCGAAAATAACTTCTGGACATCAGAAAAGCGATTACTCACTGCGGACTGGAAGAAACCTTTTCCTTTAACGAGTCCGACGAGAAGGATATCCTGCTTTCACTGGAACAGGCCCAGATCCACGCCTTTTGCATGGAGAAAAGACGCCGGGAAAGAGGCCACAGATCGGGCACCCTTCTGAGAATCCGGAGGCGAGCGAGTAAACTCCCATTGCCTCCCATTCTTCTTGCTAATGTGCAATCATTGGAAAATAAAATTGATGACCTACGATTAAGATTATCCTACCAACGGGACATTAAAAACTAACATCTTATGTTTTACCGAGATGTGGCTGAACGAAGATACGGACAATATAGAGCTAGCGGGATTTTTCATGCACCGGCAGAACAGAGACACTACCTCTGGTAAGACGAGGGGTGGGAGTGTGTGTCTTTTTGTCAATAACAGCTGGTGCGCGATGTCTAATATTAAAAAAGTCTCGAAGTATTGCTCACCTGAGGTAGAGTAACTTATGATAAGCTGTAGACCACACTATATACCAAGAGAGTTCTCATCTGTATTACTCGTAGCCGTCTATTTACCACCACAAAGTGAAGCTGGCACTAAGATCGCTCTCAACCAACTCTATAAGGCCATAAGCAAAGAAGAAAATGCTCACTGAGAAGCGGCGCTCCTAGTGGCCAAGGACTTTAATGCAGGCAAACTTAAATCAGTTTTACCAATTTTTTTCCCAGCATGTCACATGTGCAACCAGGGGGGGGGGGAAAGAAATCCTAGACCACCTTTACTCCACACACAGAGATGCATACAAAGCTCTCCACCGCCCTCCATCTGGCAAATCTGACCATAATTCTATCCTCCCGATTCCTGCATACAAGCAAAAACTAAAGCAGGAAGTACCAGTGATCGAACAATACGGAAGTGGTCAGATGACACAGATGCTACACTACAGGACTGTTTTGCTAGCACAGACTGGAAAATGTTCCGGGATTCATCCAATGGCATTGAGGAATACACCACCTCAATCATTAGCTTCATCAATAAGTGCATCGATGGCGTCGTCCCCACAGTGACTGTACGTACATATCCCAACCAGAAGCCAGGGATTACAGGGAACATCCGCATCGAGCTAAAGGCTAGAGCTGCCGCTTTCAAGGAGCGGGAGACTAATCCAGACGCTTATAAGTAATCCTGCAATGCCCTTAGACGAACAATCAAAAAAGCAATGCGTCAATACAGGATTAAAATTGAATGCTACTACACCGGCTCTGACGTTCGTCGGATGTGGCAGGGCTTGAAAACTATTATGGACTACAAAGGGAAACCCAGACGCAGGCCTACCAGACAAGCTAAATGCCTTTTATGCTCGCTGCAAGGCAAGCAACACTGAAGCATGCACGAGAGCACCAGCTGTTCTGGATGACTGTGTGATAACACTCTCAGTATCCGATGTGAACAAAACCTTTAAAACAGGTCAACATTCAAACCCTGCCGGGCCAGACGGATTACCAAGACGTGTACTCAAAGCAAGCGCCGACCAACTGTCAAGTGTCTTCACTGACATTTTCAACCTCTCCTGACCGAGTATGTAATACCCACGTTTCAAGCAGACCACCATAGTCCCTGTGCCCAAGGAAGCGAAGGTAATCTGCCTAAATGAATATCGCCCTGTGGCACTCAAGTCGGTAGCCATGAAGTGCTTTGAAAGGCTGGTCATGGCGCACATCAACAGCATCCTCCCAGACACCCAAGACCCACTCCAATTCGCATACCGCCCCAACAGATAACGCAATCTCAATCGCACTCCACACTGCACTTTCTCACCTGGACAAAAACGCACACCTATGTGAGAATGCTGTTCATTGACTACAGCTTAGCGTTCAACACCATAGTGCCCACGAAGCGCATCACTAATCTAAGGACTAAACACCTCCCTCCGCAACTGGATCTTGGACTTCCTGACGGGCCGCACCCAGGTGGTAAGAGTAGGCAATAACACATCTGCCACGTTGATCCTTAACACTGGGGCCCCTCAGGGGTGTGTACTTAGTCCCCTCCTGCATTCCCTGTTCACCTCTCATCTCTGAAGCTGGAGACTCTTACCTCCCTCACTAGCTTTAAGCACCAGCTGTCAGAGCAGCTCACAGATCACTGTACATAGCTCATCTGTAAATAGCCCATCCAATCTACCTCATCCGCATACTGTATTTATTTATCTTGCTCCTTTGCACCCCAGTATCTCAACTTGCACATTCATCCTCTGCACATCCTACCATTCCAGTGTTTAATTGCTATATTGTAATTACTTTGCCACCATGGCCTATTTATTGCCTTACCTCTCTTATCCTACCTAATTCGCACATGCTGTATATAGATTTTCCTACTGTATTATTGATTGTATGTTTGTTTATTCCATGTGTAACTCTGTTGTTGTGTGTGTGTCGAACTGCTTTGCTTTATCTTGGCCAGGTCGCAGTTGCAAATGAGAACTTGTTCCCAACTAGCCTACCTGGTTAAATAAAGGTGAAATAAAATAAAATTCACCCTCGACTGCGAGGCTAAACACGACTCCAACACCATCATTAAGTTTGGTTATGACACAACAGCGGTAGGCCTGATCACCGACAACAATGAGACGGCCTATCGGGAGGTGGTCAGAGAACTGGCCTTGTGGTGCCAGGACAACAACCTCTCACTCAATGTGAGCAAGACTAAGGAGCTGATCTTTGACTTCAGGAAAAGGCGGGGCGAACAGGCCCCATTAACATTGACGGGGCTGTAGTGCTTTATGTGACAAATAAAGTTCGATTTGATTGGCTAGGCTGATTCCATGGCAAACACAGACAGTGGCCAGACCCAGTTATCTAGGGATGTTTACTCAACTTTGAAGATATCCATATTACAAGTACACACTAGGGTTGGTCCAAACCCGTCTCTACGGACTGTCTGCTGTGATTCAGTAACGTTAGTTAACTAACACAACTTTTCTGTTTATCAAAATACGTCGGTTGGAAGTGATAGAAGTTCGTGTGGTGGCTAGCTTGTGAAAACAATGGACCAGTTAACCTACTAGCTAACTACCTAACTGCAAGACACTAGCACCTGTTGGTAAGCTAGCTAAAAACGCGGGTTAATTGCTGTATATGTTAGCTAGCTTGGTAACTAATGAGATGTATTGAATAACGTTCCCTACTATTGATACTCGCTTTTTATATATATATATATATATACACACACAGATATTCATAGAGTTCATGTTAACTGACTTATGTTATCTCAAAGAACACAACGTATAAATGATCCTAAACCTGTCAAACCTTATTTCCGGCGTTTATCCCAAAACCCGATTGTTTTCCTATACCTCAGTGTTGTTTCCCCATTCATTTCCCCCCATAGAAATGGCTGAACGAAGCAAAGGTAACTAATTTCCGGTTTTTATTACTACAAACTGGCGAACTGTCTACCCGTTAGAGGCGAATTTCCACCACGCTCTTTACCCGATGTTTTAAAAATCTGCCTAATCTTTCTTTCCACAGACCAACACGACTCCGAATAGTATTTTAGTTTTCAGTCGCATCACTGACACTGTAATGTCAATTTCTGTCCACTAAGTGGGGACAGAGTCTTAGCTATACTTTTGGACATGGTAAATAATGTACAGCTCGTGAAAGAGGCGAAGCGAGGAGCAAAGATTTTTAACAAACACAAGATGGACCACAGCCGTTTCCAATCGGAGCAAATGAATCATAGTGGGCAGAACAAGCAAGGAAGTGGGCAGAGCCAAACACAAGCTAGCGAGATCCTATTGGCGCATTCTAGCATGTATTTGAATATTTCCGTTAGGGAACGCCTACTATGTGACGTGTACGTGTTCAATAATGCAATTCACCCTTGCACGCATTTTAAACAATGCGATTTTTTGGAAACTTTGGTAAAACGTAGTCCACTCTGTACGTACAGATTCTAATTTTGTGAACAGAAAATTGTATTAAGATCAAATGTTTCATTGATGAGAAAACAACATAATGTCAGCCAAAATCCATCTCACTCAACTTCTCCCACTGTGCTTCCTCTCATCTTATTTGGTGGTGAGTGGAAATGCCAACCAGATGCCTCATATTTATACATCCGGTGAAACATCTGGCTCATTGTTCTGTGGCAAGAGGGTCCGCGTGGGAATACAGCAATAAGCAGACCGTCTCGTCTGCCTTCCCACCTTTGGGACGACTGCCATTGTTAAGGCGGAGACTATCTCATCATTATACAGTCGTGGCCAAAAGTTTTGAGAATGACGCAAATATTCATTTTCACAAAATCTGCTGCTTCAGTCTCTTTAGATATTTTTGTCAGATGTTACTATGGAATACTGAAGTATAATTACAAGCATTTCATTCCAACTGTGGCTCAGTTGGTAGAGCATGATGTTTGCAACGCCAGCATGGTGTGTGCAACGCCAGGGTTGTGGGTTCGATTCCCACAGGGGGCCAGTACAAAAAAAAAATCTAAAATAAAAAAATGTATGAAATGAAATGTATGCATTCACTACTGTAAGTCGCTCTGGATAAGAGCGTCTGCTAAATGACTAAAATGTAAATAAGTGTCAAAGGCTTTTATTGACAATTACATGAAGTTGATGCAGTCAATATTTGCAGTGTTGACCCTTCTTTTTCAAGACCTCTGCAATCCGGCCTGGCATGCTGCCAATTAACTTCTGGGCCACATCCTGACTGATGGCAGCCCATTCTTGCATAATCAATGCCTGGAGTTTGTCAGAATGTGTGGGATTTTGTTTGTCCATCCGCTTCTTGAGGATTGACCACAAGTTCTCAATGGGATTAAGGTCTGGGGAGTTTCCTGGCCGTGGACCCAAAATATAAATGTTTTGTTCCCCGAGCCACTTAGTTATCACTTTTGCCTTATGGCAAGGTGCTCCATCATGCTGGAAAAGGCATTGTTCGTCACCAAACTATTCCTGGATGGTTGGGAGAAGTTGCTTTCGGAGGTTGTGTTGGTACCATTCTTTATTCATGGCTGTGTTCTTAGGCAAAATTGTGAGTGAGCCCACTCCCTTGGCTGAGAAGCAACCCCACACATGAATGGTCTCAGGATGCTTTACTGTTGGCATGACACAGGACTGATGGTAGCGCTCACCTCGTCTTCTCCGGACAAGCTGTTTTCCGGATGCCCCAAACAATCGGAAAGGGGATTCATCAGAGAAAATGACTTTACCCCAGTCCTCAGCAGTCCAATCCCTGTACCTTTTGCAGAATATCAGTCGGTCCCTGCTGTTTTTCCTGGAGAGAAGTGGCTTCTTTGTTCCCTTCTTGACACCAGGCCATCCTCCAAAAGTCTTCGCCTCACTGCATGCAGATGCACTCACACCTGCCTGCTGCCATTCCTGAGCAAGCTCTGTACTGGTGGTGCCCCGATCCCGCAACTGAATCAACTTTAGGAGACAGTCCTGGTGCCTGCTGGACTTTCTTAGGCGCCCTGAAGCCTTCTTCACAACAGTTGAACCGCTCTCCTTGAAGTTCTTGATGATCCGATAAATGGTTGATTTAGGTGCAATCTTACAGGCAGCAGTATCCTTGCCTGTGAAGCCCTTTTTGTGCAAAGCAATGATGACGGCACGTGTTTCCTTGCAGGTAACCATGGTTGACAGAGGAAGAATAATGATTCCAAGCACCACCCTTCTTTTGAAGCTTCCAGTCTGTTATTCGAACTCAATCAGCATGACAGAATGATCTCCAGCCTTGTCCTCCTCATCACTCACACCTGTGTTAACGAGAGAATCGCTGGTCCTTTTGTGGCAGGGCTGAAATGCAGTGGAAATGTTTTTGGGGGATTCAGTTCATTTGCATGGCAAAGAGGGACTTTTCAATTAATTGCAATTCATCTGATCACTCTTCATAACATTCTGGAGTATATGCAAATTGCCATCATACAAACTGAGGCAGCAGACTTTTGTGAAAATGAATGTGTCATTCTCAAAACTTTTGGCCACGACTGTATACAGTATCTCTGGTGCAGCTCATATGCCAAATGTTAGAAAGCCTCTCATTTCCTGGTACTGAGTTAGTCCCAGGACCTTGTTTAAGCCTGAAACCAAATGGGCAGCTAGCCATATTGGCCTTTAGCATCTGACAGATGCAGCATAAACCGTTTCTTTCCGTAACAGTGGGGCTAGAGTCATATATTTCAATTTTTCAGAATATTTTTGTTCATGTGTGGATCCTCCAAGTTCATACAGTACATGGTTTTACCTTACTCAATCCAGTTCATGACAGAAACTGGCAGTGGCATACAGAAGAAACAAGATACCAGAGGGATTCACCCCTGCATTATGCAAGGCCCTCTCTGAAACGGAGTTGATGAGTCATGGATTTACAATGTTTCTGAGTTTCAGACACCTAGGTAATCAAACATGGTGCACTACTAAACCACCACATTCAACCTAAGACAAAATTGACCATATTGCAATTCTACTACTAGGGATTCAAAATACCGTCGCCTTTACCATCACCTTGGACCTTCCATGTTTTCAATCTAAAAATAAAACAAAAATTACAAGTTGACAAGAGATACTGCATGGTGGCGCACCATCCCCATGAAAAAATAAAATAAAGTCAATTGCAAACGAGACAAGTAACAAAGAGAAGTAAAAAATATTTATTGCAATATTTGCTCCGCCAGAAGTGCTGGGGATCCCTTTTCTCTCTCGGGTGACCTTTGACCTAATACATCAAATTCTACATTTACAAAAAACTCCCCTGCATGTAGGCCACAGATACTGCACGCTTCGCTTTCAACAGAATAAATTATATCCAAGAGACTCCATTGTACAGCATGGGTAAACAAATAAAGGGAATAAAACATAAAAGAAAAGGTAAAGGTTTTAAAAGTAGCTTCCCTGGAAACTGAGCTAAGCTAAAGAAATCCAACCGGTGCTAGGTTAAACTCCAAGAACACTTTATTTAGAACATTAACAGACTAATTTCCAACATTCACTTTGTTTATTTTTTTTTTAAACAGAATTTGTCAGAGATAAACATTGTTTTTTTTTGTGTTAAACTTTGATACAGTGGGAAAATCAAACAACCGAGTTGCTGTACAACAGCGAAGGAGCTTCCACGCAATGTTATCCAAACATTTCCTTCTTGTGTTTTTTCTGTTTAACTTAAACATATCCTGGATCCAGATTAAAATGTTCATCACAGACCAAAAGTTCACAATACCTGCTCTCCTCTCTCTGCTATCTCGTGCTTACATTTATGTTTTGCATGTCTGTAGTATATTTGTCTTTTCTGTATTAGAAAAACGTTGTATCCTCATAGTAGAGTTTGGCTGCAAAGAGTTTGTCTGAGAATAACCGTATAGTCGATTAGGAAGTTCCCTCCTTCGCTGAGTACAGTGACCGTAAAGTCTGCACCACTCTGTTCGTCAGCTTGTGTGCACTCGTCAAGGCGATTTTCTTGTAAATAATGTCAGACTCCTTGATAGTGTCCACCCAAGGCACCGTTTTGCGTCCGTCCCGTTTCTTAGCCTCGCCCCAGACTCCAGAGTACGAGCCAGCCATCCATTGCACTCTGTAGCCCGTGTTGGTCTTCTGGATGATGCGGGCGATCTGCGGCCGGTCCTTGTACTTGGGGCAGCAGAGGGCGATGACGTCCCTGGCGGCCAACATCTCATTCATGTGACCTGATGCCTCTGCAGAGTCGCCGTGCTTCCTCGACCGCCGTGATGACTGGGGAGAGAAACAGCAGTGTTACACCTCACATAGCATTCCTTTACTACAACATCCAACTAACTGGAGAGAGCACATAGGTTTAAGAAGCCAACATGGCAGTTATCAGTCTTCTAAGAAATCCTTAACAGGGACAATAACAGCTGTATGACAGTGCAATAACAGGCTGCTTAGGGCTCACCACTGGGGTTTTCTCATCTCCGTCGCTCTCGTCGTCGTCCGTCTCTATAGGAGCCTGGTGGTGGTTCTTGTGGTCCTGGTGGTGGTTCTTGTGGTCCTGGTGGCTGTGCCCTCCCAGCAATGAAGTGATGGCTTTGTTTCTGGCATTAGCACTGGCTGACGCCTCACCTTCCTCATCCTCTTCATCAGGGTCCAAATGCTCCATCAGTAACTTGAACTGAGAGAGACCAGAATGTTAACCAGTCTGCTGTGCTCAGACAATGCTAGTTTAATTTACTGCACACCGTTTACAAAGTACAAAAAGGAACTCCATCTGGTTCAATTCTGTTTAAATTCAGGAAGTAAATTGGAATTCCAATCCCTATTTTCCTTAACTCCATTACAGGACCCTAAACTAAACGACTCAAGACTTTAAAAAAAAGAAGGAAATGTGGTCAGAGTGAGCTCTTACATCTAGGTACTGTTTGACGATCCTCCTCTTGATGTCGTAGGTGAGTTCTACGTTGGCCAGGTCAGAGGTCAGGAAGTCCAGTGTCTGGTGAGGGCTGAAGTGCACGTGACCCTTCCTGTTCACCGCCTTCTCGTATACCTTGGCCGATTCCGTCGGAGAGTACTTTTGGATTTTACTACAGTGGGCAGAGGAAGAAGTCGAGTTTAGGTTAATTCCTCATTAAAGTGGCAATATGTAACCTTTTGGGCAACCTGACCAAATTCACATAGAAATGTCAGTTATAGATCAATCATTCTAATTGAAAGCAAGTAAAGAGGCTGTAGATCTGCTCTGTGCTCACTATTTTTATGCTTCCCGTTCTCAAGTTTTGTTTTTGCGTCTTTTACTTTTGGTATTGTACATTAGCTTCAAACAGATAAAACAACATTATTTTTGGTTATGGAAAAGTTATTTCACAGCGGTTTAGATGGTACAATGATTCTCTACACTATACTAGCTTATTTTGTCACAAATTGAAATTAGGCAAACTAAACTCAGCAAAAAAAGAAACGTTCCTTTTTCAGGACCCTGTCTTTCAAAGATAATTCGTAAAAATCGAAATAACTTCTCAGATCTTCATTGTAAAGGTTTTAAATGCTGTTTCCCATGCTTGTTCAATGAACCATAAACACCATTACACCGTGGCCTGTACTCTGGAGCAAAATCGATTTGGAGGTGAAGGGTCCGTCATGGTCTGGGGCGGTGTGTTACAGCATCATTGGACTGAGCTTGTTGTCATTGCAGGCAATCTCAAGGCTGTGCGTTACAGGGAAGACATCCTCCTCCCTCATTTGGTACCCTTCCTGCAGGCTCATCCTGAGATGACCCTCCAGCATGACAATGCCACCAGCCATACTGCTCGTTCTGTGCGTGATTTCCTGCAAGACAGGAATGTCAGTGTTCTGCCATGGCCAGCGAAGAGCCCCGATCTCAATCCCATTGAGCACGTCTGGGACCTGTTGGATCGGAGGGTGAGGGCTAGGGCCATTCCCCCAGAAATGTCTGGGAACTTGCAGGTGCCTTGGTGGAAGAGTGGGGTAACATTTCACAGCAAGAACTGACAAATCTGGTGCAGTCCATGAGGAGGAGATGCACTGCAGTACTTAATGCAGCTGGTGGCCACACCAGATACTGACTGTTACTTTTGACCCCCCCCCCCCTTTGTTCAGGGACACATTATTCCATTTCTGTTAGTCACATGTCTGTGGAACTTGTTCAGTTTATGTCTCAGTTGTTGAAACTTGTTATGTTCATACAAATATTTACACATGTTAAGTTTGCTGAAAATAAACGCAGTTGACAGTGAGAGGACGTTTCTTTTTTTGATGAGTTCATTAGAGTTTTAGCAACCAGGAAATGGCGGAGCGTTTTCTGCATAGTGCAACTTTAACTGAGAAATTGTCATGGCAACATAAAAAGACATATCAAGATATTGTGATCTTCCTAGCTCTGTCTTTCATGTCCAGTGAGGCGGTAAGGTGAGATGTTATGTGGTTGTGTTCCTCCTGGCATTGACGTACCTGTCCGAGAAGCCGTAGAGGTTCTTGAGATGCTGCTTAAGAACCAGTAGTAGTAGTATTCCCTGTGAGGCGTTGGCAAAGTCCAACAGGGGGATGGGGTTGTCAGGCAGACGCTGCATCACCTTGTCCAAGTCCTCCATTTCCAGGTCAGAGTCAGAGTCTGACTCCACAGGGGCCTGGGCCCGGTGTTTGGGCTTCTTGAGCCTGCGGACCACCTCGTCGTCCTCGTCACTACTGTTGGAGCTGATGCTGTGACGGTGATGTTCCTCCTCCGATGACGACGACGATGACGAGTTCTCCTCCTCTGACTGGTACTTCCTCTCTTTCAGCTTCTTCTCCCGCTGCCTTGGCTCTTTGAGAAGGGACTGCAGAGAGGACAGAGGAGTGAGTCAGTCATTCACAACCAAACAAAGGCTATCGTTAGGGATTGTAATAGGATATAAAACCCACGACAGCTTGTTAAAGTCTATAAAAGTCACATTATAGTTAGTGTTTTCACAAGCCTGTGCACTTGTGGCTATGTGTGATCTTTGAAGTACTTATGGCAAGGCTGCTGACAGACACTACATAGTGACGTGTGTATCACCTACCTCCTTGAAGGACTGCAGCAGGTTGCTGCCTGACACAGACAGGGTGATGTCAATGTGGTGCATGATGAAAAGAGGCTCCTCCTGGATCTGGTAGGGGAAACAGGCTAGGTTGTCTGCCATGTACAGGAGCATGTTGACCTCCATCTTCTGCAGGGGGAAAGTCACAAATACCAAACATTACTTCACAAAACTGTTCATTTTGTCTATAAAAATAAGGATTGTATATGAATGTTTACTGCTATAATACTGATTATTCTTAGTGTGTGTCTAGGGGGAAGGAGGAACTCACCGAGCTGTCATCAAACAAGTTGAGCAGAGAGATGAGGAAGGCTCGTCGGTGCTGCCGGTTGGATCGGACCATGGAGAAGAGGTGGGCGCAGAGGGCTGAGGTGGTCTCGTCCTGCCGGTAACCCCGGATCACCGTACCCTTAGCTGACCAGATAGCCTGCTGCACCTGGTAGGACATCTTCATCCCCGCCACAGCCTTCATCTGGACACACACACAACCAAACACGTTCTATACATCGATAACATACTGTACAATAGATGATCACATTACCAGCCTGTTGAGAGGCCAGTCTACTCTTCCTAGTCATTGGCGACTCCATTACCCGCAGACGTTAAGGCTAATCTAAAGACGGTGCTGGCTAAAGCTAAAACTGGCGAGTGTAGAGAGTATAGAGATATTGTTATCCACGTCGGCACCAACGATGTTAGGATGAAACAGTCAGAGGTCACCAAGCGCAACATAGCTTCAGCGTGTAAATCAGCTAGAAAGATGTGTCGGCATCGATTAATTGTCTCTGACCCCCTCCCAGTTAGGGGGAGTGATGAGCTCTACAGCAGAGTCTCACAACTCAATCGCTGGTTGAAAACTGTTTTCTGCCCCTCCCAAAAGATAGAATTTGTAGATAATTGGCCCTCTTTCTGGGACTCACCCACAAACAGGACCAAGCCTGGCCTGTTGAGGAGTGACGGACTCCATCCTAGCTGGAGGGGTGCTCTCATCTTATCTACGAACATAGACAGGGCTCTAACTCCTCTAGCTCCACAATGAAATAGGGTGCAGGCCAGGCAGCAGGCTGTTAGCCAGCCTGCCAGCTTAGTGGAGTCTGCCACTAGCACAGTCAGCGTAGTCAGCTCAGCTTTCCCCATTGAGACCGTGTCTGTGCCTCGATCTAGGTTGGGCAAAATTAAAAATGGCGGTGTTCGCTTTAGCAATCTCACTAGTATAAAGACCTCCTCCATTCCTGCCATTATTGAAAGAGATTGTGATACCTCACATCTCAAAATTGGGTTACTTAATGTTAGATCCCTCACTTCCAAGGCAGTTATAGTCAATGAACTAATCACTGATAATAATCTTGATGTGATTGGCCTGACTGAAACATGGCTTAAGCCTGATGAATTTACTGTGTTAAATGAGGCCTCACCCCCTGGTTACACTAGTGACCATACCCCCCGTGCATCCGGCAAAGGCGGAGGTGTTGCTAACATTTACGATAGCAAATTTCAATTTACAAAAAAAAAACTATGACGTTTTCGTCTTTTGAGCTTCTAGTCATGAAATCTATGCAGCCTACTCACTCACTTTTTATAGCTACTGTTTACAGGCCTCCTGGGCCATATGCAGTGTTCCTCACCTGAATTCCTATCGGATCTTGTAGTCATAGCAGATAATATTCTAATTTTTGGTGACTTTAACATTCACATGGAAAAGTCCACAGACCCACTCCAAAAGGCTTTCGGAGCCATCATCGACTCAGTGGGTTTTGTCCAGCATGTCTCTGGACCTACTCACTGCCACAGTCATACTCTGGACCTAGTTTTGTCCCATGGAATAAATGTTGTGGATCTAAATGTTTTTCCTCATAATCCTGGACTATCGGACCACCATTTTATTACGTTTGCAATTGCAACAAATAATCTGATCAGACCCCAACCAAGGAGCATTAAAAGTCGTGCTATAAATTCTCAGACAACCCAAAGATTTCTTGATGCCCTTCCAGACTGCCTCTGCCTACCCAAGGACGTCAGAGGACAAAAATCAGTTAACCACCTGACCGAGGAACTCAATTTAACCTTGCGCATTACCCTAGATGCAGTTGCACCCCTAAAAACTAAAAACATCTGTCATAAGAAACTAGCTCCCTGGTATACAGAAAATACACGAGCTCTGAAGCAAGCTTCCAGAAAATTGGAACGGAAATGGCGCCACACCAAACTGGAAGTCTTCCGACTAGCTTGGAAAGACAGTACCGTGCAGTATCGAAGAGCCCTCACTGCTGCTCGATCATCCTATTTTTCCAACTTAATTGAGGAAAATAAGAACAATCCGAAATTTCTTTTTGATACTGTCGCAAAGCTAACTAAAAAGCAGCCTTCGCAAATGGAGGATGGCTTTCACTTCAGCAGTAATAAATTTATGAACTTCTTTGAGGAAAAGATCATGATCATTAGAAAGCAAATTACAGACTCCTCTTTAAATCTGGGTATTCCTCCAAAGCTCCATTGTCCTGAGTCTACACAACTCTGCCAGGACCTAGGATCAAGGGAGATACTAAAGTGTTTTAGTACTATATCTCTTGACGCAATGATGAAAATAATCATGGCCTCCAAACCCTCAAGCTGCATACTGGACCCTATTCCAACTAAACTACTGAAAGAGCTGCTTCCTGTGCTTGGCCCTCCTATGTTGAACATAATAAACGGCTCTCTATCCACCGGATGTGTACCAAGCTCACTAAAAGTGGCAGTAATAAAGCCTCTCTTGAAAAAGCCGAATCTTGATCCAGAAATTATAAAAAACTATCGGCCTATATCGAATCTTCCATTCCTCTCAAAAATTTTAGAAAAAGCTGTTGCACAGCAACTCACTGCCTTCCTGAAGACAAACAATGTATACGAAACGCTTCAGTCTGGTTTTAGACCCCATCATAGCACTGAGACTGCACTTGTGAAGGTGGTAAATGACCTTTTAATGACGTCAGACCGAGGCTCTGCATCTGTCCTCGTGCTCCTAGATCTTAGTGCCGCTTTTGATACCATCGATCACCACATTCTTTTGGAGAGATTGGAAACCCAAATTGGTCTACATGGACAAGTTCTGGCCTGGTTTAGATCTTATCTGTCGGAAAGATATCAGTTTGTCTCTGTGAATGGTTTGTCCTCTGACAAATCAATTGTAAATTTCGGTGTTCCTCAAGGTTCCGTTTTAGGACCACTATTGTTTTCACTATATATTTTACCTCTGGGGATGTAATTCGAAAACATAATGTTAAATTTCACTGCTATGCGGACGACACACAGCTGTACATTTCAATGAAACATGGTGAAGCCCCAAAATTGCCCTCGCTAGAAGCTTGTGTTTCAGACATAAAGAAGTGGATGGCTGCAAACTTTTTACTTTTAAACTCGGACAAAACAGAGATGCTTGTTCTAGGTCCCAAGAAACAAAGAGATCTTCTGTTGAATCTGACAATTAATCTGGATGGTTGTACAGTCGTCTCAAATAAAACTGTGAAGGACCTCGGCGTTACTCTGGACCCTGATCTCTCTTTTGAAGAACATATCAAGGCTTTTTTCCATCTACGTAACATTGCAAAAATCTGAAATTTTCTGTCCAAAAATGACGCAGAAAAATTAATCCATGCTTTTGTTACTTCTAGGCTGGACTACTGCAATGCTCTACTTTCCGGCTACCCGGATAAAGCACTAAATAAACTTCAGTTAGTGCTAAATACGGCTGCTAGAATCCTGACTAGAACCAAAAAAATTTATCATATTACTCCAGTGCTAGCCTCCCTACACTGGCTTCCTGTTAAGGCAAGGGCTGATTTCAAGGTTTTACTGCTAACCTACAAAGCATTACATGGGCTTGCTCCTACCTATCTTTCCGATTTGGTCCTGCCGTACATACCTACACGTACGCTACGGTCACAAGACGCAGGCCTCCTAATTGTCCCTAGAATTTCTAAGCAAACGGCTGGAGGTAGGGCTTTCTCCTATAGAGCTCCATTTTTATGGAATGGTCTGCCTACCAATGTGAGAGACGCAGACTCAGTCTCAACCTTTAAGTCTTTACTGAGGACTTATCTCTTCAGTAGGTCCTATGATTAAGTATAGTCTGGCCCAGGAGTGTGAAGGTGAACGGAAAGGCTGGAGCAACGAACCGCCCTTGCTGTCTCTGCCTTGCCGGTTCCCCTCTTTCCACTGGGATTCTCTGCCTCTAACCCTTTTACAGGGGCTGAGTCACTGGCCTACTGGTGTTCTTCCATGCTGTCCATGGGAGGGGTGTGTCACTTGAGTGGGTTGAGTCACTGACGTGGTCTTCCTGTCTGGGTTGGCGCCCCCCCCTTGGGTTGTGCCATGGCGGAGATCGTTGTGGGCTATACTCGGCCTTGTCTTAGGACGGTAAGTTGGTGGTTGGAGACATCCCTCTAGTGGTGTGGGGGCTGTGCTTTGGCAAAGTGGGTGGGGTTATATCCTGCCTGTTTGGCCCTGTCCGGGGGTATCATCGGATGGGGCCACAGTGTCTTCTGATCCCTCCTGTCTCAGCCTCCAGTATTTATGCTGCAGTAGTTTATGTGTCGGGGGGCTAGGGTCAGTCTGTTACATCTGGAGTATTTCTCTTGTCTTATCCGGTGTCCTGTGTGAATTTAAATATGCTCTCTCTAATTCTCTCTTTCTCTCTTTCTGTCTTTCTCTCGGAGGACCTGAGCCCTAGGACCATGCCTCAGGACTACCTGGTATGATGACTCCTTGCTGTCCCCAGTCCACCTGGCCGTGCTGCTGCTCCAGTTTCAACTGTTCTGCCTGCGGCTATGGAACCCTGACCTGTTCACCGGACGTGCTTGTTGCACCCTCGACAACTACTATGATTATTATTATTTGACCATGCTGGTCATTTATGAATATTTTAACATCTTGACCATGTTCTGTTATAATATCCACCCTGCACAGCCAGAAGAGGACTGGCCACCCCTCATAGCCTGGTTCCTCTCTAGGTTTCTTCCTAGGTTTTTGGCCTTTCTAGGGAGTTTTTCCTAGGGAGTTTTTCCTAGCCACCGTGCTTCTTTCACATGCTTTGCTTGCTGTTTGGGGTTTTAGGCTGGGTTTCTGTACAGCACTTTGAGAATATCAGCTGATGTACGAAGGGCTATATAAAAATACATTTGATTTGATTTGATTACCCTGAGACCAGTCTACAGACAGAAACACTCACATGGATGAAGCCGCTGTATTTCTTATCAATCTCCACCAGCTGCTGGTCTGCCTTATTCCTCATGGTGGGCTCTGGGTCCGTTCCCATGGCAATCAGGTAGGGCACACACTGAAACAAAACAGGAGGTTGGGTCAACAGGGATTACAAAGCTGTGGAAACACGTAGTTGTATATTGGTACTTCACCCATATTAACACTTATTTATTCCAGTCCTAAATTAAGTAAAAACCCTGTGCACAGCATGATGTCTAGTTACATCTATTAAAGGTCCAATGCAACTGTTTTTTATCTCAATATCAAATCATTTCTGGGGTAACAATTTAGTACCGTCCTGTCATGGTTTTCAATTCAAATGGTCAAAAAGAAACAAAAATAGCTTCTTGGCAAAGAGTAATTTTTCAAGCAATAATTTAGCTGTCTGGGAGTGGTCCGAGTAGACAGTTAAAACTAGCTGTTATTGGCAGAGAGGTTTGGAACTCTTTCCTATTGGTCTATTAACTAATTTACCGCCTGGTGATGTGCACCAGAGGCAGTGGCCTAGACCGCTACACCACCCTAGGCCAGAGTCTTTTCTAATTCTTTAACTGACCAGAGTTTGTGCATGCCTTGTTTGAGAAGAGTAGCTCAGTGGTGTGTACTATCTGAGGTGGAAGCGTACCTGTACAGGATGGATGAGGCCCTGGTTGAGTGTCAGGGCAATGACGTTGAGGGCAAAATGTCGTACGGTGGACTGTGTGTGGAAGAAGGCCTCCAGCACCTGCTTCAGGTACAGCTGCATGATGGAGCTGCTCATACCTGACGAGATGTCACCCATCTCCTTCAGGTCCTCCTGCTTCGACAGCTTCTTCCCTGCAGACGTACAAAGACAAGAGCCATTTAGGAAACTAGTCGCTAGACAACAACATCATGGAGGCATGCCCTAACTAACACATCCAATATCCTTAGCTCCATTCTATCAACTTATTTTTATTGCTGTGCTTGTGTGGACTTCTTTTCTACCTGTATTGATATGAATGAATGAGCTAGGGCCACCAATACAAAAATGTATGCACTTCATTTTGTAAGTCACTTTGGAGTAAATAGCATATATATTATATTGAATGGACACAGAGGTGAGACTCACACTGTTGATCGGCCTCCTGCATGCGCGAGTCTTCCTCCTGCAGGTATGTCTGCAGGTTCTTCAGCACCTGGATCTTTAGGTTGACAGAGCTCTTCCTGTCCGACAGGATGCCGTTGTACAGACTCATCACATCCTGCATGAACATCAGCCCTGGGTACTGGATGAACTGGAAGCCTGGAGAATGGAGAAAGGGGGATAGGGAGAAAGAGGAATATCAACACTGAGGGACCAGGGAAACAAGCCATTGGCGATGAATGACAGAAGGTGCTGCAATACCAATACAGAAGGGTCATTATTAAACAACACATGGTCTGTGGTAGGGTGAGGTGAGCTTTACCTAGACCAATGATGGCCTTGGTCTGAACTTCCTCATCTTCATGCTTAGTGAAGTACAGCAAAAGCTCCATCACTTTCTCCTTTATCACAACCTACAACACACAAGGGAAAAGCAACATCAAGTTCTTAGTCCCGTCTTTCATAAAAGTATTATATATATAAAAAATATTTTAAAAAGTTGGTCACAACAATGTTAACCTGTTAGGGCTAGGGGGCAGTATTGACACGGCTGGATAAAAAAACATACCCGATTTAATCTGGTTACCACTCCTACCCAGTAACTAGAATATGCATATACTTATTACATATGGATAGAAAACACCCTAAATTTTCTAAAACTGTTTGAATGGTGTCTGTGAGTATAACAGAACTCATTTGGCAGGCAAAACCCTGAGACATTTTCTGACAGGAAGTGGATACCTGATGTGTTGTATTACCTTTAAACCTATCCCATTGAAAAACACAGGGGCTGAGGAATATTTTGGCACTTCCTATTGCTTCCACTAGATGTCACCAGCCTTTACAAAGTGTTTTGAGTCTTCTGGAGGGAGATCTGACCGAACAAGAGCCATGGAACGATGATGGCCCATTAGACACCTGGCGCGCGAGTTCATGTTGGGTACCCTCGTTCCAATACGTTATAAAAGAGTATGCATTCGTCCACCTTGAATATTATTCATGTTCTGGTTAAAAAAGGCCCTAATGATTTATGCTATACAACGTTTGACATGTTTGAACGAACGGAAATATTTTTTTCCCCCTCGTTCATGACGAGAAGTCCGGCTGGCTTAGATCATGTGCTAACAAGACGGAGATTTTTGGACATAAATGATGAGCTTTTTTGAACAAAACTACATTCGTTATGGACCTGTGATACCTGGAAGTGACATCTGATGAAGAGAATCAAAGGTAATGGATTATTTACATAGTATTTTCGATTTTAGATCTCCCCAACATGACGTCTAGTCTGTATCGCAACGCGTATTTTTCTGGGCGCAGTGCTCAGATTATTGCAAAGTGTGATTTCCCAGTAAGGTTATTTTTAAATCTGGCAAGTTGATTGCGTTCAAGAGATGTAAATCTATAATTCTTTAAATGACAATATAATATTTTACCAATGTTTTCTAATTTTAATTATTTAATTTGTGACGCTGACTTGACTGCCGGTTATTGGAGGGAAACGATTTCCTCAACATCAATGCCATAGTAAAACGCTGTTTTTGGATATAAATATGAACTTGATAGAACTAAAAATGCATGCATTGTCTAACATAATGTCCTAGGAGTGTCATCTGATGGAGATTGTAAAAGGTTAGTGCATCATTTTAGCTGGTTTTATGGTTTTGGTGACCCTGTCTTTGAATTGACAAAACATTACACACAACTCTTGTAAATGTACTGTCCTAACATACTCTAAATTTATGCTTTCGCCGTAAAACCTTTTTGAAATCGTAAAACGTGGTTAGATTAAGGAGATGTTTATCTTTCAAAGGGTGTAAAATAGTTGTATGTTTGAAAAATTTGAATTTTGACATTTATTCGGATTCAAATTTGCCGCTCTTGAAATGCACCTGCTGTTGATGGAGTGCACCACGGGTGGCACGCTAGCGTCCCACCTAGCCCATAGAGGTTAAGAAAAATGAGTCTTCCTGGACTGACCTTTGTGGGGCCCTTGAATTCCTCCTCGTCAAAGTCAAAGTGGCGACAGAGTGCCCCCACAGTGAACAGCGAGCGCAGCAAGGCCGGTTTGTTAGCAGCCAGAACAGGGTTGTTGGAGTCCTCAGAGTGCTGGGTCTTCAGCTTGGTCAGGGCACCATAGTAACGGTTGAAACAAGCCCAAACAAACTTGTAGTTGCGAGTCACCCTGTTCACCACAGCTCCAAGACAGCTCACACAGTGTTGTACAACCTGAGAAACAAGATTACCGAATAACTAAAAACAGCATTTTAACACCTTTTATTTGTTCCTTCACGGTTATTTTAGTATTGAACCTGGGTACAAGCTGTAGCCTTTACAAGAGACATACCGTCATGCCGTATTTGATGATGAGCTTCATCAGGTCTTCCTCTATGGTGGTGAGGAAGGTCTCAGAGGGGTGCTCCATCAGAGGGATCACCAGCTCAAGGATCTTGGCCACGTTACAGATCACCATGAAGTCGCTCTGGGTCTGGAAACACAAGACAAATCCATATTGATAGGGTTTGGCCGGGGTAGGCTGTCATTGTAAAATAATAATTTGTTCTTAACTGACTTGCCTAGTTAAATAAAGGTTAAAGAAATAAAATAAATTGATACAGCCAGAGAGATTTTTATGTTGTGAGTCACAGCTTGACCCCGTTGGTCAGGTTGTTGTATAAAACTTGTACCGACAACGATCAACCACTAGATGGCCCTAGAGCTCTATGTAAAATCAAGTGGACATTGTTTGCCTTGAACTTTTACACCTGGCACAATATTCAATTACTTATTTCAGAAGAAAAAAACATCACAATAACTACAGTAAATTTCTACAAATTGAGGAGAGAAAGTGTCCTTACGTTGCACTTGGTGGTGAGATAAGGCTGGATGGTCATGGCATGTTTGACCATCAGCTGGGATCGGATTTTACTGAACAGAAAGAGGGTGGTGATGCAGGACACCAGACGGTTGGAATTCACCCCCTTGTTCTCAATGTCTGAAACACAAACACAGATCCTTCCTTCAGACTCAACTGGACTTTCTCACAGTCCATGAGAGTTTATCATATCATAATCAACAGTACATTCATGTGTCAGTATAAATGACAATTTGAAATCAAAACCGTGAGTACACCAAAGATAGCTGTGAGTGAGCTCCATACCAGTGAGAGACTCTTCATATTTTAGGATGTGTTCCACTAGATTGTCCACCAGCTGAACGCAGGCCTTTCTGGCTGGCTTATAGGCGGCATCTTCCTCGGTCTTCAGCAGCTAAACAGGGATAGAGTAGGGGGAGGTTGTGAGATGAGGCATACAACATCACAAGTCTGTCTTGAACTCATTTGCAACAGCTCTCAGAGAAAACTGATAAATAAGTCACAGTACAGACGTTTCAAGGATAACCTGAAGTAAACAGCATTACTTCCTGTGCTTGATACTCTCCATAACCATAAATAGGCCTACATGTGATAATCAATAAACCTGAGCCAATGAAAAAAAAGTTACGAACAAAACTCCAGGCCAACTATTACCATGTAATACACAGACACAATTCAAAATACTCACGTTTTGAAGCAGCTGCTCAAACCAGTCATAGCCTGTATCTTTGCATGCAGACACCTAGGAAAGATGGATGTCATCAGGTCAAGACATGTTGAACAGTCACGCCTAAAATACAGTAACACAGACCGATATGTACATTGGAAAGTTATTTGTCCGTTTGGTAGTTCTGTGCTCAGCTTTGAGCCCTGGAACTCACCACGTCTGTGATGTTGAGGATCTTGCGGGTCATGGCGTCTTTATCGTGATTGGGTGTAGGGGTGAACCAGAGTTTCTGGAAGGTCTCGTTCACAAGTTTCTGTAGAAGAAAGCGGTGCAACATTTTGAAATATGCAAACAAAGACAGGTAACTTTCTGAATCCCTGCGACGTATCCATTCACACATGAAACGCAGACAGATACACACCTTGATGCCCTCCTCGTCGTTGACCCTGCGGATCATCTTGACACACATCTCAGTGATCTTGTTGAAGGTGGGTTGCTCCAGACAGATGTCTCTAAGGATCTTAATCACCCTCTTCCTCACACTTATACCCGTGTCCTGGAAAAAGAGGGGCAGAATTAATACATTTACATTTTAGTAATTTAGCAGAAGGTCTTATCCATAGCGACTTACAGTAATGAGTGCATACATTTTATGTACTTTTTCATACTGATCCCCCATGGGAATCAAAACCACAACCTTGACGTTGTCAGCGCCATGGTCTACCAACTGAGCCACACAGGACCCAGATGCTGATGCTAAGGCAACTTCCACCATATTTACACAATGTCACTCCAGGGTTACTTCCCCCTGCATTTTCTAATTTTTATTACAAGCGATCATAATATATATTATCCAAAATAAGTTAAACATGAAATATATGTCATATTAACAAAATGACAAATCGGAGTAACTCTTGTTGAGTAAAGCAGAAATTATAGGTTCTCATCGGCACTTCATTTACGTTTGAGAAGCCTGCAGTTCTCCAGCAGAGCCATAGGTGGCAGTGTGGAGAAAAGGATATTACCTTAAGTGAACTTTTACACTTGGAATGAACCCTCAGCTAGAGGTGGCAAGCTTCATCGGCCCAGTTCCAATTCTCACTGCTCTGTGTGAGCTGATGCCTTCTCATCCTCCTACAGCCCACAGAAAGGGCTCTGAGCCATGTTATCCTATCTGACAGCTTGTTTGAGTATTGCTCAAAAAGTTGCACTTCACAGCTGTGTTTAGGGTGAATATCCCGCTGTGACTCGGTCTCTGTGTATAAAGATGTGCGTTAGCCTGCTTGTTGAGGTGTGTATTATGGTGTGTGTTCGTTACCAGTATCCTCTCGATCAGCATGTCGTAGTACTGCTCTGTGAGCTGGGGTCTGCTCAGCACAAAACGCCCCAGCAGCTCCACAGCAGCCTCGCGTACACTGGTGGAGTTGTCCATCAGACGACCATGGACCCCACGCTGCATGTCCAACTGATGAGAGAAGGAGAGGATGAGGACTGAGGAAACACTTATGCACAGACAAAAAGGCTCTGAGCATATTTAGGTGCATCAGGTTTAATGTTGGGTAGAGCAGACTCACCCTGGCCAGAATACTGGGGTCTACAGCCACCACCTCAGACAAACACTTCATGGCTTTAGTTCTGACAGCTATGGCACTCTCCCCCAGCACTCTCAGGATCTGTTGAAGAGGAGCGAGAGAGGGATTATTTACAAACCATGCACCAAATTAACCACACTCTGGTTCACAACACACACGCATGGAGGAACTTAATCAAATCACTCTTGCATACTCTTACCTGTGTTAAATAAATATCGAAGCTCTGAGCGAATGGCCTCATAGAGGCCAAATATCTGACAATCAGGCAGGAGTCATCATAGTCCACAGTGTCAGAGTTCATCCTGTGGGGGAAGAGTGGAAGAGAAGAACGCATTTGAAAAAAAGAGACACAGGCAAACACTGAGGTTGAAGCGCTGACAGTGGGACAGTAAGGGTTGAGTCCTACCTCAGTGTGCTGAACTGCGAGGGCGCAGTCTTGATAATGTTGCGGAGGTACTTCTTGCGTGCCTCGGCTCTCTGCATGATCTCTCCGGTGGTCTCGATGTCCTTGGCGTGGTGCTGGCCTTCAGAAGAGTCCTCATCCCCTCGCTGGTTCTGAGACTTCATGGCCTTCTCCATCTCTGTCAAAGTGTCCCTGAACCACTGGGCAATGTAGAACTTCCTGGCAAACTGAAGGCAGCAGCAGAAATCAACAGTTACATCTCAAACCTGATATGTGAATAACGGCAATGGTGGAAAAAGTACCCAATTGTCATACTTGAGTAAAAGTAAAGATACCTTAATAGAAAACGACTCTAGTAAAAGTTAGTCACCCAGTAAAATACTACTTGATTAAAAGTCTAAAAGTATTTGGTTTTACATATACTTATCAAAAGTAAACGTAATTGCTAAAATATACTAGATATCGAAAGTAAAAGTGAAAGTATAAATCATTTCAAATTCCTAATATTAAAACCTCTTGACGCACGCCAAGGATAGGGGGCGCTACAGCGATTTTTGAAAAAAATACGTGCCCATTTTAAACGGCCTCCTACTCAAACTCAGAAGCTAGGATATGCATATAATTAGTAGATGTGGATAGAAAACACCCTAAAGTTTCTAAAACTGTTTGAATGGTGTCTGTGAGTATAACAGAACTCATATGGCAGTCAAAACCCCGAGACAGATCCTAACAGGAAGTGGAAATCTGATTTGCAGACTCAACTTCAGCACTTTGCCTATAAAACACATCGTGAGATTGGATTCATTGAGCACTTCCTATGGCTTCCACTAGATGTCCCCAGTCTTTACAAAGTGGTTTGAGTCTTCTACAG
This sequence comes from Salmo salar, assembly GCF_965601325.2. NCBI lineage: Eukaryota > Metazoa > Chordata > Actinopteri > Salmoniformes > Salmonidae > Salmo > Salmo salar. Next base: position 95,463,531 of record NC_138303.1, read on the forward strand.
TACAAACTGACCGAATGAGAGGCTGTGGAACGTGGTCATAGGGGGAGGGCCATTACCATTATGACGCGGACGCCGCTGGCTACCCTCCCCGTTCGAAACGTTTAGAAAGACAATGCAACCGTCCCCCTTGAATATTATTGAAGCCCTGGTTGAAAAAGGCCCTAAAGATTTATGTTATACAACGTTTGACATGTTTGAACGAACTTAAATATTTATTTTTTGCACTTTCGTGACGAGAAGTCTCGCGCACTACGGTACATTTTGAGTAGCCTTCGGAACGCGCTAACAAGAAGAATCTATTGGGACATAAATTATTAACTTTTTCGAACAAAACTATATTTGTTGTGGACCTGGAAGTGCCTTCTGATGAAGATAATCAAAGGTAAGGGAATATTTACAATAGTATTCAAGAGTAGATTTGATATTCGATTGTTCCAAGATGGCGCTGACCTGTATCGCTAGCCTATTTTTCTGAGTATAGCATCCCCTTTTATTGCAAAGTGTGATTTCCCAGTAAAGTTATTTTTGAATCAGGCAATGCGGGTGCTTTCACGAGATGTTAATCTATAATTCTTTGAATGACAATATTACATTTAAAAAATGTTTTCGAATAGTAATTTAGTAAATTGTAGTGCTGATTCACCGGATGCATTTGAGGGAAAATAGTTTCTCAACGTCACGCGCCGATGTAAAATGCTGTTTTTATATATAAATATGAACTTTATCGAACAAAAGAATGCATGTATTGTGTAACATGATGTCCTAGGAGTGTCATCTGATGAAGATTGTCAAAGGTTAGTGCTGCATTTAGCTGTTTTTTGGTTATTTGTGATGCATGTGGTTGGTCGGAAAATGGCTATGTGGCTACTTTGACGATATACTCCTCAAACATAATCTAATGTTTTGCTTTTGCTGTAAAGCCTTTTTGAAATCGGACAACGTGGTTTCGATTCAGGATCTATAAAACGATATAAAATAGTCCTATATTTGAGAATACATTTTTTTTTTTTTTTTTGCTATGGTTCGGTTATGAATATGGCGATATGATTTTTCGCTGGATGTTGATCCCGCATGCCGAACGAGCGCTTCAAGAGTTAACCTCTATGGGCTAGGTGGGACGCTAGCGTGCCACCCGTGGTGCACTCCATCAACAGCAGGTGCATTTCAAGAGCGGCAAATTTGAATCCAAATAATTGTCAAAATTCAAATTTTTCAAACATACAACTATTTTACACCCTTTGAAAGATAAACATCTCCTTAATCTAACCACGTTTTACGATTTCAAAAAGGTTTTACGGCGAAAGCATAAATTTAGAGTATGTTAGGACAGTACATTTACAAGAGTTGTGTGTAATGTTTTGTCAATTCAAAGACAGGGTCACCAAAACCATAAAACCAGCTAAAATGATGCACTAACCTTTTACAATCTCCATCAGATGACACTCCTAGGACATTATGTTAGACAATGCATGCATTTTTAGTTCTATCAAGTTCATATTTATATCCAAAAACAGCGTTTTACTATGGCATTGATGTTGAGGAAATCGTTTCCCTCCAATAACCGGCAGTCAAGTCAGCGTCACAAATTAAATAATTAAAATTAGAAAACATTGGTAAAATATTATATTGTCATTTAAAGAATTATAGATTTACATCTCTTGAACGCAATCAACTTGCCAGATTTAAAAATAACCTTACTGGGAAATCACACTTTGCAATAATCTGAGCACTGCGCCCAGAAAAATACGCGTTGCGATACAGACTAGACGTCATGTTGGGGAGATCTAAAATCGAAAATACTATGTAAATAATCCATTACCTTTGATTCTCTTCATCAGATGTCACTTCCAGGTATCACAGGTCCATAACGAATGTAGTTTTGTTCAAAAAAGCTCATCATTTATGTCCAAAAATCTCCGTCTTGTTAGCACATGATCTAAGCCAGCCGGACTTCTCGTCATGAACGAGGGGAAAAAATATATTTACGTTCGTTCAAACATGTCAAACGTTGTATAGCATAAATCATTAGGGCCTTTTTTAACCAGAACATGAATAATATTCAAGGTGGACGAATGCATACTCTTTTATAACGTATTGGAACGAGGGTACCCAACATGAACTCGCGCGCCAGGTGTCTAATGGGCCATCATCGTTCCATGGCTCTTGTTCGGTCAGATCTCCCTCCAGAAGACTCAAAACACTTTGTAAAGGCTGGTGACATCTAGTGGAAGCAATAGGAAGTGCCAAAATATTCCTCAGCCCCTGTGTTTTTCAATGGGATAGGTTTAAAGGTAATACAACACATCAGGTATCCACTTCCTGTCAGAAAATGTCTCAGGGTTTTGCCTGCCAAATGAGTTCTGTTATACTCACAGACACCATTCAAACAGTTTTAGAAAATTTAGGGTGTTTTCTATCCATATGTAATAAGTATATGCATATTCTAGTTACTGGGTAGGAGTGGTAACCAGATTAAATCGGGTATGTTTTTTTATCCAGCCGTGTCAATACTGCCCCCTAGCCCTAACAGGTTAAGCAAACCAGACGGCACAATTTTCTTGTTTTTTTTTAATTTACGGATAGCCAGGGGCATGATCCAACACTCGGACATAATTTACAAACAAAGCATGTGTGTTTAGTGAGTCCGCCAGATCAGAGGCAGTAGGGATGACCAGGGATCTCTTGATAAGTGTGTGAATGGACCCTTTTTCGGTACTTTGGGGTGTCAGAGTAGATGTATGGAGTAAAAAGTACATTATTTCCTTTAAGAATGGAGTGAAGTAAAAGTAGTCAAAAATATAAATAGTAAATTACAGATACCCCAAAAAACGACTTAAGTAGTGCTTTCAAGTATTTTTCCTTGGCTAAATACTTTACACCACTGAATATAGTGTAGCTATAATTACAGTATTTTCAGAAAATACACTCACAACTAGAGATGGATCCGTCTCTGCGTTCTCATCCATGTAGTCCAACAGGGCCTTCTGCAGCTGCTGTGTCTCATCATTGCCTTGAGTCTAGGTTGTTAACAAAACAGCAACAACATTGTGTTAGCATTTTTCTGTGTATATCTTGAATGACAGTTGACTTTGAGGATTGTTATGGTCAGACTGAACGCCTAGCTACCTCTCTGAGGATGCGGTCGATGGAGCGCTGGTCCATCTTGCTGGTGACGCCGTCTTTGCGCAGGCGGGCAGCGACGGTGCCCAGGTAGTCTAGCGATGCCACCCTCAGAGCCATCTCTGTCTGCTTATTGCTAAACTGATGCACCTGGAACAGAGGATAGGGAGAAGAGTGTCATTCAGGCTGCTTTTTCTTTCCACAACAGCAAATAACCCCACTCACCAGAGGAGTCCCATGTGCTTTTATCAATAGCTCTACTGCTGACCAATAACTGATTGGTTTAGCTATGACGGATGGACTCACCAGCAGACGACCCAGCAGACTGAGGAGAAGCTCAGCAGCTGGCCACTCTGGTTTGTTCACCGTAGACAGCAGGTCCTGGACAAAGTTTTCAAACAGTGGGCGATAGTCCTCCTCTCCCTGCTTACTGCCACACCTGAAACACAGACAGAGGAACACAGAGGTTTGGTCAAAGAGGTAACAGTATCATAAAGAGACATCTTACACCATTTTCTATTAACAGTTCTAATCTAGTTTGATTGTGAAATAATGAAAGGCTGTTTAGAGAGATCATCTTACTTCTTTAGGAAGACGGACAGGAAGTTCTGAGCTGCTCGCATTGCCGTCTCATAAGAGTTCGTGATCAGGACATCTTGGTCCACCTTGAAAAGAGCAAGCAATTGTGAATAAAAGTATTTGGTCAAGATGTCCATCAGATGATTCCTAGCCCAGTCGGCATGGCCATCCCTAACATACCTTCTTATCATACTCGTCGTGGCTGTCCCTGTTGTTCGGGAGGTGCACCACACATTGGATAAGCTGAAGCACCAGAGCTGTTACCATCTGGATGTACATGGGCTCCCCATCCTTATCACTGCTGTTCAGCCTAGGGACACACATATAGACAAATACACATACAGACAACCTCAATTGCACTCCACACTGCACCCCCACCTAGATAAGAGGAATACCTATGTGAGAATGCTGTTCAGCTAAGCGTTCAACACCATTGTCTCCTCTCAGCTCATCACCAAGCTTAGGATCCTGGGACTGAACACCTCCCTATGCAGCTGGATCCTGGACTTCCTGATAGGCCGACCCCAGGTGGTGAGGGATAGGCTGACCCTCAACATGGGGGCCCCACAGGGGTGTGTGCTTAGTAAAATCAAATGTATTTGTCACATGTGCCGAATACAACAGTGAAATGCTTACTTACAAGCCCTTAACCAACAATGCGGTTTTAAGAGAGTTAAGAAAATATTTACTAAATAAACTAAAGTAAAACATTTAATGACATTTTAAAATGTAACACTATAATATAACAATAATGAGGCTATATACAGGGGGTACCAGTACCGAGTCAATGTGCGGGGATACAGGTTAGTCGAGGTAATTTGTACATGTAGGTAGGGGGTAATATTAAAAAGTGAATAGCAGCAGTGTAAAAACAAAGTGTGTGTGGGGGGGGGGGGGGGGTCAATGCAAATAGTCCCGGTGGCCATTTGATTAATTGTTCAGCAGTCTTATGGTTTGGTGGTAGAAGCTGTTAAGGATCCTTTTGGACCTAGATTTGGCGCTCCGGTACTACTTGCCATGCGGTAGCAGAGAGAACAGTCTATGACTATGGTTGACTGGAGTCTTTGACAATCCTTTGGGCCTTCCTCTGACACCGCCTAGTATATAGGTCCTGGATGGCAGGAATCTTGGCCCCAGTAATGTACTGGGCCATACGCACTACCCTCTGCAGCGACTTACGGTTGGAGGCCGAGCAGTTTCCATACCAGGCGGTGATGCAACCGGTCAGGATGCTCTCAATGGTGCAGCTGTAGAACTTTTTGAGGTATCTGGGGACCCATGTCAAATCTTTTCAGTCTCCTGAGGGGGAAAAGGAGTTGTCGTGCCCTCTTCACGACTTTCTTGGTGTGTTCGGACCATGATAGTTTGTTGGTGATGTGGACACCAAGGAACTTGAAACGCTTGACCCGCTCCACTCAGCACCGATGTGAATGGGGACGTGTTCGGCCCTCCTTTTCCTGTAGTCCACATGGTGGCATAGTGGTGTCTGCATCATATTATGGGTATGTAATCATTAAGGTGTGGGGAGTTTTTCAAGGAAAAAATAAATAGAATGGCGCTAAGAACAGCTTTCCACAAGACACTGGAAGATGAAGTCACCTTTCAGCAGGAAAATAACATAAAACACGGGGCCAAATCTACACAAAGTCGCTTACCAAGAAGACTGTGAATGTTCCAGAGTGGCCGAATTACAGTTTTGAAATCTATATTAACATCTATGCCAAGACCTGAAAAAAAAACAACGATGTTTTTGTCTTTTGAGGTTCTAGTCATGAAATCTATGCAGCCTACTCAATCACTTTTTATAGCTACTGTTTACAGGCCTCCTGAGCCATATACAGCGTTCCTCACTGAGTTCCCTGAATTCCTATCGGACATTGTAGTCACAGCAAATAATATTCTAATTTTTGGTGACTTTAATATTCACATGGAAAAGTCCACAGACCCACTCCAAAAGGCTTTCGGAGCCATCATCAACTCAGTGGGTTTTGTCCAACATGTCTCTGGATCTACTCACTGCCACAGTCATACTCTGGACCTAGTTTTGTCCCGTGAAATAAATGTTGTGGATCTTAATGTTTTTCCTCATAGTCCTGGACTATCGGACTACCATTTTATTACGTTTGCAATCGCAACAAATAATCTGCTCAGACCCCAACCAAGGAGCATCAAATTTCGTGCTATAAATTCTCAGACAACCCAAAGATTCCTTGATGCCCTTCCAGACTCCCTCTGCCTACCCAAGGACATCAGAGGACAAAAATCAGTTAACCACCAAACTGAGGAACTCAATTTAACTTTGCGAAATACCCTAGATGCAGTTCCACCCCTAAAAACAAAAAACATTTGTCATAAAAAACTAGATCCCTGGTATACAGAAAATACACGAGCTCTGAAGCAAGCTTCCAGAAAATTGGAACGGAAATGGTGCCACACCAAACTGGAAGTCTTCCGACTAGCTTGGAAAGACAGTACCGTGCAGTATCGAAGAGCCCTCACTGCTGCTCGATCATCCTATTTTTCCAACTTAATTAAGGAAAATAAGAACAATCCGAAATTTATTTTTGATACTGTCGCAAAGCTAACTAAAAAGCAGCATTCCCCAAGAGAGGATGGCTTTCACTTCAGTAGTAATAAATTCATGAACTTCTTTGAGGAAAAGATCATGATCATTAGAAAGCAAATTACGGACTCCTCTTTAAATCTGCGCATTCCTCCAAAGCTCCGTTGTCCTGAGTCTGCACAACTCTGCCAGGACCTAGGATCAAGGGAGACACTAAAGTGTTTTAGTACTATATCTCTTGACACAATGATGAAAATAATCATGACCTCTAAACCTTCAAGCTGCATACTGGACCCTATTCCAACTAAACTACTGAAAGAGCTGCTTCCTGTGCTTGGCCCTCCTATGTTGAACATAATAAACGGCTCTCTATCCACCGGATGTGTACCAAACTCACTAAAAGTGGCAGTAATAAAGCCTCTCTTGAAAAAGCCAAACCTTGACCCAGAAAATATAAAAAACTATCGGCCTATATCCAATCTTCCATTCCTCTCAATTTTTTTTGAAAAAGCTGTTGCGCAGCAACTCACTGCCTTCCTGAAGACAAACAATGTATACGAAACGCTTCAGTCTGGTTTTAGACCCCATCATAGCACTGAGACTGCACTTGTGAAGGTGGTAAATGACCTTTTAATGACGTCAGACCGAGGCTCTGCATCTGTCCTCGTGCTCCTAGATCTTAGTGCCGCTTTTGATACCATCGATCACCACATTCTTTTGGAGAGATTGGAAACCCAAATTGGTCTACACAGACAAGTTCTGGCCTGGTTTAGACCTTATCTGTCGGAACGATATCAGTTTGTCTCTGTGAATGGTTTGTCCTCTGACAAATCAACTGTAAATTTCAGTGTTCCTCAAGGTTCCGTTTTAGGACCACTATTTTTTTCACTATATATTTTACCTCTTGGGGATGTCATTCGAAAACATAATGTTAAATTTCACTGCTATGTGGATGACACACAGCTGTACATTTCAATGAAACATGGTGAAGCCCCAAAATTGCCCTCGCTAGAAGCCTGTGTTTGAGACATAAGGAAGTGGATGGCTGCAAACTTTCTACTTTTAAACTCGGACAAAACAGAGATGCTTGTTCTAGGTCCCAAGAAACAAAGAGATCTTCTGTTAAATCTGACAATTAATCTTGATGGTTGTACAGTCTTCTCAAATAAAACTGTGAAGGACCTCGGCGTTACTCTGGACCCTGATCTCTCTTTTGAAGAACATATCAAGACTGTTTCAAGGTCATCTTTTTTCCATCTACGTAACATTGCAAAAATCAGAAACTTTTTGTCCACAAATGATGCAGAAAAATTAATCCATGCTTTTGTTACTTCTAGGTTGGACTACTGCAATGCTCTACTTTCCGGCTACCCGAATAAAGCACTAAATAAACTTCCGTTAGTGCTAAATACGGCTGCTAGAATCCTGACTAGAACCAAAAAATGTGATCATATTACTCCAGTGCTAGTCTCCCTACACTGGCTTCCTGTTAAGGCAAGGGCTGATTTCAAGGTTTTACTGCTAACCTACAAAGCATTACATGGGCTTGCTCCTACCTATCTTTCCGATTTGGTCCTGCCGTACATACCTACACGTATGCTACGGTCACAAGACACAGGCCTCCTAATTGTCCCTTGAATTTCTAAGGAAACAGCTGGAGGCAGGGCTTTCTCTCCTATATATCTCTATTTTTATGGAATGGTCTGCCTACCCATGTGAGAGATGCAGACTCGGTCTCAACCTTTAAGTCTTTACTGAAGACTCATCTCTTCAGTGGGTCCTATGATTGAGTGTAGTCTGGCCCAGGAGTGTGAAGGTGAACGGAAAGGCTCTGGAGCAACGAACCGCCCTTGCTGTCTCTGCCTGGCCGGTTCCCCTCTCCACTGGGATTCTCTGCCTCTACCCTATTACAGGGGCTGAGTCACTGGCTTATTGGTGTTCTTCCATGCGGTCCCTAGGAGGGGTGCGTCACTTCAGTGGGTTGAGTCACTGACGTGGTCTTCCTGTCTGGGTTGGCGCCCCCCCCCCCTGGGTTGTGCCGTGGCGGAGATCTTTGTGGGCTATACTCGGCCTTGTCTCAGGATGGTAAGTTGGTGGTTGAAGATATCCCTCTAGTGGTGTGGGGGCTGTGCTTTGGCAAAGTGGGTGGGGTTATATCCTTCCTGTTTGGCCCTGTCCGGGGGTATCATCGGATGGGGTCACAGTGTCTCCTGACCCCTCCTGTCTCAGCCTCCAGTATTTATGCTGCAGTAGTTTATGTGTCGGGGGGCTAGGGTCAGTCTGTTATATCTGGAGTATTTCTCCTGTCTTATCCGGTGTCCTATGTGAATTTAAGTATGCTCTCTAATTCTCTCTTTCTCTCTTTCTTTCTTTCTTTCTCTCTCTCTGAGGACCTGAGCCCTAGGACCATGCCTCAGGACTACCTGACATGATGACTCCTTGCTGTCCTCAGTCCACCTGGCCGTGCTGCTGCTCTAGTTTCAACTGTTCTGCCTGCGGCTATAGAACCCTGACCTGTTCACCGGACGTGCTACCTGTCCCAGACCTGCTGTTTTCAACTCCCTAGAGACAGCAGGAGCGGTAGAGATACTCTCAATGATCGGCTATGAAAAGCCAACTGACATTTACTCTTGAGGTGCTGACTTGTTGCACCCTCGACAACTATTGTGATTATTATTATTTGACCATGCTGGTCATTTATGAACATTTGAACATCTTGGCCATGTTCTGTTATAATCTCCACCCGGCACAGCCAGAAGAGGACTGGCCACCCCTCATAGCCTGGTTCCTCTCTAGGTTTCTTCCTAGGTTTTGGCCTTTCTAGGGAGTTTTTCCTAGCCACCGTGCTTCTACACCTGCATTGCTTGCTGTTTGGGGTTTTAAGCTGGGTTTCTGTACAGCACTTTGAGATATCAGCTGATGTAAGAAGGGCTATATAAATACATTTGATTTGAAAATGGCTGTCTAGCAATGATTAACAACCAATTTGACAGAGCTTGAAGAATTTTAAAAAGAATAATGGGCAAATGTTGCACAATCCAGGTGTGGAAAGCTATTAGAGACCTACCCAGAAAAACTCACAGATGTAATTGCTGCCAAAGGTGCTTCTACAAAGTACTGTCTCAGGGGTGTGAATACTTATGTAAATGAGATATTTCTGTATTTCATTTTCAATAAATTTGCACCAATTTTTTTTATTTCACTTTGTCATTATGGGGTATTGTGTGTAGATGGGTGAGATATAGCGCGTTCTTGTTCTACCTTATGTTATTTTTAGTGCTACATCGATATTGATTACGGCATTGTTCGGTTTAGAGCTAGCAAGAAAGGCATTTCACACTCCTTGGGCAGGTGACATTAAAACCTGAAACTAGATAAACATTCTGAAAAGAACAAGAAAATGGTTTCATAACATTATTAGCATTTCTGAAATTCTCCTTGAGAACTCCTGATTTGTGTGGTCTCTCGTGGCACATGTTCTCTGTCGGTGCAGTTACCTAAAGTTCCTGAGGCTGCGTTTGCTGGTGGGTAGTCTGGCCAGAGAGGTGAAGATCTCTTCCAGGATGAGCTGCCTGTGTTTTTCATAGCGAGAGAACACCTGGGGGGGGGGGTCCAGAGGAAAGGCTCATCATTAGAGTTACCCTGACATTGCAATACATAATACATACAGTCGTGGCCAAAAGTTTTGAGAATGAGACAAATATTAATTTCCACAAAGTTTGCTGCTTCAGTGTCTTTAGATATTTTTGTCAGATGTTACTATGGAATACTGAAGTATAATTACAAGCATTTCATAAGTGTCAAAGGCTTTTATTGACAATTACATGAAGTTGATGCAAAGAGTCAATATTTGCAGTGTTGACCCTTCTTTTTCAAGACCTCTGCAATCCGGCCTGGCATGCTGTCAATTAACTTCTGGGCCACATCCTGACTGATGGCAGCCCATTCTTGCATAATCAATGCTTGGAATTTGTCAGAATTTGTGGGATTTTGTTGCCCGCCTCTTGAGGATTGACCACAAGTTCTCAATGGGATTAAGGTCTGGGGAGTTTCCTGGCCATGGACCCAAAATGTCGATGTTTTGTTCCCCGAGCCACTTAGTTATCACTTTTGCCTCTAGGCAAGGTGCTCCATCATGCTGGAAAAGGCATTGTTCATCACCAAACTATTCCTGGATGGTTGGGAGAAGTTGCTCTCGGAGGATGTGTTGGTACCATTCTTTATTCATGGATGTGTTCTTAGGCAAAATTGTGAATGAGCCCACTCCCTTGGCTGAGAAGCAACCCCACACATGAATGGTCTCAGGATGCTTTACTGTTGGCATGACACAGGACTGATGGTAGCGCTCACCTTGTCTTCTCCGGACAAGCTTTTTTCCGGATGTCCAAAACAATTGGAAAGGGGATTCATCAGAGAAAATGACTTTACCCCAGTCCTCAGCAGCCCAATCCCTGTACCTTTTGCAGAATATTAGACCGTGGTGCTTGCCTACGGAGCTGTGAGGGGAACGGCACCCCCGTACCTTCAGGCTCTGATCAGGCCCTACACCCAAACAAGGGCACTCCGTTCATCCACCTCTGGCCTGCTCGCCTCCCTACCTCTGAGGAAGCACAGTTCCCGCTCAGCCCAGTCAAAACTGTTCGCTGCTCTGGCACCCCAATGGTGGAACAAGCTCCCTCACGACGCCAGGACAGCGGAGTCAATCACCACCTTCCGGAGACACCTGAAACCCCACCTCTTCAAGGAATTCCTGGGATAGGATAAAGTAATCCTTCTAACCCCCCCCTTAAAAGATTTAGATGCACTTTTGTAAAGTGGTTGTTCCACTGGATACTATAAGGTGAATGCACCAATTTGTAAGTCGCTCTGGATAAGAGCGTCTGCTAAATGACTTAAATGTAAATTAGTCTGTCCCTGATGTTTTTCCTGGAGAGAAGTGGCTTCTTTGCTGCCATTCTTGACACCAGGCCATCCTCCAAAAGTCTCCGCCTCACTGTGCGTGCAGATGCTGCCATTCCTGAGCAAGCTCTGTACTGGTGGTGCACCGATCCCGCAGCTGAATCAACTTTAGGAGACGGTCCTGGCGCTTGCTGGACTCTTGGGCGCCCTGAAGCCTTCTTCACGACAATTGAACCGCTCTCCTTGAAGTTCTTGATGATCCGATAAATGGTTAACTTAGGTGCAATCTGGCAGCAATATCCTTGCCCGTGAAGCCCTTATTTAATTGCAAAGAGTGACTTTGCAATTAATTGCAATTCATCTGCTCACTCTTCATAACATTCTGGAGTATATGCAAATTGCCATCATACAAACTGAGGCAGCAGACTTTGTGAAAATTAATATTTGTGTCATTCTCAAAACTTTTGGCAACGACTATACACAAACGGAATATAGTGTATTCTCGAACAAATCCAGAACTCCATGGGAACCCAGGTTTGAGGCACCACATCAAGAGCAACCCTGGCACTGCTATACAAGGGATGTATGTAATGGAAGCACAATAAAAGGAAATATATTCTAGAACAAAGGCAGAACTCCATGGAAACCCTGGTTTGGATTCTTACCGCAGTCACTAGTTTGATGGCACACAGCTGTAGCTCACTGACACTCTCCACAAAGAATGGAGTGATGCCCATGGAGGAGACCTGAGGGAAGGAGAGTGAGAAGAGTTATAAGGTAAGCAAGCAGAGGTCAGAAATCATGACCCCCAGGGATAGCACTAGGAGCGGAGTCTCACCTGCAGGATGGTGGTGTCAGTCAACAGCTGTATCTCCAGGAGCTCAGAGATGTTGCTGACGATGTCACACACCTTGTTGTAGAGCATGATGATCACCCTTTGCTTGTGTGTGGAGCTTTTGGCTCTCTTAGCCCTGGAGCTCAGCAAGCCACCTGGGTGAGAGGGGAGAAGAAAGACAATTAATAAAAGTTGATAAAAAATGAAGAGCAGAGACCCTTTCCTTAGTCAGTCATGGCAGGGATATGCATAACAGTGGCCCAGGTAGTTCCGAGTGGACCACACTGTCTTGTATGTACACACCGTGTACATACTTCACATGAACCTTCTTTCAAATGTTCTGGGTGCTCTGGTCTTGAACAAAGCACCGTCAAACTCAAAGTTTAACAGAGTGTATGAAGACTGTGACTGGACATTTATGTAGCCAGTTCTCACCACATTATGTTAAATGGGTTTGTTCCAATTGATTTTGATAGTAAGGTGGGGTTAGGGTGCTGACCTCCGTGAGGGTCCACTCTGTAGACAGGGTCATACTGAGGGTAGAGGGTGTTTTGCAGGTGAAACTTGGTGTACTGCAGCACCCTCTCAATCACATCCTCGATGTACACCGCCTTGGGCATGCGGGCCGACGTCATGATGTTGAGGGCAGTCAGACAGGCGTCAGCTGACTTTGTCACGCGCTCCATGATGAGGTCACGCCACAGTCGCTCCTCGTCTTCTGCGTCTGCGTCCTATTGGACAGAGAGAGAAGATGTTCAGACATGTGGAACTTCTCAATGGAACATGCTTCTTAGGCCAGAAGACTAAATCTGGGTCTGGGAAACCATATGTGGGGACAACTTACATGGTTCATCAGTGTGGAGAGTTTGGACCCGTCCTGAATGTTTTTCTCCAGGATGTTCAGGACCTTCACCAACTTACCAGATGAAAGCTACGGATGAGACAGATGAGAAAAATATAACAGAATGCCAAAAAGATTGACATCAACCTGCATCGTGTTCCCCTTTGTTACCCTGAAGGTGATGCCCATGGCCTTGATCTTAGCAGATTCGCTGGCCAGTTCACTCAGCTGGTGTTTCCCCAGCAGAAGCTCCTGTGGGATCTCATCGTCATCTGTTGACGAGAGTTGTGGAGTTACAGTTGGCAGTTCTGTCACCGTCATTTATAACTGAGCATTACTATGGCTGATATCAAATTACATTTGAAAAGAAATCAAACAATCACAATGTTATCTTTCCCATTCTTGGTAGAAATGTCATTCAAACCTCTGAAGAAAATTGAAAATAAATAAATATGTAAAGTAGATAATGAATAATGCATACCCATGGCATTGAAGTCAATGTCCTCCAAGCTCTCCAGAATGTTGTCCACACTGGCTGAGAACCTCTTGAACGTGGAGGAGTCCATCAGTTCTGTTGAGTAAACAACACAGAGAAAGTGAAGCGCTTATGAGACCAAAGACATACAACAAAGACATTACTGAATTTAGAGTGAAATTACCTTCTGCTGTCAGCTTGGGCTCGTATGCCTTTCTTTTCTTCTGTTTCTCCTTCTTCTTCATCTTTCTGACAACTGGACAGGATTGATACATGTTAGGACAATGACATTGGACAGCAACACTTATCTAGTGAAATATTACTACTACTCATCCTCAGCATTTTACCCTGTATCTAATGCACAGGTATACCATGCTGGTGTATGCTTTATTTAGTACCTTCAGAAAGTATTCATACCCTTTGAGTTATTCCAAATTTTGCTGTGTTACAGCCTGAACTCAAAACGGATGAAATATAATTTTTTTCTAACCAAATACCTTTTTGCAAATGTAGAGAAAAAATGAAATACAGAAATATCTCATTTACATAGGTATTCACACGCCTGAGTCAATGCATGTTCCACCTTTGGCAGCGATTACAGCTGTGAGTCTTTCTGGGTAAGTGTCTAAGAGCGTTGCACACCTGGATTGTACAAGATTTGCACATTATTCTCTTAAAAATCCTTCCAGCTCTGTCAAGTTGGTTGTTGATAATTGCTAGACAGCCATTTTCAAGTCTTGTCATATATTTTCAAACCGATTTAAGTCAAAACTGTAACTAGGCCACTCAGTAACATTCAATGTTGTCGTGCTAAGCAACCATTGTATATTTGGCCTTGTGTTTTAGGTTATTGTCCTGCTGAAAGGTACATTTGTCTCCCAGTGTCTGTTGGAAAGCTGACTTAACCAGGTTTTCCTCTAGGATTTTGACTGTGCTCTATGTCGTTTCTTTTTATCACAAAAATAAAAACTCCCTAGTCCTTGGTGATGACAAGCATATCCATAACATAATGCAGCCACCACCATGCTTGATAGAGTGATACTCAGTGATGTTGTGTTGATTTGCCACAAACATAACGCTTTGTTTTCAGGACATAAATGTAATTTCTTTGCCACATTTTGCAGCCTTACTTCAAACAGGATGCATGTTTTGGAATATTTTTTTATTCTGTACAGGGACCTTACAGATAATTGTATATATATGTGTGGGGTACAGAGATGAGGTAGCCATTCAAATCATGTTAAACACCATTATATCCCATGCAACTTATTGTGATGTGTTAAGCAACATTTTTACTCCTGAACTTATTTAGGCATTCCATCAATAACAAAGGCGTTGAATACATAATTGACTCAAGACATTTCAGCTTTCTCTTTTTTATTAATTTGTAAAATATTCTTAAAACAGAATTCTACTTTGACATGGGGTATTATGTGTAGGCCAGTGACACACAATCTCAATTCAATCCATTTTAAATTCAGACTAACACAATTACATTTTAATACTTTCTTAAGGCACTGTATGTATGTATTGCTACATTACAGCCTTATTCTAAAATGGATGAAATGAAATGTTTTCCTCATCAATCTACACACAATACCCCATAACGACAAAGCTATTATTTTGATATTTTTGGGGAAAATGTATATATAATCAAAAACAGAAATACATTATTTACATACTTATTCAGACCCTTTGCTATGAAACTCGAAATTGAACTCAGGTGCATCATGTTCTCATTGTTTTTAAAACTTGATTGGAGTCCACCTGCGATAAATTCAATTGATTGGACGTGATTTGAAAAAGGCACACACCTGCCTATATAAGATCCCACAGTTAACAGTGCATGTCAGAGCAAGAACCAATGAATTGTCTGTAGAGCTCCAAGACAGGATTGTGTCAAGGCACAAATCTGGGGAAAGGGACCAAAACATTTCTGCAGCATTGAAGGTCCCCAAGAACACAGTGGCCTCCATCATTCTTAAATGGAAGAAGTTTGGAACCATCAAGACTCTTATTAGAGCTGGCCGCCCGGCCAAACTGAGCAATCGGGGGAGAAGGGCCTTGGTCAGGGAGGGGACAAGAACCCAATGATCACTCTGACAGAGCTCAAGAGTTCCCTCTGTGGAGATGGGAGACCTTCCAGAAGGACAACCATCTCTGCAGCACTCCACCAGTCAGGCCTTTATGGTTGTGGCAATACGGAAGCCACTCCTCAGTAAAAGGCACATGACAGCCCGCTTGGAGTTTGCCAAAAGGCACCTAAAGGACTTTCAGACCATGAGAAACAAGATTCTCTAGTCTGATAAAAAAAAAATTAAACTCTTTGGCCTGAATGCCAAGCGTCACGTCTGGAGAAAACCTGGCACCATTCCTACGGTGAAACATGGTGGTGGCAGCATTCCGGCTGTGGGGATGTTTTTCAGCAGCAGGGTTGGGGAGACTAGTCAGGATCGAGGGAAAGATGAACGGAGCAAAGTACAGAAAGACCTTTGATGAACCTCCTCCAGAGCGCTCAGGACATCAGACTGGGGCGAAGGTTCACCTTCCAACGGAACAACGACCCTAAGCACACAGCCAACCTGACAGAGCTTGAGAGGATCTGCAGAGAAGAATCGGAAAAACTCCCCAAATACAGGTGTGCCAAACTCGAAGCTGTAATCTCTGCCAAAGGTGTTTCAACAAAGTACTGAGTAAAGGGTCTGAACACTTACGGAAATGTGAAATCAGTTTTTTTTTATTTTTTATATTATATAAATTTGCAAGAATGTCTAAACCTGTTTTTGCTTTTTCATTATGGGGTATTGTGTCTAGATCGAAGCGGGAAAAAAAACAATTTAATCAATTTCAGAATAAGATTGTAATGTACAAAATGTGGAAAAAGTCAAGAGGTCTGAATACTTTCCGAATGCACTGTATGTATGTATGTGAGAGAGAGAGAGAGAGACAGAGAGAGAGAGAGAGAGAGAGAGAGTGGAAAAGATAACCATCGATGCTCATGATGGATGGTCAGTCAAAGAGTGCCAGACTTACGGTCACTCATGCTGGGCGGTGGGGATTCATCGTCTGAATCCTCTGGGCTGCGTTCACGGTGGCGGCTGCCGGACCCCCTGCGCCCTGAGCCTCTCCTCTCTCGCTCATCAGGCTCCCATGTCTTTTCCCGCTCCTTCTTGTGACGCTTCCGCGTAGCTGCAGGAAGAGAGAGAGAAGGAGCAACAAGTTAAAGGATGAAGCTTTGATCATAAACACCAGGGGTTTGTTATCAACCATTAGCCCGCCCCCAACTACTGGGATTGGAATGAACATCGTTTTGGATATGACTGTGCAAAAAAAAAAAGCTATATGTTTGGTACTTACACTCCGTCACAGAGTCGTCGTCGTCATCGTCATCATCTGAGTTGACCTCGGCGTACTTGGGCTTCTCCTTGATAGTGCTGCGCTTGCGTTTGTTCATCTTCACCCTCTCACACAGTGGCATGGTGGACTCTATCTCAGCAATCAGATGAGGAGGCAGTTCTTTCAACACTGATTCATCAAGACCTCAGAGCGAGGTCACCCAGTCATCTATTAGCCCTTGTACGAAAGGGCTAATTACACTAACAATGACACATTATGTGCCACAACTAAAACCAATAGTGTCTTGTATTCAGGATCATTAGCAAGGCCTCATAACCATAGCAAATAAACCCCGCAAAAAATCGGAATCCTTTCAAGGAGAGTAAAATACAGAACCTTATTCTGTGCTGCTAGTGGATCAATGTGCAAAGTAATTAGAACTCTCAAAGTTCTCAAAGCAATAAATCAAAAACACATGTCAACACAGGTTACCATAGCTAAACCTTAAGTTCACCCAAACAACAAGCTGACCCAGTCTGTCATGCAGACAGCAGGATGTCTCCTCTTACCTTTCTCAGAGATCCAATGAGAGGTTCTGCTCTTGGAGGACTTGGAGCTGCGTGCGCTTCTATCTTTCCTCTCCCTGATGATTTTCTGCACCTCGTCGATGCTGAGTTTCTGCAGCACCACAACCGGTTTGGCTGCTGTCTTCATCTTCTCTACCAGCCCCAGTCGCTCCAGCTTGACCCGGGGCTCCTTCCAGCCCTCCACTACAGAACCCAGACCAGGCTTCCTCATCTCAGCTGCCAACACATGCCCATCCTTATCCCGCTTCACTTTGGGAATCACAAAGTTCTTAAAGCCTCCAGACTTTACGCCCCCCAGCAGGTAAGCAGGGAACTCCTGCTTGTTTTCAACAGGTTGCTGCTTAGAGTCCTGTCGGTTCCTGCTGCCGTCCCCACTCCTCCTCTCCTCCCCGCTCCTCCTCTCCTCTTTATTGGGGGATTTGAGGTTGGGGCCTGGCCGGTCAGTTCTCTGGCGCCCACTGTGGTCCACCCCCCCTCGGCCTTCCTGCTTAACCCGCGGGCTCTCTGGCCTGGAGCGCTGCTCTGGAGATCTTCGGTCCCGTGGATCCCCTGCCTCTGTCCTGTGTTTCCTCTCCCTGTCTTTATCCCCCCGCTCCCTGTCTCTGTCCCGTCCATGTTTGGAGTCATGTTCCCCCCTGCTGGATTTGCTGGGGGTCTCTGGCCTGCGGATGCGGGATGGGTCACTGTCCCGGGACCTGTCCTCCCTGTGACCAGAGTCTGAGCGACCCTCGTGCCGTTGTCGTGGCTTGTCAGGCATCCTGGCGTCAGGGCGGGCCTTGCTGATGTCAGGTTTGCCATCGTGTCGATGTTTGGACGAGTCTCGTCTGTTTTCGTGCTTGTGTTTGGGGGTCTCTGGGCGGACGTCGGGGCCCAGCTTCTTGGGGGTGTCGGCACGCTGCTTGATGACCTCTGGCCGGACGTCTGCAGTCTGTAGTGTGTCTCCTTCTGTCTTGGAGTTTAGCCGCAGGACTCCAGTGGAGTCGGGGCCGTCCCCAGGACACAGGCGTTCCTCAGGCCAGCTCCTCAGGGCAGGGGTGTGGGTGCCTATGTTTACCTCTGGCTGCCCGTCAGCTCTACCTGCTTGCTGCAGGTCGATGCTGACCATTAGGGCAGGCCGGCTCGCACCATTACTGGCAGCACTAGCCTCCTGGGGTGCCAGCTTGCTGCCAGCATTGCCCCCTCCCACGCCAGGTTGAGTTGCCCCCGCTGTACCTCCAGCTCCAGGCTCTTGGGGATACGAGTCCTGCTTCCGCTTCTTCAGTGGCTTGTCTGCAGTGAGGAAACCATTGCTCAGAAAAGATCCTGACACATTACTTATTTTTATCAGCAAGTTATTTCTCCTATTTCTCAGCACACTATAAAATATTTTTTAGGATAGATTTTTAAGTGCAACATTGATTGTAAACTCACCTTTATCCTGAACCTCTTTGGAGCAGCGCTCCCTTTCTATGAGCGTCTCCCGTTCTATCCTCTCGATCTCAGCGAGCGCGTCCATCTCAGCATCGTCGTAAACAGCTCCGCTGATCACCCCTCCAGCCTGCTTAGTGTTCTGGAGCACAGGGACCTGCTGGTAGCCTGACTGCTCCCCCTGGCCTGGCCCTAACCTGTGGGCAGGGTCCTGCTGCGTCCGGGAGAACTGCAGGCTGTTGTAGGCCAGGTCAGTGTCCTGGTCCTCTGCCCCAGGTAGGAGCTCTCCGGACTGGTCCATCTCAGTGGACTTCACCCGGGACAGTTTGAGGGTCAGCTTGGTAGAGTCTTTAGAGGGAGAGCTGACGATATCGTACATAGCAGCTTTATCCAACTGCTCCTTCTCCTCTTTAGTTAGCTTCTTCTGCTTCTTCTTGCAGTCAGGAGAGTCCAGGAGGAGGTCGGGAGCGCTGTCACGGGGGGAAGCGTAAGGGTGTGGGGAGTGAAGGATGAGGCTAGGTCGTAACCCTGCTGAAACAAAAAAAAATTATACAAATAAATTGTGTGTGTGTGGTTTTTTACAAATATGAACACTGATCGATTCAGACATAAACATTTGACATAGAATAAGTAGATTGACTCATGATTTCCAGACCACAGTATGATTATGCATATTAGCGGTCTCGGTTGGTATACCTTTTGGTGTCCCTTCGCTGCCAGCAGGGGAACAAACAGACTGGGGCGAGCGGAGTGGGAAGGAGGCATTTCTCATGGAAGGATCACTCTCCTGGGAAAAATATGAATCAGATATTCATTATCAGTCAAAACACACCTACACACCTACTCATTCAAGAGTTGTTCTTTATTTTGAATATGTTCAACATTGTAGAATAATGGTGAAGACATCAAAACTATGAAATAACACATGTGGAATCAAGTAGTAACCAAAAAAGTGTTAAACAAATCAAAATATATTTTATATTTGAAATTCTTTAAAGTAGCCACCCTTTGCCTTAACAGCTTTGCACACTCCTGGCATTCTTTCAACCAGCTTCATGAGGTAGTCACCTGGAATGCATTTCAATTAACAGGTGTGCCTTGTTAAAAGTTAATTTGTGGAATTTCTTTCCTTCTTAATGCGTTTGAGCCAATCAGTTGTGTTGTGACATGGTAGGGGTGGTATACAGAAGATAGCCCTATTTGGTAAAAGATCAAAGTCCATATTATGGAAAGAACAGCTCAAATAAGCAAAGAGAAATGACAGTCCATCATTACTTTAAGACATGAAGATCAGTCAATGCAGAACATTTCAAGAACTTCGAAAGTTTCTTCAAGTGCAGTCGCAAAAACCATCCGGCGCTATAATGAAACTGTCTCTCATGAGGACCGCCACAGGAATGGAAGACCCAGAGTTGCCTCTGCTGCAGAGGACAAGTTCATTAGAGTTAACTGCACCTCAGATTGCAGCCCAAATAAATGCTTCACAAAGTTTATTAACAGACACATCTCAACATCAACTGTACAGAGGAGACTGCGTGAATCAGGCCTTCATGGTCGAATTGCTGAAAAAAAAAAAAAAACACTACTAAAGGACGCCAATAACAAGAGACTTGCTTGGGCCAAGAAACACGAGCAATGGACATTAGACCGGTGGAAATCTGTCCTTTGGTCTGATGAGTCCAAATTCAAGATTTTTGGTTCTAACCGCCGTGTCTTCGTGAGACGCAGAATAGGTGAACGGATGATCTCCACATGTGTGGTTCCCACTGTGAAGCATGGCTGTTTAAGGGCTATTTGACCAAGAAGGAGAGTGATGGAGTACCGCATCAGGTGACCTGGCCGCCACAATTACCCGGCCTCAACCCAATTGAGATGGTTTGGGTTGGACCACAGAGTGAAGGAAAAGCAGCCAACAAGTGCTCAGCATATGTGGGAACTCCTTCAAGACTGCTGGAAAAGCATTCCTCATGAAGCTGGTTGAGAGAATGCCAAGAGTTTGCAAAGCTGTCATCAAGGCAAAGGGTGGCTACTTTGAAGAATCTCAAATATAAAATATATTTTGATTTGTTTAACACTTTTTTGGCTACTACATGATTCCATTTGTGTTATTTCATAGTTTTGATGTCTTCACTATTATTCTACAATGTCGAAAATAGTACAAATAAAGAAAACCCCTTGAATAAGTAGGTGAGTCTAAACTTTTGACTGGTACTGTATATAACTAAAGCAACAAGGGTGGATACAACTCCACACAACAAATACATTCAGGCAGTGTACCAGCAATGAGGATCAAAGAGAGGAAATTGTATTTCATGTCAAAATGGTATCTTTGCTCGGTAGTTTCATCTTGGTATGAATCCTTTCTCATGTTTACCTCATTCCCTAGTCTGTGGACTATGTTCATGTAGTCTTCGTTGGAGCCATGTCTGGCATTGTGATTGGCTGAGTTGCTTGAAATTTGCCCGGAGACCTTGTTGTCGTGGATGTTCCGCATGCCACCAGGAACCATGGGGCTGGCAACTGAACAGACACCAAAATAAATCGCAAATACAATCAATCAACCTTCATTCAATTACCTTGCAGCTACGCAAAACCCATACTAAACACTGGTTCACCTGTTAATCATCTTATTCAACAGGTAGAATGAATGCAGATAAACAAGAAATATAACACCAAAGAAAGGAGACCTGAAAAATTATGCCTGTCTACAGGAATCTTGCAGCGAGCAAGTGTACATTGCTAACCAACACGCCATCCTCTATTGTTATAAATACAGTTTGCAATTGGATAGACAGGGCATGGATATTTTGTGATGCAAATAATGCGTCACAGAGACACAAGCCGATGGGTCACAGCTTGGAAGTGATGGGGCCGGAGAGTGGATGTTTGATATGATGTCCCCAGGGTTTTCCCATACCTAAGGTTGGGGTGGAGGGGTTCTGGTGGGGGGAGGCCTGCGGCTGGGTCTGCACCTCTAGGCAGGGCTGCACAGGCCTCTGGGGGCTTCCTGAATAAGAGGGTGCAAGTGAAAGGAGAGGGGAAGAATGAAGCTCAACGCCCACAGAACAGCAACACAACACACCAGGGTTAAACTGCGTTGGTTTATAATGCATTGAGCACTTCTGTCCATATGTACAAATTCTACAGGGTCTTCAGCAAAGAATCAACATCATGACATGCATAATAGTTAGTTACAGTATGGTTATTTGAGAATTAGTTGGTAGGTTCCCCATTATGCATTATGCTCCTATACAAAAGCAGAAGTGCAGTCCCACCTTGCTGGATCTGTTGGTGCTGAGAGTAGCTAGGTGGGTGAGGGTACTGCTGCATGTAAGCAGCAGGGCTTTGGGGGGCATAGGGGCTGGGCACAGGGCTGTTCTGCTGGGGCGTGAACCTGGCATCCGACCCCATCTGTGGAGGGGCAAAGCGACTGTAGAGAAAGAGGATGAGAAGAACATGTCAATTCCAAGGGAAGCTGAGAAACTGAGAGAATTATTGAATGAACTAGCAGAGGACTCACTGTAACATTACAGAAAATTGAACAAGCAATTTATTGTCATACCTAGAAGGGCTGTGTGAGATAGTGGTTTGCTGGTAGTTTGTCGATGCCGGACTCCCATGCATGGAGTTCTGGGACATCTTGTACTGCGGCATCATTGGCTGCTGCATTATATCTATCAGATGAAAATAAGAGATGTGGTTAAAGAGGAGTAGAGAAGGCCAGTGCACAGCACCAATACTGAGGGGCAATTCCATGGTAACAGAGGGACACAGACTCAGATTCTTCACACAAAATGTATGTCAAATAAAAAACAATTATTGCAAAATTAAACACTCCGTGGGAGTCCAGCACAAACTGTCATTCTGTTACCAAACTTTGCATTTGCACTGTTCAAGTAAATGTTTGCGGAAATTGTTAAAAGTAGTCCTTGTTGGGGCCGGGTGGTAAACCATATTTGATGCACGGACCAGTTTGGATTTTTACTTTACCTTACATAACGGTATTTCAACGTTTGGTTTGCTAAATGTAATAATTGAGTGATGAAACTCGAACAATGATGGCAATCATCCGTTCTTACCGCCAGTAAGAGACTGCTAACAGCGGAGAACTGTTAACTTCCCAGCAAGAGCTTCTGGAGCGCATATTAGGTACTTTTTTTTGCCATGAATCATGCTTGTGGAGCAGTGCAGGAGCCGAAATAGTGCACATGTACTTTTTTGCCGTGAAACTTGGCTGTGAGGCAATGTGGGTGCTAAAAGAACACTAGAAATCTGCACACTGCTACTTGTGGCGAAAGTAAGAACTGCCATTAAATGCATTGAAAATACATGGTCATAAATCAGGTTTCCATCCAACCATTTCATGTGGATGAATTACCTGACACATGAAAAAAGTAATGACTGGGCTGATGGACACAGGATATGCCTGTACAATTTTATAAATGCCAACAGACAATTACTTTGTTCGACATGGTGGGATCTTTTTGTGTCTGTAAAATTAATAATGCGAAAAATACTGGTGGAAACGCCTTTCTGCAGAAAATATTCATATAATAACCATAATATCGAAGTAAACTTGGTCCTTCCACTACAACTCGGTAAACCATGCAGTTTATAGGCTACAGATGAAATAAGTTGTGATGAACTTCACAGGGTGGTGAAAGTACACATGAGCTTGATGCTCCCTTCCAATAAATATCTTACTCTGGTGACATGATGATGCTTGGCTGCCGTTTGACAAATAAAACAAATTATTGCTCTTATCCATAACAATCTCATAATGCAGGTAGCCTACCCGCACTGCATGCGCGAGCCGTTGGCTAGAGCGCATGTGCCAAGACCAGAGTGGGCATGTTTGCTATATAATGCAACAGTTTGTGACAAAACCATCAGTAGAGTTGAAAATGCAATGGAAACCCATTTAACTTGTATTGTTCCATTCGGCACATGGGAATTTAACCTCAAACGTTATTTTTATGTGCACTACGTCATCATGCACAGAAAATGCACATATTGTTTTATGCAGATTTTAGAATATTCGCATAGAAATCTGTCGCAAATTGGATGGAAACCTTGTTATAGAGAAGAATAGTTATTCTGATAAAGGAAAAAAAAAGGTTGAAAAAAGGAATACATAAACAAAACAGATGTGGCACAGTGTGGAAATGATAACAATTGAGTGCAGGAAACGCAGTGATTTATAAAAATGCTGCAAATAATTTTCGGTTGAAGTTTGATTGAACAGTATAAACAGAAGAGAATTAAAACCACTTAATATATCTATTTTTTAAATCCACCCTATGGTCATGTACTACTCATGAAGCATATTTATAACTTATATTATTCAAAAACATTAAAATACCTTAAAATTTGACAAATATTGTGATATATTTTGGCCATATCGCCCAACCCCAGCCCTTGTGCTTAGAGTAGTATGGTTTGTTTAACTTTGCAATCACTGGTTTTTGTTTGACATACATTTTAAAGCGAAAAATCTGACTATCAGCGTCACTCCGCCAGCATGGAATTGCCCTGAGGAAACCTCCAGAACAAGACAGAGAAGTGTCCTATTTATATCAGTGGGAGATAGAACACCTTACTCAAAACTATTAGGTAGGGATGTACATATTTCCTTTTCAAGATGATTTGATACGTACCGTTGAAGTCGGAAGATTACATATACCTTAGCCAAATACATTTAAACTCAGTTTTTCACAATTCCTGACATTTAATCCTAGTAAAAATTCCCTGTTTTAGGTCAGTTAGGATCACCACTTTATTTTAAGAATGTGAAATGTCATAAAAGTAGTAGAGAGAATTGTTTATTTCAGCGTTTATTTCTTTCATCACATTCCCAGTGAGTCAAAAGTTCACATACACTCAATTAGTATTTGGTAGCATTGCTTTAAATTGTTTAACTTGCGTCAAATGTTTCGGGTAGCCTTCCACAAGCTTCCCACAATAAGTTGTGTGAATTTTGGACCATTCCTCCTGACAGAGCTGGTGTAACTGAGTCGGGTTTGTAGGCTACCTTGCTCTCACACGCCTTTTCAGTTATGCCCACAAATTTTCTATAGGATTGAGGTCAGGGCTTTGTGATGGCCACTCCAATACCTTGACTTTGTTGTCCTTATGCCATTTTGCCACAACTTTGGAAGTATGCTTGGGGTCATTGTCCATTTTGAAGACCCATTTGCGACCAAGCTTTAACTTCGTGACTGATGTCTTGAGATGTTGCTTCAATATATCCACATCATTTTCCTCCTCATGATGCCATCTATTTTGTGAAGTGCACCAGTCCCTCCTGCAGCAAAGCACGCCCACAACATGATGCTGCCACTCCCGTGCTTCACGATTGGGATGGTGTTCTTAGGCTTGCAATCCTCCCCGATTTTTCCTCCAAACATAACGATGGTCATTATGGCCAAACAGTGCTATTTTTGTTTCATCAGACCAGAGGACATTTCTCCAAAAAGTACAATCTTTGTCCCCATGTGCAGTTGCAAACTGTAGTCTGGCTTTTTTTAATGGTGGTTTTGGAGCAGTGGCTCCTTCCTTGCTGAGCGGCCTTTCGGGTTATGTCATATAGGCCTTGTTTTACTGTGGATATAGAAGCTTTTGTACCGGTTTCCTCCAGCATCTTCACAAGGTCCTTTGCTGTTGTTCTGGGAATGATTTGCAGACAGAAGACAGAATGCGTCTCCTTCCTGAGCGGTATGATGGCTGTGTGGTCCCATGGTGTTTATACTTGCATACTATTATTTGTACAGATGAACGTGGTACCTTCAGGCGTTTGGAAATTGCTCCCAAGGATGAACCAGACTTGTGGAGTTCTACAATGTTTTCTCTGAGGTCTTTAACTTGTTAACTCTGAGGTCTTGGCTGATTTCTTTTGATTTTCCCATGATGTCAAGCAAAGAGGCACTGAGTTTGAAGGTAGGCCTTGAAATACATCCACGGGTACACCTCCAACTGACTCAAATTATGTCAATTAGCCTATCAGAAGCTTCTAAAGCCATAATATCGTTTTGTGGAATTTTCCAAGCTGTTTAAAGGCACAGCCAACTTAGTGTATGTAAACTTCTGACCCACTGGAATTGTGATACAGTGAATTATAAGTGAAATAATCTGTCTGTAAACAATTGTTGGAAAAATTGCTTGTGTCATGCACAAAGTAAATGTCTTAACCGACTTGCCAAAACTATTGTTTGTTAACAAGAAATTTGTGGAGTGGTTGAAAAACTAGTTTTAATGACTCCAACCTAAGTGTATGTAAACTTCCGACTTCAACTGTATCTAAATACATTACATCCCGACTAACAGGTTATTCCAGCAGCGACACTGCATGAGATCCTTTCTGATCCTCACTTAATTATCTGAGTGGTTTGTGCTCGAAGACTTCCAGTCTTTGCATTATGCTAATGCTAGTTAGCATTGGCTCACGAAACAACCTCTAACTTCCTTCGTACGAGAGGCAGAGACATAAAAATGGTCTCCACGAGTTCATCCGACTCTGGGGAAGTATTCCTTTAAGAGTTCAGCGGAATGCAGGAGGTTATAGTAACATAACAGTTTACAAGGAAGTACAATTAACATATTGCTTGATTCATTGTTGAGTACAACTGCACAGCATCAGCAGCACAGTGTCAGGCCATAGTTTGTGAGACATTTCACTAGAGAAGATACAAATGGCCTGGGTCATTCAGACAGAAGAGATGACAAAGGAGCGGCACCAAGTCTGTCATCATCATAACATACTTAGCTTGCCTAATCAAGGTCCTTAACCAAAAATCACACATACATAAAAATAACTTAAGAAAAACAGATCATGAGAGAGACAGTGATAAGCTATTTAAATTATCCCGATGATGACGAATGCAACAGAAGCTCGGGAACAGAGGTTATAAAACTAATATGCATGACAAACCATCTCAGACATGAGGTTCCAAGAAGCAGTAACACCTTCAGAGGATTCAGCCTGGCTCTGTATCCCAATCTCAGCACAGTACAGTACAGAGGGGATCCCTACAGGCTCAGTGTTTTCCATAAGTACATGGAGTAGCCATCCAAATCGAAAAAGTAGCCAGCCAGGGAGTTCCAAGCTGGGTCATTTGGGTGAATTATCCCTTTAACAATTTGGCCTGTCAATCAATCACTGTGGGTGGGATTGTCAGGGGAGGGAAAGGATGTTTGTGAGTCACAGAGTCGATAGGGTTTCAGATCTGTCAATCAATCACTATGGGAGGGACTTTGAGGGAAGGCTGTAGATAAGTAATCTAGTCAGAAAAACTAGTAGTCTACTCTTTCGATTTAATGTATTGTGGCAAAAACTAAATCTAGTCCACTCTGTTTTATTATCACCTGAAACAATTTATTTATCCTGTCTTGAATGAAAAGGTCATATGTCGCAATCTCCCCCAAAAAATGTGATCTGACGAGAGACAGGGTCTCCTCCATCTTGCGTTACAAACACTACACCTATCCTGGAAGGATACTGACCTCATCCCGTCAGTAAAGGATGACTGGTTGTTCTTTAAAAGTGCTTTCCTCACCATCATAAATAAGCATGCCCCATTCAAAAAATGTAGAACTAAGAATAGATATAGCCCTTGGTTCACTCCAGACTTGACTGCCCTTGACCAGCACAAAAACATCCTGTGGCGTACTGCATTAGCATCGAATAGCCCCCGCGATATGCAACTTTTCAGGGAAGTCAGGAACCAATATACACAGTCAGTTAGGAAAGCTAAGGCTAGCTTTTTCAAACAGAAATTTGCATCCTGGAGCATCAATTCCAAAAAGTTTTGGCACACCGTGAAGTCCATGGAGAATAAGAGCACCTCCTCCCAGCTGCCCATTGCACTGAGGCTAGGAAACACTGTCACCACCGATAAATCCACAATAATTGAGAATTTCAAAAAGCATTTTTCTACGGCTGACCATGCTTTCCACCTGGCTACCTCTAGTAGAGGTCGACCGATTATGATTTTTCAACGCCGATACCGATACCAATTATTGGAGGACAAAAAAAGACAATACCAATTAAATCGGCCGATTTTATATATATATATATATATATATATATATATATATATATATATATATAAAAATCGGCCGATTTAATTGGTATTGACTTTTTTATATATTTGTAATAATGACAATTACAACAATACTGAATGAACACTTTAATTTTAACTTAATATAGCTGATAATTAAAATACATTTAGTCTCAAATAATGAAACATGTTCACTTTGGTTTAAATAATGCAGATGGAGAAGAAAGTAAAAGCGCAATATGTGCCATGTTTAAGTTAAGCTAATGTTTAAGTTCCTTGCTCAGAACATGAGAACATATGAAAGCTGATGGTTCCTTTTAACATATCTTCAATATTCCCAGTTAAGAAGTTTGAGGTTGTAGTTATTATAGGAATTATATGACTATTTCTCTCTATACCATTTGTATTTCATATACCTTTGACTATTGGATGTTCTTATAGGCACTTTAGTATTGCCAGCCTAATCTCGGGAGTTGATAGGCTTGAAGTCATAAACAGCGCTGTGCTTCAAGCACTGCGAAGAGCTGCTGGCAAATGCAGGAAAGTGCTGTTTGAATGAATGCTTACGAGCCTGCTGCTGCCCACCAGCGCTCAGTCAGACTGCTCTATCAAATATCAAATCATAGAACCGATCCGTATTTTATCGAACTGGTGGCAACCCTAAGTCTAAATATTGCTGTTACATTGCACAACCTTCAATATTATGTCATAATTATGTAAAATTCTGGCAAATTAATTACGGTCTTTGTTAGGAAGAAATGGTCTTCACACAGTTCGCAACGAGCCAGATGGCCCAAACTGCTGCATATACCCTGACGAGAATGTGCTTTTGTTAAATCATCACCCATTTGGCGAAGTAGGCTGTGATTCGATGATAAATTAACAGCCACCGCATTTTTTATTTCACCTTTATTTAACCAGGTAAGCTAGTTGAGAACCAGTTCTCATTTACAACTGCGACCTGGCCAAGATAAAGCAAAGCAGTGCGACAGAAGCAACACAGAGTTACACATGGAATAAACAAGCGTACAGTCAATAACAAAAATAAAATTAAGTCTATATACAGTGTGTGCAAATGGCATGAGGATGTATGTCAATAAATAGGCCATAGTAGCAAAGTAATTACAATTCAGCAGATAACACTGGAGTGATAGATGAGCAGATGATGGTGAGCAGATGATGGTGTGTAAGTAGTGATACTGGTGTGCAAAAGACCAGCAAAGTAAATAAAAACAATATGGGGATGAGGTAGGTAGATTGGGTGGGCTATTTACAGAAGGACTATGAACAGCTGCAGCGATCGGTTAGCTGCTCAGAGCTGATGTTTAAAGTTAGTGAGGGAAATGTAAATCTCCAGCTTCAGCAATTTTTGCAATTCGTTCCAGTCACTGGCAGCAGAGAACTGGAAGGAAAGGCGGCCAAAGGAGGTGTTGGCTTTGGGGATGACCAGTGAGATATACCTGCTGGAGCGCGTGCTACGGGGTGGGTGTTATTATTGTGACCAGTGAGCTGAGATAAGACGGAGCTTTACCTAGCATAGACTTATAGATGACCTGGAGCTTGTGGGTCTGGTGACGAATATGTAGCGAGGGCCAGCCGACTAGAGCATACAGGCCGCAGTGGTGGGTGGTATAAGGCGCTCTGGTAACAAAACGGATGGCACTGTGATAGACTGCGTTCAATTTGCTGAGAAGAGTATTGGAAGCTATTTTGTAGATGACATCGCTGAAGTCGAGGATCGGTAGGATAGTCAGTTTTACTAGGGTAAGTTTGGCGGCGTGAGTGAAGGAGGCTTTGTTGCGAAATAGAAAGCCGATTCTAGATTTGATTTTGGATTGGAGATGTTTGATGTGTCTGGAAGGAGAGTTTACAGTCTAGCCAGACACCTAGGTATTTGTAGTTGTCCACGTGTCCTAGGTCAGAAATGTCCAGAGTAGCGATGCTAGTCGGGCGGCGGGTGCGGGCAGCGAACGGTTGAAAAGCATGCATTTGGTTTTGCTAGCGTTTAAGAGCAGTTGGAGGCCACAGAAGGAGTGTTGTATGGCATTGAAGCTCATTTGGAGGTTAGTTAACACTAGAGGTCGACCGATTAATCGGAATGGCCGATTAATTAAGGCCGATTTCAAGTTTTCATAACAATCAGCAATCGGTATTTTTGGCAACCAATTTGCCGATTTTTTTATTTAATATATATATATATATATATATTTTTTTTACCTTTATTTAACTAGGCAAGTCAGTTAAAGAACACATTCTTATTTTCAATGACGGCCTAGGAACGGTGGGTTAACTCCCTTGTTCAGGGGCAGAATGACAGATTTTTACCTTGTCAGCTTGGGGATGCAACCTTACGTTAACTAGCCCAACGCTCTAACCACCTGCTTTACGTTGCCAAGGTAAGTTGCTAGCTAGCATTAAACTTATCTAATAAAAAAACAATCAATCAATCAATCATAAACACTAGTTAACTACACATGGTTGATGATATTACTAGTTTATCTAGCCTGTCCTGCTTTGCATATAATCGATGTGGTGCGCATTCGCGAAAAAGGACTGTCTTTGCTCCGACGTGTACCTAACCATAAACATCAATGTCTTTCTTAAAATCAATACACAAGTATATATTTTTAAACCTGCATATTTAGTTAATATTGCCTGCTAACCTTAATTTATTTTAACTAGGGAAAATGTGTCACTTCTCTTGCAAACAGAGTCAGGGTATATGCAGCAGTTTGGGCCGCCTGGCTTGTTGCGAACTCTGAAGACTATTTCTTCCTAACAAAGACAGCAGACTTCGCCAAACGGGGATGATTTAAAAAAAGCGCATCTGCGAAAAAAAGCACAATCATTGCACGACTGTACCTAACCATAAACATCAATGCCTTTCTTAAAATCAATACACAGAAGTATATATTTTTAAACCTGCATATTTAGCTAAAAGAAATCCAGGTTAGCAGGCAATATTAACCAGGTGAAATTGTGTCAGTTCTCTTGCGTTCGTTGCATGCAGAATCAGGGTATACAGAATCTGGCTCGTTGCGAACTAATTTGACAGAATTTTACGGAACTATAACATTGTAGGTTGTGCGATGTAACAGGAATATTTAGACATATGGATGCCACCCGTTAGATAAAATACGGAACGGTTCCGTATGTCACTGAAAGAATAATGTTTTCGAGATGATAGGTCATTAAAATGGTCAAATCCGGAAACTAAGGTTTATTATATTATAGTTAAGTCTATGATTTGATATTTGATAGAGCAGTCTGACTGAGCGGTGGTAGGCAGCAGCAGGCTAGTAATAGTCAAAGGTATATGGTTTAGAGAGAAATAGTCGACGCGTCATAATTCCTGTAATAACTTGCGGCTGAACTTGAAAGGGGTTCCTTCGTTATTTTACCGTTCATGTCTTCCATAGAGAATGTCTTGATCTACTTCAAATAAGGTCTGTGTTTTGTGCTTAACCTCTATGGGCTAGGTGGTACGCTTGCGTCCCACCTACTCAACAGCCAGTGTAATCCCGTGGCGCGATTTTCAAATACCTCAAAAATGCTAAAACTTCAATTTTTCAAACATATGACTATTTTACACCATTTTAAAGACAAGACTCTCGTTAATCTAACCACACTGTCCGATTTCAAAAAGGCTTTACAACGAAAGCAAAACATTAGATTATGTCAGCAGAGTACCCAGCCAGAAATAATCAGACACCCATTTTTCAAGCTAGCATATAATGTCACAAAAACCCAAACCACAGCTAAATGCAGCACTAACCTTTGATGATCTTCATCACATGACAACCCTAGGACATTATGTTATACAATACATGCATGTTTTGTTCAATCAAGTTCATATTTACATCAAAAAACAGCTTTTTACATTAGCATGTGACTAGCATGTGACTAGCATTCCGACCGAACACTGCCGGTGAATTTACTAAATTACTCACGATAAACGTTCACAGAAAACATAACAATTATTTTAAGAATTATAGATACAGAACTCCTCTATGCACTCGATATGTCCGATTTTAAAATAGCTTTTCGGTGAAAGCACATTTTGCAATATTCTAAGTAGATAGCCCGGCATCACAGGGCTAGCTATTTAGACACCCAGCAAGTTTAGCACTCACCAAAGTCAGATTTACTATAAGAAAAATGTTATTACCTTTGCTGTTCTTCGTCAGAATGCACTCCCAGGACTTCTACTTCAATAACAAATGTTGGTTTGATCCCAAATAATCCATTGTTATATCCAAATAGCGGCGTTTTGTTCGTGCGTTCAAGACACTATCCGAAAGGGTAAATAAGGGTGACGAGCATGGCGCATTTCGTGACAAAAAAATTCTAAATATTCCATTACCGTACTTCGAAGCATGTCAACCGCTGTTTAAAATCAATTTTTATGCCATTTTTCTCGTAAAAAAGCGATAATATTCCGACCGGGAAAGCGTGTATACGTACAAAGAGAGAGAAAATAAAAACATCTCGTGCCCTCGTGCACGAGCCTGAGTCTCAGAGTACTCTGACCAGCCACTATCCAAACGCGATAATGTGTTTCAGCCTGGGGCTGCCTCGATATCATTCAGCTTTTTCCCGGGCACTGAGAGCCTATGGGAGCCGTAGGAAGTGTCACGTTACAGCAAAGATCCTCAGTCTTCAATAAAATGAGCCAAGATGAACAACAACTTGTCAGACAGGCCACTTCCTGTTCAGAATCTTGTCAGGTTTTTGCCTGCCATATGAGTTCTGTTATACTCACAGACACCATTCAAACAGTTTTAGAAACTTTAGGGTGTTTTCTATCCAAGGCCAATAATTATATGCATATTCTAGTTACTGGGCAGGAGTAGTAACCAGATTAAATCGGGTACGTTTTTTATCCGGCCGTGTCAATACTGCCCCCTAGCCCTAACAGGTTAAACCGCCTCGGCGTTTTGATACCCGTGTAAATCTCACTAGGTAACGTTTGTCAACATATTTTCATAAATCCACTCTACAAAAAAATATATCTTCGCTTACATTGATCAGAGTTATATCCTATGGATATCTACACTGTTTTAAATTGGCAAGGTGGTGTAAGCCTAAACCAAACACAGACCTTATTTTAAGTTGATCTAAAAATATCCTATGGAATAAATGAAGGAACCGCTTTTCAGATTTTGCTAGAAGGTGTCATGGGAATTATGACTCGCACTTTGGTAGTCAATTCTTACCATGCCCATTATTAAAATAGGATTTCCTGCATATAGAAATTACAGTTTTTGTTTTCAGCATTCATCACAGGTAACTTAAACTCTATTTTTATTATTCAAACAGTTGAGACTATTTGTCTCCTAAGCAGACTCTTCAGTATCGTTGTCACTTCAGAGCTCTGTGTGTGTGTGTGTGTGTGTGTGTGTGTGTGTGTGTGTGTGTGTGTGTGTGTGTGTGTGTGTGTGTGTGTGTGTGTGTGTGTGTGTATATACACATAGCAAAAATAAATCACAATAATCGGCCGATTAATCGGCATCTTTGGCCCTCCAATAATCGGTATCGGCGTTGAAAAACCATAAATCGGTCGACCTCTAGTTAACACAGTGTCCAAAGAAGGGCCAGATGTATACAGAATGGTGTCGTCTGCGTAGAGGTGGATCAGGGAATCACCAGCAGCAAGAGCGACATCGTTGATATATACAGAGAAAAGAGTCGGCCCGAGAATTGAACCCTGTGGGACCCCCATAGAGACTGCCAGAGGTCCGGACAACAGGCCCTCCGATTTTACACACTGAACTCTGTCTGCGAAGTAGTTGGTGAACCAGGCGAGGCAGTCATTTGAGAAACCAAGGCTATTGAGTCTGCAATAAGAATACGGTGATTGACAGAGTCGAAAGCCTTGGCCAGGTCGATGAAGACGGCTGCACAGTACTGTCTTTTATCGATGGTGGTTATGATATCGTTTAGTACCTTGAGCATGGCTGAGGTGCACCCGTGACCATCTCAAATGTTCCTCTGTTAATTTTGTCAAGATAAACTTTTTTATTTCAGAAAGAAGGTCTCTGTTGTGTTTCTTTATATAGCTGCAGCACTCAACCTTAAATTGCATCCTGTATACTATCATAATTTTACCAATACGTTATTGAGCTAATTTATGGGAATGGAAATTATATTTCAGAGGGTTTATTATTATTTTTTTATTAAGTCACTAGAACCAAGATTTTCAGTACTTAAACATTTTTTTTGAGGGGGACCCCCCCGACCCCTGCTAACTTTCCCCACACAGCTAACACATTTTCCAGAGGAAACATTGGTTTGGAAGAAAGATGAACAGAGAAAAGGACAGAGAGATCCTTGATGAAAACCTGCTCCAGAGTGCTCAAGACCTCAGAATGGGGCGAAGGTTCACCTTCCAACAGGACAATGACCCTAAGCACACAGCCAAGACAACACAGGAGTGGCTTCAGGACAAGTCTCTGAATGTCCTTGAGTGGTCCAGCCAGAGCCCAGACTTGAACCCAATCGAACATCTTGGAGAGACCTGAAAATAGCTGTGCAGCAATGCTCCCCATCCAACCTGACAGAGCTTGAGAGGATCTGCAGAGAAGAATGGGAGAAACTCCCCAAATATAGGTGTGCCAAGCTTATAGCGTCATACCCAAGAAGACTCAAGGATTTAATCACTGCCACATGTGCTTCAACAAAGTACTGAGTAAAGAGTCTGAATAATTATGTAAATGTGATATTTCTGTTTTTTTTATTTAATACATTTGCTAAAATTTCTAAAAAAATGTTTTTGCTTTGCCATTATGGGGTATTGTGTGTTGATTGATGATGGAAAAAAATGTTTTTAATCCATTTTAGAATAAGGCTATAACTTAACAAAATGTGGAAAAGGTCAAGGGGTCAGAATACTTTCCGAATGCACTGTAGGTCCCTCTCCTCACAAGGAACAAATTTGCATCTGGGACCCATAATTTTGAATTTTATGAAAAACACTTAAAATGCTACACTTCTGGCACTGAATGACCGATTTGCACAAAACTTGATATGTGGCATCTATGGCCAAAGGTTTCGCTCTCTGTCAACGCAATATTTTCTAAAACAATATGGCTGCTATTGACCAATAAACATTCATGTGGTCTAACACATAAATCAGTCAAAGATATTTGTATTGTAACCAAGTTGCAAACACTGTCAAGACCCAACATATGCAAGAACAATCATATCGACCACACGGTGGCGATATAATGGTACATGTTTATATCTCTTGATCTGTTTAACTCAGAGTGATTACATTTGGCACACATACTCAGGCATGAGTGTAGCTAACCCACACAATATCTCAGACAACACTGGCTCGACTTTGACAACACTTGGGTAAACGATGAGTCTTGCCAAAGAGATCGTGCATTTAAAAAAATTCCACTAAATGGCCCGAGGGGGCGGGCTTAATAATTTGTGGGGAACAACATGTTTACTGTTGCCTTGTTAATTTATGAAGTGGAAAAGGTGGCTGGCTGACAATGAGTCTTATCGACAGCCGGCGCTTATGGAAAACACTGCTAGCACCAGCCACAACTGTCTGTGCATACACAATTCCCCCCCAACACCAGCAACCAGTGCAGCCACCACTATTCTCCCATAGCACCAGCAACAAGACACCAGTTTGTCACCAGATTCTCTCTAGCTCTCAGGACCACTGGTATCGCTGTCTGAAATCGCTTCTTGCACTGTCCAATAGGGTTGGGCAATATTACAACAGAATCGTAAATCAAGGATGCTTGACAGCCATCGTCGATGGTGACGACATTGTGATGTGACAGATGATAGTTTAGCCTATTTGATGTTGACTGATACCGTGCAGTAAAGCTAGCACGTTAGGGCATCGCAGAGCCAGACGACATACCATATGGCCTATTTCTATTTGCCATAGCCTATTTCAAATGGTTCTTTCTCCATTCGGATTGTTTTATACTGTTCAATTCAACTTCAACCTAAAATAAATTCCTGCATTTCCATCAATTTCTGCATTTCCACACTGCCATGATATGGCCAAAAATACTAGGCCTTATTTTAACCGAATATTGCGATTTAGATCAAAACACTTGGGTGAACTTTTGGAATCATGGAAATAGAATGTTTATTATAATTCTATCGTTAGAATATAAATAATAGTGGGCACTTTGAATACAGTGTTGTTTGACATGACAACGAATGAAAATGCCATGGACAAGTTATTGTGACCGGGTAAGAACCAGTGATGTTCAGTGTTTCCTAGGGGACCCTATAATCTTTGGCTACATTAAATATTTATTCATATAGCCAACATATTCATGCTTTGCCTTTCCTCTTTGATTTAGAAGATACTGTTGCACAAACAACATGCTGATTTAAGCCTCCACCAGTACTGGTATCAAATGCTGTATTAGCTAGCTACGTTTGCTCTGACTCGGTACTTTTTGCCAGCTAACTAGCGATTAGCATTAGTGGCTAACACGATTTAGCTTAACTTGCTAAGAAAATACAAACGAGCTGTTTGCAGATGTGAGAAACACAAACTAATATTGTTATTATAAAACGTTTGTGGATTTATGTTAAGATCAAAGTGGAAACATCGTTGTCATCAACATTGTTGCATGTGCTGCATTGACCATGCAGACTGAACGAAAGTGTCTCGTGGTCAAGCAACAACAAACGCAATCCTTGAGTGACAGGGGGTGGGACTAGGTCTGTGTGGAAAGCGGCATGGAGAGAGAGGGGAGGGATGACTCAAGTAGCGGAGTAAACTACAAAAATGGACGTTACACACGGCGTATCACATTTAACAAACCAAACTGTCAAATACCGTTATAGAAGGTAAAGTAAAAACTCAAACCGGTCCGTGCATAAATACCGGTATATGGTAAAATAATGTATACCGCCCAGCCCTACTCCGAATTAAGATTCAAAGATGTCTGCAGAAAGAATGGGGTTAGCTATGACATGACACCTTTTATTCAACTACAGTAAGTGAAGTGGATTTACACATTAGTCCCGTGTGGCTCAGTTGGTAGAGCATGGTGTTTGCAACACCAGGGTTGTGGGTTCGATTCCCAAGGGGGACTAGTACGGAGAAAAAAGAAAAAAAAATGTTTAATGAAATGTATGCATTCACTACTGTAAGTCACTCTGGATAAGAGCGTCTGCTAAATGACTAAAATGTAATGTAAAATGTACACCCAGTAACGGAATAACAGTACATCATGGGTCTAAACACTAAACAGAAAGGCATATGAATGCTACTCATGTTCCACAAGTTTGGACATCAGAGCAGAGTACAGTAGAGCAGCGATTCTCAACTGATGGGTCGCGACCGAGGTCTTGAATGGATCGAGGGTGTCCGAGTAAAGAAATAAATATACATATATAGGCATAGAGAGAGCGGGGGAGGGGTTGTCCAGACTCGGACTGTTTTAACACACTTGGTTTGACCACCAGACGAAAGAAAGAAAACATTTATTTGCTGAACATAACAGTATGCCAGCGGAAGGGAGGACAGTAGCAGAATGACCCAACTATGATTAGTGACTATTGTGATTTCCCATTGTAGCCAATTCAGTGGCAGTAATTCCTATACAGATTGGTAACGGACTTCCGAGTTTGAATCACTTAATAATTCATCAACAAAATTGATATCAGTAATTGGTAGGTCTACCATTACTTGTTACTTCATTGTCCTCTATCCTCATCAGGGAGAGAAAATACCTTAAAGATATATGAATTTGGTCGGGTCGCCCAAAAAGTTACATATTGCAGCTTGTTGATATTAGTTGGCAGGGGTCTTTACCGTCAACATCATTGTGTTTGTGATACCTTTTAATACATTTTCTGGTAGATGTTTTCTAAGACCCCTTTTCCATCTGTTTATCCAGAAATCAAAGCCTTTACTTAAGCCTAATTTTTAAGATGGAAAATTGTTAAAACATGCATCTATGCCTTCATTTTCCAAAAATATACACTCTTAGCTTTCATTTGACATGCTCCTATTAACTTCACATGCTCATGGGTCCTTTTACATGGAAATACCCTATTTTTTATCTCACGCTCACCTCTCCAATGTCGGATGATGATGGGCCTTTTGCAGTGGACAGTCTGTTCTCTGGCTTGTTATTTTAAAAGCTTAATTTCCCTTTTTGTTCCAATCCCCATTCGTTTTGAATTGGCCAAGGAATATAGCCTACACTTTCATGTCTAGTAGACAGAGCAGAAAATTCCAACAAAGCAGCACAACATTTTCAGTCAGAAAATATTGTTTATCTCTCTAATGTTGGATGCATGGGCCTTTGCCTATAGTGTAAAGCTAGGCTATTAATTTATTTTTTACAGACACTCAACTTTCTTGTGTCTAGCTGTTTAAAAACTTAGGCTGATAACCTATCCTCCTACCACAGGAGGTTGGTGGCACCTTATTTGGGGAGGACGGGCTTGTGGTAATGGCTGGAGCAGAATCGGTGGTTTCCATGTGTTTGATGCTATTCCATTGTACTCCGTTCCGGCCATTATTATGAACCGTCCTCTCCTCAGCAGCCTCCGACTAGGCCTATCATAAAAGCTTTAGGACAAATGAAAGTTATGAACATTAGCCTATTTCCCAAAAACTGTACTGTTGTCCTAAAGTTGCCACTTTCAAAAAGAACAATGACAAATCTATAGGCCTAAGGTATTTTCAATCACAACTTTATGAGACGTAGAATAAACAGTGTGGTCAAAGACGTAGTAACTTAGTTGTAGTCATAATGTGATTACCTTAATGTGAGAAAGACAAAGGAGCTGATCGTGGACTACAGAAAAAGGAGGGCCGCACAGGCCCCCACTAACATTGTCGACGCTATAGTGGAGCGGGTCGAGAGTCAAGTTCCTTGGTGTCCACATCACCAACAAACTATCATGGTCCAAACACACCAAGAAAGTCGTGAAGAGGGCACGACAACACCTTTTCCCCCTCAGGAGACTGAAAAGATTTGGCATGGGTCACCAGATCCTCAAAAAGTTCTACAACTAAACCATCGCGAGCATCCTGACAGGTTGCATCGCCGACTGGTATGGCAACTGCTCGGGATTCGACCGTAAGGCGCTACAGAGGGTAGTGCATACGGCCCAGTACAGCCAAGCTTCCTGCCTTCCAGGACCTATATACTAGGCGGTATCAGAGGAAGGCCCAAAAAATTAACAAAGACTCCAGTCACCCAAGTCATAGACTGTTCTCTCTGCTACCGCACGGCAAGCAGTACCGGAGCACCAAGTCTAGGTCCAAAATGCTCCTTAACAGCTTCTACCACCAAGCCATAAGACTGCTGAATAGTTAATCAAATGGCCATGCGGACTATTTACATTGACCCCCCTTTGTTTTTACACTGCTGCTACTCGCTGTTTATTATCTCTGCATAGTCACTTTATCCCTACCTACATGTACAAATTACCTCGACTAACCTGTACCCCCGCACATTAACCCGGTACCCCCTGTATATAGCCTCGTTATTGTTATTTTATTGTGTTACTTTTATTTTATTTTACTTTAGTGGTACAAGCATTTCGCTACACCCGCAATAACATCTGCTAAATATGTGTATGTAACCAATAAAAGTTGATTTAGTAAATACTTTCTTAACTATATTACTTGAACTGCATTGTTGGTTAAGGGCTTGTAAGTAAGCATTTCACGGCAAGATCTACACCTGTTGGAATCAGATCATGTAACATACAATTTGATTGGATTTGATATAACTACAAACATAGTTATGTTTTTGGGTTATTAGATATTTATCAACTTATTTCCGGATATCTTCTGAACTACCCACAATGTACTATTTCTCAACGTCATATGTTAGTTCATATGCTAGCTCGGTAACTAGGTAGAGCTGGCTAACGTTAGCATTCTCATGCTCTTCACAGACTTTGTGGCTGTGTTATCTAGTGGGAACCTGTTAGCACGGCAGGCTCTGGTGTCTTCTTGCCATGGGCTCAAAACGAAAGAAAATCATAGCTGCTTGCTCTAATTGTGTATGTAGTATCTCGTCTGTTCTTTCTGTTTTGTTAACTTTTCGACATGTTCTCTGTGAAGTAGGCTATGCAAGTTTTGTAACATTTAAGAAAGGAGGATGAGGCAAATAAAGCCATTATTATCTAGATCTGAAGACGGTAGATATAAAACCTAACTCACTACTGTACTGTTGACTGTCACTTTTCTCCATCATGTGCCTCTGCCTAGGCTTTCAACAACATTATCTTCATCATGATTCTTCCAGTTGTTGTAGTGATAGGGGTAAAAAATATATTGATACTGAAGGGAAAAAAGTGTATATATATATATATGTTCCTGGTGTAACTCAGGCAGTTGTTGTTGCCATCCTGTACCTGTCCCGCAGGTGTGATGTTCGGATGTACCGATCCTGTGCAGGTGTTGTTACATGTGGTCGGCCACTGCGAGGATGATCAGCTGTCCGTCCTGCCTCCCTGTAGCGCTGTCTGCCTCCCTGTAGCGCTGTCTTAGGCGTCTCACTGTACGGACATTGCAATTTATTGCCCTGGCCACATCTGCAGTCCTCATGCCTCCTTGCAGCATGCCTAAGGCACGTTCACGCAGATGAGCA
Source organism: Salmo salar (assembly GCF_965601325.2). Taxonomy (NCBI): domain Eukaryota; kingdom Metazoa; phylum Chordata; class Actinopteri; order Salmoniformes; family Salmonidae; genus Salmo; species Salmo salar. The sequence goes on from NC_138303.1 coordinate 95,503,837, forward strand.
GGGACCCTGGGCATCTTTCTTTTGGTGTTTTTCAGAGTCAGTAGAAAGGCCTCTTTAGTGTCCTAAGTTTTCATAACTGTGACCTTAATTGCCTACCGTCTGTAAACTGTTAGTGTCTTAACAACTGTTCCACAGGTGCATGTTCATTAATTGTTTATGGTTCATTGAACAAGCATGGGAAACAGTGTTTAAACCCTTTACAATGAAGATCTGTGAAGTTATTTGGATTTTTACCAATTATCTTTGAAAGACAGGGTCCTGAAAAAGGGATGTTTCTTTTTTTGCTGAGTTTAGAATCGTGACAATTGTAATACATATCGGCACCTAAGTATCATGACAAAATCGTATCGTGAGGTCCCTGGCAATTCCCAGCCCTAAATAGTAACATCTGATTTCGTGCTATTAGCCCAATGGTGGTTTTAGCAGATGTTTCTTTTATATTTTATATACATTTTGGTTGGCCAATAAGGGGCCATACCACCATATATCACAATGCTTTGTGAGTACATAATCACGATAGGTTAAAGGTTGACATCGTCCAGCCCTACTGCCCAACAGTGCTATATATCACAAAGCAATTAAATGTCTATCAAGTATACTCAAGGCAATCAAGATGCCAACTAAATCCACCACAAACTCTTTTCAAGCTACAAGTACAGCGCCAACTCTAAAAATGATAAAGACAGCAAAGCTTGCCTTGCAACGCCTCAAGAAGTGGTTTTGACTCACAAAACACATTAGACCCAGAAAATGTTATTGAGGACAACAAATCAAGGCCCTAAGAGGCAGAGACACAGTCAGCGCTGTGTTAGGCCATACACTGTGCTCCAATGCAGAGTCAGAGGCACTCTCGCCTTACCACCCTGAACCCAGTATTGGGCTAACTTACTTTTCTCCCTGAAGATGTTGGGGTTCCTAGACAGCACTGTCTGCAGCAGCACAGGCACGTCTCCCTCCGGGTCATCACTGCCCAGGTTGTCCTTCAGCTCTCTGCAATGGGAAGGGGGGGATCAACTAATGCAACTGTGGCTCATAATAAGAGACAACTGCTCACACTCTTATCAGTGGTTGTGACCCCTAGCGTTGAAAGGTGTGTGCGGTGATGAGGGTACTCACATGTGCTCTGTGGATACCTGGTTGAGGCTGTGAGCCAGCTGGGACACCAGGTTCTCATCCCGGCAGGCCAGCAGACAGTTGACCTCCTCCGCGATCCTCCCATTGAACAGCAGACTCTTAGTGGTGGTGGCGGGGAGAGGGGATGGCAGGGGCAGCTGGTTTAACACTGCAAAGAGGAAGAGCAGACCGGTTACGCATAATTCAGAGGCCGGAGCTGCGATGGTACAGCACCACATTGTGATATAGCTATGCAGCTCAGAGACCACCATCCGCGTACAGCCCCCGTCGCGCACCCCCCTAAAATTCTCAACCAATGCGGCTCCAAGTACGCGGCTCCTATTGATTTGAATGTGACGACGGTTGGAGCAATTGCTTGAGCTGCGCTGAGAATTCGAAAAGTATGAAAGCCAATGGTCCAATATTCTAGAAAACTGCTGTGTGGACGCATAGATGTTTTGGACTCTGATATGCGCTTTAGCCTGATAGGTATCTGGGTGACTAATAAAACACCTGAGATGGAAGAATAGTGCATGGATGGATCAACATCCCAGCTACTCCACGATATTGGTTAGGTTAAAGTATTAGGTTAGGGGTAAATCCAACACTACACATCACTGCATAAAACCATCCATAGGTTTTAAGTATGAAAAATAGAGGAAATCCTGCTTCCGTCTGCTAAAGACCTTACACCTGGAGAGAAATGCACCTTTTGGCAGAACAATAACCTACAAGCAGGGGTTGCGTTAATGCAGAATTCAACTTTTTCCATGCATGTTTTTTTTTTATATATTGCCGCTTTTTGTAAAAGCAGATCTAAAATGCTTCTTATTTAAATTTCTGCTCGGCATAATACTAATTTTGTGATTCAGTTGCACTTCATACGGATGAGAATTCATAAATGGGCATTTTATAGTTTTTTTAGGGTGGTCAGCGTTTTGTAAATTCAGATTTCTGAACATTAAGGCGACCCCTGTAAAACTGAAATGCACTTCTTGGGATTGCTTAGCAGGTGGATAGGAAACGTCAAAGAATAATTAAAAGAAAGGATGTTCTCACACACTGTACTTGCAAAGTCACTTGTTTATTTTGTGCCAATGTTTCAGCCTCATGGCTCTTTGTCAGAGATTATATTTGTATTCAAGCTACCTAAACTATTGGATAACTAGCACAGAACGTTTGCCTGGAATTGTAGTCAAGAGAAATTGCCATCCAGACTTCGACACTTAGCCACAGTGTAATTTATTGCATTGAAAGTCCAGGCACTAAGGCAACAAAATGTGCACAGGTGGATACTATCTATCGGCACCATACATCACATTACACTACCCATGTCACGCTAAAGCAAAGGCTATTGAAAAGTACCATCAATAATAGTGTGTCCTAAATATCAAGACTGCAATATTTATGTAGAGATCATTCATGTTTTATTACAACAGGAAACAAAAATGCAATAAAAACAAGTTAAATTCAATCTTGCCAACTTGGTAAATTAATTATCTAAATACCAAGAAATGAACTTTGCAGCTGGCAGCACTGACCATAAAGCAAGCAAAATGGTCTAGAGGATTGTATACATTTTGAAAACAGCTTTGTATACTATAACTTTGCAAACTATACAGGGTGGGACAAGTAAAAAAAAATGTCAGACAAAAAAAGATATAATTTGAAGTTGTTCGAATGGACAAGTAAAAAAAAAAAGAAGAAAAAAAAAGATCACAAAAAGCAAAGCGTCCACATATTGACATTCTGTGACAGTAAGGGAGGTATTTTCCCAGTTCTAGCTTATTTTTGGTCAGCAAACAGAGTTTGTACGATCATAAAAATCCCAGAAAAGTCGTGAATCTGCGTACGTGCCCAGGCCTAGGAGAAAGACAGACATTGTAGAAACAGGTAGCCTAGCCTATAAAACAATGATAGACAGACTAACTACAATAGATAGCCAACGCAAAACATATCATGTAGCCTGACTAGTTTTCTTGGTAGGCCTATTTAACCGTTATTCTTTATTTAACTAGGGAAGTCAGTTAAGAACAGATTCTTATTTACAATGACAGCCTACCGTTTAGCATCTATTAATGTCATTGTCATGTCAGATGTCCTAAAAAAAACTTTTGGTGAATTGATGAATGGATGCATTAATTAACCACTGATAAATACATTTGTAAAACCGCCTCTCAAATGCTCAATATTGGTAGATGAGAAAAATCTGACTGTTGGAAAACTGGGATTCCCCTCTATTCATCATTGGCCATGTAATTCTGACAACATTAGAAATATTCCTAGAATGGTCAAATTGACTCCCACGCTGTCAATAGATCTCCCCTGAAACCTGACTATGTTTAGCCTCATAAGGTTGTAGATAAATATGTCTTAGTTACCTTTGAAGTAGTGTAAGCCATGCTATACAATAAGGCCCGAGATGTGGTATATGGCTAATATACCACAGCTAAGAGCTGTTCTTAGGCATGACGCAACGCTGAGAGTCTGGACACAGCCCTTAGCCATGGTATATTGGCCATATGTCACAAACCCCAGAGGAGCCTTATTGCTATTATAAACTGGATACGAACGTAATTAGAGCAGTAAAAATAAATATTTTGTCATGCCCGTGGTATAGTCTGATGCCACAGCCAATGTACTTTGCCAATGTACCATCAAAGCTTGCAGCTGGTCTAAATATCAGTGGACGCAGTCCTGAAAAATAGCCTGGCCCTGTTAACATCTTTTCACTTGCTTTCCAGGTACCTGTAAGTAGAGCCTTTGTTAAAAATGTAGCTGCAGTGCATTTGGAAAATATTCAGACCCGTTCGCCTTTTCCAAATGTTGTTACGTTGCAGCCTTATTCTAAAATGGTTTCAATATTTTTTTCCCCTCATCAATCTAAACAAAATAACCCATAATGACAAAGCGAAAACAGGTTTAGAAATGTTTGCAAATATGAGACTCGAAATTGAGCTCAGGTACATCCTGTTTCCATTGATCATCTGCGAGATGTTTCTACAACTTCATTGATGTCCACCTGTGGTAAATTAAATTGATTGGATATCATTTGGAAAGGCACACACCGGTCTATAAGGTCCCACAGTTGACAGTGCATGTCATTGCAAAAACCAAGCCATGAGGTTGAAGGAATTGTCCGTAGAGCTCAGAGACAGGATTGTGTCGAGGCACAGGTCTGAGAAAGGGTACCAAAAAAAGTCTGCAGCATTGAAGATCCCCAAGAATACAGTGGCCTCCATCATTCTTAAATGGAAAAAGTTTGGAACCACCAAGACTCTTCCTAGAGCTGGCCACACGGCCAAACTGGGCAATCGGGGGAGAAGGGCCTTGGTCAAGGAGGTGACCAAGAACCCGATGGTCACTCTGACAGAGCTCCAGAGTTCCTCTGTGGAGATGGGAGAACCTTCCAGAAGGACCACCATCTTTGCAGCACTCCACCAATCAGGCCTTTATGGTAGAGTGGCAAGACGGAAGTCACTCCTCAGTAAATGGCACATGACACCCCGCTTGGAGTTTGCCAAAAGGCACCTCAAGGACTCTCAGACCATGAGAAACAAGATTCTCTAGTCTGATGAAACCAAAATTGAACTCTTTGTCCTGAATACCAAGCGTCACGTCTGGAGGAAACCTGGCACCATCCCTACAGTGAAGTATGGTGGTGGCAGCATCATGCTGTGGGGAAGTTTTTCAGCGGCAGGGACTGGGAGACTGACTAGTCAAGGTCGAGGGAATGATGAACGAAGCGCAAAGTACTGAGAGATCCTTGATGAAAACCTGCTCCAGAGTGCTCCCGACCTCAGACTGGGGCGAAGGTTCACTTTCCAACAGGAAAACAACCCTAAGCACACAGCCAAGGCAACACAGAAGTGGCTTCGGGACAAGTCTCTGAGTGTCCTTGAGTGGCCCAGCCAGAGCCCGGACTTGAACCCAATCGAACATCTCTGGAGAGACCTGAAAATAGCTGTGCAGCGACACTCCCCATCCAACTTGACAGAGCTTGAAAGGATCTGCAAAGAAGAATGGGAGAAACTCCCCAAATACAGGTGTGCCAAGCATGTAGCGTCATACCCAAAAAGACTCAAGGCTGTAATCGCTACCAAAGGTGCTTCAACAAAGTACTGAGTAAAGCGTCGGAAAACTTATGTAAATGTGATATTTCAGTTTATTTTCTATAAATTTGCTAAGATTTCTGAAGACCTGTTTTTGCTTTGTCATTATGGGGTATTGTGTGTAGATTGACGAGGGGGGGAAAAAACATGTAATCCATTTCAGGATAAGGCTGTAGCGTAACAAAATGTGGAAAAGTCTGAATACTTTCCGAATGCACTGTACCTTTCATAATATACTGAACAAAAATAAACACAACATGCAACAATTTCCTAAATTTTACTGAGTTCATATAAGGAAATCAGTTAACTTTCCGAATGCACGGTATATCAGTTAATGTGTGAGTGGCAGTGTAATACTTACAGTCAGTAAGGCTAGCGATCCCAGCAAGAGTAGTGATGGGAACATGAGGCATATCCCCATTCATGCTGAAGATAGGGGTGTGGGGGTCGTGTCGATGCACAGGTTGCTCAATGTCGTCGCCCTCCAACTGTTCCTCACATCTCCCAACCGCTGCAGAACAGAGAGGACTTCATTAGAACAGCCACCGGCAATGCCCTATTCACAATATCACACAACACTCCTCAATATGCAACACTGTCCTCAGAGGTGCTAGAGCATGTTAAAGGGATAGTTAGCATTGGCACACTAAACTTCCTCTTAACTTCCTTCATACTGGACACAGATACCTAAAAATGGTATCCACGAGTTTGTCTGACTCTGAGGAAGTAGATCAAGGACTTCATTGCCAAAATCCAGAACTATCCCTTTAAACCAAACTTTTGCCTTGGCAAAAGCAGAATCAAGGGGAGCAAGAATCATCAGTAGACAGAGATTAACTAATGGGTTTACATTAATTAGACACTATAATTCAGCCAGGGCTGAGGGGATTTCACAGAGTAAAGAGTAGTGAAACAGCATACAAGGGTAGCAACATCTGCAGAGGGTTAAACTGGTAATTACAAGGTTATTAAGCTCATGAACTTCATATGAATAAAGCCTAGCAATCACTGACGACTTTTACACAGGCAGCACCTCAAGGTTTTTGCATTATAAACATGACCTTGCATATTCCATTATGGAAGCAGAAGCAATAGAATCATGAATTCATGAAATCGCATATTGAGTAAAAAAGGCTACTTGTTGTACACATGGGGAAAGTGGTCGATGAATGGCAAAGCAAACACACTATTAGTACAACACTTTTGCAGACATGCATGTGCATAGCACTGGTGGTGCTTGCCCTGAAAAGTTTCAGGGGTGTCATCAAAGCAACCCATACAAAATACAGTCAGCTTCTTTCCTACTAATACTGCAATGACTTTCGGACAGTTCCGAATTTATGAGCAAAATTTAACTGAAGCATGCAGATGTATGTTTTTGTATCAGGACTGAACTGCAGCGCATTTAAAGAATTTTCCCTAACCTTTTGCATTTGGACTGAACACCTCATTATCATTCACTGCTATTTTCCTTGGAGCCAGTTTCAGAGGAGAAGACAACCAGAGGAGTAATTATCCCACTATAGCATGATCAACACGAGATTGACAGTAGAGACAAGGATCGGCAACACATAGCAATAGGCCTAGATGACGTGACATGGTACAGCTCCGTTATCAGTGGTTACTGGGGTAGTTCCTTGACAATCATAGAAAGAGGTGTGCGCCCATGCGTGCTTAAATGAAAACTGCCACCCCTTTCTGGACCCAAATGCTTATGGTCACTCTGGGGCTGTGCTGGTTGGGTAAGAGGGTGGGCAAGCACGCAGCACAAAGGATTATCTGGTTGAAAGAAAGAAGGCAATTCCTCTGGAGCAGCAGGGTCTTCTTGAAAACACTTGCCTTGAATTGCTCCCTAACTGTGCATTTACAGGTAGCTACTATAGCTATTGTTGTACTATTACTTTAATGTGCTTCTTTCCGGTCAATAACCATCATTCAAGCAGTAACATTCAGGCATTGACATTGTACTTTGATAGATATGTTAATACAAGTACATTTTCCATGAATATAGCAGACCTGCAGCTTGTATGTGTAGGCTAAAATGTGTTGGTCAATGACAATCCAACACGGTAAACTAATTCAGTCATATGGGATAGCCACGATATTTTCCACAGATAATGGGCCATTTAGCTTAGTCATGCAAGAAGAAGCTAATGTACTAGCTGAATTCAATAACATAGAAAAAGTAGCTACACTGGCTATTTAACTAGCAAAGGGAAGTCAAACTAGTCCTCTTCCCTGTAGATACGTGGCAGCGTAACAGACGGGTGAATGTTGCCATCATTTGCATACGCTACTTAATAAACATGGTTAATAAATAATGAGGTTGTTAATTTAGCTAACATGGGCACGCAACCTTTATTAGCCAACTAGTGCTAGCTACAGAACTATTTGGTATTTATTTCATGCCTAGCATGAGATAGTGGCTCAATCCCAATACCCCCCTTTAGCAGGATCCTGCGAGTTGTAGTGGTATTCCAATTCAACTTTGAGTGAGGTGTAGTGCCTTTTCAGACCACTAGTTGGTCCTCCAAGCAAAGCGAATCGAGATGCAGGCTTTCTATTGAGCGATTCCCAAAACTTCATTGAACTCTGCGACCCAACCCTGGAGAGTTGCTGGGTCATTCCATTTAATTTCAGCATGCAATGACACCCACCATCTCAGATTGTTCTGAAATTGTTTCTGTTAGAAACAGATAAGCATTCCGGAAGCATTACCAAACTTTTTTTTTAAACAATGAGCAAGACATGAGGAATCCAAAGATGTGGTCAAAAGTCATCCACGGACCCCACACTGCAACAACGAGTATATAGCATCAGTGTTTTACAAGTGGTATGGAGCTGCAGCTCAGAGTATTGTTTCTTCATCCTATGTAATGTATTCTCAGTGAATTTGATGTTTTTTCCATCTGTTCAGAGAAATTAGTCATTGAAGTTGTTGGGTTTATGTCCCATTCTACATCACGATATTATCAGGTTCTGATCACTAAATGGTGCCGTTCCTGCTATTAGGTGATTTAAAAAAATTAATTTAAAAAAAACAACCCATGGGTTGGTTTTGTTTACTTGGCCATTGTTTTAAATGCTAACTTTTTTTGCATTTGTGGCACAAATCCAATTCAAGTCAATGGTACCTAGGTTAGCATTTTTGCAATTCATCATTGCATTCAACAACCAATTTTTAGATACTTTAGGATGATTTGGACATTAAGAGTGAACATTTTAATATAGACTTGCATTTGATTTGTGACACAAATGCTAAAAAGTTAGCACTTGAAACAGTGGCCAGGTAAACTAAACCAAAGTATGGGTTGCTGTCATACCAGAGGGGTATCCTACAAAGCAAGCTAGATCTACTCAGGGTTTTCTAAAGCTAACCAGCTTCAGTTAGCTTCACATTCCAGCTCAGGCTTCAACCGTACTACGATGGTGGACATATGCCTGTAACTGTGCGTGCATGTGGCACGTCGAACTCTTCATTGAGACAATGGTGAAACATCAATGGGCGAGTCAGTGTCACATTTTAATTTGTTCTGAAATCAAAATGAAAGAAAAGTTATCTTGAAAATTCAGCAGGCTATGGTGTAAAATAGGCTTTTAGAAGTGCGGTCTTCATTTTATTACTTATCATTAATTCCAACTTTGGTGTGCTTATCAATGCACAACCACCTTTCCCCCCACTCCTATCAATAAAATAATTGTATTACGTCATACAAAAGTGTTACTGTGCGTGAAGTTTAAAATGCATTGTCATTACAAAATTTGTAAACGTTACATTACAATTTTTGAACACACAAAATAACACTTGATTAATTAAATATTTAATCAGTTTTCCTCCTCAAATTAACAGGATGATGACACAAGAGGGATCTGAATTCATTGGTCCTCAACTCGTAGCTCAGTCATTTCATTCAGGGTAAGTGGAGTTAGCATGCCCCGGAGCAGGTTAGTTCTGATGGATTCGTTACTAGAGTGAAATGCTTACTTACAAGCCCTTAACCAACAATGCAGTTAAGAAAAATAAGTGTTAAGTAAAAAATAAATAGGTAAAAAATAATTTAAGAGCAGCAGTAAAATAACAGTAGCGAGGCTATATACAGGGGGTACCGGTACATAAACAATGTGCGGGGGCACAGGTTAGTCAAGGTAATCCTCAAAAAGGTCATCTGATCCTCAAAACGGTCTACAGCTGCACATTAGAGAGCATCCTGACTGGATGCATCACTGCCTAGTATGGCAACTGCTCGGCCTCCAACCGCAAGACATTACAGAGGGTAGTGTGTAGGGCCCAGTACATCACTGGGGCCAAGCTTCCTGCCATCCAGGACCTCTATACCAGGCTGTCTCAGAGGAAGGCCCTAAAAATTGTCAAAGACTCCAGCCACACTAGTCATAGACAGTTCTCTCTGCTACCGCACAGCAAGTGGTACTGGAGCGCCAAGTCTAGGTCCAAAAGGCTTTTTAACAGCATCTACCCCCAAGCCATAAGACTCCTGAACAGCTAATTTAATGGCTACCCAGAGAATTTGCATTGTCGTCGTCGTCGTCCCCGCCCCCTTTTACACTGCTGCTACTCTGTTATTATCATCTATGCATAGTCACTTTAACTCAACCTACACGTCGTACATGTTATCTCAATTACCTCAACTAACCTGTGCTCCCGCACATTGACTCTGTACCGGTACCCCCTGTATATAGCCTCACTACTTTTATTTTACTGCTGCTCTTTAATTATGTTCGTTTTTACTTATTTATTTAACTCTTATTTTTCTTTAAACTGCATTGTTGGTTAAGGGCTTGTAAGTAAACATTTCACTGTCAGGTCTAAACCTGTTGTATTCAGCACATGTGACAAATACAATTTTATTTGATATGTACATGAAGGTAAAGTTAAAGTGACTAGAAATGTTCTTTAAAAAAATAATCACCTAATAGCAGGAACACCACTATCTAGTGGTAATAACCTGGTAATATCAGGATGTAGGATGTGTGTTGGCTGTCTGTGGGTGGATTTGACAATTTCTTTGAATCTCATTGTTAGAACATTTTTAGGTCAAAATCAGATGTTAGGTACGATATTTATTAAATATTATAATTCTATCAATTAAAATGGCCAATTTAGGTGCAATCAATTAGGTTATTTTCTCAGAGATTAAATTACATTTCAACAAAATAATGTTGAAGGAAAGCTAATCTTATGTTTCTAACAACAGAAACGATTTCAGAACAATCAAATGGTGGGTGTCGAAATCCTCTTTCTTGTGCTTTTTGAGGCGGAACGACCCGACTTCACAAAATAATGGCTGACAAAAATACTAGGATGGAAGCAAATGTAAGTAATTCTAACTTCATAACAAATCGTGCAAAAAAATGTACAGATCAGAGGAATATGTTAGTTCATGTAGATAAACGAGTATGCATTTTCTTTTGTCATAAAATACATTTCCGTTTCTTGCTATTTAAACAGATATCTGACCAACTAACATTAGCCAGCTAGTTACACATTTAGCTTGCTATATGGGCATTTGCCATTTGTATGAATTGTAATTCGTGTTGATTAATGCTTTAGGGACTCCTGAGCAAACCAGCCTGTAATCTTGTGAAAACCAGTGGCTGTAAAGAATCTAGCTAAAGCATTGAACTTTCCTGCAAATTTAATAAACAATTTTGTAAACTTGCCTTGCTGTTCATCTAGTTAACTCAACATTAATTGCCAAGAAATTGCAGAAAATGACTGAGTGAAGGAAATTTGACCGTCACATGTCAAACTGCTATTATGGAAAGGAGCGTTAGGTAGCCTAAAGGTTTGAGAGGCGTGCCAGCAACTGGAGAGTTGCCAGTTCGAATCCCGGGTCCAACTGGAGAATTGGGTGGGAAGTGAGCTGGTAACCAGAGGGTAGCTGGTATCAAATCCAAGATGTCAGTCTGCTGTTGTGCCCTTGAGCAAGGCACTTAACCCCCCACAAGAACAAGCGCCCAGTGTGGCAGCCCCCGCACCACTACAAAAAAACTGTATATGTATGCATGTGTGCCTTTCGGAGGGGTTGTGTTAAAAGCAGAAGTAACATTTTGGTTGGACCTTGTGTGACCAATAAAGTGTCCTTAATCTTAAATCCTGCTGCTTCAGTACTATTCCACATTGAACTACAGCCAGAGGATGGGTACATTACGGGCACATTGTTGTTTTGCAGTTCTCATATGTTAAGTACGTATTTGCTGCATGAGAAATATAAATTAAGCTATTACTGCCGCCTGTACAGGCATTGTGAAAAACACAAGTCTTCTCGTCAATGAACTGCGTGGTAGGCTATCCTTCGGTGGCTTCTGCTGTTGGTGAGTGATGTCCCATGCCATAGGGTTATTTATCTCTCCCTACCACTAGTTGCTCTATTTGAGGGACACTCCCCTAACAAGGGGCACTCAGACAAGGGGGAGGGCTAAGGGGGGGTATTGGGATTGATCCAGTGAGGGCCTTCTAAGCATAATTTGCTAGCCAGGAGGCTAACCATTGTTAGCAACTGAGACTCACTCCTTGAGTAACATTAGCTAGGCACATAGTTATAGTTAGCTCATCTAGCTATACCTGGATGCCATGATCAATATGACATGCCTTTGATCACCCAGATGGATGAGAACAAGCAGGATTCATGATTAGGGACTCTTGATTTTACTCTCTGCTGCTCGGGTTGACAACATAGCAGCACATCTGTCTCTCTCCCTCTCTGGCAACACAGTAACATTAATCAATCAGATACAGTAGCTTACTAATTGCACAGCCCAAAACCAATTAGGGTCCAACGTATTTCAGCAACTTTCTTATCATCTACTATCATCAAACTTTGTGTTTTACAAGAACCCAGTGTTGCACATCCCTTTTCCTGAAGATCGTTCAAGATTTGCAAGCAATGTACCTATATGTATATGCTTTATCAAGTTAGATTAATATCTACATTGATATGTTGCTAATTTCCCTGTAAACAAATGAATCAACTTTGTTTGAAGTAACCAATCCAGTGCAGAGGGAATGGCTATAGGTATATTTAACATGTTATCAACTAGACAAGACATGTTAAATATCTGTGGTGTATGTGATGATTCCATTTGATAAATTGTAACTAGATAACTTGGTAAATAAAGCTGCATCTATAATTGTATAAGTGAATGTAAATTATGCAGAATGTGTACAATTTGGTAGCCTCTAAACTGAAAAGGAAGCTTGCCCAGCTTGTTAGGCAAACGTTTTAACCAGTTTAGTTGCCATCGTTGTAAAAATCTCCTAGCACTAGCTAGTGTGTAGCATTAGTCATTAGATAACTAGCTAAAGCCTATTTCTCAGCACATCTGGCTCCACCATAAACGTCAGCAAACATTAAACTAATGAGAAAATCGTGTAGTTGCATTTGTTCGTTTTGTCTAAATAGCTAACAACTAGCTCGTTAGGTTACGCACCTAGCTAGCTATAATATTCCAAACCTCGCTAGATAGCTAACAAAAGTTAGCTGTGGCTAGCTAACGTTAGCTAACTACCGAGACTGCAACCGAAACCATGCTTGCTTTAACTCGCCCACACAGTCGTTCCTTAGCCACGGTAAGGCCATCCCTTTTGGTTTGTTATCATGATTGTTCGTGCAGATAAGGATTTTATTTTCACCGTCTCAATGGCCTACGTCGGCCTATTAGCTTGCTAACTGAACCTCGGACTTGCCTGAGGAAGCGTAACCCCGACCCGACGCCTATGAGCGGATACAAGGCAATAAGCAAAATAAAGGGAGAAATGACCTATCGGTGCATTCCATAGCATCTAACCAGGTTCACTGAATATTAACAACACCCGTGTAGCCGATCGGAATTGTTTTGTGATGGTGCTCCTAAATCTATCTTGTACAATCATATTTACCTCTGGATGTGTTGATAAAAAGAAATGGTTGCAAAGTGGTTCGAACCGTGTCTCTAGCTCCCTCTCCGTTCTATCGCTCTAACAGCTCCTCCGAGTACCAGTAATAATATAACAACAATAATCCGGGTCGGGAGGGTTCGTTCGTCTTCCTTCTCACTGCAAACATCTATGCTTAAAGGGGGCAAACGTTCCCATAACCGGTACTTGCACCGGTTTCTCCCCAACCCCAGCAGAAAGTGAGTGCAAATTCCGACTGGTTTCGGAAAACAATCCAATGTGAAAAACAGGAACGCTATTGACGCGGTGATAAAAGGGATCCACTCAGACTATCCCCCTTCTCTCGCAGAACAAAATGCCGACCGGAAGAACTGCTGCAGGAATAACTCCCTCCACCGGCGCCAAACCAACTAGCAGCAGCAACCATAGCCAGTAACAGTTACTTCCGCCGCTTTCTGCATTGCTACCCTTTGCTAGGATTTCTACTGTACACTGATAACATCCACACAGCTACAGTAAATGTTTTGGAGAGGTCGAGGTCACCCGTGAGTATGCAACGAGTAAAACCAATGTAAGTAGTTGAAGCTAGTTAATAAAATAAGATAACTAACGTTAGCATAATGATCAGTCCAATACATACATCGTTTCCAATATAGTCATGTGGAAAAAGTAAGTACACCCTTTGGAAAGTATATATATATATATATATATATATATATATATATATATATATTTTTTTTTATTTTACATATTTGGACACGTGGATATTTTAGCAAGATTCCAACCACATTCATTGATAAAGGTAACCCAATTTAACATATCACACAAAAAAAAATGTTACTTTGAAAATGTTATGCAATTAAAGAAAAAAAAAATCAATTTCCTTATGCAGGAAAAAATGAGTACACCCCTACCTTTTAACATCACCTAAAATGGCTAAAACCAGAATCAGGTGCACCAAAATAGGAGAGTACCTTAAAGATTATAAACTTGGTCTGGTTTGGTCTTAACCATATTGGTGTGTGGGACACATCATGCAAAGATAAAAAAACCTCAGAGGCCCTCAGAAGAAAGATTATGGATGCCCGTGAGGGGTTACAAATCCATTTCCAAGCAATTCAAAGTACATTGTTTCACTGTCCGACGGATCATCTACAAATTAATAAAATTCCAGACCACTGGCAATCTACCTAGGACAGGTCATTCTACCAAATTCAGCCCAAGAGCTGACCGAAAGATGCTCATAGAAGTCTCTAAGAACCCCAAGGTAACATCAAGGGATCTACTGGCCTCTCATGCCACAATCAATATCAAAGTAAATGAGTCAACTGTCAGAAAGAGACTGCACAAAGTTGGCCTACATGGGAGGTCAGGAAGGAAGAAAAATAATATCAAGACAAGACCAAAACTACTGGAACAATGTGCTCTGGACAGATGAGTCAAAGGTGGAGTTGTTTGGCCGCAATGCCAGACGCCATCTTTGGCGAAAACAAAACACTGCCTTTGAACAGAAGTACCTCATACCAACCATAAAGCATGGAGACGGTGGCATTATGGTTTGGGGCTGTTTTGCTGTCTGAGGGCTTGGCCAACTTACCATCATTTAGTCAGCCATGAATTCCATATTGTATCAGAGAATTGTTGAGGAGAATGTGAGGCCATCTGTCAAAAAGCTAAAGCTGAACCGAACATGGATCTTGCAACGGGACAATGATCCAAAACACACAAGCTAAGCTACAACAGAATGGCTCAAACAATAAGCAATGGAGGGTTATAGAATGGCTGAGTCAAAGCCAAAATCTCAATCCTGTCAAAATGTTGTGGGGGGACTTGAAGCGGGCCGTGCATGCAAGAAATCCCTCGAACTTGACACAGTCAAAACAGTAATGTAAAGAAGAGTGGGGGAAAATCTCAATATAAGAGACTGATAGACAGTTACAAGAAATGGCTACATTACGTTTTTCTGCCAAAGGGGGCAACACCATCTATTGAAGCTAGGGGTGTATTTATTTTTTCCGCACCATGGAATTGTATTTGTTGATTTTTGATGAATAAATTATTGAAAAGTATCATCTTTCAGTTTAATTTGTTAAATTAGGTTACCTTTATGTGTCAATAGTGTTGAAGTGAAGATGACATTAATTTGTCCAAATATTTACAAAAAAATCACTTTCTAGGGGGTGTACTTACTTTTTCACATGACTGTACATGCATAGTAGTTGTGTATTTTATTATTTACTGTACAAGAACATTTGGAATTTGGACTGGCATGAAACCTATCAGTGTTTTGAGACAATTAAATAAACAATAATCAACAGGCACTCTCTCTCTCTCTCTCTCACACACACACACACACACACACACACACACACACACACACACACACACACACACACACACACACCACACACACACACACACACACACACACACACACACACACACACACTTTACAAAACAGTTACTTTATGGAGGTTCTTAGAAATAAAGATATGATGGCAACCATGATAGCAAAGAATTCCAGATATGTTGGTGTTATCTCCTGCTGCATGTACCCACAAGCACACACTTTCACACTTGACTTTTGATTGACAGGTAAAGTTAGTTTAAGTCAGACCTAACACTGCATTCTGCCTATGATAAAGAATCAACAATACCTGAGTTAATCAAAGATGTAATCAGCATAAAACTAATAGAAAAGGAGTAATATGTATATAAACTCTGGATTTCTGATGCTATGTATTGGCCATTGAGAGGCTTTGAAGCCACCGGTTGGACATATTTGCACTCCCCAGTAGGAGTAGTCCTCCATAGGAATGAATGGAATTTTACAGTATTTCAATTAAATGTTTAAAGGACATAATTGCATGTATTTAAGTATTTGTTGTAGAGGGGACAGTGACATTAGTAATCTCTAAAAATTCTACTTTTAGGAATTCTAAGTTAAGGAAAAAGTTATATATTTTGTCATTTTAAATGTTTATGTTTAGCTCACATAATATAATTTAAAAGCATGCATTAAGGTATCTGTAATGTAATAAATGTGGCAAAAACAAATTTAGATATTAATATACTGAACAAAAAAATAAACGCAACATGTAAAGTGTTGGTCCCATGTTTCATGAGCTGAAATAAAAGATTCCAGAAATTTACCATACGCACAAAAAGCTTATTTCTCTACAATATTGTACACAAATTTGTTAACATCTCTGTTAGTGAGCATTTCTCCTTTGTCAAGATAATCCATCCACCTAACAGGTGTGACATGAAGAAGCTGATTAAACAGCATGATCATTACACAGGTGCCCCTTGTGCTGGGGACAATAAAAGGCAACTCTAAAATGTGCAGTTTTGTCACACAACACAATGCCACAGATGTCTCAAGTTTTTAGGGAGCATGCCATTGGCATGCTGACTGCAAGAATGTCCACCAGAGCTGTTGCAAGAGAATTTAATGTTAATTTCTCTACCATAACTCACTTCCAACGTCGTTTTAGAGAATTAGGCAGTACGTCCAACCGGTCTCACAACCACAAACCTTGTGTAACCACGCCAGCCCAGGACCCCCACATCTGGCTTCTTCACCTGCGGGATCGTCTGAGACCAGTCACCTGGACAGCTGATGAACTGAGGAGTATTTCTGCCTGTAATAAAGCCCTTTTGTGTGGAAAAACTCGTTCTGATTGGTTGGGCCTGGCTCCCCAGTAGGTGGGCCTGGCTCCCAAGTGGACGGGCCTATGCCCTCCCAGGTCCACCCATGACTGCGCCACTGCCCAGTCATGTGAAATCCATAGATTAGTGGCTAATGAATATATTTCAATTGACTGAATTCTTTATATGAACTGTAACTCAGTAAAATCGTTGAAATTGTTGCATGTTGTGTTTATATTTTTGTTCAGTATAAATGCATTTTTATAGCTTCCAACATATTTTTTACAATGGTGGGGAGTGCCAAGATGGAGGCACGGTGTCGTCAACACAGCGTCCCAACAGTCATCTAGTGTATATATAAATAATTGTGCCAGGGCATAAATGTAGCCCAAACAACATTACAACAGCTCTCGGTCTCCCTCTTGTGGAAGGACTTGAAAGTGCGCGAACTGACGTCATTGACTGAACACGTCTGCTTTCAGAAAATCTATAAACAGTAGAAAAACACTTTTTTTTCCTGTCTTACCTTTTTGTGTTTCTTCCTCTTGCTTGGCATCCCATTAACATGGATGCTCCTGTGTATACAAGTAATTCCCGAGCTGGCAAGCCGAGGTAGCTAGCAAACAAAATTTCCCCTCAGTTTGTAAAGTACGTTACCGTTTTGTAACCGCTGAGCGCTAACGTTAGCTAGCTAAGCTAGCAAGCAGAGAACGGGCTTTTCTTTTTAACACCATCTAACAAATGGACATTGTAAATACCATTTGAGAGCAAGTAATTTACTCCCCCAAAATATTTGCAAGCAGATAGCTAGGTAGCTTGCCAATGTTTGTTTGTTTTCCTCACGATAACGTCTCACTCAGGATGCTAAAAAACAGAAATATAATAATTCTATTTCGCGCGCTAGGATCGTCAAGTCACATGACATCACTCTCCCAGCCTACCTCAGTTTCAAGTGTAGGATCGGTCAGTGAAAGAAGAGTGAAAAATAAAACGGCAACAGCGCATGGTAAATATGGAGGTTTCATGTAAGTATGGATGGTTTTACCTGATTTTAGCTTCTGCAGGTGCTTGTCAGCTAGAGTATCAACCAGAGTTGGGTCAACATTTTAATAAAATACTGTTGATAAAGCCCACATGCCGGTAGATACTGTATCTTTATCAGCTCACATATAGTGCTGCTCATGTCTTACCACAAGATAGCAGCAAATGTCCACAAACGATTCAATTGCAACCTGCTGTTCCCAGAACAGCTTGATAGTGCGAATAGAGGGGACTACTGTAGCTTCTTTCTCTTCCAAACGTAATATTCAACTTTTTTTCTAACATCCATCAAAGATCTTCGCACATAACTACACGATTGTAGATTATTCCGTGAATGAAATCATTACATTACTATACATAAGATATTCCATTTGCCTTTCAAAGCCACAGTCTATACGTTTCCAGTAATTTCAACTAATTAAATATACCCCTTGATTTAGAAGAATGTGACTCGTAGCTCATACTGTAATGAGATTAATAGTACAACTGTCTTTAATACCTTATCATAACTAGATAATCAAATAAAGACCTAGGCATATTACTTCATTGTTATGGTTGTGTTGTCATATGAGTGTGGCTTTAAGGCACATTTTGAGATATTTGTTAAATTGGGTTACCTTTATCACATTTTGTCCTATTGCACATGTATTACTTTTCATTGTGTGCTGTGTAGGGTAATACCTACTTTATTATAATTGCTATAACACATGTTATGTAACAGTTTATTACTGTATGTGTGTCATGGAATACAAATCACCAAAATAAAACATTGCTTCCTTTTTACATTTTATTCAAAATGTTATTCACCAAAGACAAATCTACCAGTCCATTTATTTCCTTTTCACCACAAATGTTGCCTTTACAGAAAGTGAACCATCATATCTCAAAACTTAAAGAAAAAAATGAAAGAAAATAACATATTTTCTAAATCCATTTGAGTTAGTTCACACATACTGTAATTATCACGAACTATGTTCCTTGATTTCACTAACCAAGGCATTGGAGTGGCATTTCAGCCCTGAAAACAAATATCTTTCTGCATTGAGATTAAAGAAGACATATTCACGTAAACAACTATCCATATTATATAGTTAATTTACACATATATCGACATACAATCACTCTACAAAGCCTTAAAAATATTAAACACCTGCTATGTTAAAATAATGATGTACTAAATAGTGAAGGATATTTCAAAGACTCATTTGTCTTAGGGCTGGCTACAAATAGGGAATATATAGTGATAACAATTGTTGGATAAATATATAGTGATGACGATTGTTGGATACATCTCGTTTTAGCCATATTGTCAGCATCACAGCACCACCTTCAATAATTTGATCAATCAAAATAAAGTAAAAATACAATTGGTGTTGTCATATGCAACAGGAATATTGACAGCATGAAAAAAGTTAATAAAATAAAAAAAATAAAAAATACACACCACTTGAGGATTGTTATTTAAATTACTGCTTAATTAACCCATGATAGGAAGTTGGTTGTTTTTCACCAGAAACAGCTCATAGGGCCTCATTTCATTAGTTGTAGCAAATAAAATGTAATTGTATTTGTATTTATTATGGATCCCCATTAGCTGCTGCCAAGGCAGAAGCTTCTCTTCCAGGGGTCCACCAAAATTAAGGTAGTTATATACAAATGTGTTCTCTGTTGCTTTTTTTGAAGGATGAAGCTTGCCCAGTCATTCAAACATAGGTTGTCCTTTCATAATTTTTCAAAATTCCTTTTGGACATCAACACCCAACACTTTCCTCATTACTTATACCATTGTACTATATACATATTCTAGGCCATGACTTAATTCAACACAAAAATACCCAGACAAACCATAAAACAGGTGGCCTATCTATCTCGTAGAGAGGCGGCGGATGTAAGCAATTTGATTGGGCCACTTCAGGGAAAGAAACATTAAAAAATAGTTAGATAGTAAATAGAAAAGTTACTTTATGAATGACAAAATAACAAAGGAAAGGAAATATGGTAGAGTGACAATAACTGGACAAATATGACAGATTGAAAACAAAAATGAACCAAAACATTCCGTGTGTGTGCGTGCGTGTGCTTGTGTGCACTATTGAGCGTTGATCTACATCTTGCTTTCAGTTTTCGGACGTTTGGCGTTTTCATGGTCGTTTTCCTGAGAGATTAGCTGGTATGGTTTCTTCCTCTCCTCCAGCACAATGTTCCCCATCTCCACATCCTTGGCCTGCAGCTCCTGTCGAGATAGGAATTCCACAATGCCAGCCCCAATGGAGTCACCCAAGACGTTGGTTGTGGTACGCAGTCGGTCACTACAATCCAGGAATAACATAAGAAGAAAAAGCTTAACCAGGGTGAAGGAATCATATACAGTGGAAGGGAAGACAGTGGTCGAGAGGGGTGGCGGGACATACAGTTTTTAAAGAAAACCCTAGCCAATGTCCGCTGGGACGTTTGGTCATGTTATATTGAACAGGTCAAAACATTTACCCATTTCCTGCTTTTGATTAAAGGTAAACTAACGTCTTTAGATTACTCATAGTCAAAAGAATGCAGAGGGGAAATAGTCCACAGCATTATCAGCAGAGAAAATTCCAATCTACTGTTAAAGAGTAGTCAGAACACTCCCTATAGGCTATCTCATATTCTAATCACTGTGAGAAACATCCATGTTTTCATTAAATGAAGCTTTGACTCTGTCTGCACATTCCATCCCTCCTAGTTTATGGAGAGTGGGATTTTTTCTCACTACCCAATTAGCTGTGTAATTTCTGGGAAGGGAATTCTAATTGAAATCATTAATTTGGGCAACCTAATTATGTTTCTATGTTAAAACTAAAAAAATATGCAATTCCAAAAAGTGGAGCAAGATCCGAGGGATAGTACAAGTGTGTCACTAGGGTTGTAGTTGATAAAAAAGGATGTTCGACCTTTAAAATGAAAGATAAATGGTTTGCGTTTCAGTTCCAGTCATTATACAATTTGTATACTATAGACAATAAGTAGTATGCGTATATTTGCACCATTATAGCTTTATCATTATTCAAATATAATTTATCTATTCTCATGTCTCAATCTGAAAATGGGAAAAATTACTCACAGGAACCAATCAACTGCAATGATGAGGGTGATGTCATCAGTGGGAAGTCCGACAGAGGTCAACACAATCACCATGGTGACCAGTCCAGCCTGTGGTATACCTGCAGCTCCAATACTTGCTGCAGTGGCTGTGATGCTGTTTTATAACACAAAATTATATATTTTAAACTCTTATCTTGATAAATCATGTAATGTAGTTGTAAACATATCAACATCTTTTGATTCCGTAAACATAAACTTTAGCTTATTAACATTAGATAGAAATTCTTACCTGATTGTAATGATCTGACCTAAGTTCATGTCCATGTTGTTAACCTGAGCTATGAAGATAGCTGCCAGAGCCTCGTAAAGTGCTGTTCCATCCATGTTAATGGTGGCGCCAACCGGCAACACAAACCGCGTGATGCGCTTATCCACCTTGTTGTTCACCTCCAGACACTTGAAGGTGATGGGAAGGGTTGCTGAGCTGAGATAGAGACGGAGAGAGAAACAGATGGTGTTTGAGTGGTTGTTGTTTTAGTTTTTTTGTATTAGATCTATTCATCATATTCTCCAGGGGTAAGCTTTAGTAACTCTACTAACGAGGATGGTGATGTCTTATAGGCACAATCTGATCAAGAACACTCCTGGCCCTACTATAATAGGCTTTGATTTGACATGAGTCAGGGCCAAGTCAGGCGAGGCTACAGTGTGGGGTAGTCCGAGCAGGCCAGGGAGGAGATTAATGTAAGGGGACCAACCTGGAAGAGGTTCCCAGGGCTGTGATGAGGGCCTCCACCAGCCCCATGATGAAGATGAAGGGGTTCAGCCGTGTGATGGCGAAGTACAGGCCGGGGAGGATGATGAAAGCGTGGATGGACAGGCCTATGATCACCGTGATGGTGTACATGGCCAGCTGACCACCCATCTCAGTGATGTCGTCCATCTCCACGATCTTCCCCGATATGAGGAACATGATACCGATTGGTGCATACCTGTAGAGCAGAGGACGGAGAAGAGGTTATGCTGGGGAAGGATATGGTCACATAGTTAAAAGGGCCTTATTTTTCTGTGTAATACTGTAGGCCTGAAAAAGTAAAATGTTTAGTCTCTCACGGACAGACATTTGAGAAATCATCAGTGCATTCTGAGAGTGCAAAGCACAGGCTATGAAATTACCTTTATTCATAAACAAAACTTGGTTTAAATCTGTCAAATATCTGACTGGGAATATTTTGGATTTAATTGAGTGAACATGTCACTGGTCTTGGTTACAAAGCCTTGTAATTCATCTGTGGAATAATTTAGCATCAGGAAGCTACATGCCCTGAGAGGGTTCTATGTTGGCCAATTATGAGATTGTGGTCCTGCAATTATCTCAGTAACCCTAAAGGCCTATATCAGATCATGCGTGTTTATAGTTACCAGATAATTCATAACAATACCTCAGGCAAGAGCCATTTGATTGAATTGAGACGGAGAGATACACATAGTAACTCCCAACTCTGCAGGCACTCTATAGGTAGACTTAGCATTCCAAAGCATAGATGTGGAGATTTCTCTGTGCCTGATCTAATCATGAACCACATGCAATGCAGGGGGTTCGCATAAACACACACACACACACACACTCACCTAATGAATGATTATTGGACCATCATCATAACACACACACACACACCATCCTTATAAACACCTATACACACACCAACTACTCACCACATGATAATTGCCACCAGCCTCATGATAGCCTCATTGAGGCTGTCGAAGAAATCCCTGAGGGGCTGGCCCTGCTCCTTCATGTTGCCGATGATGAGGCCAAAGCACATGGAGAAGACCACCAGCCCCAGGGCATTGACCCCGTTCACCGTGCCCGGGATAGGGATCACCTCCTCCCGGGTAATCTGCTCAGTCAGGTTGGTCAGGTTGAAGACCGAGTCGTTCACTGTCACCGTTACATGGACAATTCGCTTCCCGTATTTGGTTTTGAACTGGAGGGAAAGAGCCGGTTACGTGAGTGATGGGTTATCATTGTCTTGTTAAAGTGATGATCGCATGTCATTTCCTTTAGTGAAAGTGTTACTGAAATAGTCTTTTTTAAGTCATGTTACTGAATATTAACTCAGCCTCTTCATTTTGGCCTGTGCTCCAGTCTTCAAGTGGGATTTTGATGTGCATCTACTGAACATAGATAAGGTACCTAGGGAAGGTTGTCAGACTTGTGCCTTTTCGATAGACTAGAGAGCAAAAACTCTAAAGGCACCTGCTCCACTCATTGCAGCCTTGTGAATTAAACAATGGGCCTCTGTATGGCTGGAGCAGTATTCTGTAAGGTCCAGCTGGATCTATGATGACCCTGTATGGGGAGAGGGTCCAGACCACAAAGTGTTGAGCTCCCCATGGACATGGTCTCTTCCCCCCCACCAAAAGCCACGGAAAAAATGTTTAGAATGACAGGAAATTAGCTCAGACCTTGCCCGGGGCCCTGCGAAACTGCGGTACGCCACGGCCCCCACAATGCTACTATTGCAACCCTGCCAATGCTTCATTGCAGTTCAAACCCCACTGTGTCCATCAACCATACCACAACAACTCCAAAACATTTAGATGAATAATGGAAGTGGGTTCTTTCTTATCTGCCGCTGATGATCATTTTTTATTTACACATGGCAGCAGAAGTCCAGGCTGTATCACAACCGGCCGTGATTGGGAGTCCCAAAGGGTGGCGCCTAGTTAAATAAAGGTTAAATAAAAAATAAAATAAATGAAAAAAGTCAGATTTTGAGATTTGTTCCTAGTGGTCAGAATTTTTCTTCCAGTGTAAATAAATGTCCCCCTCAGTTTTGGGTTTCTATGTCTCTTATGTAATGATTTCTCTGCTCAGAAATTCCAAAACCAGCAAGCTTCCTCTGAAAATGTCAATAATGTATCCATTCACAAAAAGTATTTCGCAAAACGTATCCTTTTTCATTACCATCATTATTTCAATAGAACCATTTCCTGCGGCAAATTTTTACTTAGGGAAAATCTGCTTTTTGAATGAGGAAAGCTGTTTTACTTTATACCTTTCAGACTGTCAGTACAGTTGAAAGTATGGATTATATCTCTCGCGCTCCACACAGGTCAGGTAATAATAAAAACAATCACGCTGTTGATGTGACAGCTTGAGAAGACGTGCCCGCGGTTCATAACAAACCATACGTCAGACCACACACTGTCTCTCATTTCTTCTCGCAAAGTTATTTTAGCCATATTGCACAAGTTGACTGCTTCACTGCTCCCATTTTTCGAATTGCATTTTCCCAGGTCCCAGTAAGGCAGGGGTTCCCAAACTTCTTTTGGACCACGACCCCATTTTGATATCTGAAAATTCTTGCGAGCCCAACCATGTGAAAAAAATTATGTAATTAACAGCCAATGTTTACTTTTTTATTTGGGGCTATGGTAGTCAAGAGTATTTCTGATTGGCTTCTCAACTCACCATCACATACTTTTAATGTGGGGCTGTGACAGTCAATTCCAAATGAGTCTGACATAATGTCTCTTATCTCACCACCACTAATAAAATGGGTGTGCTTGATGCATGTCACGTCAGAGATTCTCAAAGTCAGGGGGTGTGGTCAGACAGTACGCACCTCATCTCTGCTGTCACATCCAACCTGGATCTATATTTGGTTTTAATGCAGAGAGAGCACTGAATCCAGCTTCACACAGATATGAGCTGGTGAAGGGTACCATGAGGTTTATAGTGCTTTCAAAACAACTGGGAACTCTGGAAAAATACGAGCTCAAATCATGGCTTCAGTGATCTTCAGGTCGGAAAGTCTGAGCTCGAGAAACGATTTTTCCCAGTCTGCGCTTGTTTTCTTTCAGAGTTCCCAGTTGTCTTGAATGCACTGAAGTCGGAGATTTCCGAGTTCCCACTTACAAGTTCCCAGTTGTTTTGAATGTGGCATAAATGCTTAGAGGGAGACGGCAGGGTATTCCCTTTGAGTCAGGAACAAAAACACCTCCGTAGTGACCCGTGAATGCATTCGGTCACATGGCCGCTTGATTAGCTGTTCGATTTCACTTACCGGCATGTCAACAGAGCCAGGATCACAGTCAAACAGATTGGGAAGTAGGTCCCAAAGTGCTCTTCCAAGCATTGGAGGTGAACAGTCATCACTCATGTTGGACACTTACAGATGCTGTTTTCTGTCAGTAACATGCACAGGCGAGGGAAGGGGGCATGGCTTTTGGAAGACTCTCTTCAATAAGAATTCTTTCCTCTGAATCCACTGATTCGGTCACTCATCTGTAGAATGTTTTTAAAAAAAGAAGGTTTTTAGCACTTTCCAATTGGTAGTTAGTCTTGTTCCATCACTGCAACTCCCATACAGACTAGGGAGAGGCAAAGGTCGAGAGCCATGCATCCTCCAAAACACAAGCCGCACTGCTTCTTGACACACTGCTTGCTTACCCTGGAAGCCAGCCACACCAATGTGTCGGAGGAAATACCGTACAACTGGCGAGCAAAGTCAGCATGAATACGCCCAGCCCACCATAAGGAGTCACTAAAACGCAATGGGACAAGGGCATCTCGGCTTGCCAAACCCTCCTCTAACCTGGACGACGCTGGGCCAATTGGTCACAGCCAGCTGCGACACAGCCTAGGATCGAACCCGGGTCTGTAGTGATACCTTTAGCACTGCCTTAGACCGCTGCGCCACTCGTGAGGCCACCCGTAGAATGTTTTTGTATTTCCCCTGCATGCTTGTGTTCAGTTCGTTCAGTTTCCCAAATATGTCTGTTACATAGTCAGGGAGACACATTTTCTTTTCATTACACAGAAAGTCAACTAAGTCATATTTTTTTTTACATACATTGTGAATGACAATAGTACCTCTCTCAATGAGAAAAATTGTTCTAACACTCGATTACCACCCAGCCTCAGTATGAAATAGAACATTGTCATGCCTCCACATAGTTTTGCGAACAGGCGTGCACGCAGTGGATGTGGTTTGATATAGTTTACAATCTAAGTTACCTGCTGCAGTATATCTCCGAGTTCTGTGCTCAGCTCTTTTGTTGCCAATTGCTCTCGGTGTAGCGTGCAATGCGTGCATATGACAGAGGGAGACACAAGCCTGCCCGCCATAGATGGAGCCCCATCTGTGCAAAAGCCCATCATTCGATCCCATGGAATCTGTTTTTCGTCAATATAGCCACGCAGCACAATGAACATCCCCTGTAACGTTTCAGGTAGCCTAGTGGTTAGATCGTTGGGCCAGTAACCAGAAGGTTGCTGGATCAAATCCCAAGCTGCCAAGGTACAAATCTGTTGTCCTGAGCAAGGCAGTTAACCCACTGTTCCCTGGGCACTGAAGATGTGGATGTCAAGGCATCCACATAAGGCAGCCTCCTGCAACTCTCTGATTCAGGTAGGGTTAAATGCGGAAGACACATTTCAGTTGAATACATTCAGTTGGACAACTGACAAGGTATCCCCCTTTCCTTCATGCTCGGGAATTGTGAGACAGAACAATATGTCTTTGTGAATAGCATCCCCTGAAATGTATAGTGAACAAAAGTCAATGCATGGACATCTTGGCCCTCACAGTTAATGTCCATTTGGAGAGCATAAGCGGGGGAGTTTTGAGTCATTCAGTCAGTTTCCTCTTGATTGCTAACAATAGCAAAAATTGTTAGTTTAACAGTGTTATCTCACAAAGGAATTGATTTGAGTCTCGGTGCCTCTGCCTCCCCACACATTGTTTTTTCACCATATGAATTGTGGCTAGTAATATCAAAGTCTCTGCAATAGTGTGTGGTTTCATAGCGTAGCGGGCCTAGTCATTCACTGTGGGAATGATTCAAATGCAATGGTCAAGTGCGGCCTTTTCCCATGATCTAAGGGCGTTCTCTGGTTGAATTTGATCTTCTAGATTAGAATAATTTTCATTTAGATTTTTAAGGTTAATCACATTACAATGATTTTGAGATACAAAGACAATATTATAATATACCCGCAAAACACCAGTCTCAACGTCAACAGTGAAGAGGCGACTCCAGGATGCTGGCCTTCTAGGCAGAGTTGCAAAGAAAAAGCCAATCTCAGACTGGCCAACAAAAAGAAAAGATTAAGATGGGCAAAACACAGACACTGGACAGAGGAACTCTGCCTAGAAGACAAGCATCCCTGAGTCGCCTCTTCACTGTTGATGTTGAGACTGGTGTTCCGCGGGCACTATTTAATGAAGCTGCCAGTTGAGGTCTTGTGAGGCATCTGTTTCTCAAATTAGACACTCTAATGTACTTGTCCTCTTGCTCAGTTGTGCACCGGGGCCTCCCACTCCTCTTTCTAATTTGGTTAGACCCAGTTTGCGCAGTTCTGTGAAGGGAGTAGTACACAGCGTTGTACGAGATCTTCAGTTTCTTGGCAATTTCTCGCATAGAATAGCTTTCATTTCTCAGAACAAAAATAGACTGACGAGTTCTTTGTTTCTGGCCATTTTGAGCCTGTAATCGAACCCACAAATGCTGATGCTTCACATACTAAACTAGTCTAAAGAAGGCCAGTTTTATCGCTTCTTTAATCAGAACAACAGTTTTCAGCTGTGCTAACATAATTGCAAAAGGGTTTTCGAATGATCAATTAGCCTTTTAAAATGATAAACTTGGATTAGCTAACACAACGTGCCATTGGAACACAGGAGTGATGGTTGCTGATAATGGGCCTCTGTACGCCTATGTAGATATTCCATAACAAATCTGCCGTTTCCAGCTACAATAGTCATTTACAACATTAACAATGTTTACACTGTATTTCTGATCAATTGAATGTTATTTTAATGGACAAAAAATGTGCTTTTCTTTCAAAAACAAGGACATTTCTAAGTGACCCCAAACTTTTGAACGGTAGTGTGTGTGTGTGTGTGTGTGTGTGTGTGTGTGTGTGTGTGTGTGTGTGTGTGTAATATATATATATTATACAAATAAAAAAAAAATGATTTTGGACAATGTCCCGCAAACCCATTTTCATATCAGGCGACCCTTAGTTTGGGAACCGCTGCAGTAGGGTAAGCTAAACTCTGTGTGAGTTGTGTGTACTGACAGTCTGTCATCAACAGCCTGTGACCTGTGGGTCGAAGTGCGAAATTCGCCCTCCAAGGCTGTGTGACAGCTCTCTCCTACCTATCCCTTTTATATCGGTGGATATCGATATCGATAACTTTAATAGCTTACCAGCTAATGTGTGTGTTGGCCACCGTACTCCGGTGCTAACCTTGTCAAGATATCCTCCACTGCCATGCTTGTTATCGAGACCACGGGGCACTAGTCATCCTTCGACTGTTTAAATCTCAAAACGGGTCCCTTTCCCTAGATAACCACGTCTCAGAGCGTGCACGCCGTCTAGGAAGATTGTTAGCCTAGCCAGCTATACGAAGTGAGATTCGAACTGCCTCCCCCAGGCATCCCTCTCCCCTGGTATTACTAGGACTCTACAAGCTAGCTAGCTAACCAACTCAACCTACTGTAGCTGCCACTGTGTGTCGTCAGCTTGGCTTACCAAACGACAGCCGTTCGTGAGTGTTTTTCATAAATTAAGCCTACATTTAAACATGGTATCTCTCCTGCTCCAGCCTTGCGGTCGTAGCTTGGCTCACAATAAATTATTTTGAGGTTGCTGTACAACTCCTGCCAGATTATTGTTGCCCTCTACCTTTACTGTTTATTGTGGTAGCTGCTCTGTTATACAGTCTCCAGTTACTATTATATTAGTTCATTTGATTCATTAGTATATTTGCATGAGAATATATATTTCGATTTTTTTCTTCACATTCTTAGCTGAGAGACTACCACATCACCATTGCTGGGCATGCATGGCTGCTCCTCATTTGGAGTTGAACTACAAGTGGAAGATGGTCATGACCTGTTCCCCGCCTGCCTAGGCATTGGCCACCTGCGAGATGCCCTCTCTGACCCCTGCATTAACTGCACCATCATGCCTGTGAAGGTGAGGGAAGCGCAGCTAGCCAGAGTTGAGGGCCTGGTTTTCACAGATAATTTGAGTCTCTGTGCCTCTGCCTCCACACACATTGTTTTTTCACCATATCAATTGTGGCTAGTAATATCAAAGTCTCTGCAATAGTGTGTGGTTTCATAGCGTTGTTCGCCAGGACCCACCCAGGGCTACCAAGAGAGGGAAAGCCCACAAAACTCTATATGCAAGCCTCGGGGCACTACAGGAAGTCAGACCAGCTGTTCGTTCCTGTGTCAAAAGGCCTTGCATTGTCCAAGCAGAGGCTTTCACACTGAGTTGTGGATGTCATTGCTCAGGCCTATAATGGTATAGGGCTCCTTGTTCCAGGGCGTGTGATATGTCACTCTACCAGAAGTGTCCCCACATCCTGTGCTCCGCTGAAAGGCATCCCTATGAATGAGATATGTGCAGCTGTTACCTGGTCGTCGCCCTGCACGTTCTTAAGATTTTACAAGGTCAACGTCTCATCCTGCCACACCATGGGACCTGCCATTCTCCCAGTGACATTGTCGCATTAATCAGAGGTTAATAGTGCTATAACTGTACTGGCGGTCTGAAAGGTATGAAGTAGAACAGAAGTTACGATTGTAACTATGGTTCTACGAATACCTGTAAGACCGTCAGTACTTTCCTGTCACTCTGAATCTTTGGGTAAGAAGATTTTCTGAGACAGTGCGTGGTCTGATGTATGGTTTTATATGAACTGCGGGGGCACGTCCTACCACGCTGTCACATCACCGACGTGACTTTGTTGTTATTACTCGACCTGTGGGGAGTGCGAGAGATATCATCCACAATTTAAACCGTACTGACGGTCTTCAAGGTATTCGTAGAACCATAGTTAAATTTGTAACATCCGTTTGTAGTAACAAAGTCATTAAATGCTTTACCTGCTGTGTGCAGGCCTGGACCATGTTTGGTGGAAACATGTTTCTGAAATGAAAGAGCATGATCATCACAATGAATGAAGACAGAGGTACAATGGCACAAAAACAGTTCATATTTCCTCCACTAAACCCCTGACCCTCCTCCTACTCTAGTATGTAGCTAGCTACCTGATGAGATCCAGGAAGGCGTCGGCAGGGCTGATGTCCTCTATCTTCGACTGTTTCATGAACTCATCCTTAGATCCTTTCCCAGGGTGGATCATGAGCACCACGATGATGCCTATGATGACAGCGATAATGGTGGTGGTCATGTAATACACCACAGCTCGCATACCCATCTTTCCTGAAGCCTTACTGTCCAGTGCTGCCATGCCTGGTTTGGAGAGACAGGGGAGATGTTGTTTAGAAGAACAGTATTATCCCATTGTGCAACATTTCTAACATTTCTTCATAGCAGTGGCATGAAAACACTTGAAATAGCAATTGCCTGTAGCCATATTAGCCTGCATTCTGGATAGCTCCTGAAGCTATGCTGATGTGTTGGATGGTGTTGGAGCCAGAGAGACAGAAGGGAGAGTCCTTGCTCTGGTCAAGGAAAACCCAATGCCCTAAGGCAGAGACAGGAACACTGTGAGAACTGAGGGACCACAGAATTGTTGAGAAGTGTCTATGCCATAACAGGCAATTGTTGGCTGGTATTGGAATAGCAGGGTTCTCAGATATCTCATCCTCAGACAATGGGTGAAAATGAGGTTGAACTCAGTGAACTGGGGCTATCAGGTGTAACATCAAGAGACCAGTGGCGACCCGTCATTCTGTTTGGAGCCCCACATTTTTACCAAAAAAATAATTAAATATATTTTCTTTTTTGGGGGGGCTTGCCTGTTTTGCATGTTATTTTGGCATTAATACGTGTCACATATCAGTTCGCAAACAATGTAAAAAAAAATATATATCATTGCGTTAATAAAGACGCATACAAACATGGTCTCTTTTTTGTTTTCTTGAGTAAGGCAGCTCCAAAATGCAGGTGTTCCAGCCTAGCTCAGTGCTTTCTGTGGTGGAGGGGCAAGCCAGCAGAAAAAAATGGAGCTTTGCTCCGTGATTGGGTCAGTGTTCTGTCACTCATGGGGACACTACATCACCGCCAAGTCTAAGGGTAGACCTCGAAGATTCTAGCCATTTGGGTGTTGCCATAGGGTTACATTAGAAGTGCCCATCCAAGAAGGCTCAAGGTCATTGGCCACAGATATAATTACATCAAATCACGTTATACAGTTTAAGTCAGAAGTTTACATACACCTTAGCGAAATACATTTAAACTCAGTTTTTCACAATTCCTGACATTTAATCCTAGTAAAAATTCCCTGTCTTAGGACAGTTAGTTATTTTAAGAATGTGAAATGTCATAACAATAGTAGAGTGAGATTTATTTCAGCTTTTATTTATTTTCTTCACATTCCCAGTGGGTCAGAAGTTTACATACACTCAATTAGTATTTGGTAGCAATGCCTTTAAATTGTTTAACTTGGGTCAAACGTTTTGGGTAGCCTTCCACACGCTTCCCACAATAAATTGGGTGAATTTTGGCCCATTCCTCCTGACAGAGCTGGTGTGTAACTGAGTCAGGTTTGTAGGCCTCCTTGCTCGCACACTCTTTTTCAGTTCTGCCCACAAATTTTCTATAGGATTGAGGTCAGGGCTTTGTGATGGCCACTCCAGTACCTTGACTTTGTTGTCCTTAAGCCATTTTGCAACAAATTTGAAAGTATGCTTGGGGTTATTGTCCATTTGCGACCAAGCTTTAACTTCCTGACTGATGTCTTGAGATGTTGCTTCAATATATCCACATCATTTTCCTTCCACATGATTCCATCTATTTTGTGAAGTGCACCAGTCCCTCCTGCAGCAAAGCACCCCCACAACATGATGCTGCCACCCCCGTGCTTCATGGTTGGGATGGTGTTCTTCGGCTTGCAAGCCTCCCCCTTTTTCCTCCAAACATAACGATGGTCATTATGGCCAAACAGTTCTATTTTTGTTTCATCAGACCAGAGGACATTTCTCCAAAAAGTACAATCTTTGTCCCCATGTGCAGTTGCAAACCGTAGTCTGGCCTTTTTATGGCGGTTTTGGAGCAGTGGCTTCTTCCTTGCTGACGGGCCTTTCAGGTTATGTCGATATAGGACTCATTTTACTGTGGATATAGATACTTTTGTACCTGTTTCCTCTAGCATCTTCACAAGGTCCTTTGCTGTTGTTCTGGGATTGATTTGCACTTTTCGCACCAAAGTACATTCATCTCTAGGAGACAGAATGCGTCTCCTTCCTGAGTGGTATGACGGCTGCGTGGTCCCATGGTGTTTCTACTTGCGTACTATTGTTTGTACAGATGAACATGGTACCTTCAGGCATTTGGAAATTGCTCCCAAGGATGAACCAGACTTGTGGAGGTCCACAATTTATTTTCTGAGGTCTTGGCTGATTTCTTTTGATTTTCCCATGATGTCAAGCAAAGAGGCACTGAGTTTGAAGGTAGGCCTTGAAATATATCCACAGGTACACCGCCAATGATGTCAATTAGCCTATCAGAAGCTTCTAAAGCCATGACAATATTTTCTGGAATTTTCCAAGCTGTGTAAAGGCACAGTCAACTTAGTGTATGTACACTTCTGACCCACTGGAATTGTGATACAGTGAATTATAAGTGAAATAATCTGTCTGTAAATAATTGTTGGAAAAATTACTTGTGTCATGCACAAAGTAGATGTCCTAACCAACTTGCGAAAACTATAGTTTGTTAACAAGAAATTTGTGGAGTGGTTGAAAAATGAGTTTTAATGACTCCAACCTAAGTGTATGTAAACTTCTGACTTCAGCTGTATGTACAGTAGCTTTGATTGGACTGATCATGTCAACATCATACTTTCAAAATCTTAGCTAGCAGTCATCATGAATCAAGTCAACAATCTACTGGCAAATCCTTTTTAATCCTTGTCATATGAAGAGAAATAATGAAGAAAAATTATAGATAAAACATATCGGTGCTCATTGTCCATTGGACATAAACATGACACAACAAGTTGGAAATCGCAAATTCAACAATGAGTGGTTTGGAAGGAATCAGTGACAAGGGCTGTGTGGTCCCAAAACTGGGGTTAAGGGGCTCTTTTCCAAGTTTAAAATTACATTTACATTTACGTCATTTAGCAGACGCTCTTATCCAGAGCGACTTACAAATTGGTGCATTCACCTTATGATATGCAGTGGAACAACCACTTTACAATAGTACATCTATATCTTTTTTGGGGGGGGGGCTTAGAAGGATTACTTTATCCTATCCCAGGTATTCCTTAAAGAGGTGGGGTTTCAGGTGTCTCCGGAAGGTGGTGATTGTCTCCGCTGTCCTGGCGTCGTGAGGGAGCTTGTTCCACCATTGGGGTGCCAGAGCAGCGAACAGTTTTGACTGGGCTGAGCTGGAACTGTGCTTCCGCAGAGGTAGGGAGGGGCGAGCAGGCCAGAGGTGGATGAACGCAGTGCCCTTCTTTGGGTGTAGGGACTGATCAGAGCTTGAAGGTACGGAGGTGCCGTTCCCCTCACAGCTCCGTAGGCAAGCACCATGGTCTTGTAGCAGATGCGAGCTTCAACTGGAAGCCAGTGGAGTGTGCGGAGGAGCGGGGTGACGTGAGAGAACTTGGGAAGGTTGAACACCAGACGGGCTGCGGCGTTCTGGATGAGTTGTAGGGGTTTGATGGCACAGGCAGGGAGCCCCGCCAACAGCGAGTTGCAGTAATCCAGACGGGAGATGACAAGTGCCTGGATTAGGACCTGCGCCACTTCCTGTGTGAGGCAGGGTCGTACTCTGCGAATGTTGTAGAGCATGAACCTACAGGATCAGGTCACCGCCTTGATGTTAGCGGAGAACGACAGGGTGTTGTCCAGGGTCACACCAAGGCTCTTAGCACTCTGGGAGGAGGACGCAATGGAGTTGTCAACCATGATGGCGAGATCATGGAACGGGCAGTCCTTCCCCGGGAGGAAGAGCAGCTCCGTCTTGCCGAGGTTCAGCTTGAGGTGGTGATCCGTCATCCACACTGATATGTCTGCCAGACATGCAGAGATCCGATTCGCCACCTGGTTATCAGAAGGGGGAAAGGAGAAGATTAATTGTGTGTCGTCTGCGTAGCAATGATAGGAGAGACCATGTGAGGATATGACAGAGCCAAGTGACTTGGTGTATAGCGAGAATAGGAGAGGGCCTAGAACTGAGCCCTGGGGGACACCAGTGGTGAGAGCACGTGGTGCGGAGACGGATTCTCACCATGCCACCTGGTAGGAGCGAATTAATGATTAACATTCAACGTTGGCCATGCTTGCTTCCATGCCTCAGCCGGCTCGCCAGGCTGTCACGCTCCTGCCATTTTGTTGGGCTCCCACGCCCCAACCGGCTTGCCCAGCGCCCATGTCTCGGCCGGTTCGCCCAGGTGGGACGCCGGGTGGCGCCCCAAGAGGGAGGGGTACTGTCACGTCTGCTCCCGCTCTTTCCTCCCTGGCGCTTGAGGGTGCCAGGCTGCCCTCCATCACGCACTCCTTCCATTCATTACGCACACCTGCCTTCCCTCGTCACGTGCATCAGCGATATTGGACTCACTCATCACCTGTTATTACCTCCCCTATATTTGTCAGTTCCCCAGCTCTGTTCCCCGCTTCTGCATTGATTGTCTTTTGTTTGTGTTACTCGTTTGCTGACGCTGTTCCTGTCTCATTCCATGTCTGTTCTACATTAAATGTTTTACTCCCCGTACCTGCTTCGTCTCTCCAGCGTCATCCCATGTGACAGAAGCATGATTTGTGCCACGCTCAAAACAACTTATCTCGGAACTGCGAAAACGTGACTTCAGTGAGTTCAAGACAACTGGGAAGTTGGGAATAAATAAGCTCCGACTGGGGGAAAAAAAACATTTTGAATGGTCATCCAACTCGGAATTGTAAATCTGGCCTCTTTCTAGAGCTACGACCTGAAGATCAATGACGTCATCAAGATTCAACCTTGTTTTTTTCTGAGTTCCCAGTTGTTTTGAAAGCACCATAAATCCAGAGAATGCCAGAGTTTGATGACAAAATTTGCCCACGAAGGACCGCCGTGCCACCTTTCTGTTCTGGTGAACACAGCACAACAAGGTGAGTCCAAAAATGTATTGTATGTTGCTGCATAAATGATGTAATATGCCAGGGAGATATGTTTACTGTAGCTAAGAAAGTAATACAAAATCAAATCAAAATGTATTTGTCACATGCGACGAATACATGTGTAGACCTAACAGTGAAATGCTTACTTACAAGCCCTTAACCAACAATGCAGTTTTAAGAAGAAGAAATAAAAGTAACAAATAATTAAAGAGCAGCAGTAAAATAACAATAGCGAGGCTATATACAGGGGGTACCGGTACAGAGTCAATGTGTGGGGGCACCAGTTAGTCGAGGTAATTGAGGTAATATGTACATGTAGCTAGAGTTAAAGTGACTATGCATAGATAATAAACAGAGAGATTAATAGATGACCTCAGTGTGAACTAGTCTACTGCCCTGGCAGTCACTCTCCTCCTCTTTCTCAGAGATTATTTATCATATCTAATTATTGTAGACCAGAGATGATCGGACCTGCTGGAGGATGCAGCCGTCATTTCCGGTCACAACTTGCAGACTTGTTTACGTGCTGCTATGTGTTTTGTTGCCAACCTTACTTTGCTAGCTGACAACTTTACGATTTTTACTTTTTAATTACCGTTTATATTTTTAGTTTTTCCCTCACTCAACTTTTTTTCATATAACTTTTTCACTCCGGACGTTTTATCTGAACATGGTTCGTCAGTACTTCCAACAGCCGAAGCTAAGTAGTAACATTAACGTGATGCCTTCTAATTGCAGTCGCTGTACTCATAATATACAGGAGAACGATCGCCTTACGGCGAGGATAGCTGGGCTGCAAGCAATGAGGCAAGGGTAATTTCAGTGTAGGAAAGGATGAAACAGCGTCTGTGCCACCAGTAAGTACAGATAGTAACGTTAGTATAAATCCCCTCGCACGGTCCCCGCAGCCGGACAACTTTCTCATGGCTTCTGGAGGGAAATGCTGTAGGAATGCTCAACCGGTGTCGCTCATTCAGCCGACAGAAACTTTCAACCGGTTCTCCCCATTAAGCAGCGAGTCGGAGTCAGAGGCCGAGCCTTCTCTGGTCTCTACTCCTCCCGTTACGGGGTCTGAGACGCCGAAGCTTCCTACTGTTAGCTCTGACAAATTGAAAACCCTAGTCATTGGCGACTCCATTACCCGCAGTATTAGACTTAAAACGAATCATCCAGCGATCATGCACTGTTTACCAGGGGGCAGGGCTACCGACGTTAAGGCTAATCTGAAGATGGTGCTGGCTAAAGCTAAAATCAGCTATAAAGACGTGTCGGCATCGAGTAATTGTCTCTGGCCCTCTCCCAGTTAGGGGGAGTGATGAGCTCTACAGCAGAGTCTCACAACTCAATCGCTGGTTGAAAACTGTTTTCTGCCCCTCCCAAAAGATCGAATTTGTAGATAATTGGCCGTCTTTCTGGGACTCACCCACAAACAGGACCAAGCCTGGCCTGTTGAGGAGTGACGGACTGCATCTTAGCTGGAGGGGTGCTCTCATCTTATCTACAAACATAGACAGGGCTCTAACTCCCCTAGCTCCACAATGAAATAGGGTGCAGGCCAGGCAGCAGACTGTTAGCCAGCCTGCCAGCTTAGTGGAGTCTGCCACTAGCACAGTCAGTGTAGTCAGCTCAGCTATCTCCATTGAGACCGTGTCTGTGCCTCGGCCTAGATTGGGCAAAACTAAACATGGCGGTGTTCGCCTTAGCAATCTTACTAGAATAAAGACCTCCTCCATTCCTGCCATTATTGAAAGAGATCGTGATACCTCACATCTCAAAATAGGGCTACTTAATGTTAGATCCCTCACTTCAAAGGCAGTTATAGTCAATGAACTAATCACTGATCATAATCTTGATGTGATTGGCCTGACTGAAACATGGCTTAAGCCTGATGAATTTACTGTGTTAAATGAGGCCTCACCTCCTGGTTACACTAGTGACCATATCCCCCGTGCATCCCGCAAAGGCGGAGGTGTTACTAACATTTACGATAGCAAATTTCAATTTACAAAAAAAACAACGCGTTTTCGTCTTTTGAGCTTCTAGTCATGAAATCTATGCAGCCTACTCAATCACTTTTTATAACTACTGTTTACAGGCCTCCTGGGCCATATACAGCGTTCCTCACTGAGTTCTCTGAATTCCTATCGGACATTGTAGTCACAGCAGATAATATTCAAATTTTTGGTGACTTTAATATTCACATGGAAAAGTCCACAGACCCACTCCAAAAGGCTTTCGGAGCCATCATCGACTCAGTGGGTTTTGTCCAACATGTCTCTGGACCTACTCACTGCCACAGTCATACTCTGGACCTAGTTTTGTCCCGTGGAATAAATGTTGTGGATCTTAATGTTTTTCCTCATAATCCAAGATTATCGGACCACCATTTTATTACGTTTGCAATCGCAACAAATAATCTGCTCAGACCCCAACCAAGGAGCATCAAAAATTCTCAGACAACCCAAAGATTCCTTGATGCCCTTCCAGACTCCCTCTGCCTACCCAAGGACATCAGAGGACAAAAATCAGTTAACCACCTAACTGAGGAACTCAATTTAACTTTGCGCAAATACCCTAGATGCAGTTGCACACCAAAAAACTAAAAGCATTTGTCATAAGAAACTAGCTCCCTGGTATACAGAAAATACATGAGCTCTGAAGCAAGCTTCCAGAAAATTGGAACGGAAATGGCGCCACACCAAACTGGAAGTCTTCCGACTAGCTTGGAAAGACTGTACCGTGCAGTATCGAAGAGCCCTCACTGCTGCTCGATCATCCTATTTTTCCAACTTAATTGAGGAAAATAAGAACAATACGAAATTTCTTTTTGATACTGTCACAAAGCTAACTAAAAAGCAGCATTCCCCAAGAGAGGATGGCTTTCACTTCAGCAGTAATAAATTCATGAACTTCTTTGAGGAAAAGATCATGATCATTAGAAAGCAAATTACGGACTCCTCTTTAAATCTGCGCATTCCTCCAAAGCTCCGTTGTCCTGAGTCTGCACAACTCTGCCAGGAACTAGGATCAAGGGAGACACTAAAGTGTTTTAGTACTATATCTCTTGACACAATGATGAAAATAATCATGGCCTCTAAACCTTCAAGCTGCATACTGGACCCTATTCCAACTAAACTACTGAAAGAGCTGCTTCCTGTGCTTGGCCCTCCTATGTTGAACATAATAAACGGCTCTCTATCCACCGGATGTGTACCAAACTCACTAAAAGTGGCAGTAATAAAGCCTCTCTTGACCCATATAATATAAAAAACTATCGGCCTATATCGAATCTTCCATTCATTCGAAAGCATAATGTTAAATTTCACTGCTATGCGGATGACACACAGCTGGACATTTCAATGAAACATGGTGAAGCCCCAAAATTGCCCTCGCTAGAAGCCTGTGTTTCAGACATAAGGAGGTGGATGGCTGCAAACTATCTACTTTTAAACTCGGACAAAACAGAGATGCTTGTTCTAGGTCCCAAGAAACAAAGAGATCTTCTGTTGAATCTGACAATTCATCTTGATGGTTGTACAGTCGTCTCAAATAAAACTGTGAAGGACCTCGGCGTTACTCTGGACCCTGATCTCTCTTTTGAAGAACATATCAAGACTGTTTCAAGGACAGCTTTTTTCCATCTACGTAACATTGCAAAAATCAGAAACTTTCTGTCCAAAAATGATGCAGAAAAATTAATCCATGCTTTCGTTACTTCTAGGTTGGACTACTGCAATGCTCTACTTACCGGCTACCCGGATAAAGCACTAAATAAACTTCAGTTAGTGCTAAATACGGCTGCTAGAATCCTGACTAGAACCAAAAAATGTGAACATATTACTCCAGTGCTAGCCTCCCTACACTGGCTTCCTGTTAAGGCAAGGGCTGATTTCAAGGTTTTACTGCTAACCTACAAAGCATTACATGGGTTTGCTCCTACCTATCTTTCCGATTTGGTCCTGCCGTACATACCTACACGTACGCTACGGTCACAAGAAGCAGGCCTCCTAATTGTCCCTAGAATTTCTAAGCAAACAGCTGGAGGCTTTCTCCTATAGAGCTCCATTTTTATGGAATGGTCTGCCTACCCATGTGAGAGATGCAGACTCGGTCTCAACCTTTAAGTCTTTACTGAAGACTCATCTATTCAGTAGGTCCTATGATTGAGTGTAGTCTGGCCCAGGAGTGTGAAGGTGAACGGAAAGGCTCTGGAGCAATGAACCGCCCTTGCTGTCTCTGCCTGGCTGGTTCCCCTCTCTCCACTGGGATTCTCTGCCTCTAACCCTATTACAGGGGCTGAGTCACTGGCTTATTGGTGTTCTTCCATGCCCCCCCCCCCCCCCCTTGGGTTGTGCCGTGGCGGAGATCTTTGTGGGCTATACTCGGCCTTGTCTCAGGATGGTAAGTTGGTGGTTGAAGATATCCCGCTAGTGGTGTGGGGTGTGGGGGCTGTGCTTTGGCAAAGTGGGTGGGGTTATATCCTTCCTGTTCGGCCATGTCCGGGGGTATCTTCGGATGGGGCCACAGTGTCTCCTGACCCCTTCTGTCTCAGCCTCCAGTATTTATGCTGCAGTAGTTTATGTGTCGGGGGGCTAGGGTCAGTCTGTTATATCTGGAGTATTTCTCCCGTCTTATCCGGTGTCCTATGTGAATTTAAGTATGCTCTCTAATTCTCTCTTTCTCTCTTTCCTTCTTTCTTTCTCTCTCTCTGAGGACCTGAGCCCTAGGACCGTGCCTCAGGACTACCTGGCATGATGACTCCTTGCTGTCCCCAGTCCACCTGGCCGTGCTGCTGCTCCAGTTTCAACTGTTCTGCCTGCGGCTATGGAACCCTGACCTGTTCACCGGACGTGCTACCTGTCCCAGACCTGCTGTTTTCAACTCTCTAGAGACAGCAGGGGCGGTAGAGATACTCTCAATGATCGGCTATGAAAAGCCAACTGACATTTACTCTTGAGGTGCTGACTTGTTGCACCCTCGACAACTACTGTGATTATTATTATTTGAACATGCTGGTCATTTATGAACATTTGAACATCTTGGCCATGTTCTGTTATAATCTCCACCCGGCACAGCCAGAAGAGGACTGGCCACCACTCATAGCCTGGTTCCTCTCTAGGTTTCTTCCTAGGTTTTGGCCTTTCTAGGGAGTTTTTCCTAGCCACCGTGCTTCTACACCTGCATTGCTTGCTGTTTGGGGTTTTAGGCTGGGTTTCTGTACAGCACTTTGAGATATCAACTGATGTAAGAAGGGCTATATAAATACATTTGATTTGATTTTGATAATACAAAGAGTCAACAGGTGTGCAGATTAATGGGCTGCCTGACAGTCATCTGACAGAAATCATCTGTCAGATGATCCACACCCCTACTTTACATTTTTCTTTAAGTTATCTGTGACTAACAGATGCGTATCTGGATTCCCAGTCATGTGAAATCCATAGATTAGGGCCTAATGAATTGATTTCAATTGACTGATTTCATTATCTGAAACTTCCTTATATAAAACTCAGTAAAATATTTGAAATTGTTGCATGTTGCATTTACATTTTTGTTCAGTATAATAACGCGTACCAGCCAACTGGAACAACGTAACGGTCTGACAAGGCGATATTTTTAATAGCTACCAATACGCCAACATTCCATACAAACAATGCAGTCGACCCACAGCCATACACTGCTCCCAAGTGGGGCAGCGGTCTAAGGCACTGCATCTCAGTGCAAAACATACAGGCGAGCAAAAGTATTGACGTTCTCCATCTGAAATTAGATAATGATTATGGTTTGCTTCTCCCTACTGACATCTCTCTCTCTCAATCTTACAAAAAGGCCAAGGGTAAGAGGGTGGCCGTGTAGCCTAGTGGTTAGAGTGTTGGACTAGTAACTGAAAGGTTGCAAGTTCAAATGCCTGAGCTGACAAGGTACAAATCTGTTGTTCTGCCCCTGAACAAGGCAGTTAACCCACTGTTCCTAGGCTGTCATTGAAAATAAGAATTTGTTCTTAACTGACTTGCCTAGTTAAATAAAGGTAAAACAAAAAAAAAGAGTCAAACAATGAGCCATTATAGAGAAAGACCTCTACCTGAAAAAGCTTTGCAATAAAGTTTGCTTTGGAATTTCCAAGGTGTCAGGGGCCGTTCGGGTGTGTTATTCCAATTCAGTGTGCTGATGGAGTAAGTGTTTTTTGTGTAAGCGAGATGTCTGTGCTTTAAACCTATTAGGGGCACTGCCGTTAGACTAAACCCCCTCACCCTCCATTTAACCCTCGTTCAACTCTCAATCTCCTTCATCCCTCCTCCCTCTCCCACAATCACCCCTCTGCTGACCTGTGCCTCTGCTCCTTTCTGGTTCTCTCTCTGTTCTGTGCCTCTCTTTATTTCTCTCTCTTTCACTATCTCTCCCTGTTTCTCCCTTTCTCTTTTTCTGTCTCTTCCCTCCATCCTCTCTCTGAGTCCTCAGAAACTTGTCCACTTGCCATGCGCCCATAACGACTTTGCATCTCCACATCGCCATGGAAACAGCAAACAAGCCTGTGTGACCACTTTCACAGGACTAAAGAAATGAATTATGTGGGTTCTTTTCAGGGGTTACTACAAAGACGAAGGATGAAACAAAAATTTACCTCACACATCTCCTTTTCTGCCTTTCACGCCACAGTTCTACTGTTTTTTAGTGTTTAAAATGTGATCAGAGAAAGTATTCTTAGTAA
This sequence comes from Salmo salar, assembly GCF_965601325.2. Classification (NCBI taxonomy): domain Eukaryota; kingdom Metazoa; phylum Chordata; class Actinopteri; order Salmoniformes; family Salmonidae; genus Salmo; species Salmo salar. The sequence continues at coordinate 95,545,535 of NC_138303.1, forward strand.
ACATTCACTGCTTCTTTTAAGCCAGTGTGAACATTCACAAATTAGGTTAGTTTAAAAAGAGGTTAGTTTGAAAAGAAAATTAGATACAGTACAGATCAGCTCAATCTTACTTTGAGAAATGACTAGAGCTTGCTGCTGTAGGTCTAGTTTCAAGGTCACAGTAAATCCCTCAGCGTTAGCATAGTGATGTCATTTATACTACACATCATACCAAGCTAGGTCATATGGATCCTAACCTTGTTGAGGACTAAGGAAGATACTAGATGGTGTAGTTACATGTCTGCTTGTGTACCTGGGCAGTGGGCCTCTTTTCTAGGCCGTAATCTCTTATCCCACCACCCTCCAAACCACTTACTGTATTTTGGTGCTGGGTGTCATGGAATGCCACAAAACAATACAGATGTGTAGAAAGTGGCGGAGTGGCACATTGTGTGCTTTTATCCATGTGAAGTGAAGCAGGAGGAAGAGGTTCAAGGGGGTACCCATCCCAAAGCTACCCTCTCAGACCCACAGGCAGTGGGTGTCTTTTCTACTGAAGCTAACCCCACTCCCTCCATCCCTCCTCCCTCATTCTCTACACCACATTTTAATAGAAAAGGAGTACAATGAAGTGACTGTCTTCATGCCAGAGCCTAGAGACCAACGGGAATCTGGAGAAAAATACATTTCACACGGATCAAGCACAAGTTACAGTACCTGTGCTTGTGCCTCAAGCCCCTTTGGCATTCTCCCTTTTCCTTTGGGCCTCCACACCTGGCTTTCAAACACCACTAAATCCACCCCTCATCTGCATGGTCAAAACACCTAAACTTGCCTCTGGTGGAGGGCATCCGTATAGTGACTTGGTGTACCTGTGATTAGACTGGATACTAGCAGGGGAAGCACCAGCATCTGCAGCATCCTCATCAGCAGCTCTCCGGGGAAAGAGAAGTACTTCACCTCTCGGTAGGTCATTTTATAGGGACGCAGTGCAAAGCCTAGGATTATACCTGGAGAATCAGAAGGGCTGATTAGTGGGCTTGAAACATGAACATGAAACTGCCTGTAGAACAGAGGACAATGAGAGGCTCTGTCTCTCAATCACCTCTAGAATGAGGTTTGTAGGTGAGTCTCCCTATTGGATTTTGGATTGCAATAGAAGAGCATGGGTTTCAAAGTGTGTGGGTGTGTGTGCGTGTGTGTGAGTATGTAGGCCTGTTTGTGTGTATTGTGTATGTAGGCCTGTCCGGGGGGAGGCAGGGGGGGGGGGGGGGGGGGGGTTCACTCACCTACAACGACGGCAGCTACAGTAAAGAGCACGAAGGCGTGCTTCTTGAAGAAGGCCTGGACATCTTCCTTAGAGATGTCCTCCACTTTCCTCTTGGCCTTCATGGTCCTTATGTGGATGCCCTCCCGGATCCGCTGCATCCTAGTGTGGAAATCCAAAGCCGGGAGAGTTTCCTCATTACTGGTCATGACTGCAGACGGGACTAGGGGTCTCACACACCTCTTAGACACCCAGAGAACCTGAACCAATGGGTCGGACTGGACCTTACCTTGGTGATAGCTACTGAAGATAGATGAAATGACACATGACAATACACATGCAGTTGTAATGGTACATGCAGACGTTCACATTGACATTGCAATGCAGTTGATAAGAGAAAAAAGGATAGCTTCCTAGCTGACCATATGGTGTGTAGTCAAAATAACAATGTACATAAATTGATATTTTCATGATAAAATAGTCACAGAACCTTGAGAAGAGAGCAAGTAATTTTAGTGTAACAAAAAAGCCAGCATTTCTTCCATTATGAATCCATCCATGACAAGCATCGAAGACCCTGAACACAGGAAGCATGGAACCCTGCAGGTGCAGATCTGCATCCATAATACACCATAGCAAATCATTAGCCTATCCTGGAGGATTATAAATACAAACACTTGAGTAGAAAAAATTCATGCACACCAGAATAATGGAATAACAAAAACAATATTTTTGTGCTTTCTTTAAAAAAAACATTACTCTTAGAGGAAATGTGTTTGTGCCCTCATACATTAAAGAGATGCCCCGTCATGCATTAAAGAAACGTAACAGAAAGCACCTTACAGCTCTGTATGTTCTCATTGGAAAGGCACAATTTGTCAGTCAATTGTTTGATTGAAAATGTCAGTTGGCAACACTGAACAAACGGCAAATTTATATACAAAGATTTTGTTTGCATTTCAATGAATGTAAATGATGTGGACATGTTACTATGGATAGTGTAAAATGTAATGAAAATTGGAACAAAGGATGAGACCTTTCATGCATGGCCACATCAACAGTATGTACCCCTGGCATACAGATACAACAACACAAGGGCCACACAGACCTGGCCATTCCCTTGGACAACACCACCAACAACTCTCTCTGAAGCAGTTGTTAGGAACTTAAAGAAAACCTAAAAAGTGAAAAGCAAAACAAAACGCTGACCTTCACCAGTGTAGATGTTCCTTCTTTAGACAAACTCCTCTTCCTGACGATGCTCAGGGTTATCCTCAGCCTGAGGACAGGTCAGGCAGGCAGGCAGGGAGCAGCAGTGGAGGAGGTCAGCAGTGGGTCTGTCAAGAAGGCAGAGAAGGGAGGAGAGATAGAGACTGGGAGATGGAGTGAGAGAGACAGGCACACAGAGAATGGTAGATGTGCGTATATGTTCTCTTAAGACGACTGAAGCAATCCCTCATACTCCCATTCTCTGAAGAGGGAGGAGACTTTAAAACTCAGAGAGAGAGAGAGAGGGAGGAGGTGGCAGTGAGGGGAGATGATAGCCCTTCCTATTTATTGTTTTTCTATTAATTTTACACTGTTTCAGTTGACACACTCTCTCTCTAGGATTTGGGGGATGTTATGTACCTAACTCATTCCAATGAGACTGCCCTCAGTGATGCTCAGAAAGCAGAAGTGAGTAAGAGTGCACAGTAGGCTATTCTTTATACACTCTTACATGAAAAAAGGTGCTATCTAGAACTCAAAAGGGTTGAGGGTCCTTCGGCTATCCCCATAAGAGAACCCTTTGAAGAACCCTTTTTGGTATTTTATCTGGAACCCTATAAAGAACCCCAAAAGTATTTTATCTGGAACAAAAATGGTTCTCCCATTGGGATGGCCAAAGAACCCTTTTGGAACCCTTTTTTCTAGAAGTGTAGACAAGATGCAAGTTGACCAATTTTTGTAGAACATTCTCAGTTGCTTACTCATGCAAACTGCTGCATTTTACTCAGAATGCATATCTTTCATCTCCACTTGCTCCACCTGCTCTCCTCCTCCCACCTATCGTTTCCTTTCCCATCTTGCCTCCTCCCCATCCTCTCCTCCATCCTCTTCCCCTCTCTGCTGGGCTATTCATCCTTCACTGCTCTGCTCCAGCCCAATGTGGTAGGGCTCTCTCCCTCTGCTTTAGTGTAACCTCAGCCCAATGTGGTAGGGCTCTCTCCCTCTGCTTTAGTGTAACCTCAGCCCAATGTGGTAGGGCTCTCTCCCTCTGCTTTAGTGTAACGTCAGCCCAATGTGGTAGGGCACTCTCCCTCTGCTTTAGTGTAACGTCAGCCCAATGTGGTAGGGCTCTCTCCCTCTGCTTCAGTGTAACCTCAGCCCAAGGTGGTAGGACTCTCTCCCTCTGCTTCAGTGTAAGTACCCAAGGTGGTGGGACTCTCTCCCTCTGCTTCAGTGTAACCTCAGCCCAAGGTGGTGGGACTCTCTCCCTCTGCTTCAGTGTAACCTCGGCCCAATGTGGTAGGGCTGTCTCCCTCTGCTTCAGTGTAACCTCAACCCAAGGTGGTAGGACTCTCTCCCTTTGCTTCAGTGTAACCTCGGCCCAAGGTGGTAGGGCTCTCCCCCTCTGCTTCAGTGTAACCTCTCCCACAGTCCTGACAAACAGGACCTTTCATCATCAGCAGCAGTGATGTTGCTGGTGAAGGAAGCCCTGGATCTGACTGTCAGTGTCTGGTACCGTAAGATCAGCATTAGTTCCAAGATACTTTGAAGTATTGAAAGATCATTCTGAGTGTTTCACAAAACAAATATGTTTGATGTTCGACAACAATGCACCATTTCAAATGCCCAGTAAATCTTTATCTGATATTGAGATCAATAGTAAAATCACCTCTACAACTCTCTAGAATTCATCAAACACACAGAGCCAAGTTGGTCAAGCAGAATGTGTGTGGTTACTGTGGTAGTGGCCTTCTCTGGGACACGCATTGGCAGTCCACAAGGAAAACTCAATGAGGAGCTAACAACTCCATACACATGTTTTTTATTTAACCAGGTAAGTTGACTAAGAACACATTGTCATTTACAGCAACAACGTAGGGAATAGTTACAGGTCAGAGGGAGGATGAATGAGCCAATTGGAAGCTGGGGGTGATTAGGTGGCCAGATTTGGAATTTAGCCAGGACACCAGGGTTAATACCCGTATTCTTACAATAAGTGCCATGGGATCTTTAGTGACCACGGAGAGTCAGGACACGCGTTCAACATCCCATCCAAAAGACAGCACCCTACACAAGGAAATGTTCCCAATCACTGCCCTGGGACATTTTTTTTTACCTTAGGAAAGAGTGCCTCCTACACCACATCCAGCAGCATCTGGTCTCCCATCCAGAACCAACCCTGCTTAACTTCAGGGGTAAGCTAGCAGTGGGATGCAAGGTGGTATGCTGCTGGTTTGGGTTAAAGGCTGATGGGGTACATACAAAGACATGGCTCCCAACACAATCTAAACAAGACTATGATTTGTTCTTTGTTTCTGTCAAATCAAATTACATTTTATACGTTACGTGCGCCGAATATATACAGGAAGTACCAGTACCAGATCAATGTGCAGCGTAAATGTCTTCACTGATATACCTGAACCCGATTACCCGAGATCCGACTCAGTATCTGAACAGGTTGCATCCGAAATTCTGTAGTTGACCCTCAGATCCTGGGTCGGATCACGCTTTGTAGCCACGGACCTGGGATATGTCTGAAAATGTGTGAAATACCGTCCAGATCCGAAATTACATTTGAAGAATAAAATATCCTGATGAAAATAAATATCCTCTGCATCACATTTGCTACGCATCGCAGTTGGTTCAGGCAATAGCATTAAAATATATCTTCCGCCTGTCTGCCTCTCTCTCTGTCTAGCTATAGCGAACTTGCAACATTATTTCAACTGGGTCCTCACTCTTTTCTGCGCAAATGAGCTTGGAATTGACACAGCTGTATTTGCACAAGGGAGAAGGGTTCAGGTAGACCCCATCATAGCACTGAGACTGCACTTGTGAAGGTGGTAAATGACCTTTTAATGACATCAGACCGTGGCTCTGCATCTGTCCTCGTGCTCCTAGATCTTAGTGCTGCTTTTGATACCATCGATCACCGCATTCTTTTGGAGAGATTGGAAACCCAAATTGGTCTACATGGACAAGTTCTGGCCTGGTTTAGATCTTATCTGTCGGAAAGATATCAGTTTGTCTCTGTGAATGGTTTGTCCTCTGACAAATCAATTGTACATTTCGGTGTTCCTCAAGGTTCCGTTTTAGGACCACTATTGTTTTCACTATATATTTGACCTCTTGGGGATGTCATTCAAAAACATAATGTTAAATTTCACTGCTATGCGGACGACATTTCAATGAAACATGGTGAAGCCCCAAAATTGCCCTCGCTAGAAGCCTGTGTTTGAGACATAAGGAAGTGGATGGCTGCAAACTTTCTACTTTTAAACTCGGACAAAACAGAGATGCTTGTTCTAGGTCCCAAGAAACAAAGAGATCTTCTGTTGAATCTGACAATTAATCTGGATGGTTGTACAGTCGTCTCAAATAAAACTGTGAAGGACCTCGGCGTTACTCTGGACCCTGATCTCTCTTTTGAAGAACATATCAAGACTGTTTCAAGGACAGCTTTTTTCCATCTACGTAACATTGCAAAAATCAGAAACTTTCTGTCCAAAAATGATGCAGAAAAATTAATCCATGCTTTTGTTACTTCTAGGCTGGACTACTGCAATGCTCTACTTTCTGGCTACCCGGATAAAGCACTAAATAAACTTCAGTTAGTGCTAAATACGGCTGCTAGAATCCTGACTAGAACCAAAAAATGTGATCATATTACTCCAGTGCTAGCCTCCCTACACTGGCTTCCTGTTAAGGCAAGGGCTGATTTCAAGGTTTTACTGCTAACCTACAAAGCATTACATGGGCTTGCTCCTACCTATCTTTCCGATTTGGTCCTGCCGTACATACCTACACGTACGCTACGGTCACAAGACGCAGGCCTCCTCATTGTCCCAAGAATTTCTAAGCAAACGGCTGGAGGTAGGGCTTTCTCCTATAGAGCTCCATTTTTATGGAATGGTCTGCCTACCCATGTGAGAGACGCAGACTCAGTCTCAACCTTTAAGTCTTTACTGAAGACTTATCTCTTCAGTAGGTCCTATGATTAAGTATAGTCTGGCCCAGGAGTGTGAAGGTGAACGGAAAGGCTGGAGCAACGAACCGCCCTTGCTGTCTCTGCCTTGCCGGTTCCCCTCTCTCCACTGGGATTCTCTGCCTCTAACCCTATTACAGGGGCTGAGTCACTGGCTTACTGGTGTTCTTCCATGCCGTCCATGGGAGGGGTGCGTCACTTGAGTGGGTTGAGTCACTGACGTGGTCTTCCTGTCTGGGTTGGCGCCCCCCCCCCCTTGGGTTGTGCCGTGGCGGAGATCTTTGTGGGCTATACTCGGCCTTGTCTTAGGACGGTAAGTTGGTGGTTGGAGACATCCCTCTAGTGGTGTGGGGGCTGTGCTTTGGCAAAGTGGGTGGGGTTATATCCTGCCTGTTTGGCCCTGTCCAGGGGTATCATCGGATGGGGCTACAGTGTCTTCTGATCCCTCCTGTCTCAGCCTCCAGTATTTACGCTGCAGTAGTTTATGTGTCGGGGGGCTAGGGTCAGTCTGTTACATCTGGAGTATTTCTCTTGTCTTATCCGGTGTCCTGTGTGAATTTAAATATGCTCTCTCTAATTCTCTCTTTCTCTCTTTCTTTCTCTCTCTCTCTCGGAGGACCTGAGCCCTAGGACCATGCCTCAGGACTACCTGGCATGATGACTCCTTGCTGTCCCCAGGCCATGCTGCTGCTCCAGTTTCAACTGTTCTGCCTGCGGCTATGGAACCCTGACCTGTTCACCGGACGTGCTTGTTGCACCCCCGACAACTACTATGATTATTATTATTTGACCATGCTGGTCATTTATGAACATTTTAAGATCTTGACCATGTTCTGTTATAATATCCACCCGGCACAGCCAGAAGAGGACTGGCCACCCCTCATAGCCTGGTTCCTCTCTAGGTTTCTTCCTAGGTTTTTGGCCTTTCTAGGGAGTTTTTCCTAGGGAGTTTTTCCTAGCCACCGTGCTTCTTTCACATGCATTGCTTGCTGTTTGGGGTTTTAGGCTGGGTTTCTGTACAGCACTTTGAGATATCAGCTGATGTACGAAGGGCTATATAAATAAATTTGATTTGATTTGCTAGGCCTACTGTAAATTGCATTATGACTGAGCATGGACATGCCAAACTGTCACACCTCTCCCCCTCTCTGGCGCCAGCCTGCCCTTCATTACGCACACCTGTCACCATCATTACATGCAGCTACGTAATATTGGACTCACCTGGACTCCATTACCTTGTTGATTACCCCCTCTATATTTGTCTGCTCCTCAGTTGTTCCCCGTGTCAGTATTGATCTCGTTATTTTCTGCCGTTGTTTATTAAACGTTCTCCCTGTACCTGCTTCTCTTCTCCAGCGTCGATCCTCACACAAACATTGTCAATAAGCAAGATTAAATTAATTATTGATAAGGACTAAAAAGAGAATGAATAGTTCTAATAAAATTCTAAACAAAACAACTTATTTTAAATAGGCTATGTCACATTTACAGGCACCATCATTTCTCCCCCATGGGCATATATTAAAACAATGCAGACTATGGAGGTTTTTACGACATCCAAACTTTTCACAGTAGCTGGACAAAGATTCAATATAAATAGAAAGGAGAATGCCAACTCACCTTTACACAGCTCCCAAATAGGCCTATGTCTTATGGAACCATTAAAAACTGATCGCATTGCCTGAAGTTGCATTGCAAGCGTTCTACGGACGTTGTCACCATAATACCAGGAACGTGTAATAACATTTTACGAAAAAAAAGCTATCAGTTTATAAAAACAAAAACAACAATAAATACATGTAAAATGAAATGATATCATAAAAACGCCAGGATAAAAAAGACACGCATTGCTGTTGAACCAGCCTTCGCTATACTAGGGCTAAGGGAGGGCTTGTGTTTAAAACATATGAAACGGAAAACAAGCACTTTTTACAGGTTACAGATAACTTCTAAATATGAGGCTCACCTTATTTACAGAGGTTCTCATCTCTCGTTTCATGATGGGCATGGACACGTAGCCTACATTATGGAGGGGGGTTTACGTACGCCCAAAACGGGACCTGCATGGCTAAAATCATGTGGGCCAGCCTACAATGCATAGATAAAAAGGTAATGTCAGCTCTGTTTCACTCCTCTCAAACTTGATATTTTAATAAAGCTTTGGTGATTAAGATTTATTTTCAAACGGTCTCAGGAGCCAAACCCTTTATCGACAGTCTTGACTACTTCGCCATTGCATTGAGCAGACAAAATAAGGGAGGCTATGCTTGGTTTTTAATCAAATAGAATGAAATGTGAAAAAAACTGTTATAGCTTTTTGTGCTTCTAAATACAAAGTATACAGGCACCAAAAGCACATTAGGCTACTCTTATTCCATGGGCATATGGGCAGTGTGCATCACTGCTGGATAGGCTGCTTTTACGCTGTGAAAATTAATGCCATAACCAACGGCATTACCGCTAAAACCTGTTTTTGATTGGTCTTAACCCTATCAGCGCTGCCTGAAATTAGCACTTTGGATCATATTTTTAAGGACACGCCTAAAATATTTCCACCCCGCGCATCTGAGCGCAAGCGAGCAGATATAAGACAGATAAATTGCCGAACCTGGCGTTACGGCTGGAAAATGCCACTGCGCCAGTTTTTACATGACGAAATTGCAAATTAACGTGCATTTGATACTAGCGCCGCCTTAAAGCCAGCTGAAAATTGAGCCCAGAGTGTCATCCAGCCACGTCTCTGGAAGGCATACAATATTGCAGCTTTTCAAGTCTGTCATCTAGGAGACTCTCGAACGAAGCTCATCCATCTGATTCTCAATGACTGGACATTTGCCAATGGAATGGAGAGGAGTGCCAGTTGATTTTCTCTTCGTCTCAGTCTCACCAGGATTCCAGCTCATCTACCGCGTCTATGCATGCAGCGTTTTGGGTAGCCCATGAAACGTATGTATTAATACGCATGTGTGAATTGGAATGTGTTTTTTGCATATCCCAACTCTCCCTGAGAAACCCTCGGACAGTGGGGTCATGGCCAAGGTCTATGTCAGATACTCCAGTGAGTGTAATTTGCTCAATATTAGGAGTTGATATTATGAATGAAGATATCCTATTTTCTACTGTAGGTATGTAGTTCAAAATGTGTGTATTATGTTGTTGCTAGCGATAGTCACGTTTTTTAAAATACATTTTTGCAGTACCTCTGCGACACCCCTATGTTGAAAACCCCTGTTTTAATATGATGCAAAACAGCTCATTGGGAACTATTATTATAGTTCAAAGTAAATCCACAGAGTAACTGACACAAGAAAGTCAATTATAGTTAGTTGAAAAAACTGTAACTTGTGCAGTAGTGGGTGACCTCACTGCAACGAAAATGTATTCCCCTGTGAAGTAGAGTATAATTAGTGAATTATACCCCTGAAATCAGGCCACATATCCACTTACAAATAAAACTGGCACCAAACTGACAGATTAATGAATGAATGGAAATTTACTCCAATGGAGAATATGTTTTTTAGAGATCCAAAAATGCACAAATTATTCTGTGGGATGTCAAAATCTGCACAATGCTGACACATATCTTTCATGTATCGAATTCAAGTGTTAATTGACGTTTCATGACCTGCATGATAACAGTAGAGGTAAAATGCCTGTAGCCAGTCCTGTAGATTTGGCCAAACTAGCAAATTCAATGAGGGGCACATTTCAGGGGGCCCTGCCCCCATCACCACCACCACCAATTACTATTGAATCTACAAGGAAGCCTTGCATTCATTGTTTATTCTTCAAAGTTCCAGTCCAGACAAAATCAAGTCCAGGCCTAAATACCTTTGCACTATTAAAATGAAAAGTGGGGCTGCCAATAGCTGAAGAGTGTCATTAGTTTGCCAGTCACACACAATGCCTTGGCAGGAGAATCCAGGCTGGGCAGACCAGCACTGTCTAGGAGAGCAAGACAGTCACTAAGGCTTATCCTCTTTGTGATGCTCAATGTGTACGTTAGAAGATCTAACAGACTTAAAAGCAAACAAAGCCAACTCATGCTGGTATCTTAGGTGATTTTGAGCCTCTTCACGCTTATTAGAATTTTCCTAAAAAATACTATTGACTAAACATATTACTCAAAATGCAAACTTGCGTACTTGCTACGTCTCGCACGACTCGTGGCGGACTGTTGCCCCCCTTGAAGCACGGCTGTCACGACTTCCGCCGAAGTCGGTTCCTCTCCTTGTTCGGGCGGCGTTCGGCAGTCGACGTCACCGGTCTTTTAGCCATCGCTGATCCACTTTTCATTTTCCATTTGTTTTGTCTTTGTTTTCTACACACCTGGTTTCTATTCCCCAATTACATGTTCATTATTTAACCCTATGTTTCCCACACGTTAGTGTGCGTGTTTATTGATTGTTTATGGCGGTACTTGTCGGCTGGTTATGTTTGCCGGGTTATGTATTTACGGCCGTTATTTTCTAGTGACCGGTATTTCTCCGCACTTTGAGTATTGTCTGTATACTGGTGCTGTCGTGGAATGAAATACCTTGTACACTCATTTCTGCTCTCCTGCGCCTGATTCACTGCACCAGTTAACCACCGCCTGACAACGGCAGTGTAAACAGAATTGTTTCGTTGAGGCAACACTCTTACAGTATAAATGGTAATAGCAGAACAATGTTTTTGAAACAGCTGAAATGTATGGTTGAGGCTTGTTTTATTGAGTTTTTACTTGTTACTTTCTGAAATTTTCGCAGTAGCTGTCGGCTGCACTGTGCCACGTAAAACTATGGAAGTCAATCCCCACCACCAAAACATGCCAAATGTAGATCATACAAATAGGATATGTCCTAGAGTGGTGGGGGGGAATTGTTTTCTTTGGGCCCAGAGTTTTTCCTAATCTGGTAGTAGGCTAACCTAACCAACTCTGGACCCTAGTTGTAGCGTATGACATAGTAATACCATTTTTTTCAAAAGTTATAAAAAAAACTTTTATAGGCTATGGACTATGATATGGGCTCGTGAATTTACATATACCCACGTTTTCGGTCGTAATTTGCATTTACCACATGTAATGATTTGCATGATATTGATAAAAATGAGGCCGGTTTGTTGTAATGTTGTAAGGTAGGCCTACTGTACTTTTACAGTGCATTCAGTATTCAGACCCCTTGACTTTTTCCACATTTTGCTACGTTACAGCCTAATTCTAAAATGTATTAAATACATTTTTTCCCTCATAAATCTACACACAATACCCCGTTTTTGGAAATGTTTGCAAATTTATTACAAATAAAAAAACAGAAATACCTTATTGACATAAGTATTCAGACCCTTTGCAAAGAGACTCGAAATTGAGCTCGGGTGCATCCTGTTTCCATTGATCATCCTTGAGATGTTCCTACAACTTGATTGGAGTCCACCTGTGGTAAATTAAATTGATTGGACATCATTTGGAAAGACACGCACCTGTCTATATAAGGTCCCACAGTCGACCTCATGTCAGAGCAAAAACCAAGCCATGAGGTCTAAGGAATTGTCCGTAGAGCTCCGAGACAGGATTGTGTCGAGGAACAGATCTGGGAAAGGGTACCAAAAAATGTCTGCAGCATTGAAGATCCCCAAGAACACAGTGGCTTCCATCATTCTTAAATGGAAGAAGTTTGAAACCACCAAGACTCTTCCCAGAGCTGGCCGCCCGGCCAAACTGAGCAATCGGGGAGAAGGGCCTTGGTCAGGGAGGTGACCTAGAACCTGATGGTCTCTCTGTCAGAGCTCCAGAGTTCCTCTGTGGAGATGGGAGAACCTTCCAGAAGGACCACCATCTCCACAGCACCTCACCAATCAGGCCTTTATGATAGAGTGGCCACTCCTCAGTAAAAGGCACATGACTGCCCACTTGGAGTTTGCCAAAAGGCACCTCAAGGACTCTCAGACCATGAGAAACAAGATTCTCTGGTCTGATGAAACCAAGATTGAACTTTTTGGCCTGAATGGTAAGTGTCACGTTTGGAGGAAACCTAGCACCATCCCTACGGTGAAGCACGGTGGTTGCATCATGCTGTGGGGATGTATTTCAGCGGCAGGGACAGGGAGACTAGTCAGGATCGATGGAAAGATGAACGGAGAAAAGTACAGAGATTCTTGATGAAAACCTGTTCCAGGGCGCTCAAGCTCTCAGACTGTGGTGAAGGACAACGACCCTAAGCACACAGCCAAGACAGCTCATAAGTGGCTTCAGGACAAGTCTCTGAATGTGTGTGGCCCAGACAGAGCTCGGACTTCAACCTAAACTAACATCTCTGGAGAGACCTGAAAATAGCTGTGCAGTGACGCTCCCTATCCAACCTGACAGAGCTTGAGAGGTTCTGCAGAGAAGAATGGGAGAAATTCTACAAATACAGGTGTGAAAAGCTTGTAGCGTCATACCCAAGAAGACTTGAGGCTGTAATCGTTGTCAAAGGTGTTTCAACAAAGCACTGAGTAAAGGGTCTGATATTTCAGTTTTGTCTAAAATGTCTAAAAACCTGTTTTTGATTTGTCATCGTGGGATATTGTGTTTAGATTGATGAGGAAAATAAACAATTTAATCAATTTTGGAATAAGGCTGTAACATATCAAAATATGGAAAAAGTGAAGGGGTCTGAATACTTTCCAAATGCACTGTATATTCGTGTGAGAGAGTTAATTGTTCATTTTTGATAGGGTGACGTTACTTGATGAAGCAACATGCTGTTATAACAACTGTGCTTTTGTCTTGAAGCTAAAATGTAATGAGTGCAGCCTACAGACAGGAAAATAAACACTTTAATTGTCTGCACATACATGCTTGTGAATTATTGCATTAATCAAAAGTGTAATATGTTTTGGTTGCATTATTCAATATTGTAATATGTTTTAGAAGAAAAGTCTCTGTCATTGTTAAGTAGGTTGTGCTTACTGGTTAGTGGCTACTGTGATATTTACTGTCAATTTGAGCTCCGGACCAAGAATGTTGCGTTGCCAGCCACAATGAAAGATAAGGTAAGGATGTAATGTGAATTGAAAGGTAGAATTATCTTTCGCCACCCCGCTCCTCAGATTGCTTCATATCTCATAGTGAGAATAGGGTATTAGTGTTAGTCTGTGTCGGGGGCCCACAGTTTGACTGCAAGGCCATGCTGACCAATTTTCTTTGTAGTAAGAAAAGGGTTATTATCTATGATCCCTAGTGGCCTCAAGCAGGGATGAGTTTAATTCCATAAATTCAATTCTCTCTCCCGGTAAATTCCCTATAATTCAATTCAAATTCCAGGTCAGTCTTTGAATTCTGAGATATTTCAATTCCTCTCAATTCCCACGTTAGGTAAATTCCAATAATTCAATTCCCAATTTAATATTATCCCCAACAATTCCACAAATTCGAATTCTATTCCCTCAAACTTTCATGCTGATCATGTCAGCGCTATATGGAAATATAGAAATACAAGTAGAAATGTTTTCAAACAAATCCTGCAATCCATTTTTTGATAAGGGCATTCATTCCATGAGTTGGGAAATGTACAAATACTGAATTCCAACTCAATTCCAAATATATATATTTTTTACAATTCAATTACAATTCATTCAGCCCAAACAGTCTAATTTTAATTCCATAACTTGAAGATTGTTGAAATTTGAATTGAATTCAATGTAAATTATCCACTTTATGAGAGAATTCAAGAATTTAATCTGAATTTCTAATTAAATTGGAAGCCAGGGTTGGGCGGTAGGTAGCCTAGTGGTTAGAGCGTTGGACTAGTAACAGAAAGGTTGCAAAATTGAATCCCCGAGCCGACAAGGTTAAAATCTGTCGTTCTGCCCCCGAACAAGGCAGTTAACCCACTGTTCCTAGGCCATCATTGAAAATAAGAATTTGTTCTTAACTGACTTGCCTAATTAAATAAAGGTAAAATAATTAAAAAAATTAAAAGCCATTTGTCATGTGTTGAAGTTGTCACGTCCTGACCATAGAAAGCTGTTATTTTCTATGGTAGAATAGGTCAGGGGGTGACGGGGGTTTTCTAGTTTAGTTTTTCTATGTTGTTATGTTCTAGTTTTGTATTTCTATGTTGGGTTTTGTTTGGGATGATCTCCCATTAGAGGAAGCTGATCCTCGTTGTCTCTAATTGGAGATCATACTTAAGTAGGTGTTTTTCCCACCTGGGTTTGTGGGAGATTGTCTTTGAGTTAGTGTATGTTTCACGTCTGCGTCACGGTTTGTTGTTTTGTTATTCAGTTTATTTATATGTATTGCATAGTTTCACAGTTCAATAAAAATGTGGAACGATAATCACGCTGCACTTTGGTCCGCTTCATCCTACGACAGCCGTGACAGAAGTTGTGTTCTCTGTTTCCAAAAAGTGGGGGACTCCACTCCACCATGCTCCATCCATCTCCCCATCCACTGCTAAAGGAGTTATATAATGGCATCGACTAATGACATCAGAAATTACTCACACAGAGTTAATCCATGGGGTGGGAAGAAAGTATTCAATACAATTACTCCCACACCCCATGGTCCGGAGCTGAGAAAGTGCTGTACTGTATTTCACTCTCACATGTACAGAGCTCACCTGTACAGGCCCTTCTGGAGCAGTGAAGACATCAACAACATGTCCTGTTGTTGACCTGTCAAAAGAGAGCTGTCTGTCATAATCCAGGTGGAATCAGGAATTCCCCAGGGCAGCTGTCTAGGCCCCTTACTTTTTCCAATCTTACAAACGACATGCCTGGCTAAAGCCAGTGTGAGTAAAGCCAGTGTGTCTATGTATGAGGATGACTCAACACTATACCCGTCAGCTACTACAGCGACTAAAATTACTGCAACGCTTAACAAAGAGCTACAGTTAGTTTCAGAATGGGTGGCAAGGAATAAGTTAGTCCTAAATATTTCAAAAACTAAAAGCATTGTATTTGGGACAAATTATTCACTAAACCCTAAACCTCAACTAAATCTTGTAATGAATAATGTGGAAATTGATCAAGTTGAGGTGACTAAACTGCTTGGAGAAACCCTGGATTGTAAACAGCCATGGTCAAAACATATTGACACAACAGTAGCTAAGATGGGGAGAAGTATGTCTATAATAAAGTGCTGCTCTGCCTTCTTAACAGCACTATCAACAAGGCAGGTCCTACAGGCCCTAGTTTTGTCACACCTGGACTACTGTTCAGTTGTGTGGTCAGGTGCCACAAAGAGGGACTTAGTAACCACAAAACACCAGTCTCAACGTCAACAGTGAAGAGGCGACTCCGGGATGCTGGCCTTCTAGGCAGAGTTGCAAAGAAAAAGCCATATCTCAGACTGGCCAATAAAAAGAAAAGATTAAGATGGGCAAAAATAACACAGACACTGGACAAAGGAACTCTGAAGACCAGCATCCCAGAGTCGCCTCTTTACTGTTGACGTTGAGACTGGTGTTTTGCGGGTACTATTTAATGAAGCTGCCAGTTGAGGACTTGTGAGGTGTCTGTTTCTCAAACTATACACTCTAATGTACTTGTCCTCTTGCTCAGTTGTGCACCGGGGCCTCCCACTCCTCTTTCCATTCTGGTTAGAGTCAGTTTGCACTGTTCTGTGAAGGGAGTAGTAGACAGCGTTGTACGAGATCTTCAGTTTCTTGACAATTTCTCGCATGGTATAGTCTTCATTTCTCAGAACAAGAATAGACTGACGTGTTTCAGAAGATAGTTTTTTGTTTCTGGCCATTTTGAGCCTGTAATCAAACACACAAATGCTGATGCTCCACATACTCAACTTGTCTAAAGAAGACCAGTTTTATTGCTTCTTTAATCAGGACAACAGTTTTCAGCTGTGCTAACATAATTGCAAAAGGGTTTTCTAACGATCAATTAGCCTTTTAAAATGATAAACTTGGATTAGCTAACACAACATGCCATTGGAACAAAGGAGTGATGGTTGCTGATAATGGGCCTCTGTACGCCTATGTAGATATTCCATAAAAATCAGCCGTTTCCAGGTACAATAGTCATTTACAACATTAACAATGTCAACACTGTATTTCTGATACATTTTGTGTTATTGTAATGGACCAAAAATGTGCTTTTCTTTAAAAAACAAGGACATTTCTAAGTAACCCCAAACTTTTGAACGGTAGTGCATAATAAATACAAATGCAAAAGTCAAGAAAGTCAAGCAGGGAGTTTTTCAACCATCTGTTCAAGTTCAGGTCCTTCTTCCTTTGCAAGGATTTGTTGTGATTGTCATTTCATATATTTACTATACAATAGAAAACAGAAATAGAAAATGGTGAGCATTTTGTTTTTATGGACAACTTCACGAGGCACTGTCATGAGGCACTGTCGAACACAAAGTCCATTGAAAGATACAAGCAGAATCCCATTGACTGATGGTTGTCTATGACTTTACCTGGTTTACCTTATGTGGTGTGAATTAGTCTTGCCTTATTCTCAGCACTTAACACTGACCTCATCTGTCAGCCCCACCTGTGGTCCAAAGGTGTGGCCCCTCCCTGGGGTTTCCCTCAGTCAGATAAGGAGGGCATTGTGTGGATCTATGCTCCTTGACACAAACAGCAATAGAATACTATTATAACGCTAAGGACTTTTGGGTGTGAGCGATTTGGAATGTACAGATAACAAACCAGTTGATTATATCCCTATGACTGTGTCATAGCAATTGTCTTTCGATGTACCCAGGCTTAATTTTTATGTTATTTAACTGTTTTCTGTTGTTGGGAGTGCCTGCTAAAGGAATAGTGAGCATGCATGAACTTGAAATTGATATGCTAGTGTATGGCCTAAATAAGACAGGTGATTTTTTTTTTTTATGGCGGCCTTGATTATGCAGCAAGACATTGGTGTCACCGTGTGGTAAGAAGGAAGACTTGCACAACTGCATAAAAGGTGCCGTATAAGAGCCTGTGCAAAACTGGGTGAAGTTACAGTTGATGTCGGAAGTTTACATACACCTTAGCCAAATACATTTAAAGTCCGTTTTTCACAATTCCTGACATTTAATCCTAGTAAAAATTCCCTGTCTTAGGTCACTGCCTGCCAGACAAGTCAAAACAATTCTGATGGCTTGCATTGCAATAAAGCTGCATTTTTAATCTTTCAGATCCATTTGGGTCTGATACAGACCTGACCCAATTTGGATCCGATTCTCCCTCATCTCTTATATATTTTGGGTCGAATCTGGTTCATGATCTGATCCACCTCGGAACCGAATCAGATCGGTATAGATTTTTTATTTTATTTACAGGACCTGTGGGTGTCAGATGCCATCTATTTTGTGAAGTGTACCAGTCCCTCCTGCAGCAAAGCACCCCCACAACGTGATGCTGCCACCCTCGTGCTTCACGGTTGGGATGGTGTTCTTCGGCTTGCAAGCCTCCCCCTTTTTCCTACAAACATAATGATGGTCATTATGGCCAAACAGTTCTATTTTTGTTTCATCAGACCAGAGGACATTTATCCAAAAAGTACCATCTTTGTCCCCATGTGCAGTTGCAAACCGTAGTCTGGCTTTTTTATGGCGGTTTTGGAGCAGTGGCTTCTTCCTTGCTGAGCGGCCTTTCAGGTTATGTCGATATAGGACTCGTTTTACTGTGGATATAGATACTTTTGTACCGGTTTCCTCCAACATCTTCACAAGGTCCTTTGCTGTTTTTCTGGGATTGATTTGCACTTTTCGCACCAAAGTACGTTCATCTCTAGGAGACAGAATGCGCCTCCTTCCTGAGCGGTATGATGGCTGCGTAGTCCCATGGTGTTCTACTTGCATACTATTGTTTGTACAGATGAATGTGGTACCTTCAGTTGTTTGGAAATTGCTCCCATGGATGAATGAGACTTGTGGAGGCCTACAATTGTTTTTCTTAAGTCTAGGCTGATTTCTTTTGATTTTCCCATGATGTCAAGCAAAGAGGCACTGAGTTTGAAGGTAGGCCTTGAAATACATCCACAGGTACAACTCCAATT
The DNA here is from genome assembly GCF_965601325.2 of Salmo salar. NCBI lineage: Eukaryota > Metazoa > Chordata > Actinopteri > Salmoniformes > Salmonidae > Salmo > Salmo salar. The sequence goes on from NC_138303.1 coordinate 95,563,951, forward strand.
GACTCAAATGATGTCAATTAGCCTATCAGAAGCTTCTAAAGCCATGACATAATTTTCTGGAATTTTCCAAGCTTTTTATAGGCACAGTCAACTTAGTGTATGTAAACTTCTGACCCACTGGAATTGTGATACAGTGAATTATAAGTGAAATAATCTGTCTGTAAACAATTGTTGGAAAAATTACTTGTGTCATGCACAAAATAGATGTTCTAACCGACTTGCCAAAACTATAGTTTGTTAACAAGACATTTGTGGAGTGCACCTAAGTGTATGTAAACTTCAGATTTCAACTGTATATGTTTAAATCACTCCATAGGATACTGATATTGAAGTTTATTTCAGTTTGTTTTCCTGCTAGAGAGACTATGGGAAACAATTAGCATCCTAATTAATTGTTTAAGATCCCAACTCCTGTAAGGCCAAAACGATCTACCTCTTTAGATTCTCTATATTCCAGTCTTCTTTTCAGTTTTGTTCTTCATTTTTGGCGATGGATAGGTTGGTGTTCAGCTTCAAATGCCTATATGGGTGGTCAAGGAACATCTGCAAAGTGTTTCAGTCTTCTTTCCAATGGTGTATAAGTATTCAGGTGCAGGAATTCAGTTTGTCTGTGATTAGCTCCAAATGAAATAAGAACATTGAATCACTAAGGAATTTATAGCTGTGTTACTGAACCATGTATTAGCAGTCAGCAAAAAGTAACAGTAGCACAACAAAGCAAAGTACACAACATGGTATTATTATCTATCCTGATGCCTAGTCACTTTACCCTTGCCTACATGTACATGCCTACCTCAACTAACATGTATCCCAATGCACATTGTTATTTTATTGGTACTCCCTGTATATAGCTACATTCTTGTGTGTTTAATTTGTCTTATGTTTTTATCTTCTTATTTATCTCTTTGGGAAAGAGCTTGTAGGCAAGTATTTCACAGTAAGGTTATATTCAGTGCATGTGACTAATAACATTTGATTTTATTAGATTTTTGATTTGAAAAATAACATTGAGAACCTTTCACCAATAGATGGCACTGTATTAACCCAGATGTCTTGAAACATTACACTGGCAAAATTGTCATAAACACTCCCATCCGATCCCAGGTGCAGTGATTTATGAGGAGCTCACATTTTCTCCAAATGTAGTGTTTTCACTTATTTCTCCCTCAGTGCATACAGGTAAATGACTTTTTTTATTACCATAATTCATATAATGTACACATTTAAAACATGACTGAATTTCCTTTCAATACTGTAATATGATGGGACTTCAGAGGATTGTGGAAGTAAAAGGTTCAGTGACATCTGTTTTATGGGTTATAATGGCCTGGTCAGACCTGAGCATTAGCAGGGTATGTTGTGGACTCACACACACACACACGGCTATAGTCCAATTATAGTGTTCTGTGCCAAGGTCGGTGAGAGAGAGACCTGCTGATTGTTATCAGCTGAGATAGATGAAGGGCAGAAAGGGTTGTGTAATGTGTAATGGACCTAAAAAGGAATACCCTCTGGCCCAGAGAGCGAGAAATAGTTGAGGGGGAGCCTGGCCCTGAGAGTTAAAAACAAACCATGATTGTGAAATGCTCACAGTCAGAGCAAGCACATTCAGACCAGACATAGACAAACACAACAAACAGACATAGAACCCCTAACATCCCCCAATGACATAAAAACATATTGTGAAAAAAAGCCATGAACTAAAAAAAACCCATGAAAGAACACAAGAGCTCATACATACTGTACACACATAAAAAGATACACTCATCGGCCACAGTAGTTATACCACTAAACACATGAAGTAAAAATGAATGCACAGACAATAACACACTACAACATAACTCATGCACACAGGCAGCCCCTCTGAACAGAGAGCCTTTGCCCCCTCTATGGCTGCTGCCTGGACACACAGTGGAAAATTCCTCCCACTCCAACTGAGCATGCTCCGAAAACCAGCCCATTCCAGTCCTGCACCCTTCACTCAGAGCCTGTCCCTGTATAGTCAATGAATCACAATCACCAGCTGGGGGATCTCACATGACAACCAGGCAGGCACCAGCATGTACTGTGTGTTCTAATGCTGCTTGGCATTTTAAAACGTCTCCTGATATCACAGTAATCCTTAGCTGTCTTGGGACAATTTGTAAAAGAAACCTAATAAACAAATGTTGATTTATTTAGCTGGTAATTCATAAAACTATTCTTAATGATAGAGCTCAAGCGGTCCACTCCAGGTATTTTATATATCGATGGGCACTGGGCCACATTTACCATTCCTATCACCGGTTAAACTACACACTGAACAGACAAGACCAAGTTAGGATCAATAGAAAGACAGAATGCTTTATTAAATGATGAAAATTGTGTTAATAAGTGTCATTATGCATCTACTATAATAAGAATCAAGGCTCTGTGTCACCATATACTGTCAATAATAAATAAGTAGTGCAGCTACCATGGAATTTGGGAATAGTGGGAATGAAGTTGCAGCACAGAGTGAAGTTGCCACTATTGTCTCTCGTTATTAAGCAAATGCTACACAGATTCATATCCTGTTTCTCCCTCATGATTTGGGGCAAGAATCCAACAACAATTGATTACAAGCTCACTCTGGACATTTCCCAAGTCGTCTCTCATGAGTAGAACTCAAAGTTCAAGTTAAGCATTTTGCAAAAGCCCAAGCCACAATAAGGCACAGAAACAGTTGAGAAGCAGCTCAACTGCCATTCAAAAGTTGATAAAGCTGCATGTAACTCAAGTACAGTAGGCCAGGCCTGTGTAACCTACTTAGATTCGGGTGATCTTTGGGCAAAGTTCCATAAGTTCCATTCCAGTGGGGATAAGGCAATAACACACAGAGCATCATGCCATTGTTCATCACTTTTTGTTCTAGCACACAACCATTGGAATTCCCGCACTGGCAAATTGAGCATATGTTGTCAAAGGTTCATTTACGCCTATTTCTAATCTAGAGCATGGTAGAGACATCCAATTTCTTTGTCTGGGCAGATTACTTTCATGTAGCACCCATCATGGCAGAATCTGTTTCTTTATTATGTATTACCAACTTAATAGGTTACATCGTCTAGGCTATAGCGGGTAAATCAGTAGAATAGCTCAGAATAGCATTTATTTGTATTTTTGGGAAATGTTTTTAATGGCATAAGTGAAGAGTGAATTTAGCGCTACAAACTGATTGAGGGCGCTGCTCTGGCTAAATCACTCAAGCCTTACCACGCCAACATTTCACAAGCAGCCAGGAGCCATGCTCGGTAGTAAACACGGGATATGACTGTTCATTCACACACACAGCAAAGGCTACGCGACGGACAACTGACGGGAGAGTGCCAAAATCAAGAAATCAGGAGTATCAAGCTTTTGACACCAAAGGAGCAAATCACCACCTTTATCTGGATTCTTCTTTATTTTCTTGAGGTTGTGTTTATTTTACTACGGTAGTTTATCACATCTTCACATCCAAAGAATGAGAGGGAATCTTTCCCCGAACGAAGATATTTCAGGGTATTATTCAATGATGCCTGTCTCGGACTTCCATGCAAAGCCTTCCTGTACGATGGAGCCCGCGGACAGTATGTGTGGAGCGGGAGGAGCTGTCACCGCCAGACCGCTGATGGGGAACAGCTCTTCGTGGCAGCACTCGGGAGATGGAGGATGCGCGCAGGACGGAGCTGAGGAGTTAAACGGTATGGTTGTCATTGCGTCTCACTTTTTTAAAGGGAGTTGAACAGATCTTGACTGCTAGATAATAATATGAATAGATTTGTAGACCTTAATATAATCAAGGTTTTCTTTTTCTTTTTTGAGATGATGTTTTTAGTACCATAATGGCACACGTGATTAATATTCCCCATATATTCACTCTCAATGTGACAAGTTCTTAGTAGGCCCTATTGCAAACATAAAACTCATTCACAGAAAAATATTTGGAAAAATACACAATTGTTTACCATAGCACATGGACATATCATTGCTCTTCTTTGCTCTTTCAGTAGTGACATCAATATTTAGTCCACACTCATAATGAACACACACGCACAGACACATACATACATACACACTGTACCCTGATGCAATATCTCCAGGGTTCGTATCTTATTTAACTTCATAGAGCACACATGCACAGAAGCATGAACACAGTATCTGTGGGCTCTGGACAGGTTCTTAGCTCAGGCCTGTTGATTTTCTGGAAAACAATGCAGGAGGATGAACATATGGTTCAGTAATTGACCTGATTTAAAATACTGTGATAGCTTGGATCTTCATACATTTATAATACAGTTATAGCTTGGTACATCTTGGTAAATTTATAATACAGTTATAGCTTGGATCTTGGCATATTTATAATACAGTTATAGCTTGGATCTTGGTACATTTATAATACAGTTATAGTTTGATCTTGGTACATTTATAATACAGTTATAGTTTGATCTTGATACATTTATAATACAGTTATAGTTTGATCTTGATACATTTATAATACAGTTATAGTTTGATCTTGGTACATTTATAATACAGTTATAGTTTGATGTTGGTACATTTATAATACAGTTATAGTTTGATGTTGGTACATTTATAATACAGTTATAGTTTGATCTTGGTACATTTATAATACAGTTATAGCTTGGATCGTGGTACATTTATAATACAGTTATAGTTTGATCTTGGTACATTTATAATACAGTTATAGCTTGGATCGTGGTACATGTATAATACAGTTATAGTTTGATCTTCGTAGATTTATAATACAGTTATAGCTTGGTACGTGTTGCTTTTGAACCAAGCCTGTATCCTTTTGCACATCCATGTCTAACCTATAGGGATGAGTTGACATTCTATGGCTGCACGGTTGTCATCTGCAGCTCACTGTCACCCTGGTGTAACACAGTGGAATGTGTCAGGAATCAGGGATGAAGTGAGTGCATTGGAGAAGTACTGTATGTGTAAGACGTGATCAGATCTCATCCCAGGAGGAGTGGTTATTATTTACCCCCCACTTGAGGTTACAGACTCCACTAATGAAAACGAGGACCAGGTCAGGCTAGCTAATTCCAGTTTTCTCCACCAAGCTACCAAACTAGCTAGCTCTGGTCATGGCCAATGACTAGGCTCTTTCTCATGTTCCAGCGTGAACACTGAGATATCCCCCCTCCCTCCTCCATACCCAAACTACAGTCCCCCTCCTTCTTATAGTGTTATAGGCACCCACGTCCCCTTTTAGATTTCCAATCACACGTCTGTTCATGTTTCAGACTGAAGTGACGAAACATACTAGATTATTCTATTGCTAGGTGGAGAAGAAGAAAAAAGACATCTACAAGAGAAGCAGAGCAGTTGACCTGAAGTTCTGGATTTGAATGGTTTCCCAGGGGCCTTAACTAAAGTGATTTGGATGTATAGCTCTAAGTAAGTTCAGAAATACTGTCTCGTTACCGGTACTTTCAATGGTAACCATGTTTAGCCCCACTGTTTGCTGTAGGGGAAATAATGAGCAGGCTGAGATAGTGTTTAGGTCGAGTTAAGAGGCCATCGAGGTAACCAAATTATTAAAGATTAGCACAATAACTCATCAATAAATTACAAATAATTCCTGATATTCCCAGGAAAATCAAATGCTCTTAGGACATTTTCTCCTAGTTTCTCAGTAAAAGTCTGTTTTTGTTCAGAGCTGCAGAGCTAACAGAGATATGACAAGTGATTCATGAGGGTGTGACTGAGGCCTCAGTGAGTTAGATATGCCCGTTCCCATAGTTGGAGGTTGTTGTAAGTAGCCCTACATTCCTATGGTGGTGAAGCACCCCTTATAATAGCCTGTTAGAGGCCCAGTCTGGCTTATGGGCTCAGGAGTAAGACAGCATCCAGGGGGAGCTCCGTCTGTGTGTGTGTGTGTGCGTACGTGCATGCGTGCGTGCGTGCGTTAGACCCTTTGCAGGGGGTCCTTGGCTGGAATCTGGGGCACCAGCAGAGTTAAGGTTTTCCTTGCAGCATTTCCTGTTCTACAGGAGGCCCCAAACGTTTTCCTAAAATGGTATCTGTGTTCATACAGTGTGAGGTCCCTATACATATCAGGAAAGCCCTCTCTTTTATCAGAAAGAGTAAGTAGCCTTGCACAAGCCTTGGTACAGGGACACCCCCTGGACAGGACACTACTCTATCACAGGGCCGTACCCCCACTCTATCTCCTTAATGTTGAGTGCCAAGCAGAGACGCATCAGGTCCCAATTTTACAGCTTTGGTATGACTCAACCAGGGTTCAAACTCCCAATCTTGCAATCTCAGGGCAGACACTCTAACCACAAGGCCACTGAGTTGGTTCGGGAATAGACATCGAAGCTAGTTCCGCTTTTTTTCATTATTCCCCTCTAATCAAGGACTGATTTAAGACCTGGGACACCAGGTGGGTCCAATTAAGTATCAGGTAGAACAGAAAACCAGCAGGCTCCGGACTTCGTAGGGTAAGAGTGAATACCCCTGGTGTATTGCACTGGTGGGTGACATTTATTAGTTCAAAATTCACACTGTAAATATTGTTTTGTTGAGTTCCCAAATCCAGAACTCACATTCTTGTATTAGAAGAATAATGCTGTTTTTGTCTGACTGGTTTATATCAATGTCTGTAACCATCTGTCTGACCATAAGGCTGTGATGCAACTGTATGCTGGCCACGTGGTCTTTCAAGTTGTTTTGTCCTTATGTTACCCCAGCTCCTCAAATGAAGCCCAGATGTTCTGCTAGATTGAGCTATTGTTCTGTTGTTCTCGTTTGGACGATCTGAGAACAGTTGCTGGAACCACTGAAACCCCACTTGGGCCTGCAGCCAGCACGTGTGTGAATAGAGGCTGTCTTCATAAAATGTGACAGTGGGTACGCTCAATTAGGGGGAAGACAGGGGGAGGCAAGGCAGCGTTATGAAGGGGACGGGGCTTGGTGGGGGCTTGGAGCAAATTATTGTCCCCCCATGTGAGTGTTGTGTGGGCACCTGCTGCTTGTGATATGGCGGAGCGATTTTTTTTTTTCCTGGTCCTCTTTTTTTTCTTCTTTTTTTCCCCACCTTTATTTAACCAGGTAGGCTAGTTGAGAACAAGTTCACATTTACAACTGCGACCTGGCCAAGATAAAGCATAGCAATTCGACACATACAACAACACAGAGTTACACATGGAATAAACAAAACATACAGTCAATAATACAGTAGAACAAAAGAAAACAAAAAGTCTATATACAGTGAGTGCAAATAAGGTAAGTTAAGGCAATAAATAGGCCATGGTGGCGAAGTAATTACAATATAGCAATTAAACACTGGAATGGTCGATGTGCAGAAGATGAATGTGCAAGTAGAGATACTGGGGTGCAAAGGAGCAAGATAAATAAATAAATACAGTACGGGGATGAGGTAGGTAGATAGATGGGCTGTTTACAGATGGGCTATGTACAGGTGCAGTGATCTGTGAGCTGCTCTGACACCTGGTGCTTAAAGCTAGTGAGGGAGATATGAGTCTCCAGCTTCAGAGATTTTTGCAGTTCGTTCCAGTCATTGGCAGCAGAGAACTGGAAGGAAAGACGACCAAAGGAGGAATTGGCTTTGCGGGTGACCAGTGAGATATACCTGCTGGAGCGTGTGCTATGAGTGGGTGCTGCTATGGTGACCAGTGAGCTGAGATAAGGCAGTGCTTTACCTAGCAGAGACTTGTAGATAACCTGTAGCCAGTGGGTTTGGCGACGAGTATGAAGCGAGGGCCAACCAACGAGAGAGTACAGGTTGCAATGGTGGGTAGTGTATGGTGCTTTGGTGACAAAACGGATGGCACTGTGATAGATTGCATCCAGTTTGTTTAGTAGAGTGTTGGAGGCTATTTTATAGATGACATCACCGAAGTCAAGGATTGGTAGGATGGTCAGTTTTACGAGGGTATGTTTGGCAGCATGAGTGAAGGATGCTTTGTTGCGATATAGGAAGCCGATTCTAGATTTAATTTTGAATTGGAGATGCTTAATGTGAGTCTGGAAGGAGAGTTTACAGTCTAACCAGACACCCAGGTATTTGCAGTTGTCCACGTATTCTAAGTCAGAGCTTTCCAGAGTAGTGATGCTGGACGAGCGAGCAGGTGCGGGCAGTGATCGATTGAATAGCATGCATTTAGTTTTACTTGCGTTTAAGAGCATTTGGAGGCCACGGAAGGAGAGTTGTATGGCATTGAAGCTTGTCTGGAGGTTAGTTAACACAGTGTCCAAAGAGGGGCCAGAAGTATACAGAATGGTGTCGTCTGCGTAAAGGTGGATCAGAGAATCACCAGCAGCAAGAGCAACATCATTGATGTATACAGAGAAGAGAGTCGGCCCGAGAATTGAACCCTGTGGCACACCCAAAGAGACTGCCAGAGGTCCGGACAACAGGCCCTCCGATTTGACACACTGAACTCTATCAGAGAAGTAGTTGGTAAACCAGGCGAGGCAATCATTTGAGGAACCAAGGCTGTCGAGTCTGCCAATAAGAATGACAGAGTCGAAAGCCTTGGCCAGGTCGATGAATACGGGTGCACAGTAATGTTTCTTATCGATGGCGGTTATGATGTCGTTTAGGACCTTGAGCGTGGCTGAGGTGCACCCATGACCAGCTCTGAAACCAGATTGCATAGCGGAGAAGGTACGGTGGGATTTGAAATTGTCGGTAATCTGTTTGTTAACTTGGCTTTCGAAGACCTTAGAAAGACAGGGTAGGATAGATATAGGTCTGTAGCAGTTTGGGTCTAGAGTGTCACCCCCTTTGAAGAGGGGGATGACCGCGGCAGCTTTCCAATCTTTGGGAATCTCAGACGATACAAAAGAGAGGTTGAACAGGCTAGTAATAGGGGTTGCAACAATTTCGGCAGATCATTTTAGAAAGAGAGGGTCAAGATTGTCTAGCCCAGCTGATTTGTATGGGTCCAGATTTTGCAGCCCTTTCAGAACATCAGCTATCGGGATTTGGGTGAAGGAGAAATGGTGGGGGCTTTGGCGGGTTGCTGTGGAGGGTGCCGGGCAGTTGACGGAGGTAGGGGTAGCCAGGTGGAAAGCATGGCCAGCCGTAGAGAAATGCTTATTGAAATTCTCAATTATAGTGGATTTGTCGGTGGTAACAGTGTTTCCTAGCCTCAGAGCAGTGGACAGCTGGGAGGAGGTGCTCTTATTCCCCATGGACTTTACAGTGTCCCAGAACTTTTTGGAGTTAGTACTACAGGATGCAAATTTCTGTTTGAAAAATCTAGCCTTAGCTTTTCTAACTGCCTGTGTATTTTTGTTCCTAACATTTCCTGAAAAGTTGCATATCACGGGGGCTATTCGATGCTAATGCAGAACGCCACAGGATGTTTTTTTGCTGGTCAAGGGCAGACAGGTCTGGAGTGAACCAAGGACTATATCTATTCCTAGTTCTACATTTTTTGAGTGGGGCATGCTTATTTAAGATGGTGAGGAAGGCACTTTTAAAGAATAGCCAGGCATCATCTACTGACGGGATGAGGTCAATGTCATTCCAGGATACCCCGGCCAGGTCGATTAGAAAGGCCTGCTCGAAGAAGTGTTTTAGGGAGCGTTTGACAGTAATGAGGGGTGGTCGTTTGGTCGCAGACTCATTACGGATGCAGGCAATGAGGCAGTGATCGCTGAGATCTTGATTGAAAACAGCAGAGGTGTATTTGGAGGGCGAGTTAGTTAGGATGACATCTATGAGGGTGCCCGTGTTTACGGATTTGGGGTTGTACCTGGTAGGTTCATTGATAATTTGTGTGAGATTGAGGGCATCAAGCTTAGATTGTAGGATGTGTTGTGTTAAGCATGTCCCAGTTTAGGTCACCTAGTAGCACGAGCTCAGAAGATAGATGGGGGGTAATCAATTCACATATGGTATCGAGGGCACAACTAGGGGCAGAGGGAGGTCTATAGCAAGCGGCAACAGTGAGAGACTTGTTTCTGGAAAGGTGAATTTTCAGAAGTAGAAGCTCAAATTGTTTGGGTACAGACTTGGATAGTAATACAGAACTCTGCAGGCTATCTTTGCAGTAGATTGCAACACCGCCCCCTTTAGCAGTTCTATCTTGGCGGAAAATGTTATAGTTAGCAATGGAGATTTCAGGGTTTTTGGTGGTTTTCCTAAACCAGGATTCTGACACGGCTAAGACATCCGGGTTGGCAGAGTGTGCTAAAGCAGTGAGTAAAACAAACTTAGGGAGTAGGCTTCCACTGTTAATATGCATGAAACCAAGGCTTTTACGGTTACAGAAGTCAACAAATGAGCGCACCTGGGGAGTGGGAGTGGAGCTAGGCACTGCAGGACCTGGATTAACCTCCACATCACCAGAGGAACAGAGGAGAAGTAGGATAAGGGTACGGCTAAAGGCTATACGAACTGGCCGTCTAGCACGTTCGGAACAGAGAGTAAAAGGAGCAGGTTTCTGAGCACGATAGCATAGATTCAAGGCATAGTGTACAGACAATGCCCCTTTAACCCCGCCCAGCCCCGGAGTGACATTCTGATTGAGACCAGAGTAGCCTAGTTTAAGGCAGCTTTTAGGGGGAGTGCCCCCCGCACCAACCCACTCCTGCTCCTTACAGAGACAAGGAAATTCAAGAAAATGTGTGTGCGTGCATGTGTGTTTAATGGGCTCTCCTCTGCGTCTCTTTCTCAGGGCAGCGGTTTGTGGAGCACTGCCACTGTTGGCAGTGGTGTTTATGGCATATTCAGCTTCTGCCAGAAGAGAATCTCACTGCTTCTTTACAGGCCTGTTAAGTTACCACTAGCAGAGGACAGAGAGAACAAAACATACTTCAGCAAACAGTTCAATCTCTCCTCTGTGCCTTCCAAAACCTGAAACTAGGGGACATTAAACAATAATATTTAATTCAAAATCTGTACAGATAACAGATTCCAACCAAATGAAAGTATTACCATGGAAAAATTACATGATTCACTTTTAGAGTAGGCCTACTGTTTCTTTAGTACCTGCTGCTGAAAGGCTCTGTTGAGGTCTTCATACAATAAAGACTAGTTAGTTGTGCCTTCCTTATAAATTATGCAATAGAATGGTCTACCTGTGAGCATCAATTCTCTTTGAGAGGCCTGAGGAAATATTTATGATCCACTCCTGCAATGAGCACGGGCAGGGCATGTGCATCTCTTTTGATGTCAATCTTCATAGATCTTAGTTTGCAGTGCTCCTCGGGTTTTTCTACCAGAGACAAACATGTTAGGGTTTTTTCTCTTTGAGAAAATAAACATTTAAAAATGGATTAATATATAGACAGACCATGTCAGCAATATTCCAAGGAATGCTCTTTTAAGCTCAAAGGAAGCTAGCTTAATTTATTTTTCATTTCATAATTGGCAAGCATGTCTGTTCATGAAACGTGTTTATTTAGTACTCTCCTCTCTCACTTATGTAATGACCCTTGCAATCCATGATGTGGAAAAAGAGCGTCTGTCATAAAGAGTTGCCTGCTCTCTGGCGCTAGCCTGACAGGTTGCATCATGTCAGGATTTTGTCATGACGTCTGTTGCGTATGGCCCTCAGCCGAGGTCCGGGGTTGTCTGACCTCTGGACACTCAGACCTATGGTATCTGAGATACTGTCTGCCCAGACAGAAGCTAGGATAAGGGGGGAGGAGGGGAGGAAGAGGAGAGAAGAGTAGGAAAGGTTAGTGGAGATTCGGGAAAGAAGAGTTGAGATGGAGGAGATGCAATGGGTTGAATTGTTACTGTATATTCGCGTTGTCTGGGGTGACCAAACTCAACTGTGAGTAGTACGGTACCTGACCTGTGAATAAGTATTTTCCCACAGCAGCGATAGCATCACCTATGTGTCAGGGAGGATACACAGTGCTCCTATTGACACTCAGCAAAAACACTCTACCTTATACACTGATGACCACCCTTCTATGCTGTTACATTCAGAGTAATAGACACTTGTCTCTGGCACCACTTGACTGTTGGAGTGTTGTGTAAACTAATTGCAATTCCATTTGTGGTGCCCTGCTGTTTGTCTACAGTAGGTCATGTGACTGGAAGCCCTCAGAGTTGGACTGTAGAGTTAATAAGTAGAGCTTGCTCTGATTTCCCCAGGAGGTCACAGACAGGATTACTGTGGCTTGTGGTAGAAATAGCCTTCATTGACCCATTACTGTACTTTTTAGCTTTCAAAGAAAGCTGAACAACTGCATAAATGCAAAAAGCAAACACGTTTCAATGTTAATTATCAGTATATAGGACACATATTAATGAGTTGCATCTGAACAGTCAGTTGTCTTTAGAATAGGCTGCTCACACGATAGACTTGGGTGAATTCCAAGTGATCATCTGTCACTGACTGTGAAGTGTGAACGCCATCTTTCTCCATGCCCAATGTGAGCACAGTCACTGACTGACACAGCACTGGCAAATCTCAACATGTGAATTAGCACACCAAAAGACATTACTAATTGACTCTAAGCTGAGTTAATCATATGAAGTCAGATCAGTGACAAAGTCCCTGTGTATTTATAGCCTCCATACAGGTCTGGACCAGTCTCAGTCAGTTTGACCCAGGGCCAAGCCTTGGCGTCTGGTGCATAGCTGGCTCACACCTCCACTGCTATCCCATCACTCAGCCCTGTCACGGTGGGCTTGTCCCCAGCGTCCAGGGCCTGTTGTCAGGCTGCGTGGTTACATAAGAGGCCTTGGATGTCAAAGCCTCCATTGATTAGAATAACACATTGGGGTGGGATGACGATGGACATCTCCAGTCAGAACTGTGGGCGAGCCTAGAGATCGCACCGCTCTTTGGGTCCTTGTTTAGTTGGCTGTGTGTTTTGAGGGTTAATTGAGGAATAATAAATGTAGTAGGAAATTACTCTTAAATTCAGAACAGTGCTACTGTTGATTTTCCTAACTTTGCATTTTAGTGTCTTGGCAGAACAGTGTGTACCGACAGCTCACAGTCTCAGCCATTTCCCTGGTTACGTCTTTGTGGTTTCAGTGACAAAATTAGGAAAAGTGTTTTCCTATTTGAATTTAAGTAAACGCTTTTAAACTCAGTTACGGTTTAGCTAAGATTCACTCATGGATAATGACTCAGTGGCTGTATCAAACTTCAACAAGGATAATTCTCTAACTGTGCTATAATCTGTCTTTTCACAGAGAAAACTGTGCTTGCCCCACCAGTGTTCGTCTTTCAGAAGTCTTTCACCCTATCCATGAAGGTAATCTGAATCATATCCTGAAGGGTAACATGTTGACAGATGATGCACATGCATTATTAAAAAGGAGTTGCTAATAAAAAGGATACATTCAGAAACATGTCATGGAAGAATATGTATCAGTAGTTTGTATTTCTGAACTTTCTTTCTGAACTGATTTTCTACAGAGGAGAGCAGAGAGATGGGAGGAGGGATCAGGTCAGCATTATATCTGCCGCATGTCATAACGAGCAAACATTTTGATGAATCTCTGTTGCTTTCTATTGCATTGGCAGTAATGTATTTATGTGTACTTGGCTTGTTCTCCAATAGTTGTGGGAATCAGTCCAAACAAACGAGTCCGATCCTTCACATACCCTAATCCTAACAGCAGAATGAGGAAAGGTGAGTGTTCAGAAATATCAATTTGCAGAAATTGTTTGCCTACTCTATTAAAAAAATACATATATACGTATTATGGTATTATTACCACCAAACGTAAACATTTGAGGATTGAATTATAATTCCTGTTCCCCAGTGTTACTCTCCTTTGATAAAGGTGATCTTTTTTTGGTACAATCTCTACTGACATTTCATCTACAGTATATACACAGTGCTGCTGGTTAACATTACTTTTATTTTTTCTCTGCATCTCTGACAGGCTCCTGTGACGGCAGTAGACGAGTGCGAACAAATTCCCACTCTTTTCCCCCATCACCTCCAGGTAAACAACCGCACCCCCTACACAAGACCTGTCATCTCTCTAGTGTACTCTATTATCTCTATCCTTTCATCCATCCTTTCTAAGCTGTCCCCTAGGGCATACAGTGCCCATGCAACTGAGTCTAGTTGCCTGATTCCTTGACTCGCCTGCAGATGATTGTAGCCTTAATAAAACTGGGATCTTACTGGGATAAAATACAGTATCTCCATATCTTTGAAATGAACCGAAGCAGTGCACCATGACGTAGCCGCTGGAAGATGTTTGGCGCTACAAATGGATATTTCAGTCAGTTAATACAGTACTAGTAAAGGCCCAGTGCACTACTGTTGTGAGAAAAAAAAAATATTATAATAATAATGATTTTTCAGGGGTGCTGCAGCACCCTCAGCACCCCTACTTCCCGCGGCTAAGCATCATGATCAAACTTTCTTAAAGGGTTTTCCTGTCTATATTCACTGCTAGTATTTCCTCTAGGTCCATACATTCCAGTCACACCATCCATGTAAAGGGTTCTTCGGCTGTCCCCATAGAAGAACCCTTTGAAGAGCCCTTTTTGGTTGCAGGTAGAAGCCTTTCTACAGAGGGTTCTATATGGAAACCAAAAAGGTTCTACCTGGAACCAAAAAGGGTTCTTCCTGGAACCAAAATTGCTTCTCTTATGGGGACAGCCGAAGGACCCTTTTAGAAAAAAAAATGTGTGCAGATTCCCAGCAGCCGCTTCAATGCAGCCCCCAGTATCTCTTTCCCCTGATCCGTTTCAGTTTCACTCTGTCACTGCAGCCCTCACCTGCTCATCACAAATCACCAACATGACCCACTATTGGCAACGCGGAACCCTCACTGCTCATTGTTGGCCAATCATGTTGTATGTTGTTATGTGCCAAGTCTGGCGGTCACTTTGACATAAATGTGGAGCACGTTTTAACTTTAATCATATATGATATGTCTGTCTGTGTGAACTCTTCTGACGGATCTCCTCTCCGATCTTTCCTAGTCTCAAGATCAAATGTCTTCATGCCTTCAAATCTGTGCAACCGGGCCAACATTTCCCCAAACAGAGGCAAATATCCATTCTCTGGTCTTATGTTTACATTTTGATGTGCTAAAATACCTCTAATTATCTAAACAACTAACAAACCACACTTAATCTCTATTCTACATACTAATACATTCGGTGAGTATTCAGACCCATTGAATTTTTCCTCATTTTGTTACGTCACAGCCTTATTCTAAAATTGATTCAACATTTTTACAAAAACTCATCAATCAATACCCCATAATGACAAAGCAAAAACAGGTTTAAGAAATGTTTGCTAATTTATTAAAAATAAAAAACAGAAATACCTTATTTACATACAGTTGAAGTCAGAAGTTTTTCCCAGTGGGTCAGAAGTTTACATACACTCAATTAGTATTTTGTAGCATTGCCTTTAAATTGTTTTTAAATTGGGTCAAACGTTTTGGGTAGCCTTCCACAAGCTTCCCACAATAAGTTGGGTGAATTTTGGCCCATTCCTCCTGACAGAGCTGGTGTAACTGAGTCAGGTTTGTAGGCCTCCTTGCTCGCACACACTTTTTCAGTTCTGCCCACACATTTTCTATGGGATTGAGGTCTGGACTTTGTGATGGTCACTCCAATACCTTGACTTTGTTGTCCTTAAGCCATTTTGCCCCAACTTTGGAAGTATGCTTGGGGTCATTGTCCATTTGGAAGACCCATTTGCAACCAAGCTTAAACTTCCTGACTGATGTCTTCAGATGATGCTTCAATATATCCACATCATTTTCCCTCCTCATGATGCCATCTATTTTGTGAAGTGTACCAGTCCCTCCTGGAGCAAAGCACCCCCACAACATGATGCTGCCACCCCGTGCTTCACGGTTGGGATGGTGTTCTTCGGCTTGCAAGCCTCCCCCTTTTTCCTCCAAACATAACTATGGTCATTATGGCCAAACAGTTCTATTTGTGTTTCATCAGACCAGAGGACTTTCTCCAAAAAGTACGATCTTTGTCCCCATGTGCAGTTGCAAACCATAGTCTGGCTTTTTTAAGGTGGTTTTGGAGCAGTGGCTTCTTCCTTGCTGAGCGGCCTTTCAGGTTATGTCGATATAGGACTCGTTTTACTGTGGATATAACGTAAACTCACCCCATTCCGTACAAATGTGCGCAACCGCGACATTCAAACGAGGCTGAAAAGAAAACTAATGGGACTGTAGCGACTGTGTTGACTTCAAAATCTGGGGTGTGAACTACGTTTCTATTCAAGCGTTGATCGACATGGTAATGGCTCTATAGTATTGGAGAAAAGTTGAAGAAACTGACCCTCCATTACATCGTGACGTGTCATGCTGTAACGTACAGCACGCATAAAGCAACTATTTCTGTCTTACAATCTCTCTCCACCAGGTGTAGCACTTCTCTCATCGTTTAAAAACAAGAAATGGACGGTGATGGGGGTAAGAGGGGATACCTAGTCATTTTTTGCGTCGTCACTGCAAGCGATCATGACTCTCAAAAGACAATGTTTACTTCTGAAGATCACTTTGGCACCGCCCTAAAAACCCGATTCAAATTCAACACAAACCTTCAAATAGGTATGTAATGACACATTATATAAACTCTTTATAGTGTTTTATTTACATTTTGGTATTGACATTACAGTTGATCTGGAAGTATTACGTTTTTGGGGCGCTAAAATAAGGTCAATTGTACGGACCAAGGCGATGTACAAAAGTGAGTGAGTTTACGTTAGATACTTTTGTACCTGTTTCCTCCAGCATCTTCACATGGTCCTTTGCTGTTGTTCTGGGATTGATTTGCACTTTTCGCACCAAAGTACGTTCATCTCTAGGAGAGAGAAAGTGTTTCCTTCCTGAGCGGTATGATGGCTGCGTGGTCCCATGGTGTTTATACTTGCGTACTATTGTTTGTAAAGATTGAACCTGGTACCTTCAGGTGTTTGGAATTTGCTCCGAAGGATGAACCAGACTTGTGTGAGGTCTTGGCTGATTTATTTTGATTTTTCCATGATGTCAAGCAAAGAGGCACTGAGTTTGAAGGTAGGCCTTGAAATACATCCACAGGTACACCTCCAATTGACTCAAATTATGTCAATTAGCCTATCAGAAGCTTCTAAAGCCATGACATCATTTTCTGGAATTTTCCAAGCTGTTTAAAGGCACAGTCAACTTAGTGTATGTAAACTTCTGACCCACTGGAATTGTGATACAGTGAATTATAAGTGAAATAATCTGTCTGTAAAAAATTGTTGGAAAGATTACTTGTGTCATGCACAAAGTAGATGTCCTAACTGACTTGCCAAAACTATAGTTAATTAACAAGAAATGTGTGGAGTGGTTGAAAAACAAGTTTTAATGACTCCAACCTAAGTGTATGTAAACTTCCGACTTCAACTGTAAGTATTCAGACCTTTTGCTATGAGACTCGAAATTGAGCTCAGGTGCATCCTGTTTCCATATATCATCCTTGAGATGTTTCTACAACTTGATTGGAGTCCACCTGTGGTAAATTAAATTGATTGGACATGATTTGGAAAGTCACACACCTGTCTATATAAGGTCCCACATGAGGTCGAAGGACTTGTCTGTAGAGCAACGAGACAGTATTGTGTCAAGACACATATATGCAGCATTGAAGGTCCCCAGGACCACAGTGGCCTCCATCATTCTTAAATGGAAGAAGTTTGGAATCACCAAGACTCTTCCTAGCGCTGGCCAACCGGACAAACTGAGCAATTGGGGGAGAAGGGCCTTGGTCAGGGAGGTGACCAAGAAGCCAATGGTCACTCTGAAAGAGCTCCAGAGTTCTTCTGTGGAGATGGGACTTGGGAGAACCTTCCAGAAGGACAACCATCTCTGCAGCACTCCACCAATCAGGCCTTTATGGTAGAGTGGCCAGACGGAAGCCACTCTTCAGTAAAAGGCACATGACAGCCTACTTGGAGTTTGCCAAAATGCACCTAAAGGATTATCAGACCATGAGAAACAAGATTCTCTGGTCTGATGAAACCAAGATTGAACTATTTGGCCTGAATGCCAAACGTCACGTCTGGTGGAAACCTGGCACCATCTCTACGGTGAAGCATGGTGGTGGCAGCATCATGCTGTGGGGATGTTTTTCAGAGGCAGGGACTGGGAGACTAGTCAGGATCGAGGGAAAGATGAACGGAGCAAAGTATAGAGAGATCCTTGATGAAAACCTGCTCCAGAGCGCTCAGGACCATAGTGAAGGCTCACCTTCCAACAGGACAACGACTCTAAGCACACAGCCAAGACAATGCAGGAGTGGCTTCGGGACAAGTCTCTGAATGTCCTTGAGTGGCCCAGCCAGAGCCCGGACTTGAACCTGATCGAACATCTCTGGAGAGACCTGAAAATAGCTGTGCAGCAACACTCCCCATCTGACTTGACAGAGCTTGAGAGGATCTGCAAAGAAAAATGGGAGAAACTCCCAAAATACAGGTGTGCCAAGCTTGAAGCGCCATACCCAAGAAGACTCGAGGCTGTAAACGCTGCCAAAGGTGCTTCAACAAAGTACTGAGTAAAGGGCCGGAATACTTATGTAAATGTGATATTTCAGTTTATTTTAGAATAATGCTGTAACATAACACTTCTGCGAGCAGGCCTTTCTAATCGACCTGGCCCGTGTATCCTGGAAGGATATCCTGTCAGTAGAGGATGCCTGGTTGTTCTTTAAAAGTGCTTTCCTCGCCATCTTAAATAAGCATGCCCCTTTCAAAAAATGTTGAGCTAAGAACAGATATAGCCCTTAGTTCACTCCAGACTTTACTGCCCTTGACCAGCACAAAAACATCCTGTGGCGTACTGCACTGCCTTTAAATAGTCTCCGCAATATGCATATTTTCAGGGAAGTCAGGAACCAATATACACAGTCAGTTTGGAAAGCAAAGGCTAGCGTTTTCAAACAGAAATTTGCATCCTGCAGCGCTAATTCCAAAAAGTTTTGGGACACTGTAAAGTCCATGGAGAATAAAAGCATCTCCTCGCAGGTGCCCACTGCACTGAGGCTAGGAAACACTGTCACCACCGATAAATTCACAATGATCGAGAATTTCAAGAAGCATTTCTCTATGGCTGGCCATGCTTTCCACCTGGCTACCCCAACCCCGGCCAACAGCTCTCCCCCCCCCCCCCCACAGCAACTGGCCTAAGCCCCCCCCCCCTTCTCCTTCACCCAAATCCAGACAGCTGATGTTGATAGAGCTGCAAAATCTGGATCCCTGCAAATCAGCTGGGCTAGACAATCTGGACCCTCTCTTCCTAAAATTATCCGCCGACATTGTTGCAACCCCTATTACTAATCTGTTCAACCTCTCTTTTTTATCATCTGAGATTCCTAAAGATTGGAAAGCGGACGCGGTCATCCCCCACTTCAAAGGGGGAGACACTCTAGACCCAAACTGTTACAGACCTATATCCATCTTGTCCTGCCTTTCTAAAGTCTTCAAAAGCCAAGTGAACAAACAGATCACCGACCATTTCGAATCCCACCGTACATTCTCCGCTACGCAATCTGGTTTCAGAGATGGTCATGGGTGCACCTCAGCCACGCTCAAGGTCCTAAACGATATCATAACCGCCATCGATAAAAGACAGTACTGTGCAGCCGTCTTCATCGACCTGGCCAAGGCTTTCGACTCTGTCAATCACCAAATTCTTATCGGCAGACTCAACAGCCTTGGTTTTTCTAATGACTGCCTCGCCTGGCTCACTAACTACTTCTCAGATAGAGTTCAGTGTGTCAAATCGGAGGGCCTGTTGTCTGGACCTCTGGCAGCCTCTATGGGGGTGCCACAGGGTTCAATTCTCCGGCAGACTCTTTTCTCTGTATATATCAATGATGTTGCTCTTGCTGCGGGTGATTCTTTGATCCACTTCTACGCAGACGACACCATTCTGTATACATCTGGCCCTTCTTTGGACACTGTGTTAACAAACCTCCAAACGAGCTTCAATGCCATACAACCATCCTTCTGTGGCCTCCAACTGCTCTTAAATGCTAGTAAAACGAAATGCATTCTCTTCAACCGATTGCTGCCCGCACCCGCCTGCCAGACTAGCATCACTACTCTGGACGGTTCTGACTTAGAATATGTGGACAACTATAAATACCTACAGTGAGGGGGGAAAAGTATTTGATCCCCTGCTGATTTTGTACGTTTGCCCACTGACAAAGAAATGATCAGTTAATAATTGTAATGGTAGGTTTATTTGAACAGTGAGAGACAGAATAACAACAACAAAAAAATCCAAAAAAACACATGTCAAAAATGTTATAAAGTGATTTGCATTGTAAATGTAATATACTACCCACCACTGCGACCTGTATGCTCTCGTTGGCTGGTCCTCACTACATATTCGTCGCCAAACTCACTGGCTCCAGGTCATCTATAAGTCTTTGCTAAAGCTCCGCCTTATCTCAGCTCACTGGTCACCATAGCAACACCCACCCGTAATTCGCGCTCCAGCAGGTATATTTCACTGGTCATCCCCAAAGCCAACAACTCCTTTGGCCGCCTTTCCTTCCAGTTCTCTGCTGCCAATGACTGGAACGAATTGCAAAAATCACTGAAGCTGGAGTCTTATATCTCCCTCACTAACTTTAAGCATCAGCTGTCAGAGCAGCTTACCGATCGCTGCAGCTGTACAGAGCCCATCTGTAAATAGCCCATCCAACCAACTACCTACCTCATCTCCATATTTGTTTTTGTTTTTCTGCTCTTTTGCACACCAGTATTTCTACTTGCACATCCTCATCTGGACATCTATCACTCCAGTGTTAATTGCTAAATTGTAATTACTTCGCCACTATGGCCTATTTATTGCCTTACCTCCTTACTTCATTTGCACACACTGTATACAGATGTTCAATTATGTTATTGACTGTACGTTTGTTTATCCCATGTGTAACTCTGTGTTGTTTTTGTTGCACTGCTTTGCTTTATCTTGGCCAGGTCGCAGTTGAAAATGAGAACTTGTTCTCAACTGGCCTACCATGTTAAATAAAGGGGAAATTAAATAAATAAATAAGAAAATGTGGAAAAGTCAAAGGGTCTGAATACTTTCCGAATGGTCTGTATAGTATATTTTTATTCATACCTGATCGTAAGACTGACTTTGAAGGACAGAATTTGATTTAAGTCTCTTTTTACTCCTCCTTCCCTCTCCTTCCCTCCTTTTCTATTCCTCTCATCTTCTGTGTAGTGACACCTCTGAACAGGGTCAGAAGGTCATTACTTCAGCCTGCACGTCTCCTCGCCCCTCAACCCTGGAACATCTCCTCACAGCCACACCTATCTGAGGTATTCTACAACTCTCTTCGCCCCCTCACACAGAGTGAAACGAGAAAACTCTCTCAGGTAAAAAATTAAAAGAGTGAACTCTCTCAGGCCTTAAAAGTATTTCAATAATAAAATTATTATTAGTTGGGGTAGTGTCATTGCCTGAGGGACCCACGTACTCTTCTCAGAGAAACCTATTCACTAACTGCCAGTTTATAAACCCAAACACCAAAACCGGTTTGAATCAGTTCTGTCTATTGGAAATTATTGTGCAATGTTTTTTTTGTTAAAGTCTCTGAATGCTTAAATGGCTTTCTCTCTACTCCCAAACTTGCCACATCAACACACTCAATTATATAATAGCTTATAGCTGCAAAATGTATTTTATTTTCTATTTACACAAGCATTGTGTTGAATTATTTGACTCAAGAAAATACCAATCCAATGTACAGTCGTGGCCAAAAGTTTTGAGAATGACAAATATTAATTTTCACAAAGTTTGCTACTTCAGTGTCTTTAGATATTTTTGTCAGATGTTACTATGGAATACTGAAGTATAATTACAAGCATTTCATAAGTGTCAAAGGCTTTTATTGACAAGTACATTTAAGTTGATGCAAAGAGTCAATATTTGCAGTGTTGACCCTTCTTTTTCAAGACCTCTGCAATCTGCCCTGGCATGCTCTCAATTAACTTCTGGGCCACATCCTGACTGATGGCAGCCCATTCTTGCATAATCAATGCTTTGTGTTTGTCAGAATTTGTGGGTTTTTGTTTGTCCACCCGCTTCTTGAGGATTGACCACAAGTTCTCAATGGGATTAAGGTCTGGGGAGTTTCCTGGCCATGGACCCAAAATATCGATGTTTTGTTCCCCGAGCCACTTAGTTATCACTTTTGCATTATGGCAAGGTGCTCCATCATGCTGGAAAAGGCATTGTTCGTCACCAAACTGTTCCTGGATGGTTGGGAGAAGTTGTTCTCGGAGGATGTGTTGGTACCATTCTGTATTCATGGCTGTGTTCTTAGGCAAAATTGTAAGTGAGCCCACTCCCTTGGCTGAGAAGCAGCACCACACATGAATGGTCTCAGGATGCTTTACTGTTGGCATGACACAGGACTGATGTTAGCGCTCACCTTGTCTTCTCCGGACAAGCTTTTTTCCGGATGCCCCAAACAATTGGAAAGGGAATTCATCAGAGAAAATAACTTTACCCCAATCCTCAGCAGTCCAATCTTTGTACCTTTTGCAGAATATCAGTCTGTCCCTGATGCATTTCCTGGAGAGAAGAGGCTTCTTTGCTGCCCTTCTTGACACCAGGCCATCCTCCAAAAGTCTTCGCCTCATTGTGCGTGCAGATGCACTCACACCTGCCTGCTGCCATTCCTGAGCAAGCTCTGTACTGGTGGTGCCCCGATCCCGCGGCTGAATCAACTTTAGGAGACTGTCCTGGCGCTTGTTGGACTTTCTTGGGCGCCCTGAAGCCTTCTTCACAACAATCGAACCACTCTCCTTGAAGTTCTTGATGATCCGATAAATGGTTGATTTAGGTGCAATCTTACTGGCAGCAATATCCTTGCCTGTCAAGCCCTTTTTGTGCAAAGCAATGATGACGGCACGTGTTTCCTTGCAGGTAACCATGGTTGACAGAGGAAGAACAATGATTCCAAGCACCACCCTCCTTTTGAAGCTTCCAGTCTGTTATTCAAACTCAATCAGCATGACAGAGTGATCTCCAGCCTTGTCCTCAACACTCACACCTGTGTTAACGAGAGAATCACTGACATGATGTCAACTGGTTCTTTTGTGGCAGGGCTGAAATGCAGTGGAAATGTTTTTGGGGGGGATTCAGTTCATTTGCATGGCAAAGAAGGACTTTGCAATTAATTGCAATTCATCGGATCACTCTTCATAACATTCTGGAGTATATGCAAATTGCCATCATACAAACTGAGGCAGCAGACTGTGAAAATTCATATTTGTGTAATTCTTAAAACGTTTGGCCACGACTGTAAATTCAGAAATGTAATAGGACTGTAAAATAATCATTTGCATTGTTTTTTTGTCCCATTCCCACAGGTGAGTCATGATCCTTCAAATGACGTCTCCAGCATCTCAACTGGCCGCTCCTCCACTGTTGGTGTATTACATCAAAAGAAACCCCATCAAGTTCACAGGTACACAGAGGACCTGGTTAATGTAACAGTAAAGATGCAGGGTGTCTAGTTGGGTCAAGTCTGTGCAATATTTCATTTTTACAGCCTCCCAGCCACTTTAAACTGTATATTTGACAGTTGACATTCTAATTGAGGGCTACCCACTCCAAGTCAAGGCATGGATTACCGTAAATTCTGGACTATAAGCCACAACTTTTTTCTCACGCTTTGAACCTCGTGGCTTAAACAATGACGCGGCTAATATATGGATTTTTCCCGCTTTAAAAAAATAAAATAAAACCACATTCTGTGACGTGCTCCGTTTTTTGGCGGCATGAAGCTTTCATTAGACCAATGAAATTGCCGAACGGGTTAAGGTCAAACAACTTTTTTGTTTACTGTTTAGATTAAATCGAGCGCTCTCAAACTTCCCATCATTCTGATTACGGTAGTCATTTTGTCACCCTCATCATGGCAAAGACACGGAGAAATGCATATGATGCAGCTTTCAAGTTGAAGGCGATTGATCTGGCTGTTGGAAAAGGAAATAGAGCTGCTGCACGGGAGCTTGGTCTTAATGAGTCGATGATAAGACGTTGGAAACAGCAGCGTGAGGAATTGACTCAGTGCAAAAAGACAACTAAAGCTTACTGCAAATGTTGTATTTTTTGTTACAAGCCGTGTTTCGTTAAAGCCTATTTATTTTTGTTACAAGCCGTGTTTCGTTAAAGCCTATTTATTTTTGTTACAAGCCGTGTTTCGTTAAAGCCTGTGTAAAGTTCATTTGTTTCAATGTACCGGTAGGCACCTGCGGCTTATAGACATGTGCGGCTTATTTATGTTCAAAATAATATCTTTTTTTTTATTCAGTGGGTGCGGCTTATATTCAGGTGCGCTTAATAGTCCGGAAATTACGGTAGTTAAACCAGGGGGTTCAGGTTACGTGTTAACTTCCAGTCCAGACCCAGGACTGGACAGCCTTGCTTCAATCCAGAGACCTTACAGAGTTTTCTTCTGTCAGAGCTATGTGGGGTCTAGGGGTTTAGTTCCCAGCAGTGATTCTGAACCTGCTGACCTCTCTGCTGACCTCTGGTTCACCCTCCACAGATCGAAGGCAGACGGTACCACCTCAGACAGGGTCCAGTTTGTGTTTGGGGAAAACATGAGCGAAAGAGTCTTGGTGAGTTCAGCAAGCACCACTGACATACACTACATGATCAAAAGTATGTGGACACCTGCTAGTCGAACATCTCATTCCAAAATCATGAGCATTAATATGGAGTTGGTCCCCCCTTTGCCGCTGTAACAGCCTCCACTCGTCTGGGAAGGCTTTCCACTAGATGTTGGAACATTGCTGCGGGGACTTGCATCCATTCAGCCACAAGAGCATCAGTGAGGTCGGGCACTGACGTTGGCCGATTTGGCCTGGTTCGCAGTCGGCGTTCCAATTCATCCCAAAGGTGTTCGATGGGGTTAAGGTCAAGGGTCTGTGCAAGCAAGTCAAGTTCTTCCACACCGATCTCGACAAACCATTTCTGTATGGACCTCGCTTTGTGCACGGGGGATTTGTCATGCTGAAACAGGAAAGGGCCTTCCCCAAACTGTTGCCACAAAGTTAGTAGCACAGAATCGTCTAGAATGTCATTGTATGCTGTAGCGTTACGACTTCCCTTCACTGGAACTAAGGGGCCCGAACCATGAAAAACAGCTCCAGACCATTATTCCTCCTACACCAAACTTTACAGTTGGCACTAGGCATTGGGGCAGGTAGCGTTTTCCTGGCATCCGCCAAACCTAGATTAGTCCGTCGGACTGCCAGATGGTGAAGGGTGATTCATCACTCCAGAGAACGCGTTTCCACTGATCCAGAGTCCAATGGCGGTGAGCTTTACACCACTCCAGCCGACACTTGGCATTGCGCATGATTATCTTAGGCTGGTGTTCGGCCACTCGGCCATGGAAACATATTTCATGAAGCTCCAGACAAACAGTAATTGTGCTGATGTTGCTTTCAGAGGCAGTTTGGAACTCGGTAGTGAGTGTTTCAACCGAGGACAGATGATTTTTATGCGTTATGCGCTTCAGCACTCGGTGTTCCCGTTCTGTGAACATTTAGGCCAATAGACATTTCCATGTCATAATAACAACACATACAGTGGACCGGGGAAGCTCTAGCAGGGCAGAAATTTGATGAACTGACTTGTTGGAACCCTATGACACCATCCTATGACGGTGCCACGTTGAAAGTCACTGAGCTCTTCAGTAAGGCCATCCTACTGCCATTGTTTGTCTATGGAGATTTCATGGCTGTGTGCTCGATTTTATTCACCTGTCAGCAACAGGTGTGACTGAAATAGCCGAATCCACTAATTTGAAGGGGTGTCCACATACTTTTGCATATATACAGTAGCAATTCGCATAGGATGACTATGAAATATATGTCATCACATTTGTATGAGTTTAACTGTGTTACCAAACACGTCATATTTACAGAAATTCTCTCACTTTCTCACCCTCATATAGAGACCACAGAAATCCCCTAGCAGTGAAGATTCTGATTGCAGCTCTGATTCTGAGTCTTCCACCTCTGAGTCAAGTCATAAAGGTAAATCATTAAGCGGGTCATAGTGTTTTTACATGAGTACACAACTCTGGTCCTCGAGAGCCAGTACCTTAATGTCTGCTGATCCACTAAGACTGTGGTGCTAAGCTGCATTTATACAGGCAGCCCAATTCTGATCTTTTGCCCAATTATTGGGAAAATAGATGACCTGATCAGTCAAAAGACCAATTAGTGGAAAAATATTAGAATTGGGCCGCCTGTGTAAACCCTGCCATAGAGGACTAGAGTTGTGCACCTCTGTTCCAATAGTGATTGACTGCCTTTAGTGGATGCCTTTCAGAACTGCAGCTGAAGTTCTGTCTGTGTTTGCTGATAGGTGCTGTGTGGAGCAGTCTGAGGGAGTCTGCTGCAGCTTACACAGCGTCCTGTGGGAGGCAGCATGTGCTCAGGCTCAGGCGGGTTCAGCTGTTCACTGGGGAGGAGAAGGAAAGCAATGTGGTCCAGGTGAAGACCTATAGGGCTGACGCATGCCAGATCTTACAATGCCTGGTGCCTGACGGCACAGTCGATAACGTGGCATGCAATGTCTGAGCAGGGGAATGTGACCATTATGTTGAATTAGGAAGTGACCAATGCCTTCTGATATTGCTAAAGACAGTGGTGTACCTTTTTCATTTTTTAAATATTTTTTTATTTTAGCTGACCTGCAGACTGTTTGTCCTGGAAAAAGGAACTCCATCATGGACTGAGCGAGGGAGAGGAGTCCTGCGACTCAATGATCTAGCATCAGGGACCAAAAGAGGGCTTCAGTCCAGGATAGGTGAGTTTACCATGAAGGAGTTTATTATTCTCATCACTCTGACCAACATCTGCATGTCTTTCTGTGACTCTTAATGTTTCTCATCCTCAGTATATCTCTCACACCTTCGCCCTTTGATCAAAACAGTGATGAGGCACCAGGGCAGTCTCAAGGTTATCCTCAACACCAAGCTCTGGTCACACACACACCTACGTCGCCCGGCCCGCCGGAATCTCCAAGTGACGGCCACTGACGTGGAGACTCAGGCCGTCCGGGTGTTCCTCATTCAGGCCAGCGCCAGGGACGTGGCTCGCCTCTACGTGGCCATCCACCATCGGCTGGTAGCCCTACGGGCCAGTGCTGCTGGGAGGGAGGCAGAGGCTGCAGGGGGCAGGACCAGGGAGGGGCACTGCAACAGTGAGAATGAAGAGGAGGAGGAAGAGGAGAGACAACAGAAAGAAAGAGAAGAAAGGCTGCTATTGACACGATTGCGACCTGGTAAGAGTGAATAGCAACAGTGATAGGGATGTACTCTAGCATACAGTTGTCTGAGATGAACTTGTCTGAGATTATCCCTTGCTCTTTCACCTACACACTTGTATGTCTACGACTAAGTCCAATTTTTTGCGCATTGTTTGTCCTGTGTAAAAAAACGTGTTTGGAATTTTTGCTTCGTTTAAGTAAGGGAACACTCGTCCTCCAATACATGTCTGGTGGGAAGTCACGTTACTAATCCCCAGTCCACATTCCAGAGTCAGAGGGGTTGGGTTAAATGCGGAAGACACATTTCATTTGAATACATTCAGTTGGACAACTGACTAGGTATCCCCTTTTCCCTTTCCCAGAGGGAGCTGTTAGCAGGTGGTAGTCATAGACCTTCACTCTGCCACTGGCAAACCCCCCACAATAACATAACAATAACAAGGCTATATACAGTGGGTATTGGTACCGAGTCAGTGTGTGGGGGTACAGGTTAGAGGTAATTTGTACATGTAGGTAGGGGTGAAGTGACTATGCATACACTACCGTTCAAAGGTTTGGGGTTACTTAGAAATGTCCTTGTTTTTGAAAGAAAACTATTTTTTGGTCCATTCGAATAACATCAAAATGATCAGAAATACAGTGTAGACATTGTTAATGTTGTAAATGACTATTGTAGCTGGAAACGGCAGATTTTTAATGGAATATCTACACAGGTGTACAGAGGCCCTTATCAGCAACCATCACTCCTTTGTTCCAATGGCACGTTGTGTTAGCTAATCCAGGTTTATCATTTTAAAAGCCCAATTGATCGTTAGAAAACCCTTTTGCAATTATGTTAGCACAGCTGAAAACTGTTGTTCTGATTAAAGAAGCAATAAAACTGGCCTTTAGACTAGTTGCGTATTTGCAGCATCAGCATTTGTGGGTTCGATTGCAGGCTCAAAATGGTCAGAAACAAAGAACTTTCTTCTGAAACTCATCAGTCTATTCTTGTTCTGAGAAATGAAGGCTATTCCATGTGAGAAATTGCCAAGAAATTGAAGATTTCGTACAACGCTGTCTACTACTCCCTTCACAGAACAGCGCAAACTAGCTCTAACCAGAATACAAAGAGGAGTGGGAGGCCCCGGTGCACAACTGAGCAAGAGGACAAGTACATTAGAGTGTATAGTTTGAGAAACAGATGCCTCACAAGTCCTCAACTGGCAGCTTCATTAAATAGTACCCGCAAAACACCAGTCTCAACGTCAACAGTGAAGAGGCGACTTCGGGATGCTGGCCTTCTAGACAGAGTTGCAAAGAAAAAGCCATATCTCAGACTGGCAAATAAAAATAAAAGATTAAGATGGGCAAAAGAACACAGACACTGGACAGAGGAACTCTGCCTAGATGGCCAATATCCCGGACTAGTTAAAGGAAAAAGCTTCTTCCAGTTCGTGGATGGCTGACGTTTTACATGCCGTAACCAATTGTGCTATTTTGTTTGTTTTTTTGGCATTATTTTATAACTTATTTTGTACATAATGTCACTGCTACCGTCTCTTATGACCGAAAATAACTTCTGGACATCAGAACTGGGATTACTCACCGCGAACTGGAAGAAGCTTTTTCCTTTAACAAGTCCGACAAGAAAGATATACTGCTCTCCTGGGAACAGGCCCACATCCCCGTCATTTGCGTGATGAAAAGATGGAGGAAAAGAGGACACAGATCAGACTGCCTTCTGAGAATCCATAGGCGAGCGAGTAAATTCCGACTGCCATCAATTCTACTTGCTAACATGCAATCATTAGAAAATAAAATTGATGACATATGATTATTCTACCAACAGGACATTAAAAACTCATATAAGGAAATCAGTCAATTGTCCTGGGCTGGCGTGGTTACACGTGGTCTGCCGTTGTGAGGACGGTTGGACGTACTGTCAAATTCTGCCAAATGTCACCCATTGAGCATGTTTGGGATGCTCTGGATCTACATGTATGACAGCGTGTTCCAGTACCCGCCAATATCCAGCAACTTCGCACAGCCATTAAAGAGGAGTGAGAAAACATTCTACAGGCCACAATCAATAGCCTGATCAACTCTATGCAAAGGAGATGTTTTGTGCTGCATGCTTGCATCAAAAGAGTTTTAATTAAAGGGCTACACACAAATTAATCATCAGGTGTAAGGAACTATGAAAATAGTTCAAATAAATGCTATTTAATCTACAGTTGAAGTCGGAAGTTTACATACACTTAGGTTGGAGTCATTAAAACTTGTTTTTCAACCACTCCACAAATTTCTTGTTAACAAACTATAGTTTTGGCAAGTCGGTTAGGACATCTACTTTGTGCATGACACAAGTAATTTTTCCAACAATTGTTTATAGACAGATTATTTCACTTATAATTCACTATATCACAATTCCAATGGGTCAGAAGTTTACATACACTAAGTTGACTGTGCCTTTACACAGCTTGGAAAATTCCAGAAAATGATGTCATGGCTTTAGATGCTTCTGACAGGCTAATTGACATCATTTGAGACTTTTGGAGGTGTACCTGTGGATGTATTTCAAGGCCTACCTTCAAACTCAGTGCCTCTTTGCTTGACATCATGGGAAATCAAAAGAACTCAGCCAAAAAATGGTAGACCTCCACAAGTCTGGTTCATCCTTCGGAGCAATTTCCAAATGCCTGAAGGTACCACGTTCATCTTTACAAACAATAGTACACAACTATAAACACCATGGGACTACGCAGCCGCCATACCGCTCAGGATGGAGATGCGTTCTGTCTCCTATAGATTAACATACTTTGGTGCGAAAAGTGCAAATCAATCCCAGAACAACAGCAAAGGACCTTGTGAAGATGTTGGAGGAAACAGGTACAAAAGTATCTATATCCACAGTAAAACGAGTCCTATATCGACATAACCTGAAAGGCCACTCGGCAAGGAAGAAGCCACTGCTCCAAAACCGCCATAAAAAAGCCAGACTACGGTTTGCAACTGCACATGGGAACAAAGTTTGTACTTTTTGGAGAAATGTCCTCTGGTCTGATGAAACAAAAATATTTTTGCTCACCTAAAGTATAATACCTCATGGTGAGCTGCAGACACTTTTATCTACCAAGGGATGTCTCATCTGTAATTATCATGGCTGTCTACATCCCTCCACAAGCCAACACCACTTTGGCACTCAACAAACTGTATAGGGCCATAAACAAACAATAAACCACTCACCAAGAAGAAGCGTTTCTGGTGGGCGGAGATTTTAACATGGAGAGACTTAAAACCATTCTACCTCACTTTTACCAACACGTCTCCAGCACCACTAGGGGCGCTAAACCTCTAGACCACTCTTTTTCTAACCACAGAAACGCATACATGGTCCTCCCTTCGGCAAATCTGACTACGAGTCTATTCTCCTGCTTCCTGTTTAAAAACAAAAGCTCAAACAGGAAGTACCAGTGACACGCTCAATATGGAAGTGGTCCGATGAAGCATACGCGAGGCTACAAGACAGTTTTGCTAGTACATACTGGGATATGTTCCAGGATTCATCTGACAGCTTTGAGGAGTTTACCACATCAGTCACAGGCTTCATCAATAAGTGCATAGACGACGTCCCCCCCACAGTGACTATACGAACATATGCAAATCAATAACCACGGATTACAGGCAATATCTGCACTGGGCTAAAGGCTAGCGCTACCGCTTACAAGAAACGGGACACGGACATGGACGCATACAAGAAAGCCGGCTACGAGCTCCAATGAGACATCAAACATACAAAAGGACAATATAGCAGGAAAGTGGAATCCTATTACACCGACTTCAATGCTTGTCCTATGTGGCAGGGTTTGCAAATGATAACGGATTACAAAGGGAAACCCAGCTGTGAAATGCCCAGTGATGCAGAACTCCCAAATGAGCTAAATACCTTTTATGCTGCTTCGAGGAAAACAACACTTGCATGAAAGCCCCTGTTGTTCCGGATGACTGTGTGACCTTGCTCTCAATGGCCGATGTGAGTAAAACTTTTAAACAAGCAGCATACCACCCTGCATCCCACTGCTGGCTTGCTTCTGAAGCTAAGCAGGGTTGGTCCCTGGATGGGAGAACAGATGCTGCTGGAAGTGGTGTTGGAGGGCCAGTAGGAGGCATCCTTTCCTCTGGTCTAAATACCCCAGGGCAAGGATTGGGGATGTTGCCCTGTGTAGGGTGCCATATTTTGGATGGGACGTTATACGGGTGTCCTGACTCTCTGTGGTCACTAAAGATCCCATGGGACTTATCGTAAGAGTAGGGGTGTTAACCCCAGTGTCCTGGATAAATTCCCTATCTGTCCCTCATACCGTCACGGTCACCTAATCATCCCCAGCTTACAATTGGCTCATTCATCCCCGTCCTCTCCCCTGTAACTATACTCCAGGTCGTTGCTGTAAATGAGAATGGGTTCTCAGTCAACTAACCTGGTTAAATAAATATACTGCTCAAAAAAATAAAGGGAACACTTAAACAACACAATGTAACTCCAAGTCAATCACACTTCTGTGAAATCAAACTGTCCACTTAGGAAGCAACACTGATTGACAATAAATTTCACATGCTGTTGTGCAAATGGAATAGACAACAGGTGGAAATTATAGGCAATTAGCAAGACACCCCCAATAAAGGAGTGGTTCTGCACAGACCACTTCTCAGTTCCTATGATTCCTGGCTGATGTTTTGGTCACTTTTGAAAGCTGGCGGTGCTTTCACTCTAGTGGTAGCATGAGACGGAGTCTACAACCCACACAAGTGGCTCAGGTAGTGCAGCTCATCCAGGATGGCACATCAATGCAAGCTGTGGCAAGAAGGTTTGCTGTGTCTGTCAGCGTGGTGTCCAGAGCATGGAGGCGCTACCAGGAGACAGGCCAGTACATCAGGAGACTTGGAGGAGGCCGTAGGAGGGCAACAACCCAGCAGCAGGACCGCTACCTCCGCCTTTGTGCAAGGAGGAGCAGGAGGAGCACTGCCAGAGCCCTGCAAAATGTCCTCCAGCAGGCCACAAATGTGCATGTGTCTGCTCAAACGGTCAGAAACAGACTCCATGAGGGTGGTATGAGGGCCCGAAATCCACAGGTGGGGGTTGTGCTTACAGCCCAACACCGTGCAGGACGTTTGGCATTTGCCAGAGAACACCAAGATTGGCAAATTCGCCACTGGCCCCCTGTCCTCTTCATTGATGAAAGCAGGTTCACACTGAGCACATGTGACAGACGTGACAGAGTCTGGAGACGCCGTGGAGAATGTTCTGCTGCCTGCAACATCCTCCAGCATGACCGGTTTGGCGGTGGGTCAGTCATGGTGTGGGGTGGCATTTCTTTGGGGGGCTGCACAGCCCTCCATGTGCTCGCCAGAGGTAGCCTGACTGCCATTAGGTACCGAGATGAGATCCTCAGACCCCTTGTGAGACCATATGCTGGTGCGGTTGGCCCTGGGTTCCTCCTAATGCAAGACAATGCTAGACCTCATGTGGCTGGAGTGTATCAGCAGTTCCTGCAAGAGGAAGGCATTGATGCTATGGACTGGCCCGCCTGTTCCCCAGACCTGAATCCAATTGAGCACATCTGGGACATCATGTCTCGCTCCATCCACCAACGCCACGTTGCACCACAGACTGTCCAGGAGTTGGCGGATGCTTTAGTCCAGGTCTGGGAGGAGATCCCTCAGGAGACCATCCACCACCTCACCAGGAGCATGCCCAGGCGTTGTAGGGAGATCATACAGGCACGTGGAGGCCACACACACTACTGAGACTCATTTTGACTTGTTTTAAGGACATTACATCAAAGTTGGATCAGCCTGTAGTGTGGTTTTCCACTTTAATTTTGAGTGTGACTCCAAATCCAGACCTACATGGGTTAATAAATTGGATTTCCATTGATTATTTTTGTGTGATTTTGTTGTCAGCACATTCAACTATGTAAAGAAAAAAGTATTTAATAAGATTATTTCATTCATTCAGATCTAGGATGTGTTATTTTAGTGTTCCCTTTATTTTTTGGAGCAGTGTATATATTTTTGAAAAATACTCGCTGGGCCAGATGGAATACCAGGTTGCTTTCTAAAATAATGCGCTGGAAAGTGTCTTCACTGACATTTTTTATCTCTACTTGTCCCAGTCTGTAATCCCAATATGTTTCAAGTTGACCCCCATTTTGTCTCTGTTCTCCAAAGTAACCTGCCTAAATGACTATCGCCCTGTAGCACTCACATCTGTAATTATGAAGTGCTTTGATAGGCTGGGCTCTCACACACACTACACTGACACTCTCACACAAAACCCACACACATTCACATACACTAATACATACATACACACACACGTATACTGACACAACACACACGCACACTAATGATTTGCTGCTGCTACTCTGTTCTTTATTTTATTCTTATATTATTATCTATCCTAATGCCTAGTCACTTTACCCTGCCTTCATGTACATACAGTTGAAGTCGGAAGTTTACATACACTTAGGTTGGAGTCATTAAAACTTGTTTTTCAACCACTCCACACATTGTTAACAAGAAATCTATAGTTTTGGCAAGTCAGTTAGGATATCTACTGTGTGCATGACAAAAGTAATTTTTCCAACAATTGTTTACAGACAGATTATTTCACTTATAATTCACTGTATTACAATTCCAGTGGGTCAGAAGTTTACATGCACAGTCAACTTAGTGTCTTTACACAGCTTGGAAAATTCCAGAAAATGATGTCATTGCTTTAGAAGCTTCTGGTAGGCTAATTGACATAATTTTAGTCAATTGGAGGTGTACCTGTGGATGTATTTCAAGGCCTATCTTCAAACTCAGTGCCTCTTTGCTTGACATCATGGGAAAATCAAAAGAAATCAGCCAAGACCTCCATAAAATTGTAGACCTCCACAAGTCTGGTTCATCCTTCGGAGCAATTTCCAAACACCTGAAGGTGCCACGTTCATCTGTACAAACAATAGTACACAAGTATAAACACCATGGGACTACGCAGCCGACTACGCAGCCGTCATACCACTCAGGAAGGAGACGCGTTCTGTCTCCTAGAGATTAATGTACTTTGGTGCGAAAAGTGCAAATCAATCCCAGAACAGCAAAGGACCTTGTGAAGATGCTGGAGGAAACAGGTACAAAAGTATCTATATCCACAGTAAAAACGAGTCTTATGTTGACATAACCTGAAAGGCCGCTCAGCAAGGGAGAAGCCACTGCTCCAAAACTGCCATAAAAAAGCCAGACTATAGTTTGCAACTGCACATGGGGACAAAGTTTGTACTTTTTGGAGAAATGTCCTCTGGTCTGATGAAACAAAAATAGAACTGTTTGGCCATAATGACCATCGTTATGTTTGGAGGAAAAAGGGGGAGGCTTGCAAGCCGAAGAACACCATCCTAACCGTGGAGCACGGGGGTGGCGGCATCATGTTGTGGGGGGTGCTTTGCAGCAGGAGGGACTGGCTACCCGAAACGTTTGACCCAAGTTAAACAATGTAAAGGCAATGCTACCAAATACTAATTGAGTGTATGTAAACTTCTGACCCACTAGAAAGGTGACGAAAGAAATAAAAGCTGAAATAAATCATTATCTCTACTATTATTCTGACCGTTCACATTCTTAAAATAAAGTGGTGGTCCTAACTGACATAAAACAGGGAATTTTTACTAGGATTAAATGTCAGGAATTGTGAAAAACTGAGTTTAAATGTATTTGGCAAAGGTGTATGTAAACTTCCGACTTCAACTGTATATAAAAACATTGTCACAGGAAGTAGATGATTTGCTGTATGGATCAAATGAGATGGAGGTCATTACCACAAAATAAATGAATAGGGAAATTGTAGGTGTGCCGGAGGATATTTTATCCCATCAAGTTGTGGCACAGTTAAAAAAAGGTTGGGAACCACTGCACTAGAGATGAGAACTAGGTACTGCTGTTTATCTAAACAATAGTCCGCTTGTTATTTCTTGCAACAACCTCTCCTTCAGCCTCCTTGAACTTGTATGTCAACAAGACACCTAAAGAAGCTAAAACTAGCCCCATATCAGCTAACCATGTATAAATCACATTCCAGTGGAGGACAACTTATGTCCTCTGGAGCAAAACATATGTGTTGTCCCTGTAGAAACTCAGTAGAGGCCTACATGACATGAGAATGCATCCTGAACAACCCTTTACATGGCCATTTTGCCATTGTGCATTTACCAGACAAAACACTGTGCTGCAAAACATAAAGCTACTGTATATAAATATTACAATATTTTCACTTACACACGTTCCATAACATGTCTGTCTTTCGCCTTTGCAGTGGTTTGTGATTGGATACACAGTAAACCTAGTTTGGATTCTTGGTGACATGACATCATATCCTGACCTGGACCATCTGAACAGAACTTTGGCTATAATGGAACAGTGGGACAAAACATCAAGAGACAGCTTGCAAGTACTTACTATCTATTGAGCTACCATGACTGCCTTCTTTCAACAACAACAAAAATATATGATTATTCTATTGCCGTACTTACTTTTGTACTTCACGTTATTGTGGCAAGTGTGCAAGGGGAGTGTAAACCGCCACATTATGACAGAGGGAATCTAGATGTAATGACTGATTAAAAAATATGTATTTATTTTTGTTATTTTATTATGCATTTAGAATGAATCCAACTGTTCATGCTAGTGCTATTTGTGGCTGAAGCACCCACATTAAACTTATTTTAAACATATTTAGAATATTCCCAAAAGGTTTTGTTCTTCTGTATTTCTTTTATAAGCATTATGTTTTATATGTTGTAAGTGTTTTAAAAACAGCTTATGATCAACATAATGATTTTGAAACTATTTTTGTAGGTCTTTCACTACAAACAGAATATAATATGTATCTACCTATTTCAACTGTGAAACAAACAAAATATCTTTATTGTTAGCTGTTTCATTTATACAGTACATTACTGACATAAACAAGGTTGTGGTACACTCACCTTTTCTACACAGTACTAAATGCATGCCTCTGCCTACCTCTGTAATTGCTACAAATGTGAGAAAACATTTCAATGTTTTTAATGGATTTTAAGTTCTATTACCTAGTGTATTGTCAAACGCAATTTACTGAAAAGGGTAATCCTGCATAAAAGCAAACATGACTAGCATCTAGTTCATATTCTGGTATGTATATATTATATTAATCTGCTTCTGGTAATATCACCATGTTATGTTAGCAGTTATGTCATCGTGATTGATAAAAAATTATTTTCTGATACAACTTTTGAGTTTATCATAATTTTTCATGGTTGTTGTTGCTGAGCTGATGTTACTATCAAAAAAGTTATCTTGTCCTCTAGTCTAGTAGACCTGCTTTCATCTATCCAGTGTTTTCAGATCAGTGCAGGCGAAGGAGAGAAGACAAAGGTATCCCACTTTGGACAATGTTTGCCAAATTAATAGCCTCTCTACTGCTGATTTTCCTTCATGAACACTGAAGGACTGGTAAGGTTCCATTCATATTGGTCTCATATTTCTAGTGTTTTCAGGTGACAAAAGGAAAGAAGTCTAGGAAAGGAAGCTATTTAGACAACAATGCTCTGGCTCCACCGGTTTCCATTAGATAACACAGACACAAAGTCATAATTGCAACAACAACAAAAAATTGTTTTTTAGTCTTAATTTTTAAGGTTAGGATTAGGCATAAGGTTAGCAGTCCGGTTAAGGTGAGGGTTGATGTTAGGTTTAAACTCATATTTTAAGAAGATAAACGGTAGAAAGTGGCGGGGTTTAGTCATAATTAATAAATAAATCAAGGTAAAATAAAAAATATGATTTATTGGCTGTGGTAACTAGTGACGACAGGCTCCACCCTTAAAAAGCACGTTGTTGTACGTAATGAAATAAGCCTTCGAGCGCATTCCGCAAGTGTGCGTGCTTCAAAGATGGTGTTGTAGCTTGTAGGTCCGTGTAGCTGGGTACTGTTGTTCTACAAGTCTTCTGATTCTCAAACACATGCATGTATTTAGTGTCTTGAAGACGTTTAGAGTTTATAAGTATGAGCAAACGAATGCTTGGATTATTAGAATATTATTTTGAAAATGTGAAAGGCGCATGTAGAGGGTCGCTGACAAGGAACGTTGATAGACGACAATATGGACTGTGTTTAGAACTGACAATAATTTTGATAAATTGAAAACTAGTTATCCCGTTCTACCTAGCTGGATCGGGAGTGCGCGTGACCATCTTTGCTCTCATTACATAAGCTGGCAAAAGTTAGTGAGACGAAACAAAAGTCGTTCATATAAACTGTCATAGCTAGCTACCTACATTGTTAGCTCGTGAAAGGGAAACAGAGTTGGCTAGAGTTAAGGTGGTCAGTGTTTAAGCTGCTACAGTAGCTAGCTCGATAGCTAAACTTGTTAGGTCATGGTTTGTCAATTCAGAATTACGCTAGTCAACTAGCTAGGTGAGAGTTGGTGTCGCAGTATCTGGATTCGACGATTGTAGTGCATGAGGGACCCAGGTCAAATAGCTAGGGCATCAGATTGGATTAAGACCGACATTGGCCAACTACATTAATTAATGGGGACCAACATAATTTACAAGAGTGACTCACCGTTCCTTTATAAACTTTCTGTGCCTTGGGCATCGAGCTGTCACTATTTTAAATGGGAGCTCACGTCACATCCAGATGGAGATGCGAAGTATTGCATCATAGGCTGAAATTGGTTTTAAACACGCAAAAGTTGCTGTGGTGACATGGTATGAATTCGAGCAGCAAAGATATCGCTTTTCAGAGCTCTCAGAAGAGGACCTAAAACAACTGGTAAGGGAATGGAAAACGATGTGATATAAATGGTACTTGCTCTCAAACTCCCTAATTTGTCAATGTGTTCGTCATTGACAGTAAAACACCCCATAACAAGTCATCAGCACACACCAGTTTCACTTTCAGTTTAGACATGGAAACCCAGGTGTTCTGATAGGTAAATGCTGGTCATAGACAAATATTCACTGAGGATGTCAGAATCCTTTCTCAATGTTGAGTTTTTTATGCTAATCCTCACCACCAGAGCGCCTGGTTGAAATGACTTTGCTGTGATTTATGTAATTGTGGTCATCTGAGTTTTTGGGCTTGTTACAGCTTGCATTGAAGGGCTCCAGCTACATCAGGCTTCTGGAGAGACACAACATCCACACCTGCAACACATTGTGGAGAGTCTACAGTAAGATAATAGGATTTTATTCAAGGATATTGTTGTGGTGTACTGTCTACAAAAGGTCATGAAGATGTGTAAGTGGCCACATGACTGTTGTGTGTGTGTGTGTGTGTCTCTCTGTGAACCCTCTAGGAAAGAGGTGCGTGTGGTGAAGAGAGGGGAATATGATGAAGAAACAGTGCGATGGGCAGACTCCATTATCTCGGCAGGGGGCAAGTGTACACGTTTTAAGAGTTTGAGAATAATAGCTGATCCTTTACATGGTCACGTTCTTGTTGAGGGGTACAAAACAATTCAAAATAAATTGCGTTCATACTGTTGAAAGTCAGTGCTCAGAGAAGGGTCAACTAATCCATGAATAGGCCCATTTCACCCTGAGACCTTGTTGACATTAGCTCTGACAAACTCCCGTTCCTTTTGTTAGGGGATGGGACTATACTACTTGTTGCCAGTAAGGTTTTCAATAAAGACCAACTGGTTCTTGGGGTTAACACAGACCCTGAAAGGTAAGAACTCACAACAAAATGGGTTAGTGTATATAAAGTGGTGATATGGGTTTGGGCAGGTGGTAAGTTTACTTGACTGGTAAGGTTCTTAGCTAGTTTAGAAGAGACAGGTTGGGGAATTCGTTGTTGTGAATTTCAACATTTTGTTATAGAATGAGAGGAGAAATGACTATCTAGTTTGATGAAAAAAGTGGTCATGTCTTTTTATTTTATTTTTATTTTTTTTTGCATCAAGGTCAGAGGGACATCTGTGCCTTCCTGTGTTACACACATGCCTTCCCTGAGGCACTACAGAAACTCCGCCGTGGTCAGTTCAGGTGGGATTTTACCTTTCACTTCCCTGACCAGAATACTGCTGTTAGGAAGGCTATGTTTATGTGTAAAGAATAGTCTGATCATTTCTTTGCCACACCTCTACAGTTTTGTTTCACATGCCTGGGGTGTATTCACTAGGAGCGAAACAGGGTGGGACCTACCTGAATTTGTCTAATATAAACTCTTGTTTCCATTGCAAAAAGTTTTGGACTAGTGATTATCGTTTAAGGACCAAACGGAGCGGGGATGGACATACCTGAATATGTCCAATAGAAAGTCTTGTTTGCGTTTTCAGTTTAAAGTTAATGGTTTTTGTTGCATAGCGTTTGCAACAGACTAAACCCCTGGTCTTACTACTCTGCCCTCTAGTGTTACTGTTGCTGAACTGTCAAACATGAGTTTCTGATTCCAGGAACAGTAATGTGTATTAATATCATGGCATGTTTCACCACCCCCTCTTCTTTCTCCATATGTTCCTCTCCCTGTCTACTGCATATTCTACTACTTAACTCCTTTGATTAATTTACTTCCCCATCCACCCCTCTCCTATCCACTCCTCCCCCATTCTCACTCCACCCCCCCTCTCCTGTGTACCTCATGCAGGTGGCAGTGGCGGCAGAGGATCCGTCTACACCTGGAGGGCACCGGGATCAAGCCCACCCCAGTAGACCTACATGAACAGCAGCTGAGTCTGGAGCAACCTAACCAGGCACACCGCATCACCCTCATGGAGGCCCAGCACAGTACGGCCCCTCGGACTCCTATGTGTACCTGTATCAGTCTCTGTCTGGGCCCTTGAGACAAATCTAACACTTATTGAATGGACGGTGCACTACTATCACACACACCCATCTCGCTATGCACTCATTGGTGGATTTCTGTCCGTGACTCTTAGGGTGAAGTGTAAATCCTTGAATCCCCATCTCACTCTCTTGCTCAATAGGGCTTCCTACTATGAGATCTCTGTGCACGATGGACCGTGGGAGAAGCAAAGGAGCTCTGGCCTCAGCATCTGCACAGGGACCGGATCTAAAGCATGGTAGACATTTTACATGTACATTTTAGTAATTTAGTAGATGCTCTTATCCAGAGCGACTTAGTTAGTGCATTCATCTTAAGATGGCTACAGGTGTGTGACAACCACATATCACAGTCATCCTAAGTACTTTTCCCCACCTCAATTACATAGTTATCAGCAAAGTCAGTGCTAGTAGGAAAAGACAAGTGAGTGTTCCCTTTTTTTATACATAGCGCCAACACAAGCCTCTATTTATTTTTTGCTGATACTGGTAGAGCCCTGTCAATGCTGCGTCTCATTCATGAAAGTTCTAAAATAATCTAATCTAATCTGACAGCACAGCCTTTAGTGGTCCTCCAGGGCTTGAATGTTAGCTTCATGGAATGTGAGCTTAATGAGAATCATTCTAGTTTGTGTTCTCATCTACAGGTCATACAATATTAACAAACTGGTTGAACAGGCTGTGGAAGATGTCCTACGGATAGGTATGTGGACTCCAACCTTTCCTCATGAACAGCAATGATCATGTGGATTTATTTTCTTGTTAAATCTGTCTGAATGTCTCAATTTCCAGCTGTAATTCCAATCAGTGATTTTGGAGAACCTGTATAGTACACTTATCTTTTTCTCCCCAGGAAAGGCACAAACGGGTCTTGATATTCAACTGAGTCAGGACTTTATTGAGAAAGGTGAGTTCCAAAATATGTACAGCTGAATGTGTTGTATGAATGGATGGATGCTCAAGGAAAATTTGTATACATGAATCTCAACTGTCTTTTGTCAGTGACTGATGAATACGAGTCTCTGGTGTTTGGTCCGGAGGAAGGCAAAATGTTCTTAAGCATCAGAGAGCCCATCGTCAACAGAGTATTCTCCAGCAGTCGCCAAAGAGGTTTTTGGCCAACGGGTCAGTTTATCTACAGTACCCATTAATTTTGTCTTGCAGTGGGGTTTGATATACAAGATCACACTTTAAAGTATTTTTGCTTTTGCTCTTCAGGGTGTGTGTGCGCTCACGGTGCTGGGACGCATGCATGGTGGTGGATGGCGGGACTTCTTTTGAGTTTAACGATGGTGCCATAGCAACAATCACCATTAACGAGGAGGACCAGCTCCGGACTGTGCTCCTTAAACTGACTGACCGGCCAACCATCCTTAGAGCTCACACAAGACCCTCAGCAGCAGTGATCTATAAAGGGAGTTGGGACTCGTCTCTTATTAGGACCTGTGACCTCAAAATAAACTTGTCACATCTGCCATGTTCTACTGTTGAGTTTGCTTAAGCATGATTTAATTTGTTAAATGAGACTAAAGTAATTCTGTCAGGATGCTGTGAGTCGTTTGACCTTGCCTCAGACATTTACAGTTGCTAAACGCTACCCCATCAATCCTCTCCACTTATTGGGATATTAGGCCAAACTGAAGGACAGAGCGAACCCACAGATGGTTGACTTACAGGGATTTTTTCCCTAGAAAAGTATAATTTGAATTGCTGTAAATGGCCTTTTCAGGTGATATGTAGTTTGCCTCCCTGAGTAATGCGTTTACTGCCCAGAGATTTTGCCATGTTTACTTTTACAACCGAGGATGAGGTACATTACATCGTTTCTGTAACACATGACATTACCTTACTGAAGAGGATTTTAAGCATAGTTTGCACTGCCATCAGCTTCGTTTGTAATTATATTAGACGGTAAGTACCAATTCCTATTGGAAAGAATGTTGATAGTGAGTTGACTGCACAAAAGCTTATAGTTGGTATTGGTGGAATAATTGCAATTAGAGGTCGACCGATTAATTGGCATGGCCGATTTTTAAAAAAGTTTTAAGAATAGGTACGGCATTTTTGGACGCCAATTACATTGCAATTCACGAGGAAACTGCGTGGCAGGCTGACCACCTGTTACACAGTGCAGGAAGAAGCCAAGGTAAGTTAGCTAGCATTAAACTTACATTAAAAAAACAATCTTAACATAATCACTAGTTAACTACACATGGTTGATGATATTACTATGTTAACTAGCTTGTCCTGCGTTGCATATAATCAATGCGGTGGCAGTAATTTATCGAATCACAGCCTACTTAAACTTCGCCAAACCGGTGATTTAACAAAAGCGCATTGCCGGAAGAAAAAAAACAATCTTTGCACACGTACCTAACCATAAACATCAATGGCGTTCTTAAAATCAATACACAGAAGTATTTATTTGTAAACCTGCATATTTAGTTAAAATAAATGAATGTTAGCAGGCAATATTAACTAGGGAAATTGTGTCACTTCTCTTGCGTTCAGTGCAAGCAGAGTTGGGGTATATGCATCAGTTTAGGCCGCCTGGCTCGTTGCGAACTAATTTGCCAGAATTGTACATAATTATGACATTGAAGGTTGTGCAATGCAACAGCAATATTTAAACTTAGGGTTGCCACCCGTTCGATAAAATACGGACCGGTTCCGTATTTCACTGAAAGAATAAACGTTTTGTCTTCAAAATGATAGTTTCCGGATTTGACAATATTAATGACCCATGGCTCGTATTTCTGTGTTTATTATAATTAAGTCTGTGATTTGATAGAGAAGCCTGACTGAGCGGTTGTGGGCAGCAGCAGGCTCGTAAGCATTCATTCAAACAGCACTTTACTGCGTTTTGCCAGCAGCTCTTAGCATTGCTTGAGGGACAGCGCTGTTTATGTCTTCAAGCCTGTCAACTCCCGAGATTAGGCTGGTAATACTAAAGTGCCTATAAGAACATCCAATAGTCAAAGGTATATGACACAAATGGAATAGAGAGAAATAGTCGACGCGTCATAATTCCTCAAATTTAACTGGGAATATTGAACCACCAGCTTTCATGTTCTGAGCAAGGATCTTTAATGTTAGCTTTTTTTACATGGCACATATTGCACTTTTACATTCTTCTCCAACGCTGTTTTCGCATTATTTAAACCAAATTGATCAGGTTTCATTATTTATGAGACTAAATAGATTGATGTATTAAGTTAAAATTAGTGTTCATTGTTCATTCAGTATTGTTGTAATTGTCATTACAAATCGGCCTATTAATTGGTATCGGTGTTAATCATAAGCAGTCTACCTAATTACAGTACATTCAATTTTGCTGATTTCAAAAATAAAAATTGCATTATTGAGCAGCTTGGCTTCAACCAGACTAGAGGACAATATGAAACTGAAGGCATTGTATTGCTCCCAACAGGCCAGGGCCTCACCAAAACAGAATGTGCCTGGGCCAATCTGACACTTTAGGAAACAGAGTTAAATATAGTTGGTTCCAGCCTTCACCATGGGGTATTTTGGAAAACA
Organism: Salmo salar; assembly: GCF_965601325.2. NCBI lineage: Eukaryota > Metazoa > Chordata > Actinopteri > Salmoniformes > Salmonidae > Salmo > Salmo salar. The sequence goes on from NC_138303.1 coordinate 95,607,590, forward strand.
TCCTGGAGTTAACAGGAATGGTTATTTATAATTCAGTGTAATAAGATTAATATGCCAAAGGGGGCAATGCAACTAAATCCCTATTGTGATGTGAATTCTTCCATGTTTACTGTATATGGGCTACTTTGTGGTTCCATTTCTACAGCTGAAGTGACATAACTGATGCGTATGCTCCTTATGGTGCCAGGTCCTGAAACTACGACACAGGAGGCATGTCTGATTATTAAATGGTGTGAAAACAAAGATGTCAAATCAACTCATGATCACAACTTTAAATAAAACATTTATTTACATAAAATTGGCAAGTTTCACATTTTAGTATTTAACATAGTAAATCTTATTTTTAAAACGCATGAATAGGAAAAAAAAAAGTTTCTCAAACAAATGTGAGCACGAACAGGAAACATACCAAACATGGCACCGATACATAGCTACTGCCCCTTGTGGCCAAGGCTACCATTTACTACATAGGTGTAGTGCACATTCTCATATCGTACCTAATTTAGGGACAAGATTAAAATGTTAATTTCCACAAAAATGCCAACGGCTCGAGCATATTTTATGTTAGAGCCGCCTCAGCTTTCATTCAGTCAAAACGGATGTAGAGCTGGATTTCAAATGTAATACTGACAGCGTGGCTTCATTGATTTCTTATGGTCTCCTTCAACTTTAAAATACAAAACTAAATAGATCAAGTAAATGGCACCATTGTTAAAACTGGGCCTTAAAATGCAGATTGAATTTGTATTTTATAAAACACTGAAGAGGGAATTCCAAATCATTGCATCATGGAGGGAAATATTTCAACTGCTAATGGTAGAGCACCTATGCATTAGTCTAACAGACCAATCTTCCTAGCAAACCCAGCTTACAGTTGACAGACCTGAACTTAACGTTCCTATATCCAGCTAGTGAAACATTATAGAACGAACCAACATTTTTTTTTGTTTGGCAAGCTTTACTACAGACCTTTTTTCCAACAGATCTGTCTTTGGAATGTTCGAAAGTCAATATATTGGACAGATAAAATCCTGATAACGTATTCTATAAATCAGAATGTATTATTATAGCAAGTAAAAAATAAAGGCATTTCCCTTACGACTACACGCTCAGTCTTCAACATTATCAGGGTTAAAATCTCTAAAACAGGTACCCTTTTAAAATCTTAAGAATTCAGTTGCATGTTATTCAAGTAAGATTACTGTGGAGAAATGCAATCTACCGGCATTTAAAATTCCCACGACTGTGCATATGAAGGCCATGTCCTATTACTGACCTTAGAGTAACTTTGAACCAATACCTGCCATTATAAAAACAAGATAAGTGTTGCCAAAAGCACAAAACAGAAATCTTCATCAGCAGTGAGAACAATTGGTGTCAGTGTACCACAAATTTTGTACGGCTCAAATTAATTTGCAGACACAAAAATTAGCTTACATTCCTTGTATAGAATGACCGCATCAGACAGAAATAGGTTAGTGACAGCGTTAGGAAGGCATTGTGACTAGGACCTGAACACCAGGCGACAGGTCATACCCCACATGGCGCGGTCCCGCCGGGTGGCTTCGGTGGGACGGGCCACGCCCGAGAATGGCAGGGTGTTGATTTGGAGACGGGGCAAACTTTTACTCAGGATTGGCAGGTAAGTGTCCTGGACCAGCCCGTACACCTCTAACGTCTGCAGCTCTGGAAACTTCTCAAAGTCACTGAAATAAACAGGTTTAGTTAGTACTGCACAAATTAAAAAGACAAATTTGCAGCTAAGAAGCATTCCTGTTATCACATTAAAAAATAAGTGTGACTTACGCTAAGGCAGCAGGGTGGATCTGGTAGCAACGGCTCAACGCTAAGTGTCTAAGAGACCGCAGCTGCTGGAGGATGGGGAAACTTGAGGTCGTCATCAGAACACTGTCACTGTAACACAAATACAGTCAGTTATCATAATGAGATGGGATAGAACACAGTAGTTGCGCAGTATCCATGTCAAATCACACAGTCAAAGCAATCATTTGGATCCACAGTTCAGCCCAGGTCAAGACCTGCATTAGGAATTCCTCACCTTAAATCCAGATTTACAAGGTGAGGACATCTCTCCACCAAGTCTTTCAGATCTGAAAAAGAGTCCATTGGTAAGTTTAACTCATCATCGTCAATAGATATATGTAAACATCCAATACAAATATGGGCAAAGGGAAACTGTTCAATGCCACAAGCTTCCTCACCTTTCATAGTAAGGTTCTGTCTGTAGCCACTAAGGTTGAGCTGGGTGATATTGGAGGGGATGTTACTGACAACAGCCTTCACATGATCAGTACTGAAGTCACACCATGACAAGTTCAGCTCTTCAAGCCTTGGTGTAGGAATGGAAAAGGGAAATTTCTGCATTAGTTTACCAATGCACAGATGGTTTAAACAGTGAGTTAAATACATTGATTATGCTGTCATTCAGAAATAGACATAGGACTTCAAAACAGTCAAACAAAACAGAAATACAAATTGACAGACTCCAAGCTTACCGTGAGCAGGATTTGAGCATCTCACCAAGCGAGTCAGGTGAGAAGCCAGAGCAGCCACACAGGTTGAGCCGTACCAGCTCAGTATTCTGGGATAGGGACCTGTAGAGTAACAACGTTAAGAATCATGCCGAATGTTGTCCAAAATGGCTGGTAACATTTACACAACATCATTTGACAGATAATCATTGCAACAGAGCATGTCTTCTTTACTCACTGAATGATCCAGTCAGAGAGCTCCAGTCCCTCCAAGCTTAGATTCTCTAGTCGCCTGCAGCGGGAGATGATGTCTTCTAGAAACAGGGTTGAGACAGTGCAGCTGGAGAGGTCCATGTGCTGGACACGCAGGTGTCTGAAAAAAAATAAAAATGGGACATACAGCACCACAACATAAGTTGTCTGGGTTCACCTTCAACAGTTGGAAAAGAAAGCTCTGTATTCGAGGTCGACCGATTAATCAGAATGGCCGATTAGTTAGGGGCGATTTCAAGTTTTCATAACAATCGGTATTTTTGGACACCGATTTGGCAGATTTTTTTTTTTTATACCTTTGTTTAACTAGGCAAGTCAGTTAAGAACACATTCTTATTTTCAATGACGGCCTAGGAACGGTGGGTTAACTGCCTTGTTCAGGGGCAGAACGACAGATTTTTACCTTGTCAGCTCAGAGATTCAATCTTGCAACCTTACGGTTAACTAGTCCAACGCTCTAACCACCTGCCTTACATTGCACTCCATGAGGAGCCTGCCTGTTATGTGAATGCAGTAAGAAGCCAAGGTAAGTTGCTAGCTAGCATTAAACTTATTTAAAAAAATAATAATTCATAATCACTAGTTAACTACACATGGCTGATGATATTACTAGTTTATCTAGCGTGTCCTGCGTTGCATATAATCGATGCATTCGCGAAAAAGGACTGTCGTTGCTCCAACGTGTACCTAACCATCAATGCCTTTCTTAAAATCAATACACAAGTATATATTTTTAAACCTGCATATTTAGTTAATATTGCCTGCTAACATGAATTTCTTTTTGTTAACTAGGAAAATTGTGTCACTTCTCTTGCAACTGAGTCAGGGTATATGCAGCAGTTTGGGCCGCCTGGCTTGTTGCGAACTGTGAAGACTATTTCTTCCTAACAAAGACAACCAACTTTGCCAAACGGGGGATGATTTAACAAAAGCGCATTTGCGAAAAAAGCACAATCGTTGCACGAATGTACCTAACCATAAACATCAATGCCTTTCTTAAAATCAATGCACAGAAGTATATATTTTTAAACCTGCATATTTAGCTAAAAGAAATCCAGGTTAGCAGGCAATATTAACCAGGTGAAATTGTGTCACTTCTCTTGCGTTCATTGCACGCAGAGTCAGGGTATATGCAACAGTTTGGGCCGCCTGGCTCGTTGCGAACTAATTTGCCAGAATTTTACATAATTATGACATAACATTGAAGGTTGTGCAATGTAACAGGAATATTTACACTTATGGATGCCACCCGTTAGATAAAATACGGAACGGTTCCGTATTTCACTGAAAGAATAAACGTGATAGTTTCCGGATTCGACCATATTAATGACCTAAGGCTCGTATTTCTGTGTGTTATTATGTTATAATTAAGTCTATGATTTGATAGAGCAGTCTGACTGAGCGATGGTAGGCACCAGCACGCTCGTAAGCATTCATTCAAACAGCACTTTCGTGCATTTTGCCAGCAGCTCTTCGCAATGCTTCAAGCATTGCGCTGTTTATGACTTCAAGCCTATCAACTCCCGAGATTGGGCTGGTGTAACCCATGTGAAATGGCTAGCTAGTTAGCGGGGTGCGCGCTAATAGCGGTTCAAACGTCACTCGCTGAGGCTTGGAGTAGTTGTTCCCCTTGCTCTGCATGGATAATGCTGCTTCGAGGGTGGCTGTTGTCGATGTGTTCCTGGTTCAAGCCCAGTTAGGAGTGAGGAGAGGGATGGAAGCTATACTGTTACACTGGCAATACTAAAGTGCCTATTAGAACATCCAATAGTCAAAGGTATATGAAATACAAATCGTATAGAAAGAAATAGTCCTATAATTCCTATAATAACTACAACCTAAAACTTCTTACCTGGGAATATTGAAGACTCATGTTAAAAGGAACCACCAGCTTTCATATGTTCTCATGTTCTGAGCAAGGAACTTAAACGTCAGCTTTCTTACATGGCACATATCACACTTTTACTTTCTTCTCCAACACTTTGTTTTATATAAACGAAATTGAACATGTTTCATTATTTATTTGAGGTTAAATTGATTTTATTGATGTATTATATTAAGTTAAAATAAGTGTTCATTCAGTATTGTTGTAATTGACAATACAAATAAATAAAAATTGGAGGGGGGAAAAAAACGGCCGATTAATCAGTATCGGCTTTTTTTGTCCTCCAATAATCGGCGTTGGGGAAAAAAAATCATAATCGGTCGACCTCTACTCTATATCCCCATAATAGGCATGAGTATGTATGAGAACTCACCGTGTGTGGGTGAAATGTGGTTCTCCAATGCAGGTACGGGGGCAGCGCAGTCCCAGTACTCCAGCCATAAGCACCTGCCCAAGAGCTTGATCCAGCTGGGGGTTCCCTACAAGATCCACACTATGCCACAGAGACTCGTCAAACCTGACAGGCAAAAAGGCATGCATTGACTTAATGACAGGTTTTGTTGACCCATTTGACTGTATTAGGAGATCCGAGTGTGATATCTAATATTTATCATGCAGAAATACTGCAATGTAGTAATACATTTGAGTCATTTAGCAGACGCTCTTATCCAGAGCAACTTACAGTAGTGAGTGCATACATATTTTTTACTTTTTCATACTGGTCCACCGTAGGAATCGAACCCACATTGAAAACACCATGTTTAACCAACTGAGCCCCATGGGACTAAGTACTTTACAAGCATGATTGAATGGTCGCAGACTTACGCCAAGCGATGCCAGCGCTTGCAGACCCGGGACATCCGGAGGAGGTCCTGCAGGGGAAGGCAGGAAAGGATCCCCAACAGTAACTCATCTGGTAGTGTGTCCCAGGACAAGCCTATCATAAAAACATCAATAACTCAAAAAAGTGTGACTTCTCTGAAACATAATTCCAGATATATTTCTACAAGTAGTTAGCAAGTGTTCTTCTGAGCTTATTGTATTCCTTCCAACACATGAAAATCTATACACACCTGAGAACTCCCTCCTTTTCCTTGGTCGCCTGGCAAGTACAAACTGGTTCTCCTCATTCTCTTTGCCCTTGCAGACCACCCGCTGCTTGTGAGGTGGTGACCACCGGTGAATGAGCTCGTGAGGGGTGTTCTCTGTGTCCAGACCGTCTCCGAAGCATTCTCTCTTTTTCCGTTTGCTCTTCTGGGATATGGACAGCATGGATCCCTCCAAATACTCATTCAGGCAGGGCAACTCCTGCAGAGGCCTAGTACAAAAAAGGGGGACAATGAGAATCCTTGTGTGTGTACGCATGTTGTATTACCCGGGATGTAACGACTGATGCCGTTAAACAAAACCTATTTTAATTCCCATCTTTACATGAAGTAACAATTAGCAAGCCAAATTAGGTCATGTTAGTCAGCTACAATGGATGGCCCGCCATAATGTTTCCCAAAAAAATCGCGCCATATCAACAAAGACGCGTTTAAATAGATAGGGATGTATGCAATATAAATACATTAGATAGCGTTCCTACTACCTAGCAATAAAAAAGTGTTTTATTATGTAGAAATTATCGAATGCTGACGTGCTAGCCACCTCCCTGTGTTGGGCGCGCGCGGTTTCGATTGCTCTGTCTGCCAATGCATTTGTGGTATTATTTGCTCGAACAGTACTTGTGTTCTCATCATCGTAATTAAAAATCAATAATTTATATTTTAATTTGAGGCTTACATAGCACGATGAATCTTCCAAATATGACTAGTAAGGATATGTTGGGTAAATTCAAGCTGGAACCATCCGCACTGCACTCTAGAATGCGTCCACCCACACCATGCAATCAATAGCTTAGAAATCAAAAAATGGTTGTGAATTTTTTTAAACATACCCTTCGTGTGACATCTTCCCGGGTATTTGCTGAAATAGGAAACCTAAAAACCCGTGTTAGAAATCAATAAATAAAAAGTAACCAGACAACTGTACTCCTCTGAACCGAAACCAGACTGTTTAAACCTCCCGCGTGATCGCCCGCCCTCAGCTCTGCAGCGTGCTGTGATTGGCTGAAAATCTTCGTGCAAGAGGAAGTGACGCAAACGTCTTCTTGAACAAATATTATTTTAATGTTTGAAGATTCGATTAACTGTCCCGGGTTTCCCCGGTGGTAGGAGTTTGTTCGGGTGAAAATAATGTAATTCGTTTTGGAACACTGGGCTGCCTCCCAGGCGTAAACCAGGTGCCCCGCTCTAGCGGACGGCAAAATCGGCTCAAACCAAAAGTGACGTACTTTATGCACATGGAGTAATGAGTAGGATTCTGTGTTTTCAAATGCAAAAGTGATTGCTTTTGATAAAATTACTTTACCTGCCTTTCCACTGAAAACGAATTTGAAAAGTCGAACATATAATTGTACTGAAAATATATGTATGTTTCTGAACGATGCACCATATTGCCTTGTTGATATCGTTATCGAGCGGCGCAGATTACGGTTCGATTTGAGAAGATCACTCCTCCCATCACCGATTTGCCGTACACGTCACGATCCATACACCGGTCCACCGCATTTCATTTTAATTGAACTACTCATTTTTTTTAATGAGACTGCTAAGGAACAAGAGCTCACGGCGTTCATATCATAGAGATAGATAGAGGACTCTGGTGCCCCAAAGCCTATTTTACATGGACAGCGCCATTGATGACTTGCACCATTTTGAAGTAGCGTAAGTATTTCTGGAAGTAGTCAATTGGGTGGGACTTCCTTTGGGTTAAGGAAGGATCACATAATTACCCCCAGGTCACCAGGAGGGAGCTAACATTCCATAACTGCAGGTGGCAATAAATCGCCAATACACTCCAGACTCCAGAGACTTTTATTGGTTAAAGAGTCTAGCAACAAATGCAGCTACTTTTCAGGCTGCCTTTAGGGAGAATTGACACTGTGCAGCTCCTTTTCAGGCTGCCTTTAGGGCGTATTGACACTGAGGGTTTATATCTATGATTTGTATAGTATTTAATTCTGCAGCAAACGAAAGTAGTAAATACTTTCTTAACACTTTTTTTTCTTAAAACTGCATTGTTGGTTAAGGGCTAAGGGCTTGTTAGCATTTCCTGTAAGTGTAACAGATGTTGATCGTACTCTCCTTGAGTTGTGTTTAGTTTAAAGAAATCATCCCAGCCAGTGGTACCAGTTGAGCGTAATTCATTACCTGTGATTAAATAGGAAACAGCACGTTAGATGTGCAGGATTTAACGATGTTGATGGTAAAATCCCTTGTATCACATTTTCATACTAGGGAGACCTGACGTTCGCGATCTCCCCCTATCTGAAAGCGGTGCCAACCAATATTATTGTCATCAGAATTGAACCAACCAATAAGAGTGCTTGAACATTAAATACACATTTATTTAGAGGGAAGTGGAAACATTTCCAACCCTGTTACATAAGGTCTACCTACACCTGTTGTATTCGGCGCACGTGACAAATAAAATATGATTTGGTTAGCTTTTGATTTGCGAAGCTGTCTTAGCAAAATAAGTCACTCACAGCAATGCACACACACAGGCAGAGAAGCACAAGCGAAGGGGTTGTGCGGCGGGAGAGGGGGACGAAAACGCTATGTCAGGTACAGTAGCAAGGCAAATTGGTGCGGTGACATCATCCCAGCAAAGGCTAAATGTAATCTAGCGACAAATCAAAAAGACAATATCAATTCTCATCAGTGATGTAGTGGTAAAACAATTGGTCGCTAAACTCTGATCGCCGGTCGCGGTGAAAAAAACCGCTTCCTATTCTTTCAATATATTTTTCCTCAAAGGTGGGTAAATTGTTAGGCAAAATACACCACTGAAAATGTGGTTGGCAACAATGGTGGCACAATGCACTTTTTTTTAGCGAAGATACTGTTAACTAACCCAAGATATCTCATTAGCATCGTTTCCAATGGGAGCAAATTAAGTATAGTGGGCAGAACAAGCAACGACGTTTTATCACAGCGGACAATTTAAGGACTCATTATTGTAGTCCGTATAAAAATGTGGGATGGATCTCTCTGTCTGTAAAATGAGAGCTGCATTCTATTATTTATTTACAAAGCAATCTTAGCATTCAAACTCCCTTCATATGTAACTTAATTAAGTTAAGAATCATAAATCAAATTAAATTGTATTTGTCACATGTGCCGAATACCTTACAGTGAAATGCTTACTTACAAGTCCTTAACCAACAATGCAGTTTTTAGAAAATACAATAAAAAAGTAAGAGATAAAAATAACAAATAATTAAAGAGCAGCATAAGATACCAAAAACGTTCTCAGGAATGTATAACACTAGAGATCCCTTCAGTCTCCACAGATTTGGGAAAATCAGCGGTTCTTGTTCTTTTTGCCCCTAATTTGTAGAACATACTGCAGAGTTCATGATTGATTATGGACCTCTTTGTAGTTGAATGTGATTGTTTTTATTAAATATGTTTATTTTGTTATTGTGTGCTGAATTATATTGTTTTATACACGTTAGTGTATGTTTAATTATTCTGTTTTTATTGTAATGTATACAATAGATTTTTAATCTCAATGGCACTCCCTGTTTAAAAAAAGATTCAATTAAATAAATACAAATAAATAAATGAGGTGGGCAGAGCCAACCAAAAGCTAGTGAGACCCTATTGGTGCATTTTAGCATTATTTGCATATTTCCGTTAGGGAACGCCTTCTCTGTGAAGTGCGTGTATGCAATCAAGCAACACCATTTTTTCAAATGGCAAAGGGTCAAGAAAACAAAAATTTGTGCACTCTGTTCATAACATATTTTAGTTTTGTGAATAAAAACATTTCCAGAACTTTGGCCAATTTTCATCTAGCTACATCTTCACACACTGCCTGCCACTGGACGTCCTCTTATCACCATATTTGGTGGTGAGTGAAAGTTCTAAATGGATGGTTCAGATTTATACGTCCTGTGAGACTCATAAAAGTAGTAGAATAAGAAAATGTATTACTTCAAAATGGAGATTGCGCTGCCCTGCTCTCACAGTCACCACAATGGGACATTTACAATGATGCGATATCTATCTAAGTCTATGGTTAATATACCTCAGTGGCGCAACGTCGCATCACACTGTGGAAGTAGGGAAGTACTCCTAACAACTTCCAAATGTAAACTTGCGTCTTTGGCTGTACGTAGGACAAGAGACACATTTCCAGCTACCAAAACCATACAATAAAATCCAGAGAATTACGGGCCAGACAGAAATACAATACAAACTTGCCGAATTCCGGCTGTCATAAATCCACACTGTCCTCAAATAATGAATACATGAAACGTCTGGATTGCAAGGTGCAGACAGAGAGCACCGATGCAAACACATAGATGTATATATTTGCTGCAAAAAAATAGTTTTTCTTTCATGAGACAACTGTGGTTGGACGAGAGGCAATGAGTGCGGGATTTCTCGCGATAATCCCTGTTGATTCCGATCCGGTTAGTGTTGAATGATTCTGGAAAGATGGCGGTCAGCATCCGAGGCCGTCCGAGCCGAAGCATTCGGATGCGAGGTGAGACAAGAGATATTTCAATCTGGACCAGAGATTAGCAACCTTACAAAACATAAAGATGAACTTTCATTGTGCCTGTTAGTTGTGGTCTCCTTGCTAACCTTTACTGGTTGTTGTGCTTGCTTTGCTTTGACAGGTCGGAATGACAGTGGGGAGGAAAATGTACCACTCGATCTTTCCAGAGGTGGGTGAATCAGATTGGAAATTGGATAGTCAGCATCCCATTTATTAAATCGTAGATAGCTATCCTATTATTAAAATGCTGCTAGCTAGCTAATAAATGGCCGAACATCCTACTGTATCTGCATACAACATCCTTCTTACTAACAGGGTTTCCCCTTTATTTACATTTAGCTAGTTAGCATAGCTAGCAGTAATTCATAACATTATCATCACATTGTTGTTTTCATGCATCTGATTTGCAGTAATAGCTAACAGTGATAGCGAAATAGATAGGATTCTACCTAATGTCATTCATTGTTTCTATCTTACTGAATATGGCTTGTATAGCTACAATTCAACGCTAATTCAATGCCACTGGTTTTCAACTTGAGAAATGTGTCCCAGTCCGTTCCTTGATTTTTGTAGAATAGGCCTATGCCTTGTATTGAAGCTTAATACCAGCAGTTCGGACTGTCCTACCTTATCATCATGATCCAAATGCTAAGGACCTTTATGCAGTGTCTATGTTTTTACATCATGGGAGAAAATGTAACTGTCCTTTTTACAGAAATACACTGTCCCTGTGATAGTCTATATTTCCTCAGGGACACTTTACACTAATTCACTTCATGCTCCAAAGTTGAAGTCACTTGTCTGAAGCATAGAATTATACATTCTGACCACTGAAGAATTGTAATGTTTTAATCATTTATAGCTCTAATTTGTCTATTGCTACCCTCAGTCTGAAGAATTGTTTCACTTCAGGATAGAATAAACATGGCATGGTTGTTTTCAAACAGACAAACTACAGGGCTAACATTCTGCATTTTAGTTGAATAGATTTGAGTAAACCCTGTGCCTCAAACACATGTTTTGCATTTATCCCAAGTAGTGTTGAAATAACAACATGGTACAATTTGTTGAATCATGACAGGGACCTACAAATAACATCCTACCATGGATATAGAACCTGTGGGTACTTATATTCACACCAGACTTTACAGTCGTGTGTTGTTACAAACTCTTCTTTCGGTGGGGGTACCTTTTTATTTAGGTGTGCCCTGATCCCAAATGTGTTACTGTTTCCAGTTTATTGCTGGTCACATTCACTAATGAGGCTTTGTCATGCTCATGCTGGTCTCACCTGAACACTGTGTGTTTTGTTACTGGAATGTATTGGAACAGAGTTGAGCCAGGTGAATACATTTACTGACCACTTATTGACCTTGATTTATCATTTCAGATCCTTCAGACAACCTTCGGGAAATCCTACAGAATGTTGCCAAGCAACAAGGAGTCTCCAACATGCGCAAACTCGGTCACCTGAACAACTTCATAAAGGTTTGTGGGGCAACATCTCAGCAGACATTAAAGCAGTGTTTCCCAAACTCAGTCCTGGGGACCACAAGTGGTCACGTTTTGGTTGTTGCCCTAGCACTACACATTTGATTCAAATAATCATCTCATCATTAAGCTTTGATTATTTGAATCAGCTGTGTAGTGCTAGGGCAAAAACCAAAACGTGCACACCTTGGGGTCCCAAGGACCGAGTGTTGGAAAGACTGCAAAGGGATACTTTAGGATTTTGGCAATGAGTTCCTTTATCTACTTCCCCAGAGATGAACTCACAGATACCATTTTTATATGTTTGTGTGAAGTTTGAAGGAAGTTACTAACGAGTGCTAGCGCAACTGCTAACTAGCATTAGCGAAATGACTGGAAGTCTATGGTGTCTGCTAGCATGCCATTCAGATGCCCATAGACTTCCAGTCATTGCGTTAACTCTAATTAGTATTGGCTTGTGAAACTACCTCTAACTTCCTTCATACTGGACACATAGACCTAAAAATGGTATCCACGAGTCCTCATTCCCAAAATCCCAAATAATCCCTTTAAGTGGATGTAATGTTTGATTCTTTGTGTTTGGATGTGTTCTTATCAGCTTGTTTTTCTCCATCTGTCACAGCTTCTCTGCAAGGTAGGCCACTCAGAAGAGAAGCTTGGGTTTACACATGAAGAGATCATCATTTGGTGAGTCTTTTGAGAAATGAATCTTCTCCAGTGCTACATGTACAGTACTAGCTGTTTCTCGGGGTTGATTTTTGGGATGTTTCTACTATACCATGATTTAAAATGCAGATTCATTGTTCCTCATTCAACTTTTGTCTCTGTCTCTACCTCTTTCTGTCTTTCTCGCTTTCTCTTTCTCTCTCCACGTTCCATCCTTCCCCTGTTCTAGTCTCCGGTTAGCGCTGTTGAACGAGGCTAAGGAAGTGCGAGCTGCAGGGCTGAGGGCTCTACGCTACCTGATCAGAGACAGCACTATTCTCCAGAAGGTCCTCCGTCTTCAGGTGGACTACCTGATCGCCAGGTGAGTGCTACAGCTATGCTGTGTGTGTGTCTTATGCCAATGTTGAGCCCACTAATTGTGTATTTTCCTCTCCAGGTGCATAGACATCCAGCAAAGCAATGAGGTGGAGAGGACACAGGCTCTCAGGCTGGTGCGAAAGGTGAGACACCCCAGCCTCTCCCTAACTAAATTGATTTAATTCGTAATGTACCATACAGTAATATGTAGAGGTGTGACCAGTTAGATGTCTATTTGGTAAACATAAACATCCCTCTATCACCCGAGTACTACTATGTGAGATGAGTGTGAGACACTGATCTGTCAACCTCTCTGCTGTCCCTCTACAGATGATCACTGTGAATGCACTGCTCTTCCCCTCGTCTGTCACCAACTCCCTCATTGCCGTGGGCAACGATGGGCTACAGGAGCGAGACCGCATGGTTCGCGCCTGTATCGCCATCATCTGTGAACTTGGTAGGTGAGAAGAGCAAACACACACACTTATCTATACTATAGGTGGTGTTATGGTTAAACCCTGTGTGATTCCTTTGTTCTGCAGCTGTGAAGAACCCTGTGGTGGTGGCCCAGAGGCGTGGTCTCAGCACCATTCTGAAGAACGTGATCGACTGTCAGCTGAGCCGCATCAACGAGGCACTCATCACCACCATCCTACACCTCCTCAACCACCCACACACACGCCAGTATGTGCACTCGGATGTGGAGCTCGAGGTACTGACAACACACATACACTCTCGCACACAAAGAGCAGCATTCATTAACAGGAATTTGATGAATTGGATTATTTCCTCATTGAATGAGATTGTTCTTCTTTTTCTGTTTCTCTTCCAGCAAATCCTGGCCCCTTACACTGACTTCCACTACAGACACAATGCAGACACTGCAGAGGGGCAGCTCAAGTCAGTGTGCATGATAGTGCAATATATTTGTGCAGTATATTTAATTATGTACTATGCAGTGTATTTTATGGAGTGTTGTATTGACTGTTTCAACCATTTGGGAGATTTTAATCATGCATTTTGATGTCCACCCCAGGGAAGACAGGGAGGCTCGTTTCCTGGCAAGTAAAATGTCCATAGTTGCTTCCTTTCGCTCCTGGTCAGGTAAACGTTACCCCTTCATATTCAATATGAGTTTGAGTGTGTATATACACTGATAGGTCTTATGTGATATTAGTGGTGTGGTATAAACAGGATGAACATGTTCCTATCTGACCCTACTGTCTACATCTCACTCCAGGCATCATTAACCTGTGCAAGTCAGGCAACTCTGGAATCCAGTCTCTTATTGGTCTGCTCTGTATACCAAATATGGAAGTAAGGGTAAGTATAGCATCAAATAAACATTATCAGCACCTGACAACTGAGGTGAAAGAGAATGCAGTGTCCTCCAGTTTACCTCAAGATTACTTTATGGTTGTGCTCAGTAACATAGATAACAATGTTACTCAGTTTAATGTAAGAATGATGTTGAGCACACCCCTAAAACTCATTATTTTCTGTCTTCTCATCGAAATGTTATAAAATGAAGTCTATATGTATGTGTGTAAACCTGGTTCCTCTCGACCTCCCACAGAAAGGCTTATTAGAGGTGATATATGATATATTTCGGCTCCCCATGCCGGTTGCGACTGCAGACTTTATTGAAGCACTTATCAGTGTGGGTGGGTACAATGTCACTTTTTGTGTCTTTATTCAAGTTAAGAGCCTTTCTTTTCTTATCGTATATCTCATGTACCATGTATTATTAGGTAACAAAGTATACTTGTCTATATTCCTCCTGTAGACCCTAGCAGGTTCCAAGACAATTGGAGGTTATCAGATGGCTTTGTGGCTTCTGAAGCAAAAGTTATCCTTCCACATCGAGCTCGATCAAGGTAAGAACCATCACTTATTTGAACTCTCTTTAACTCATGATTGAGGAAAACATTGTCTGCATAAACTCCATTTGTTCTCTTACTGCCCTTAGGCCTGACTTAATGGATAATTACCTGGCGTTGGTACTGTCTGCCTTCATCAAGAGTGGACTTCTTGAGGTATGGTCATCAATATCAGGATCGATAAGTTTGTGTATATTCAACCAAAAATGGCAGTTGCATATCTGTCTGTTGGTACCTAAAGATCCCACACACACCGCTATTGTCTGTCGTGTAAAGCCTGTGTACCTCTCAACAGGGTCTCGTTGAGGTTATCACAAGCACTGATGACCCCATCTCTGTGCGAGCCACCATTCTACTGGGAGAACTGCTTCACATGGTAACTCAACTCCCTGTTTGCTCAGCTGTTAACATTATGTGAGGTCAGCGAACTGGACCAGAGGAGGATATGTTCTAGGAGTTTTTGACACCTTTTTATGGTCCCAGTTTTGAATTCGTTTTGCATGGTCCCCATTGTTGTTGTAACTGTTTTTATCCGTTTCCCTCCCAGGCCAACACCATCCTCCCCCACTCCCATAGCCACCACCTGCACTGTCTGCCCACACTCATCAACAAGGCTGCCTCCTTCCACATCGCCCAGGAGAAGAGACTGTGAGTGACAACTACCGACCATTGAGTACTGCATCCCTGTGGAATGCTTTCGACCCCTTGTAGAGTCCTGCAACTCAAATTAGGAAGGTGTTCCTAATTTTTTGTACATGCAATGTATGTGCTTCAAGAGTTTCATATTATTAACACGAACACTGACACAACAGCTGTTTTCATAATTTTTCAGACGGGCGAGTGCAGCGGTCAACTACCTGAAACGTTTCCACGAGAAGAAGAAGAGAGGACCCAAACCCAACAGCCTATACCTGGACCACATCATCCGCAAATCGAAGGCTTCTCACTACTGTAGAGATCAGCACTTTAGACCACAGAGAGATATCTTTGTCATTAAGGTACATATCAAACCATGCCCCTGTGTTGCAACACAAGCTTGTTGGATTTCTTGGAGTGGTATTTGTAATGCTGTCCTTGTTTGCATTGAAGGACACTGAGGATGCTCTTATGATGAACCTGAGAGACAGCCACATCCTCAACCACAAAGAGAACCTGGACTGGAACTGGGTTCTCATCGCAACAATATTGAAGGTGAGTGGACTAAGACTGCAATAAATACTTATTCCAGTCAATATCTTTTACAATACTGTCCTTTGTTCAAATTATGTTTTTTTTTTTTTATGTTTCCTTTTCCCCCCATCTGTAGTGGCCAAACGTTAACCTGCGGAGCAATAAAGATGAACAAATGCACAAGTAAGTACCATTATAACCACTTCTTTGACCTCCTGTTTGTAACTGTAGCAAACCAAATGTTCTCTCTCTGTCTGTCCCCGGGTTCCCCCTCTGTCTGTCCCCGGGTTCCCCCTCTGTCTGACCCCGGGTTCCCCCTCTGTCTGTCCCCGGGTTCCCCCTCTGTCTGTCCCCGGGTTCCCCCTCTGTCTGACCCCGGGTTCCCCCTCTGTCTGACCCCGGGTTCTGTTTCTGCAGGTTTGTACGCAGGCTGCTGTTCTTCTATAAGCCCAGCAGTAAGCTGTACGCCAGCCTGGAGCTGGACCACAGTAAGGCCAGGCAGCTCACTGTGGTGGGATGTCAGTTCATCGAGTTCCTCCTGGAGTCTGAGGAGGTGAGAGGGTTTACTATGAGACCTATTAATGATATAAGTACACACAGTTAAACAACTTTATATTGGAACTCCATTGATAATCAAATATTGAGTTACATGACTTTACGTGAACTCTCTATCAATGTCCAACATTACCTAAACATTACCCCTGTCTGTGTGTCAGGATGGGCAGGCATACCTGGAGGACCTGGTGAAGGACATAGTCCAATGGCTCTCCTCTTCCTCGGGGCTCAAGCCTGACCGCGGTCTCCAGAGCAACGGGTTGCTCACCACTCTCAGCCAGCACTACTTCCTTTTCTTGGGCACTCTTTCCTCACACCCGCACGGCGTCAAGATGCTGGAGAAGTGCAGTGTCTTCCAGTGGTCAGTCTCTCACCGTCCACTAGTCTGTTTTTCCAAACATGTACTCTGATCGTACCTCTTGGGAGATCCCTAATATCTTGGAAACGGTCCCATTTAAAGATGCTTTTTTAAGCTGCTGCAGAGTTTCCTTTGTCCTCTTTCACTCTCACTTCATCTTCACTCAAGTCATTGTGTTGTTGTGTATATGGAGCAGTACGTTGATTCTCTGTATCCTGTGCTCTCCTACTAGCCTGTTGAACATCTGTACTCTGAAAAATCAGGACCACCTGCTGAAACTCACTGTCTCCATACTGGACTACAGCCGTGACGGGCTGTCCAGGGTCATCCTGTCCAAGATCCTCACTGCTGCCACTGATGTAAGAACCCCACCACTAACACAGAAAACACACAGATGGAATTCACACATTCATTGATAAATCTTGGTTTCCTAGAGGTGGTCGGAGTAGCTTGCACTGGTGTTTGGAAAGCAACATTATGAGTAATTTGGTTTGTTGTGTTTTCAGTGGAGCATATGTTAGTGTTTTTGAATGACAGCCTGTCCTCTTCCGCCCTCTGTTGGTGTACCACAGAACTGCAGGTTGTATGCCACTAAACACCTGCGGGTGTTGCTTCGTGCCAATGTGGAGTTCTTCAGTAACTGGGGCATCGAGCTGCTGGTCACCCAGCTCCATGACCGCAACAAGACCATCTCCATGGAGGCGTTGGACATACTGGACGAGGCCTGTGAGGACAAGGTGAGGGATGAGGGGCCTGAGTGTCTGTTGTGGTGCCTTGCTATGTGCTGTTTCCTGGGCACTGTTATACCTTAGTCTTGTACTTTAGTTTAGTCCAGCAGCTTTTGACTCCAGAAGTGTATTAGCTGACGTGTCCCTCTGGTGTTTTCCCCCTCCAGGCAAACCTCCATGCTTTGATCCAGATGAAGCCAGCTCTCACACACCTGGGGGACAAGGGGGTCCTGCTGCTGCTACGGTAAGCTGCTGGGAGAAAACGTAGCTATTGTTTTCTTTTCTGTATTAGGTCCCTTTGGCTCTGACCTCTGTGATTCTTATCTCCAGGTTCTTGTCCATTCCAAAGGGCTTCTCCTACCTAAGTGAGAGGGGTTACGTCACCAAGCAGCTAGAGAAATGGCAGAAGGTACATTTATACTCAACCAACAATGCCATAAATGATGATTTGCATCTTTTCGCTGTCACGTGAAAGCATAGAAAACTTGTTTTTATATCATTCTGTGTTTTGCAGGACTATAACCTGAAGTATGTGGACATGATAGAGGAGCAGCTCAATGAGGCTCTCACCACGTACCGCAAGCCTGTCGATGGAGACAACTATGTACGCCGAAGCAACCAAAGGTTACAGAGGCCAAATGTTTATCTTCCTGTGCATCTGTATGGCCAGCTTGTCCATGATAAGACAGGCTGCCATCTACTGGAAGTCCAGGTAACTGCATCTACTTGAACCATTCACTATTACACTAGTCGAGTAGCAATTACAAGCATAATGCGTTTAAACTCTTTTCGTCTTTCTCTTCAGAATGTGGTTCCTGACCTAAGCTACACTGTCCGTTCCCCAATGCTGGACAAGTGGGAGGGCATCAAACAGCTAAAGGCAGCACTTTGGGCCTTGGTCAGTATAATTAAGGAATAAGGCCCGAGGGGGTGTGGTATATGGCCAATATACCACGGCTAAGGGCTGTTCTTAGGCACGACGCATCGCGGAGTGCCTGTATACAGCCATTAGCCATGGTATATTGGCCATATACCACAAACCCCTAAGGTGACTTATTGCTATTATAAACTGGTTACTAAAGTAATTAAAGAAATAAAAACAAATGTTTTGTCATACCCATGGTATACGCTCTCATATACCACAGCTGTCAGCCAATCTGCATTCAGGACTGGAACCACCCAGTGTAATAATGGAGAATGACTAACTACCACATCTGTTGTCATCATCAGAGTTCCACAGTTATGTGCCAATTATTGATAAGATTCACATCATTTTCATAATAACATGAGTATTAATGTTGTTAAATTGTTTGTTTCCAGGGTAACATAGGGTCATCAAACTGGGGGTTGAACCTCTTACAGGAGGAGGGGGTGATCCCTGACATAGTGGTTCTGGCCCAGCACTGTGAGGTTCTCTCCATCAGGGGGTAAGACACATTGATATTTGCAACTCCAATATTCAAGGTGCTTCTGACGATGCAGCATGCTTGTACTGTCCCAAAAGAGTACTATATCTCTGTCCAGGATCTCTCTATAATGTCTGTCTGCTGTCTCTGTGTAGGACGTGTCTGTACGTGTTGGGGCTGATCTCAAAGACACGTCAGGGCTGTGACATGCTGAAGCAGCACGGCTGGGATGCTGTAAGACACAGCCGACGGACGCTGTGGCCCGTTGTCCCAGACGACATGGAGCCCCCCCCCAACCCGCCCAGCCTGCTGTCCTCTGTCCCCTCCACCCTCAGCCTCGCCTCTGACTCCACCAGCTCTAGACACAACAGTGAGAGTGACTCCACACAGCCCAGTAAGTCTCAGCCCAGTAAGTCTGTAATCATAGTACAGCTGGTATTCATTTCTTGTTAACCTGTACAGTATCGCCAAATGTTTACTCCATACTACTAAGAGTTAACCGTGAGTGGTCATTTCCAGGTATGTACATCATGGACGATGAGCGACTGGAGAACTGTGACCTGTCGGACGATCCTCCCATGTACATGAGACCCAAGTACAAGGACCGCAGCCCCTTCACCCTCCTGGCTTCCAGCCACTTCCGCAACCGCCTCCTCCACTCTCTGTCGCTCTCCGGAAAGATGCTGCGCAGCACCAGCGACCCCAAGGGCCCCACCAGGGACCACGGAGGAGGGATGGAAGAGGAACAGGGACGCAAACGCACCGTCACTGAACCCAGCTACACCTTTGGATCTTCAGACGTCTTCCCAATCTATAATGACGGTCACCTGCCCAAAAGCCCGTCTGTCAACCTAGAAACTTCCATTGTGGGCAGCAAGACCTCTGAAAACCAGGGCAGCACCCCCAGCTTCGGTGAGGGAGATGGTGAGGGGAGGCTGCCAGGCCGGTCAGTGGGGGTAGGAGGGTCAGGGGTGGGGGAGAACCAGAGAGCGCAGACTAGCCGGGAACGCCTGGCCGGGGATGGCCCGTCCGGAGGGGCTCAGTTTAAATCGCGCAGTCAGAGCTTCAACACGGACACGACCACCAGCGGCATCAGCTCTATGAGCTCCAGCCCCTCCAGGGAAACCCTGCCCTCCACCATCGACACGGACGGTGTCAGCCTTAACAGTGTGATCAGCGCCCAGACCATCCAGACCCTGACCTCCCTCACCCCCCAGCCCCACACCGCCCACCTCTCCTCCCTGTCCAAATCCAGCTCTGCCTCCCTGGTGCCCCCCGGCTCCTCCCACACCCTCCCCCGCCGCGCCCAGTCCCTCAAGTCGCCCTCGTTGACCACCCTGAGCGGCCTGACGGACTGCAGCCTCATGTACTCCAACTCCCGCGACGCGCTGGGCTATGCCACACTGAAGTACGCCACTTCCTGTGACACGTATGCCAGTCAGCGTGATGCGCTGGGCTACGCTACTCTGAAGAGGCTGCAGCAGCAGAGGATCCACTCGTCCCTGTCCCACAGCGAGGCTCTGGCCTCCCCAGCCAAAGACGTGCTCTTCACTGATACCATCACCATGAAGACGGGCAGCCTGGACTCCAGACTCACCCCGCGGCGGTAACACACACAAACACACATACACACTCACTCAGTCCCCCTTGACTCGTACCTGTCCACACGCACACTCCCTTAAGAACTCCTTTCTTAGAATCTCCCATGACTACTACTGACTGCTACTTCTCTGAATACTCCCCCCTCCCTCTTTCTCAGATCTTCAGTTGCCCTTTCTCTTACTTCCTCTTCTCACTCCTCTTTCTCTTTAGAGGCTTCTCATTCTTTGATGACAAGATCAACTGAGTTTGACCTCTGCTCTGGCTTGAATTAGGTTTTGCTTCTGTAATCTCCTGAAATATTGAGTGTTGTTTTCCTGAAACAGGAAAGGGCCTTCCCCAAACTGTTGCCACAAAGATGTAAGCACAGAATCGTATAGAATGTCATTGTATGCTGTAATGTTAAGATTGCCCTTTTTTTCCACTGAAACGAAGTGGCCTAGCCAGAACCATGAGAAACATCCCGACTATTATTCCTCCTCCATCAAACTTTACAGTGTGCATTGGAGCAGGTAGCGTTTTCCTGGCATCCGCCAAACCCAGATTGGTCCGTCAGACTTCGATGGTGAATCGTGATTCATCAATCCAGAGAACGCGTTTCCACTGCTCCAGAGTACAATGGTGGCGAGCTTTACACCACTCCAGCCGACGCTTGGCATTATGCATGGTGATCTTAGGCTTGTGTGCGGCTGCTCAGCCATGGAAACCCATTTCATGAAGCTCCTGACGAACAGTTATTGTGCTGACATTGCTTCCAAAGGCAGTTTGGAACTCGGTAGTGAGTGTTGCAACCGAGGACAGACGATTTTTACACGCTTCAGCACTCGGCGGTTCCGGTCTGTGAGCTTGTGTGGCCTACCACTTCATGGTTGAGCCGTTGTTGCTCCTAAATGCTTCCACTTCACAATAACAGCACTTATTATAGTTGACCGGGGCAGCTCTAGCAGGGTAGAAATTTGATGAACTGACTTGTTGGAAGGTGGCAACCAATGACAGTGCCACGTTGAACGTCACTGAGCTCTTCAGTACGGGCCATTATACTGCCAATATTTGTCTATGGAGATTGTATGGCTGTGTGCTCAATTTTATACACCTCAGCAACAGGTCTGGCTGAAACAGCTGAATCCAATCATTTGAAGGGGTGTCCACATACTTTTGAATGTATAGTGTATTTCATTTTTTGCATGGGCTGTGTCTCAATCCACTGCATCTTCCTATGTCAGCCTAGTGCATAGCGGTGGAAGGTTGCTGAGCTACAGCGGTGATTATCAGACCATGAGACACCGGAAAATTGGTCTTCTCACGAAAACGTCTGTAGTGTCAGAATGGTTTAGCCTACAAACTAATATGATTTTGGAATGAGGTGTAAGACGAGCAGGTGGACCTTTCCTGCCTCCTAACTCACTGAATGTTTATTTTATCTCCAGGTTCCTGAAGGCTCTGAGTTTTGCCTCCCTGGACAAGGAGGATCTGCTGAGCCCCATCAGCCAGAACACACTGCAGCGGTCCTCCTCAGTGAGATCCATGGTGTCCAGCGCCACCTACGGCAGCTCTGATGACTTCATCGGCCTGGCGCTGCCTGTGGACATTAACAACATGTTCCAGGTACTGACCATCGTATGACCCCTCTCTCCGAACCCTCTTTCCCCTCTCATCCCTCATCTATCCTTTTATTTTACTTCTACTCTAGATATTTTACAAGAAATTGAGTTTGTTTACCAATCTATTTAAAACTTCTATTTAAACTTGTCATAACTCCATCTTAATATTTGGATAAAGCTGTGAGTGTTTTGTTCCTAGATAAAAGAAACCCCATATTTCCAGAAGAGGACCAGCCCTCCCTCTGAGGACAGATCTGCCAAATTCTTCTCTGGAGACTCAGATGGTAAGAAACAGCCCGGGGCCAACACAATATGTTTTCTTCAGTAAGGGGTTGTATAACACTGAGTTTAGTACAGGAGGAATGATGGCTCTGCTACTGATAAAGGAGGCCCACTCAGGACCAACAGGCTTGAATGAAAAGGGGGGAAATGCATGATCATGTGGATATGTGCCCCTTCTCCCAGGCCCCAGCCCTCACTCCAGGCATGCAGTGCTTCGCTCCCAGCTGAGCATCACAGAGCTGATGGGGGTGAGCCGGGCGGAGCAGCAGAAGTTGCTGGGCTCAGAGGAGACTGGTCTACAGGAACACAATGATGACAACTGCCTCTACTGCACTGGTCTCTCTGTGCTCGGCTTCAGCGCTTCCAATAGCAACCCAGGTCAGCGGCAGATACAAACACAAACCAGAACATTGTGCTGTTTATGAATTCGTGCCGTTTGCATCCTTGTACTTCCTTGTATGTTTATATTATTAGCAGTCAGCAACTGATAAACAACTTAAACTCACGTTTCTCCATCAGACTTGACAGAGGAACCCCCTTTCTCAGAATGGTGCGGTCCGCCTGTGCAGAACCACCCGGAAGTCATGGGCCAAACCAAACTGTCAGGGGTGTCCGGGTGCAGTGATGCTGTGTCTCAGGGCTCCCCAGGAAGCACCCGCAGCACTGAACTGATTTTGGGTAAATGTCATGTTTTTGTTTTCTCTCATACCATGCTTTTGTCCAAGCTAAACCTACTGTCTCTCTGCGGTCTATCTCCCCCCTCAGGAGTGAAGTCCATCCCAGAGGAATCTCCGGCCGGCAGGGTTCTCCTCAGGAAGGAGGTCCTGCGTCTCGTGGTCAACCTCAGCTCCTCTGTGGGGATCAAAGGCCACGAGACTAACCTGCTAACGTAAGAGAGAGACACACACACACACACACACACACACACAAACCGAGGTTGATATCCCTGGCTGTGTCTGTTGTCTTGACAGGATCAAGGAGAAGTTCCCCTATGCATTCGATGACATCTGTCTCTATTCTGAGGTGTCTTACCTGCTTGCCCACTGCATGTTCCGTCTGTCCGCACGCCGCTTCATCCAGGAGCTCTTTCAAGACGTGCCATTCATTCCGGTAAACGACACACATTCAAAAATAATAAACATTTCATGTTGGCTGTTCTTCTATTCACTTCTGTCTCTTCCTCAGATGTACGAAGAGGCAGAGGCCATCCTCTCCAAGCCCCCAAAGAATGGACCGTCCGACCCTCCCGCTGATCCCTGAGTCAACCCTACTGCCCTTCCCTTCTGTCTCATAGCCTGTCAAACCCTGAGTCACCACTACTAATCTTCCAGTCAACCACAACCCCTAAAGCCTGAATCACACCCCACCCCTGGAACCTTCAGCTAACCCTCAACCCTCACCCCCGGAACCTTCAGCTAACCCTCAACCCTCACCCCCGGAACCTTCAGCTAACCCTCAAACCTCAACCCCCACCCCCGGAACCTTCATTTAACACTCAACCCTCACCCCCGGAACCTTCAGCTAACACTCAAACCTCAAGCCTCACCCCCGGAACCTTCAGCTAACCCTCAAACCTCAAGCCTCACCCCCGGAACCTTCAGCTAACCCTCAAACCTCAAGCCTCACCCCCGGAACCTTCATTTAACACTCAACCCTCACCCCCGGAACCTTCAGCTAACACTCAAACCTCAACCCTCACCCCCGGAACCTTCAGCTAACCCTCAACCCTCACCCCCGGAACCTTCAGCTAACCCTCAAACCTCAACCCTCACCCCCGGAACCTTCAGCTAACCCTCAAACCTCAACCCTCACCCCCGGAACCTTCAGCTAACCCTCAACCCTCACCCCCGGAACCTTAAGTTAACCCTCAAACCTCAACCCCCACCCCCGGAACCTTCAGTTAACCCTCAAACCTCAACCCCCCCTGAACCTTCAGTTAACTCTCAACCCACACACCCCTGAACCTTTGACTTTGTAGCCCTCAAACTTCAGTCAACCCCCACCCCTGACGTGTGAGACAACCCTAACCCCTCAACCACAAACCCTTGAGTCACTACCAACCACAGCTCTGTAGGGCCTGAGTCACCTTCCACCCCCACATCCTCCCTTACCTCTCCATACCAGAGTGCACTCACTGTATGTCCTCCTGGGATTTGGACAAAGATGAAAATATGGAGGAGGGAAGAAATATGTTCTTCCTATTGACTAAGTTTGAGATATGATGGATGATAACGCAGGATGGACAAATATTCCTTTTTTATTTTATCTGATCAAATGATGGCAGCCAGCTGTGAGCGTTTTTAACTGAGCTCATTTTTGGAAATTCATCACAAACTGAGCTTGGATCACAATCAAATCCAAATGACTTAAAACGGTCCATCATTCCTGAGGGCTTCCTCAGTTTTTTTAAATATATGACTGCATCCCAACCACTGGTGTGAAATACCACAGCATGTTGTTTTTAGCTCGGCTTCTCCCAAAGTGGATCCATTGACTGACTAAAACACTAAAGAGTAGGGTTCCTCTGCATAACACTAAAACCTCTCTGCATCTGGAGAGAGGACCATGCCATTGTGAAAATCATTGCACCTGAACAAAGAACAGTGAAGGAGAATAGTGATTAAAATACTTTTGGTATTGCTCTATTTAATGACGGCAAATACAGGTCAGCCAAACGATCATCAGTCACTGATGCAGTTTGGTGGTTGTGTCTCTTATTTGTTGACGTGCTAAAGAGGAAATGTTCCTCCTTGCCCTTTGCTGGATTTAGTTTTGTTGTTTTGTTTAGGATTTTGTTTGTCTGTGTTTTTAAGCATTCATATTAAGAACTGAACAACTACATGTAGGAGTGAAATCTACCAAATCATTGCCATTGAACATCTGTGTGTTTCAGCACAGAGGAGTTATTAACGGTCAGTTACTCAACTGATGTTTGAAACTACGGCTGCATTTAGTTTTGTTTACGACCTAGACATTTAAACCCTAAAGTAAAAGTGCAGGGTTGAAACAAGAGATTTGGTTCTCATTAAAGTGGAAGAAGACATGTATGATTGCTACCTTTTCTGCCATAAATTTCTTCAGAACATGGTTCATGAAAACAGTCACTATTTGATGGCCATGTAGAGTTGCTGCTTCATTCCACAGTCATTCAGTAGCCATTCCCGTCAGTTTCCATTCATTTCTGTCAGTTGCCATTCCATAGTCAGAAGCCATTCCTGTCAGTTTCCGTTTCTCAGTCAGTTGCCATTAATTCCTGTGTTAGTTGCTGTTCCTTAGACAGTGTCCTTGGGAGTCACTGTCTGCCTGTTCTTAATCTGGTAAAACTGGGGAATAATGAAACTGGAGTAAAAGTTTTGAAGTGGAGCTCAGGTCCTGCCTGAACATGTCCAATAAAAACACTCATTTAATTGGAAAATTCAGCCACTTCCAGGGTTGAAATCTAGCTACATGTTTGTAAAATGACGGTTTAAAACAGTCGTCGTACTGGGGGATTTTGCTATGCAAGATGCCTGTTAATTGTGAGCCCAAATGTACATGTATAGGTTATTAACTGGTTTGATATATTTCAGCTTTTGTTTGAATTTTGTTTAGCTGTTGACTCATTGTTTCATTACTGTTTTAAAGAAGTGGTGGCTACCATTGTGTGGTCCTTTCCAACATGATTGACTTTGACTGAAGATGGTACTTGCTGCACTGAATCCTTCAACAACATGCACATATGAATATTATGACACAATGGAAGTGTTTAGGCCTACTGTTGAAAATGGCCTTGGTTAAGTGATGAATTGGTTAGAGAAATGGACTGGTGAAAAGAGGATTGGGGTGCACTGCAATTGCACTTAGCAATCAACATTAACTAAGTATGCAATTACTACAGAAAATATCTTTCTGTATAAATGCGTAATGTTGAAAAGTTAGGTCTTCTGCGAGCAGAGAACTGTATAGTTGCAGGCCACAATGTGCATAGTGGATCACTGCTCTAAATGAAAAATACATGTGGATATTTAATATTGCAGATTCCACTCAACTATACCTTCATATAACCTTATTTTGCACGTTTGCATTCTAAGAGGCCTCAGTTCACATTTTCATCGAACTGCAAAATTCTAAATAGTGGTAAAATGTTCGTTTTTTTTGTCAAGTCTACAGTACATTTCATAGTTAGACACATTTGAACATAATAATGATGTTTCAGATATATATTGAATAAGGTCAATTATTTGGGAACATAATTGTATTACTTTCTGTTGGGGACCAAAAAGCTAAACTGAAAAGCCAAGAATTATTTGTTATCTAGCAATTGTTTGAAACAACAGGAAGTAGTAACTTAAATATTTAACTTTTGTCTACATTTGAGTGATTTTGAAGTGGACTTGTGCTGATAAAGCACTGTATGGGGATGTGAAAACAAAGCCTTTATTATGTACCTGGACCGTTTTAGGAACAGAGAGACAAAGATAAGAAAAGTGTTATTTATATTTTTCCTCAAGTGAAAACATTTTCAAGAAGATGTATAAAAGTCTGTGTGTCCCCCCCAATTTGTGGTTTTCCTTGTACAGAACCGTGTATGTTTTTGGCATTTTATATAGGCCATTAGAATCAATCTTATTAAAGGGATGCATTGATAATAAAAACATCTACTCACTTATGTCACTGTGTTTTATTGTATCAATGTGTCTTCAACTATTTGTTTAGATTTTGGTATGGAGTCGGATCGTCCAAAACCAGTGTGTGGGAGTTACTTGTTTATGTGTAATTTAAGCAGTCTGGCCCATGACTTTCAGGGCTGTTTTCATGTATTGCATAATTTCTTCATTAAACTACTCACCAGGAAAAACATCCTCTGTCGCATGGAAATCAGCCTGGAGAAAATGTGTTTGTCTGCCAAACTCATCCCTTTAAATCTTTTTTTCAACACTGCTTTACAGGAAAGACCTCCCCCAGCAATGCCTCACATCCCCAGTTCCTATAACATTACTGCTCTCTGTAAGAATACTGCCTATCTTGGTCAGCCTAAATGAACCACACTTTAATTCAGATTTTAATTCTGAAACAAAACTCATAGTATGGGCAAATCAAACAATTACATTGACCAGAGACTACTGAGGCTGACTATAAACCAACACCTCACCAAAATATATCTTACGGGATTAACATGTTGTATTTCCTGGTATGGGCTTCACTGTTCCTCTCAAGCATCCAAGAACAAAACTGTCAGGATGATGAGTCCAAAACGTTATCGTTTCAATACTTTTGACTGATACAGTACTGTATGTCATGTTGAATTGTATTTTGAGACTACACCTATGTAGCTCCAGGGGTCCTGCTCTCTGGACCTCTGAATGTGAGGGTGGATTACAACCTCCAACACCAGAGGATCTATGTAACATGGAAAGATGACCCTTCTACCTACAGAGTACCGGACAAACGGATTTATGACGTGGCGGTTCTCTTAACACACAATATGAAAGAAGTATACAATGTGAATGTTTGTTAACTCAAGGAATAATATGCACATTACAACAATGGACCTTCTTACTACAACTGGTTGCTATTGCAAGGTTATTAGATAGTAATAAGTATAGTACCAGTGACTGGGTGTGGGTGTCCTTAGGAGGCTGTAGATGTCACACCAGACCAGGTTGGCAGTAAACATCACTGGAATTAGACCTCTGCTTTACCCCTAGAGCGCACCTCCCACTCAGTCAGGCTCCGCTCCCGATACCAGAGCTATACCAGTCAATGGAGCCCCCTACAGAACATCACTGGTTAGTGTTTGTATTTCACGTCACAGACACACACAAGCACACACACACACACACACGATGTTGGTCATTCACATCAGTAACCTTATTATTTTCTACAGGGACAGCCTCGTCATCACACCCACAGGTTGTCCCAAAGAGCAGGGTGGTTAAAGTCGATAGCAACTTCACCTTCCGCTGTATTCTTGGGCCGGGACAGAGACTTGAATATATGAAATACAACAACATTGCAATGAACACCACTCACATCAGTGACCAGAGTTATGCCATGGTTGTGCACATGAAGTCTCCCTCTCCATCCAGTTGCATCAATGTCTACTGTAATTAATGTCTGTATGGCACCTGTGTTTACCTGGGACGTAAGTATAAACTGCTTGTAAGCCTCCCTCTTACCAATCTAAGCTCATCTAACAGCTAAACAACCCTGTAGTCCCTTGCGTTACTGTGCAGTTCACTGAATCATTTGAGTGTGATCAAGGAAATGACACATGTTTAAAAATAGAGATCTATAATTCACTTCACAATTGTAGGATCTATTTGGCTGCATTTACACAGGCAGCCCAATTCTGACCTTTTACCCAATTAATTGATTATATTATTATTAATATTATTATTATTATAATATATCTATTATTATAGTCCAAAGACCTATGAATGAAAAAAAGATCTGAATTGGGCTGCCTGTGTAAATGCAGTCTATGTGTTCAAACCTCATCCTCTCTGAAGACCCCCCCGGTGACTGAAGACCCCCCCCCGGTGACTGAAGACCCCCCGGTGACTGAAGACACCCCCCCGGTGACTGAAGATCCCCCCGGTGACTGAAGACCCCCCCCCCCCCCGGTGACTGAAGACCCCCCCGGTGACTGAAGACCCCCCCGGTGACTGAAGACCCCCCCGGTGACTGAAGATCCCCCCGGTGACTGAAGACCCCCCCGGTGACTGAAGACACCCCCGGTGACTGAAGACCCCCCCCCCGGTGACTGAAGACCCCCCCGGTGACTGAAGACCCCCCCTGTGACAGGAACCTTGTGTGTGAGACCCGGGACCTGGAGTCAGTGGAGTGTCATTGGGACACGGAGGGGGGGGCACCAATCTGACTAAACAGAGGAAGCCTTTTTATCACCTAAATGGAAGGTACAGTACTATAACAGATACAATCATTTCTTCACCAACATTTCGACAGCAAGCTGTCTGCGTCAGGGTGGGGCGGCAGGTAGCCTAGTGGTTAGAGCGTTGGACTTATAACCGAAAGGTTGCAAGATCAAATCCCTGAGCCGACAAGGTAAAAATCTGTCGTTCTACACCTGAACAAGGCAGTTAACCCACTGTTCCTGGGCCATCAATGAAAATAAGAATTTGTTCTTAACTGACTTGCCTAGTTAAATAAAGGTTACATTTGAAAAGTATTCAGACCCCTTGACTTTTTCCACATTTTGTTCTGTTACAGCCTTATTCTAAAATGGATTCTTCACAAAATAACCCATAATGACAAAGTAAAAACAGGTTTTTAGAAATGTTTGCTAATTTATAAAAAATTCTAACTGAAAAATCACATTTATATAACTATTCAGACTCTTTACTCAGTACTTTGTTGAAGCACCTTTGACCACGATTACAGCCTTGAGTCTTCTTGGGTATGACGCTACATGCTTGGCACACCTGTATTTGGGGAGTTTCTCCCATTCTTCTCTGCAGATCCTATCAAGCTCTCTCAGGTTAGATGGGGAGCGTTGCTGCACAGCTATTTTCAGGTCTCTCCAGAGATGTTCGATCAGGTTCAACTCCAGGCTCTGGCTGGGCCACTCAAGGACATTCAGAGACTTGTTCCGAAGCCATTCCTGCATTGTCTTGGCTGTGTGCTTAGGGTGGTGGTCCTGTTGGAAGGTGAACCTTCGCTCCAATCTGAGGTCCTGAGCATTCTGGAGCAGGTTTTTTAATAAATTAGCAAAAATGTCAAAAACCTGTTTTCAGTTGTGGCATATCAAGAAGCTGATTAAACAGCATGATCATTATTACTCAGGTGCACTTTGTACTGTGGACAATAGAAGGTCATTCTAAAATGTGCAGTTAAAATGTGCTTTCGACTCTGTCAATCACCAAATTCTTATCGGCAGACTCAATAGCCTTGGCTTCTCAAATGACTGCCTCGCCTGGTTCACCAACTACTTCTCAGATAGAGTTCAGTGTGTCAAATCGGAGGGCCTGTTGTCCGGACCTCTGGCAGTCTATATTGGGGTGCCACAGGGTTCAATTCTCAGGCCAACTCTTTTCTCTGTATATATCAATGATGTCGCTCTTTCCGCTGGTGATTCTCTGATCCACCTCTACGCAGACGACACCATTCTGTATACATCTGTCCCTTATTTGGACACTGTGCTAACTAACCTCCAAACGAGCTTCAATGCCATACAACACTCCTCCCGTGGCCTGCAACTGCTTTTAAATGCAAGTAAAACTAAGTGCATGCTCTTCAACCGATTGCTGCCCGACTAGCAACCGATTGCTCTCCCGCCCGACTAGCATCACTACTCTGGACGGTTCTGACCTAGAATATTTGGACAATTACAAAAACCTAGGTGTCTGGTTGGACTGTAAACTCTCCTTGCAGACTCACATTAAGCATCTCCAATCCAAAATGAAATCTAGAATCGGCTTCCTATCGCAACAAAGCCTCCTTTACTCTTGCTGCCAAACATACCCTCGTAAAACTGACCATCCTACCAATCCTTGACTTCGGCGATGTCATTTACAAAATAGCCCCCAACACTCTACTCAGCAAACTGGATGTAGTCTATCACAGTGCCATCCGTTTTGTCACCAAAGCCCCATATACTACCCACCACTGCGACCTGTATGCTCTCGTTGGCTGTCCCTCACTACATATCTGTCGCCAAACCCACTGGCTCCAGGTCATCTATAAGTCTTTGCTAGGTAAAGCCCGCCTTATCTCAGCTCACTGGTCACCATAGCAACACCCACTCGTAGCACGCGCTCCAGCAGGTATATTGCACTGGTCATCCCCAAAGCCAACATTCCTTTCGCCGCCTTTCCTTACAGTTCTCTGCTGCCAATGACTGGAACAAATTGAAAAAATCTCTGAAGCTGGAGTCTTATATCTCCCTCTCTAACTTTAAGCATCAGCTGTCAGAGCAGCTTACCTATCACTGTACCTGTACACAGCCAATCTGTAAATAGCACACCAAAATACCTCATCCCTATATTATTACTTACCCTCTTGCTCTTTTGCACCCCAGTATCTTTACTTGCACATCATCATCTGCACATCTATCACTCCAGTATTAATGCTAAATTGCAATTATTTCGCCTCTATGGCCTATTTATTGTCTACCTCTCTACTCTTCTACATTTGCACACACTGTACATAGATTTTTCTGTTTTTCTTTTCTATTGTGTTATTGACTGTACGTTTGTTTATGTGTAACTCTGTGTTGTTGTTTTTGTCGCACTGTTTTGCTTTATCTTGGCCAGGTCGCAGTTGTAAATGAGGACTTGTTCTCAACTGGCCTAACTGGTTAAATAAAGGTGAAATAAAAATAAATAAAAATGGTTGCATGTTGCATTTTTGTTCAGTATAGAACCCTGCACTAGAAAGCAGTACTTGCTGCAGTTATTGTCACGTTTGTCGTATGATGAAGGAGCGGACCAAAGCGCAACGTGTGTATCGTTCCACATTTTCTTTATTAAACTTTGAAACTATGCAATACATACAAATAAACTGAATGAACAAAAACAACAAACCGTGACGAAGAGTTACAACATACACTTACTCAAAATCAATCTCCCACAAACCCAGGTGGGAAAAACAACTACTTAATTATGATCTCCAATTAGAGACAACGATGACCAGCTGCCTCTAATTGGAGATCATCCCAAAAAAAGCCCAACATAAAGATACAAAACTAGAACATAACAACATAGAAAATCTAAACTTGAAAAAAACCCTGTCACGCCCTGACCTACTCTACCATCGAAAATAACAGCTTTCTATGGTCAGGACGTGACAGTTATATCTTGATTAGGGCTGCAAAATTCCGGTAACATTCCTCCCTGATTTTCCAAAAATCCTGGTTGGAGGATTCTTGGATTTTTTCCCTTATTTCCTCTTAATTCCAGGAATCTTCCAACCAGGGTTTCCTGGAAAACCAGGGAGTTTTGGGAAAGTTACCGGAATTTTGCAACCCTGTCTTTCTTTACCTGTTTTCCAGGAGGACCATGGCCGCCAAATCCTCTATGTGGATCATTGTCATCACAGTGAGATTGATATAGTGCGTAACCCAGGGCAGTCTGGTGAAGCTGCACCAGAGAATGATGCTGGAAACAAGATAGAGGAGGGTGCCATATCCAGCATATACTCAGATGTCCCAGCTCCTCATGTATACTACAACCAGCGCCTGAGCAAGACCCCTCCAGTACACTCCACCACATCCACTCCTCACACAACGGGGTCTCCATCCTCTCCAAGCTCTGGCACAGCAATCCAGAACCCCTTATACAACCTAGCAGTACAGACTGTTTTAGCCTTCCCTGTAGCTCAGTTGGTAGAGCATGGTGTTTGCAATGCCAGGGTTGTGGGTTCAATTCCCAAGAGGGGCCAGCACAGAAAAAAAACTGTATGCATTCACTACTGTAAGTTGCTCTGGATAAGAGCGTCTGCTAAAATGTAGATATGGGACAGCCTGTGATATATGATGAGCTGTATATTAACAGTCCTTCCTGTCCAAACCCTATGCCACATCTTATGTGAGATGTAATTCAGGGGTTTCAGTGTCACAAAGAAAGCAGTTCTCCAAGCAGTCTCATTTCCATCAGCTCCACTCACTTCTTGCTATCAGATTCATGAACTTATTACATACAGTCAATCCACATTTTTGTTCCAACGAGCACTAACACACCTAAGAGGACCAACATGAATTTGATTGGGCCATGATTGCACTCTTCCCTGAAATAAAATGGGCTTATTAAACCCAAAAAATAAACAACTGTACTTTAATTTATTTAAAATGCACTTCTCTCTGCTTACTTGATATGTTGCCATTATGTGAAATATTTAGATGACAGAGAACATGTTTTGATAGGTAATGTACAGCATGAGCAAATGTCTAAGCACTAAGCCTCCAGTAGAGGTCTCTCGAGATCAAAGAATCTTCTCCTATCCACTCCTGCAGTATGTGTTGTAGTTCTCATGGTAACATTTTACTAGTTCCATCAACAAACCCGACCGAGACTTCTTGTCAAGGTCCATATGAAACAGTTCCAAAACTTCTTTATTTTATTTAACCTTTATTTAACTAGGCAAGTCAGCTAAGAAAAAATTGTTATTTATAATGACGGCTTACCCCAGGCCAAACCCGGACGACTCTGGGCCAATCGTGAGCCGCCCTATGGGTCTCCCAATCACGGCCGGATGTGATGCAGCCTGGATTCAAACCAGGGACTGCAGTGACCCCTCTTGCACTGAGATGCAGTGCCTTAGACTGCTGCGCCACTTGAGAGCCCAAATGTTTTAGTTAAAGCAAATAACTAGGGCTAGGAGGATTCCTTGGCCAGGTCACTTGTTCAGGAGAAACAGCTGGCCCACATAACCATGATTACTAAACCTCACTACATGTTCCAGAGGGCGATGTCAATGTTTGCCAATGTTTGTCTATGGAGATTGTATGGCTGTGTGCTCGATTTTATACACCTGTCAGCAAATAGCCAAATCCACTAATTTGAAGGGTGATCACATACTTTTCTATATATAGTGTATGTTGGAGGCAGAGGAGAAGGAACTCCTGAGAGTGCTGGAGAGACAAGCCAAGATGCGTGAGAGAGCCAAGTTACTGCAAGAGAGAAGGCAGAGTGAAAGGCAGAGAGTGGTGAAAAACAAGCTAGAACAGCTATTCAGGTAGAGTGAACACCTTAAGGGTGTTTCTAGTTGCCAATCTTGCAGTTTTTTAAATCCGTGTAAATACCTCCATACCGATAGGTTCTAATTTTAAATGGAAAATGTTCAAAGAGCAGAGTGAGGAGCTGCTGGCTGAACAGACTCGACGCAGACAGGACAAGGTTGGTACAGAGCGGGCTGTGCAGCTACGACAGGAGGCGCAGCAGCAGAAAGAGGAGGTGGAGGTAGAGCAGCTCTTTGCTCAGCTGTGGGAAAGCGACTGGTTAGCCAAGGAGGAGCGGGAGGGTCAGGAGGCGCAGAGGCGCAGAGGCAGCGCCAGAGTAACCTGCAGCAACTGGCCAACCTGCGTGTTCAGATGGAGGCCTCCGAGTAGCGGAGAGAACAAGCCAAGCAGCTCAAAGAGGAGGAGGCCCAGCTACTCGTAGGCTAATTCAGCCGGTAGCTGAGATGTTTCTCTCTGAATCTATGTGTTTCTGCTCTGTGATCACTAATTGGGCCTTCTGTATCTTGCTCTGTGATCACTAATTGGGACCTCTGTATCTTGCACTGTGATCACTAATTGGGACCTCTGTATCTTGCTCTGTGATCACTAATTGGGACCTCTGTATTTTGCTCTGTGATCACTAATTGGGACCTCTGTATATTGCTCTGTGATCACTAATTGGGACCTCTGTATCTTGCTCTGTGATCACTAATTGGGACCTCTGTATTTTGCTCTGTGATCACTAATTGGGACCTCTGTATTTTGCTCTGTGATCACTAATTGGGCCATCTGTATTTTGCTCTGTGATCACCAATTGGGCACTCTGTATCTTGCTCTGTGATCACCAAATGGGCACTCTGTATCTTGCTCTGTGATCGCTAATTAGGCCCTCTGGATCTTGCTCTTTGTGTGTGCCAGGGGGAGCAGAGAGAGATGCTGCGTCTGGAGGAACAAATAGAGTACCATCAGAAACTCCAGGGTCAGGAGAACCGGCGCAGGCTGCTGAACCACTCTCTGAAGCTGGAGATGAAGCTCCTGGCCAGAGAGCAGCAGGATGAGCTGGCCCTGACATGAGCATCCTGGAGCAGCTGCTGACGGAGGACAGGTATGAGAAACAGGGTGAGGTCCTGAGGAAGGTGGCTACTTCAAGTCGTATTATCATGTTCAATTACCACATTGTCAGTCTGTTTGGCACGCGAAAGGAAATCTTATGAAACTAAAAGAGGCAGAGGTCAACTGACTGAGCGTGTGATTTTACAGCTTGAGCTGCGAGTGGAGCAGAGTAGGTACCAGCAGTACCTGGCCAATCAGCTTGAGGAGCAGAAGAGACAGGAGGTGTAGATAGAGCAGCTGATGGAGCTGAAGCAGACTTCGGTCCGTAGGCCAGGGATAGGCTGATGAAGGACGTGATGGACAGGCCACCTGCAGATCCAGGAGAAATGTAAGGAAAGGGATGAAATGAGAGCTGTCTGCAGATCTGTCCCTTTCAAGTTTTTCTTGCAAACTCAAAACCCAACAATGCAATAGTCAATAACAATGTATTACTCGAAAAAACACACAAGAAATAAGAATAAGGCCCTGTGAGTGTGCATAGAGACAGTGCAAGTAGGTCAATAAAGATACAAAGTAAACTCGGACCGTGTAACTATTTTGTTATCTACAGTGCATTCAGAAAGTATTCAGACCCCTTCACTTTTTCCACATTCTGTTACATTACAGCCTGATTCAAAAATGTATTAAATAGTTTTTTCCCCCTCATCAATCTACACACAATGCCCCACAATGACAAAGCAAAAACTGCTTTCAGACATTGTTGCTAATGTATTAAAAATAAAAAACTGAAATATCACATTTACACAAGTATTCAGACCATTTACTCAGTACTTTGTTGAAGCACCTTTGGCAGCGATTACAGCATCGAGTCTTCTTGGGTATGACGCTACAAGCTTGTCACACATGTATTTGGGGAGTTTCTCCCATTCTTCTCTGCAGATCCTCTTAAGCTCTGTCAGGTTGGATGGGGAGCGTCGCTGCACAGCTATTTTCAGGTCTCCAGAGATGTTCGATTGGGTTCAAGTCCAGGTTCTGGCTGGGCCCCTCAAGGACATTCAGAGACTTGTCCCGAAGCCACTCCTGCATTGTCTTGGCTGTGTGCTTAGGGTCCACCTCCTGTTGGAAGGTGAACCTTCGCCCAAGTCTGAGGTCCTGAGCGCTCTGGAGCAGGTTTTCATCAAGGAACTCTCTGTACTTTGCTCCGTTCATCTTTGCCTCGATCCTGACTAGTCTCCCAGTCCCTGCTGCTGAAAAACATCCCCACAGCATGATGCTGCCACCACATGCTTCACCGCAGGGATGGTGCCAGGTTTCCTCCAGACGTGACGCTTGGCATTCAGGTCAAAGAGTTCAGTCTTGGTTTCATCAGACCAAAGACATTCAGAGACTTGTTCTGAGAGTCCTTTAGGTGCCTTTTGACAAACTCCAAGTGGGCTGTCATGTGCTTTTTACTGAGGGTGGCTTCCGTCTGACCACTCTACCATAAAGGCCTGATTGGTAGAGTGCTGCAGAAATGGTTGTCCTTCTGGAAGGTTCTCCCATCTCCACAGAGGAACTTTGGAGCGCTGTCAGAGTAACAATCGGGTTCTTGGTCACCTCCCTGACCAAGACCCTTCTTCCCCAGATTGCTCAGTTTGGCCATGTCACAAACGTCGTTGTAATAATGATGGTCGGACCAAGGCGCAGCGTGAGTAGCGTTCCACATCTTTATTAAAAGTGAAACTTAGCAAAATACAAAACAAACAATAAATTAATAAACGAACTGTGACTACAGAGATGCTACGTGCACTAACTCCAAACAAACAATATCCCATAACCCACAGGTGGAAAAAATTATACTTAAATATGATCCACCATTAGAGACAACGATAACCAGCTGCCTCTAATTGGGAATCATACAAATCACCAACATAGAAAATAAACCTAGAACCCCACATAGAAAATATAAACTAGAACAACCCCCGCAGTCACGCTCTGACCTACTCTACCATAGAAAATAAAAGCTTTCTATGGTCAGGACGTGACAGTACCCCCCCCCACCCCCCCCCCCCCCCCCCCACCCCCCAAAGATGCGGACTCCGACCTCAAAACCTGAAACAAAAAGGGAGGGTTAGGGGGGTGTCTAGTGTAGGTGGCGGGTCTGGAGCGGGACGAAGACCCCGCTCATCCCACGGATCCGCCAGCTTTGGTGGCAGCTCTGGTGCGGGCTGAAGAACCCGCTCATCCTGCGGATCCAGCCATGGACCCAGGCTGAACACTGTGCCTGGACTGGACCTAGATGCCGAGGAAGGCTCCTGCCATGGAGCAGGAGGTTCCGGACTGTGGACCATCTCAGGAGGTTCCGGACTGTGGACCGTCTCAGGAGGTTCCGGACTGTGGACTGTCTCAGGAGGTTCCGGACTGTGGACCGTCTCAGGAGGTTCCGGACTGTGGACCGTCTCAGGAGGTTCCGGACTGTGGACCGTCTCAGGAGGTTCCGGACTGTGGACGTCTCAGGAGGTTCCGGACTGTGGACCGTCTCAGGAGGTTCCGGACTGTGGACCGTCTCTGGAGGTTCCGGACTGTGGACCGTCTCTGGAGGTTCCGGACTGTGGACCGTCTCTGGAGGTTCCGGACTGTGGACCGTCTCTGGAGGTTCCGGACTGTGGACCGTCTCTGGAGGTTCTGGACTGTGGACCGTCGTTGGAGGTTCCGGACTGTGGACCGTCGTTGGAGGTTCCAGACTGTGGACCGTCGTTGGAGGTTCTGGACTGGAAACTGTCGCCGGAAGCTCTGGACTGGGAACTGTCGCCGGAAGCTCTGGACTGGGAACTGTCGCCGGAACTCTGGACTGGGAACTGTCTCCGGAAGCTCTGGAACGGGAAGGCGCACTGGAGGCCTGATGCGTGGGGCCGGCACAGGTGGCACCGGACTGGTGACATGCACCTCAGGGCGAGTGCAAGGAGCTGGCACAGGACGCACTGGGCTGTGGAGGCGCACTGGGGACACAGTGCATAGAGCCGGCGCAGGATATCCTGGACCGAGGAGGCGCACTGGAGACCAGGCTCGCTGAGCCGGCACCACCCATCCTGGACAGATGCCCACTTTCGCACGGCAAGTGCGGGGAGCTGGCACAGAACGCACCAGGCTGTGGATGCGCACTGGAGACACTGTGCGTATCACTGCAAAACATGGTGCCTGACCGGTCACACGCTCCCCACGGTGAATACGGGGAATTGGCTCTGGTTCAAACCCTGGCTCCGCCAACCACCCCGTGTGCCCCCCCAAAAATGTATTTTGGGGCTGCCTCTCGGGCTTCCCTCGTGGTCGCGAACCCCGGTGTCGTCGTTGTTCCTCCCTCGCTGCCTCCGTCTACTCCCATGGAAGGCGATCCTTTCCGGCCCGGATCTCCTCCTACGTCCAGGATCCCTTACCGTCCAAGATCTCCTCCCAAGTCCAGGACTCCTTCACCTGGTGAAAACTCTGCTTGGTCCTTTGTTGATGGAATATTCTGTCACGAACGTCGTTGTAATAATGATGGTCGGACCAAGGCGCAGCGTGAGTAGCGTTCCACATCTTTATTAAAAGTGAAACTTAGCAAAATACAAAACAAACAATAAATTAATAAACGAACCGTAACTACAGAGATGCTACGTGCACTAACTCCAAACAAACAATATCCCATAATCCACAGGTGGAAAAAACGCTACTTAAGTATGATCCCCAATCAGAGACAACGATTATTCAGCTGCCTCTAATTGGGAATCATACAAATCACCAACATAGAAAATAAACCTAGAACCCCACATAGAAAATATAAACTAGAACAACCCCCCAGTCACACCCTGACCTACTCTACCATAGAAAATAAAAGCTTTCTATGGTCAGGACGTGACAGGCCAGGCGGCCAGCTCTAGGAAGAGTCTTGGTGGTTCCAAACTTCTTCCATTTAAGAATGATGGAGGCCACTGTGTTCTTGGGGAACAATGCTGCAGAAATGTTTTGGTACCCTTCCCCAGATCTATGCCTTGGCACAATCCTGTCACTGAGCTCTACGGACATTTCCTTTGACCTCATGGCTTGGAGTTTTCTGACATGCACTGTCAACTGTGGGACCTTATATAGACAGGTGTGTGCCTTTCCAAATCATGTCCAATCAATTTAAATTACCACAGTTGGACTCCAATCTAGTTGTAGAAACATCTCAAGGATGATCAATAGAATAGAGTTCAATTTCAATTCTCATAGCAAAGGGTCTGAATACTTATGTAAATAAGATATTTCTGTTATTTATTTTTTATACATTTGCTAAAATGTATAAAAACCTGTTTTCGCTTTGTCATTATGGGGTATGGTGTGTAGATTTATGAGTAAAAACATTTATTTTATCCATTTTAGAATAAGGTTGTAACGTAACAAAATGCAGAAAAAGGGAAGGGTTCTGAATTCTTTCAGAATGCATTGTATTTATCAGTCGTATTGCTTGGGAATAGAAGCGGTTCAAGAGCCTGTTGGTGTCAGACTTGATGTACTGGTACCTCTTGCCGTGCGGCAGCAGAGAAAATAGTCTATAGCTTGGGTGGTTGGGGTCTTTGATGATTTTTCGGGCCTTCTTTTCACATCGCCTGATATAGAGGTCCTGGATGGCAGGGAGCTTGGCCCCAGTAATGTACTGGGCTGTCCACACAACCCTCTGTAGCGCCATGCGATCGAGGGCGATGCTATTGCCATACCAAGCAGTGATGCAATCAGTCAATATGCTCTCAATGGTACAGCTGTAGAACCTTTTCAGGATTTGAGGGCCCATGCCTAACTTTTCCAACCTCCTGAGGGGGAAGAAGCACTGTCGTGCCGTCTTCATGACTGCGTGTGTTTGGACCATTTTAAGTCTTTAGTGATTTGGACACCGAGGAACTTGAAGCTGTCTAACTGGTCCACTGCCGCCCCGTCGATGTGGATGGGGGCGTGCTCACCCCCTTGTTTCCTGTAGTCCACGATCATCTCCTTGGTCTTGCTGACATTGAGGGAGAGGTTGTTGCTCTGGCACCACACTGCCAGGTCACTGACCTCCTCCCTGTAGGCTGACTCATCGTCACCGGTGATCAGGCCTACCACCGTTGTGTCATCAGCGAACTTGATAATGGTGTTGGAATTGTGTGTGGCCACACAGTCACGGGTGAACAGGGAGTACAGGGCGGCACTAAGCACACACCCTTGCGGGGCTCCTATGTTAAGAATAAGCATGGTGGAGGTGTTGTTGCCTACACTCACCACCTGGGTCAGCCTATCAGGAAGTCCAGGATCCAGTTGCAGAGGGAGGGGTTCAGTCCCAGGGTCCTAAGCTTGGTGACGAGCTTAGAGGAGGCAATGGTGTTTAACGCTGAGCTGTAGTCAATCAACAACATTCTCACATAGATATTCCTCTAATCTAGGTGGGTGAGGTCAGGGTGGAGAGCAATTGAGATTGTGTCATCTATGGATCTGTTGGGGTGGTATACAAATTGAAGTGGGTGAATGGTGTCTGGGATGGTGGAGTTAATCAGTGCCATAACCAGCCTCTAAAAGCACTTCATGATTACAGAAGTGAGCTCTACAGGGCGGTAGTGATTGTGGCATGAAGCCTTAGAGTTCTTGGGGACAGGGAAGGTTGTGGTCATCTTAAAACGTGGGGATTACAGACTGGGACAAGGAAAGGTTGAAAATGATCGTGAATATGCCTGCCAGCTGTTCTGCACATGCTCTGAGAACGTGCCCTGGAATGTGGTTTCAGGGTGTGTGTGCTTGTGTTTGTGCTTTTACCTTAGTGGATCTGAACATGCAGAAACAAGCCCAGCTGGCCAGGGAGAGAGTAGAGCTGAACAAACTGCTGGATGAGGAAGAGAAAAATATTCTGACAGTTGTCCTCTCACAGCAATACACATACAATGTTTTCTCTATATATCCAACCCTCTTTTATACACAGCAAAAGTCTTCCCAATCAATACATATCTCTGCTTTCCTTTCCCAGTCAGACAGGACTGTCAGG
The DNA here is from genome assembly GCF_965601325.2 of Salmo salar. Lineage (NCBI taxonomy): Eukaryota > Metazoa > Chordata > Actinopteri > Salmoniformes > Salmonidae > Salmo > Salmo salar. The sequence continues at coordinate 95,648,662 of NC_138303.1, forward strand.
AGTTCCAAGCAGACCTGCTGGCCCAGCATCAGTTGAATGATGAGGGAAGGGTTCAGACAGAGCAGGAGCACCAGCAGGGCCTGGTCTATCAGGAGCACCAGCAGGGCCTGGTCTACCAGGAGCACCAGCAGGGCCTGGTCTATCAGGAGCACCAGCAGGGCCTGGTCTACCAGGAGCACCAGCAGGGCCTGGTCTATCAGGAGCACCAGCAGGGCCTGGTCTACCAGGAGCACCAGCAGGGCCTGGTCTACCAGAAGCACCAGCAGGGCCTGGTCTACCAGGAGCACCAGCAGGGCCTGGTCTACCAGGAGCACCAGCAGGGCCTGGTCTACCAGGAGCACCAGCAGGGCCTGGTCTAGCAGGAGCACCAGCAGGGCCTGGTCTACCAGGAGCACCAGCAGGGCCTGGTCTACCAGAAGCACCAGCAGGGCCTGGTCTACCAGGAGCACCAGCAGGGCCTGGTCTACCAGGAGCACCAGCAGGGCCTGGTCTACCAGGAGCACCAGCAGGGCCTGGTCTAGCAGGAGCACCAGCAGGGCCTGGTCTACCAGGAGCACCAGCAGGGCCTGGTCTAGCAGGAGCAGCAGCAGGGCCTGGTCTACCAGGAGCACCAGCAGGAAGATGCAGGAGATCTTCTCTATGCTTACTTGGAGCAACCTGTGAAGTAAAGCAAATGCATTTATGGCCTGGCTCGGCAGCGGACACATACTCAGATTCACATCACATGCAAACACACCATTCTTAACTCAGCTAAAGTACACAAACACTTATCGCTAACTATCACACACCCACATGCACACACACCTAACCCTGTTTAACGATGTCTAACCTCATAAAAACACATCTCTGGCAAATGTGTTACGCTGTCCATGTTTCTCTGAAAATGGTATAGTGATATAAAATGCAAATAAAATAAATTTGCTCATGATGCTTACTCATGAGTTCAGGAAATAAACGTTCTATTTTGTTCATTGGCAGAGTGCTATTGCATTAATTGATGGAGGATTTGCCCAGGAATTAAGCTGTTTATATTTTGTCCAGTAACTAGAGCTGTAAATAAAAAATGTCATTGTTAAATTTGAGAAACTCCTATTTGAGCAAATTGTTGGAATATTAAATTGACCTATTTAAGGATAAATCATTGTGCAATTGCATAATCATAAAAATATTTTTTTTGTCACATGCGCCGAATACAACAGGTAGACCTTACCGTGAAACGCTTACGTACAAGCCCTTAACCAACAATGCAGTTTTAAGAGAATAGAGTTAAGAAAATATTTACTAAATACTAACTAAAGTAAAGAAAAGTAACACAATAAAATAACAATAAAGAGGCTATATACAGGGGGTACCAGCACCGAGTTGATGTGCGGGGTTATATTACTGTGGAGTTGGAGGCCTGCCTGCATGTACATGAATAAAGGAGTGTCTGTCTGGATTTCATGTACTGTAATGTAATCTCACGTGATGATGGCAAGCAAAACATTGTTGGGTAATACAGGGATAAAGTGTGTGAAATACATTATGTCATGAGCTTAAGTGCTCTTGTGTTTAATGAAGTTCTCTGGATATAGCAACAGCGAGTGAAAGCAGAGAAAGAAAGACAATCTTGTAGAGTGTGTGTGTGTGTGAGAGATATTTAAGATAATGCATCATGTGCTAATACAGTGCATTCAGAAAGTATTCAGACCCCTTCCCTTTTTCCACAATTTGTTACGTTACAGCCTTATTCTAAAATGGATTAAATCGTTTTTTCCCCCCTCATCAATCTACACACAATACCCCATAATGCAAATTGATCAAAAATATGAAACGGAAATATCACATTTACATAAGTATTCGGACCCTTCACTCAGTACTTTGTTGAAGCACCGTTGGCAGCGATTATAGCCTCAAGTCTTCTGGGGTATGACGCTACAAGCTTGGCACACCTGTATTTGGGGAGTTTTTCCCATTCTTCTCTGCAGATCCTCTCAAGCTCTGTCAAGTTGGATGGGGAGCGTTGCTGCACAGCTATTTTCAGGTCTCTCCAGATATGTTCAATCAGGTTCAAGTCCGGGCTCTGGCTGAGCCACTCAAGGCCATTAAGGGACTTGTTCAGAAGCCATTCCTGCGTTGTCTTGGCTGTGTGCTTAGGGTTGTTGTCCTGTTGGAAGGAGAACCTTCGCCCCAGTTTTCATCAAGGATCTCTCTGTACTTTGCTCCGTTCATCTTTCCCTCGATCCTGACTGGTCTCCCAGTCCCTGCCGCTGAAAAACAACCCCACAGCATGATGGTGCCACCACCATGCTTCACTGTAGGGATGGTGCCAGGATTCCTCCAGACGTGACGCTTGCCATTCAGGCCAAACAGTTCAATCTTAGTTTCATCAGACCAGAGAATCTTGTTTCTCATGGTCTGAGTCCTTTAGGTGCCTTTTGGCAAACTCCAAGCGGGCTGTCATGTGTCTTTTACTGAGGAGTGACTTCTGTCTGGCCACTCTACCATAAAGGCCTGATTAGTGGAGTGCTGCGGAGATGGTTGCCCTTCTGGAAGGTTCTCCCATCTCCACAGAGGAACTCTAGAGCTCTGTCAGAGTGACCATCTGGTTCTTGGTCACCTCCCTGATCAATGCCTTTCTCCCCAGTTTGGCCAGGCTGAACCTGAGCTCAATTTCAAGTCTCATAGCAAAGGGTCTGAATACTTACGTAAATAAAGTATTTCTGTTTTTTTGTCTAATTATGGGGTATTGTGTGTTGATTGATGAGGATTTAAAAAAAAATCAATTTTAGAATAAGGCTGTAACGTAACAAAATGTGGAAAAAGTCAAGGGGTCTGATGTGCCAGTAATTAGCATGTTAATTAAGGTGTGAAACAGTGGCGCCAGAAATAAGAATTTGGCACGCCATGACCATAGAGAGCCCTCAGGGTTCTCTATTGTGTTTTAGGTCAGGGCGTGACTAGGGGGATTTCTAGTTAGTTTATTTCTATGTTGGTGTATGTGTATGGTTCCCAATTAGAGGCAGCTGATAATCGTTACCTCTAATTGAGGATCATACTTAGTGTGTTCTATTTCCCACCTGTGATGTGGGATATTGTTTTGTTTTGTGTGAGTGCCTTTGTGCGCTACGTTTTTGCACGATCGTTATATCTTTGTTGTTTTTTGATGTTTCACGGGCAATAAAAATGTGGAACTCTACTCACGCTGCGCCTTGGTCCAATTATTTATAAGGCGATCGTGACAGAATTGGACTAAAAGCTTATTGTATCACCCAACTCGACTGACTGAATTTTAGTGCCATACTGCCATTGAGGCTATTGTTATGCTTCGACTCATCACATGACACATACCTTTTATGAAATACCAGTAGGCAGTTGAACAGATGATAGGACTTCAGCGGTCAGTCTGACCTATCAGAACATGCTTTTAGTGGCATGATCAGGAAACACCCTTTCAAAGCATTGAGTCATACTAATTATCAGTGACGTTTCCCAAAGCAACCCATGGTGTTAGCCCCAACATTAGGATCACCTGCTGTTGCTGTGGAACGAGTTTTGTATACACACCTCTCCAAATGGATTGATGTGGAAAACATTTCACAAGTACTGACTGAGTAATATCTATCCATCTTGGTAACTAACTGTTTTAGGCCTATTTCATAACACAAACCCTTGTCCTTATAAGTATGAGTTATGTATACTAATTCAATATGAACTTCAGTAGAATCCATACAAATTGTAGAAAGTTAAAAAATAAAGATGTATTCCAGTACAAGACCTGGATTGAAATTTTGGAAACCACATTGACAAATAACACGTTTTCCTTTTGACCTGTTCCATCTGTGATCTTATCTGTTCTCTTTAATGATTTTGATGGGTGGAATGTCTTTTGTCTAATTCCATATAGCAGCTTGGCAGGTGAAGCCAGTCAACACCCCATACCTGCAGAAGGAGTGGTTTGGGAGTGGAGGAGTCATGGCCTGCTATTGGAACAGCGTGTTTTGTTCTGTCTTCTGCTCAGGCAGGCTTGAAATATTGCTCAAGCGAAGCTTCAACTCCCAAATAGCCTACTGGCAAGAATGTATTGAGAACAGTATGATCTGGAACATGGAATAATCACAGCTAACTCTGAGTAGAGTAGCAGAATCTTCTAGTACATATCTAAGGAATATAACACCATCATGAAAAGGCAACAGAAAGAACCTAACACCATAGCGAAAAAACAAGAGGAGAAGATTGACTATGAAGTTTACTGCCAGGTAACATACTGCTTTAGACCTACTTTACATGTTGTATTTTGTGATGTTGTTGATCATAGTGGGACTAAATGCGGGAGAGGAGGTATCAATTATGCTGTGTTTTATAAAGTCTAATGTCCCCAAATGTGTGTAATCTTTCAGCTGTCACCAATATCAAAGTTCAAGCATTACATTTTCATAGGCTTCAGGAATCAGCCTAGTTCAAGTCACATATTGTACTACAATCAATTAGATAACACTTAGGACTTGTCGATGCTAGCCTTGAACTAAGTTACTGTCCACTGAGTTCAGGAAATCCTAAAAAAGCATTATCCATACCTTGGCTATTCAGGAAATATCTAATTAGATTCAATTATGGCATGAACTAAGGCTATATGAAGATGTTTCCTTATTAGTTACCCCTCTCCAACATAACTATTGGCACATCATGTTTACTAAGATTTTGTGGAGGAAAAACGTAAACATTTAATTAAGATTCATTATTAGGAACAACCCCCCCTACACACACACACACACACACACACACATGTTTATTGTGTCCCGGTTATCCCCCCACTGGTCTTTCTAATTTAGAATGTCGAATACATTGTAGTGCGCTGATGAGCCAGATGGGGTCTCGTGCGGACTCTGAACGTGCATGCGGCTCTGTAAATTGCCAGTCAACATGACTGAGGCCATGGGTATAACGGCGATTAACTAAAGGGAAGCTATTATTAAACTATTTATAGTTTATGTATTTGCACTTGTAGCCTACATTGGGCTGGGTAGCATACCCATATCAAGTCGTAAATCTTTGGCGTTTTTCATTTTTGAGGAATATGAGGGCGATCAAGCAAAACTGAGTTGTTCGACAACTCATCCAAAGGAAGACACCTGCCGTCACCAGGAAAGGGGTCAGAAGTGGCAAACACATTTAGCTCAACTCTGGAATTCGGGAATATGACCATTCTAATTAGATGAAAAAACTTTGAGATTATCAACAATTATGAGATATTATCGTTTATAAATAGTGCGGCGCTTCTCCATGCTCCCGTAGTTTCGGTGATATTGTTGGAGAGTGCTTTTGTTTTTGGACCATGTCCGTAAACGAGTTATATTCAAAGGTGAGTGATTTGTACAGTCATTGGTTCTCTATACATTTGTTATCCTATTGCTATAGCTAGTTTGATTTCTTGTTACATCATTGATACATAATTGTAACATTTTGGGCCATCACATCTATAGTGACAATAGGATTGAATTGTAGAATTCGCCATTGTAGCGAATTCCCCGCTGCGATGTCATGTATTTCAATGCAGGTGAAATGACAAGTGTTAAAAAATAAATCGAGCCTCGAGCGCAGTCCCAGTGAGTCTTTGCTCGGATGTGTCATTGCAGCTTGTTTGACAGGTGCACAAGCAAGTTTCGTTCTGGTATCGGGCTGTAGTCATTAATCAAACAGGTTTGCACCTAAAACGAGCGTTTCTATTGGACAAATGCAGATCGGGCTCTCCCTGTTTCGTTCCGCATGCTCCCGTTTAAGAAACGTTTAGCAACAGAATTGGCGTAATGAATACGCCCCTGTTGTACTGACTTGTCTTCTAGCCCTGTGGACTACTGCATGACCTAGTTGTGTCCATAATAGTAAAATAAATATTTTTCAATACTGACAAGTCTTTAGCTAGAATAACTACATTTTATGAAAGGAAAAATGAGCGAGCTAAACCATTCATAATCTGTGATTTGATCTCTCAGGCAACAGTGAGTCTTGAACATTGGGATAATTGCAATTTTTGCTGAAGTTGCTTTGTGAAGGAATTGGTTTGTGGTAATCATGAATTATGTGGATATTATATTTCTGGAGGTAGCATACTGTATGCAGTAACACATTAAACAACACTAGGTATCCAAACATGGGGCCCCCACAGTTGAATGAACATGCAACAATTACTTGAGCTGACACAAATACACAAATGTGGTCCTTTCAGATTCCCACTTTTCACTCCTAGTACTTACCCATTTCATGCATCTTTGGCTATCCTTGATTTTCATTGAGATTGAATGAAACATCTCCTGTTGATATACTCAAAAGCATAGAGCCTTTAGGACAAATGCTGACCGAAAACTGCTGATACCCTTTGTGGAATTTGTGATGTTTACAGTACAGACAATAGATATGCTACCGGCATACTCTTTGACTTTGATTGATGTGTTTAAAATAAGTATTATGAATATTATACCTTAGCAAAGAAATTGTATTTTGTTACCAATGTTATTATAATTCCTTGTGGTGTAGGCCTATGCATTGATTAACCTAGGATATTTGTGTGCAGCATCACCGGAATTACTCGTTTCAGGAAGAAACCTAGCCAAACTGTTGAAAAATAGATGTTTTGAAGTTATTGGATTGAGAAGAACAGAATCAGGTTACATACATTATTTCACTAATCCTCTAGTCTACATGACTCAAAATCCAGTTCCACATTCCACTGTAGAAATTACAAAACTAGCTGTTGTTTTCTTTAGAACTCTTTAGAAATATTTTACTTGTTGAGGAAATGGCTTTTTCAGTTACGTCTATTGTCTAAACATGCAGGTTACACCTTTTCCTCAGTGTTGTTCTACTTATGTAGTAGTTACTTCCAATGTTCCCTCTCTGGGACATTGGAAGTAGTTAACATTATCTACGTTTCCCTTTACTGTGGGAATTGTGATTGAATCAACGCAATATTAGCCACTTTCAATGCAACATACCGAAACAAAACGATTTATGCAAGATATTTTCTTGTAGGCAGAGCACATTGGAGAAAGATTCTATTGCATTGACAGGCACGACTCAGGCCCATACTCTACACAGACCAGTGCATCATAACCAATCAGAGATGCTGTATCCATATCTGCAAATAGACAATTGTCATATGGATCTATGCCACTCACTTTGAACTGGACTGTGTTACAGCATGAGTGGTCATGAGTAGATGCGCTTGTTTTGAGATCTAAGTGAGAGCTGCATGTAGCCACATGCACGTTTGTTCATATTCTTTGCTAGTAAGTGAGTTATTAGCCGAGTTAAAGCTAATTTCTAGTTAGCAATGGGGGAGTGGTTGCTTCCTACAAGAGCACAAAATGTGTGCGTCTAGCCATCTTTGAAAACAAGTTAGGTAAAGAGCTTTTTTTATTTCTTAAAGGGGCAGTGTTGTATTTGGAGACAGGCTTGAATAAACTAAGTAATCAATAAATATGCAGAGGGTAGCATAATTTTTCTGATTCTCTGTAATAATGGTATGGGAAGAATAATGAATATTATTTTCTAAAGTGGTTTCTTGCATCAAACAACACAACATTTTCAGTCACCACCTTGTCTGAAGGTCAATCCCTACTGTACATGTTTTTTGTTTTAATCTCAGGGAATGTAGGCCTACATTGAACACCACACATTGGCAGCTACTGTAGGCTAAATGATAGAACAGCTATTTCAATGTTAAAATGTTATGGGATGCATTTTCTCCATTGTTTTGTATGGTAAGCCACTCTGATAGGCCTACATTATGATCAAATAACCACAGTAGTACTGGGCCACTGTGTTATAACTGTAACTTAAAGCATAACAGCCTCAGTGTTCAAAGTAAACGCGCACCATGTGCATGAGATGGATGAAATCATACCTTGAATGCAGAACTCAGTGAGTCAGAGTGAGCAATGAGCTGTCGCCCACTCTTAGCTATGATGTGGGCGTGCCCCAAGGGTCAATACTGGGGCCCCTCCTGTTCAGCCTGTACATTAATGATCTGCCTTCTGTCTGTACTGGGTCTGAAGTTGAAATATATGCAGATGATACAGTGATATATGTGCATGCAAAGAGCAAACAACAAGCTGCACAAGAACTCACTACTGTAATGCATCTCAATGTGAAAAAAACTGTCTGCATGTTCTTCACAAAGAGGGCAACAGATGCTACTGAGCCAGGTGTTTATGTGTCAGGGGAGAAGCTCCAGGTGGTATCTCCAGGTGGTATTTATGTACCTTGGCATCATACTTGATTCCAACCTCTTTTAAAAATCCGGTGAAAAAGGTAATTCAAATAACCAAATTCAACCTAGCTAATTTCCGATTTATACGAAATTGTTTGACTACAGAGGTAGCAAAACTGTACTTCAAATCTATGATACTCTCCCACTTAACATACTGCTTGACTAGTTGGGCCCAAGCTTGCTGTACAACATTAAAACCCATTCAGTCTGTCTACAAACAGGCTCTCAAAGTGCTTGATAGGAAGCCCAATAGCTCTCATCACTGTTACATCCTCAGAAAGCAGGCGCTCCTGAGTTGGAAAAATCTTGTGCTATACACCAACGCATGTCTTGAATTCAAGATCCTAAATGGCCTGGCTCCCCCTCCACTCAGTATTTTTTTTAAACAGAAAACCCAAACATATGGCAGCAGCTCCACAAGGTCTGCCATGAGAGGTGACTGTATAGTTCCCTTAAGGAAAAGCACCTTTAGTAAATACGCTTTCTCTGTGAGAGCTTCCCATGTCTGGAATACACTGCCATCAGACACACATAACTGCACCACATATCACACTTTCACAAAATGCATGAAGACATGGCTAAAGGTCAATCAGACTTGTGAACATAATCCCTAGCTGTGTATTGCCGCTTTCCATGTTGTCTGTTGTCTGTAGCTTGTGAGGTGTGGAAACACTTTGTTGCTTTTATGGATTTTGTCTTGTTGCTTTTTGTGCTATGTTGCTCTGTCTGTGTGCTATGTCTTGCTTGTCCTATGTTGCTCTGCGTTTGCTCACTGCTCATTGATTGTCTGTATTGTAATTGTTTTTAATAACCTGCCCAGGGACTGCGGTTGAAAATTAGCCGGCTGGCTAAAACCGGCACTTTTACTGAAACGTTGATTAATGTAAAAATCAAATAAACTCAAACCAGAAGTGACACAGATTTTTCAGACCTTCAAGTTTGCGCTTAGCTGAAATTGGCTCAGTGCTGATTTTTTTTTGAGGGAACATTGGTTACTTCCTTCTCTCTCATTTGTGTACTCCGGGACAGACCAGTCAAGCTTTGTTATGTGAATAAATAACTAAACCTTTCCTAAACATTTTCCTTTTGTGGATTGGTAGTTAAAATAGGACTGTGACATTGTAAAACACTAAAGATACACCTGTATGCATTGTCATCAGAGTATCTCTCCTCTCTAGTCATTCTTGCTCGGTGCTCTCATACATGACCCTTTGCCTTGCGGGACATGACATCTCTATGCAATATTCTACCCTGTCTATGTATGATATTTTATACAAAGATTTGTCATAATTTTTTCTCTATGGGCCAGTTCAAAGTCTTCCAATTGGGAATCCATCTAGCTTTTATGTTTAGTTTTGGTACTGGATTGTAGTACATTAACAGTCCTATATGTGTGTTCTCAAACTGCACTCCTCAGTTAATAACCTACAGTGCTGAGCGATTAACCAAAATGTTGGTTATTTTTCAGTTTTTAAACAACTAATTGACCAACGTCGGTTCGATTATTTGAATTCCATTTCTTTCAGGTTTTTTCTGTGAGCTTGACACTCAGTTTCTGTAGAGATAAATCAGATCAAGCCCGAACTGTGCGATGTTGTGGTCTAAGGCACTGCATCGCAGTGCTAGCTGTGCCACTAGAGATCCTGGTTCGAGTCCAGGCTCTGTCGCAGCCGGCCGTGACCGGGAGACCCATGGGGCGGCGCACAATTGGCCCAGCCTCGTCCGGGTTAGGGGAGGGTTTGGCCAGCAGGAATGTTCCTGTCCCATCACGCACTAGTGACTCCTGTGGCGAGCCGGGCACATTGCACGCTGACATGGTCGCCAGGTGTACACGTTGGTGCGGCTGGCTTCCGGGTTAAGTGGGTGTTGTGTCAAGAAGCAGTGCGGCTTGGCTGGGTTGTGTTTCAGGGGCCACATGGCTCTCGACCTTCGCCTCTCCCGAGTCTACGGGAGTTGCAGCGATGGAACATGACGGTAACTACCAATTGGATACTACGAAATTGGGGAGAAAAAAGGGGTATTAAAAAAAAGATGAAAAAGAGATGAGATGATGACTTAGAATGAAATAAAGTAATCAAATAAAACAAATATTTGATTGAAGTGATGTGAATAAATTATGCTTAAAACCTCTACGGGATTGGTGTCCCTAAACCTGGGACGGTTGTTGCTATCGTGCGCTAATGTGAATAGAATGTTGTTGTAAACAACAGCCAACTTTCTGGGACATGTCTTTTATATGGGCAGAAAGCTTAAATTCTTGTTAATCTAACTGCAGTGTCCAATTTACAGTAGCTCTTACAGTGAAAAAAGACCATACTGCTGTTTGAGGAGAGTGCACAACAACAGAACACTTTTAGCACGGCAACTGGTTTGATACATTCACCTCTGAAGGTACAGTTGAAGTCGGAAGTTTACATACACCTTAGCCAAATACATTTAAACTCAGTTTTCCATTTTTTTTTTTTATTTAATCCTAGTAAACATTCCCTGTGTTAGGTCAGTTAGGATCACCACTTTATTTTAAGAATATGAAATGTCAGAATAATAGTAGAGAGAATGATTTATTTCAGCTTTTATTTCTTTCATCACATTCCCAGTGGGTCAGAAGTTTACATACACTCAATTAGTATTTGGTAGCATTATCTTTAAATTGGGTCAAACGTTTCGGGTAGCTTTCCACAAGCTTCCCACAATAAGTTGGGTAAATGTTGGCCCATTCCTCCTGACAGAGATGGTGTAACTGAGTCAGGTTTGTAGGCCTCCTTGCTCGCACACGCTTTTTCAGTTCTGCCCCCAAATGTTCTATAGGGTTGAGGTCAGGGCTTTGTTATGGCCACTCCAATACCTTGACTTTGTTGTCCTTAAGCCATTTTGCCACAACTTTGGAAGTATGCTTGGGGTCATTGTCCATTTGGAAGACCCATTTGCAACCAAGTTTTAACTTCCTGACTGATGTCTTGAGATGTTGCTTTAATATATCCACATAATTTTCCTTCCTCATGATACCATCTATTTTGTGAAGTGCACCAGTCCCTCCTGCAGCAAAGCACCCCCACAACATGATGCTGCCACCCCCGTGCTTCACGGTTGGGATGGTGTTCTTCGGCTTGCAAGCCTCCCCCTTTCTCCTCCAAACATAATGATGGTCATTATGGCCAAACAGTTCTATATTGTTTCATCAAACCAGAGGACATTTCTCCAAAAAGTATGATCTTTGTCCCCATGTGCAGTTGCAAACCGTAGTCTGGCTTTTTTAAGGCGGTTTTGGAACAGTGGCTCTTCCTTGCTGAGCAGCTTTTCAGGTTATGTCGATATAGGACTCATTTTACTGTGGATATAGATACTTTTGTACCTGTTTCCTCCAGCGTCTTCACAAGGTCCTTTGTTGTTGTTCTGGGATTGATTTGCACTTTTCGCACCAAAGTACGTTCATTTCATCACTAGAAGACAGCGCGTCTCCTTCCTGAGTGGTATGACGGCTGCGTGGTCCCATGGTGTTTCTACTTGCATACTATTGTTTGTACAGATGAACATGGTACCTTCAGGCATTTGGAAATTGCTCCCAATGATGAACCAGACTTGTGGAGGTCTACAATTTTTTTTTTAGGTCTTGGCTGATTTCTTTGGATTTTCCCATGATGTCAAGCAAAGAGGCACTGAGTTTGAAGGTAGGCCTTGAAATACATCCACAGGTACACCTCCAATTGACTCAAAGGATGTCAATTGGCCTATCAGAAGCTTCTAAAGCCATGACATAATTTTCTGGAATTTTCCAAGCTGTGTAAAGGCACAGTCAACTTAGTGTATGTAAACTTCTGACCCACTGGAATTGTAATACAGTGAATTATAAGTGAAATATTCTGTCTGTAAACAATTGTTGGGAAAATGACTTGTCATGCACAAATTAGATTTCCTAACCGACTTGCCAAAACTATAGTTTGTTAACAAGAAATGTGTGGAGTGGTTGAATAACAAGTTTTAATGACTCCAACCTTAAGTGTATGTAAACTTCTGACTTCAACTGTAAATGATTTACTTACATTCAGTACTCTTGGTCTGATTTGTCATCCTGAGGGTCCCAGAGATAAAATGTAGCGTAGTTGTGTTTCATAAAATGCATTTTTGTATTCAAATGTAGGAACTGGGTTCTACAGTTTGAACCCCTGCTGTCTTTTTGTCATTTAGCAGACGCTTTTATCCAGAGTTGCTTACAGTTGCAAGATGTCGAAAGCTATGAGATAATGCTGTAATGCTGCTCCATACATTATTTATTAGACATGCCAGCAGTACTTTCCTGTCATAATTGGTAATAGGGTTGCTGTCAATGAGCCACTTACTTTCTGAGCCAACTTAGAGACTTGTATATTCTAAAGGCTCTTTCATACTTCCACACAGACATTTCATTGTAGACACCAGAAGACAGTGTTTTGGTCCGATTTGTATCGTAGCTGAAGGGAAGGTAACCATAAAAAATGTACAGTAAGCCACACATTAAAAAAGTTGTGGAGAATTTTGCCATGAAGCAGACACTTAAATAATAATTAGTTAGGTGCTTACATTTTTCCTATTTCACACATGAACAAATTGGAAATGAGTTTTTTGCATATCCCACTCCCCCTGAGAGGCAGTCGGGAAGAGGCAAGATCAGATGGGACCATTCTAGCCAATGAAAGGGCAGATACACGTGTGAACAGGCACGCCTCTGATATAAGTGGCCATTCCATTTTCTTTGACCAAATTCAACACTCACTGACCTCCATACCAAAACTCCTTATTTTTTAAATAAGGAAAAACGCCACTTGCTGGAGAAGACCGATTTTGGGCCCTCTCAGGTACTAGTCATTGTGCTGACACACATCATAGCAGGGCGGGACATTAGCAGCACTGGAACGGAAGGATAGAACACTGTCGCTCTATTATAAGGTTTTTCATCTTACCTGTGTGTGTTTTACTTCACCAGTTATAAAGTGTCTTTTAATGAACCCTGAGAGTAGTCTGTTCAGGTTAACCTGTCTACTCACGTCTGATTTTCATTACCAGTTCTCTCATTTACGGCCCTCAGAGTCCAACTTATCCCATAGATAAGATGATTTTCACCTACTGTACTGTTACAAAACACATTCATAATTCACTGAAAAGGCATAATGAAAAAATATTGTTTCAGCAATGAAAGTTTGAGTCCAAATTTTTGTTGACAGCCCAAAGGTTAGCCTAGCTGTAATTTAGATTATTATTTTTTTTAAATCATAAGTGACATGTTTGTAATAATATAATGACAAAATATCCAGTGTTATATTCGTTGGTGTATTGGGGGGTAAACACACATAAATGGCAATTACGCACCATTTTTATTTTGAGCGAGTGTTTACCCACCTTTTGCAGAAAAATGGATTGAAAGTATAGGTAGCGTTACTTTACGCACCGCGAACGGCAAGGAGCGTTTACCAACATATTTATTTTACCGCTACATCACTGGTTATAGTTGTGTTATAACATCTCAATCTCATGAGTTTAATCAGTGTTGCTGACAGTGTTGCTGTTGAAGTCCAGGTTGGTTGACTGACATGGATACCGGTAGTATCAAAAAGACAAATCCATTTTAAAACACTCATTGTTAGACGTTACACAAAAAACATTACTTCATCAGGGTCACAAGGGAAACCGGTAGTGCAACTTTTTCTCGCTGTTATTCTCTGCTTGCTTCTCCTCCCCCCTATTTCCCTCCCTTCACCCACCCATACAGGTGGAGCCTACTTCCAGAAACTTACCACCTATCTGGCTGTTGTTTTAAAATGTTGTTTTATGTCTCTCTTTAGATTATCAGTATTGGTTGGAGAAGGCTGCTTGAATTGAAGTGATAACGATAAATAGAACAATACATTTGTAACATTAATGTGCACCAGTTTAAAATGATAATTTCAACTACTGCTATTTTGATTGTTGAAGCCATCAATTGTCCCATTAACAATCACCCATATTAGCAAATGTATTTAATTTCAAACTTCACATTTCTCTAGTATAGGCCTCTTATTGTTCTGAACGTTATCGGCAAAATGCCTGCGATAAGTGATCGATATGGTCAGTGTTTTCCGGTTTATCATCCCAGCTCTACTACTATTGCATCCAGTGTATTATTGACTATTCTCACTGTTATGAATCGGATGTCTGAAGTTAAGCTCTGATCTATGGCTATGTGCTAGCTTTTCTGTCTCTTCTGTTCTGCATATTTAGCACAGCATAAGGTACCATCCTGACGACAATTCTGTCAGTCCATGGCCATGCGAGAGCGTAAACACACACGCGCACACACACACACACACACACACACCACACACACACACACACACACACACACACACACACACACACACACACACACACACTCATTAGAATAATGAAGTTAAAAGACGGATCATCCATGTTTCCTTGTCGAGATCATAAACATCCTTGTGTATCTCTTCTGTGTTTTCGGACATCTACAAAGCAAGCAGGACCAACTCTTGCCTGATTGTATCGACCCAGTGCAGCAGCCGATGGTAATAAAAAAAGCAATTTCATTAAGTCTGCTGGAAGTGTAATGGAGTGATCAGAAGGAGAGGGAGAGAAAGAGGCAGGGACAGAGTACAGCTCAGCTAATTAGTAGTCAAAGCCATTACTATGTGAATGGATGCAGGGTTATAGTCTTATTCTATCCTATCCTCGTTGAGCCTGTGTTTTGTACTCAACAATAAGCAATGGCATCACTCTTTCATGACCATGGGCTACATTGTCAGTTTGCTAAATAGCAGTGATTGCATGTATTACTCACAACAACAGCTGTTGGTGGAGAGCAAATATACTAGTATTGCAATATTTTTTTCCATGGCAAAAATAAAAAGACGAAGCAGACCTAACCCTTTGGTCCTTTAAAAAGCTGCTGTATGTAAAATATTGTGTGCTATAGCTTGGAAAAGAAATACATTTGATTCTAGATGACAACATAATGATGTCTGTTTGCGACATTAGGGCTGTTTTCCTAAATAACTCATCTGCTTTGTGTTTTGTTTCTTTGACACGATACTAACGAGTATTGCAATACTGCTATCGTCCCAGCCCTACAATCACTCCAGGTAATGCTTTGACTACCCTCTCTGTTCCTCATGTCATGACAAGATGAGCTCTTAGCTATTGTGTCTCTACTAGGAAGAATCATGGTGGTACTATGTCCTTGTAATGTTGATGTCTCCTATTATTTAGGCTGATGTCTGAGTGCAGAATCCCTTCTTTTTTGCTGAGCTAACTGCTTCTTTGTGATTGAATTTTGATGAACTGTAGTAATGTGGTCTGTGATGCAACACATACTGCAAGTCATGGCAGTTTCATTACCATATATGGTCCTATTTTTTTTATAAAACATTTTTTATTTAACTAGGCAAGTCAGTTTAGAACAAATTCTTATTTACAATGACGGCCTACCCCGGCCAAACTCGGACGACCCTAGGGAAATTGTGTGTATTTGATCAAAATTGAGAACAATATTTCTAGGATAAACTTCTTTCCACCCAACATGCAGTTGAGTTTCTTTTTGTTTCACAGTGGAAAAGGAAGGACTGGGAGAGAGGAGCGTAGAGGTACACATACTCAGCTGAGTGTCATTTAAAAACGTGTCATTCAGAGACATGCTTGGGGCTCATTACGATCAGTCTTCACTAAAGTTTACCACAGCGGTGTTTGACATGGAAGAACAGACCAAATTTAAACAACTGCCTCCAAAATGAAATTCTCCCCAAATATGGTCACATTCATTAACAGCATACAATTTAGAGAAGACCTATAGAATACATTACAGATATGGGCCTATCTGAACACCACCACAATATCCTATCAACAAGGGTTAGTTGGCCATCAACTGTTGTTGATGGTGATTCTGATGACTTCTGTGTGAACCACATCTAAGGGCAGAGAGGATAGATTGGCTTGGTTTAGGAGGGTGATGTATATGTTGAGACAGAGGAAAGGAGTGGCGTAATGGGTCTATGGGAGGTCACTTCAGGCTAAATGATGCTCGTGCATTCAGGTTTGATGTTGGTTCCTCAGGTGAAGAATGACTTGGCAAAGTGTGTGGGTAGGCTATTGTATGTATACTGGTGTGTTTTTAGGGGGTGGGTGGGACAGGGTGTGGCATCAGAACAGAAGTCTTAAGCAAAAAGACATCTTCAAATCTGTCACAAAGCCACTGCAGCTTTCCATTCATCTAGGTTCCGCATTCATTTAGCACGGTCTCCTTGTCCTCACTTCAAATGGCGATGGGCCGACGTTAGATTGCACCCACGGCAATAATTATAAAGTTCTTCATTTTGCATTTCAACTCGTTTGTTGAAGAGTTTGAAATCTGGAGAATGGTTAATCATGTCCATGTTTAACCAGAACCACAGATTCTAACTAATCCCAGTTTAATCGGTGTGGAAATGGATCTGATGTAGGCCGTCTTTTGTTCACATTGGCAGAGGAACTTGGCTTTCCCCCTACTCTGTTTGGGCTATCAGTGTTGGTCCATAATTAAAGATGGTTTGATCGGGAACTAGCAAGGACAACTAGCAATGCCTCAGCACACCATCTGAGAGACATGATTTGGAGAGAACCAACTGCAGAGAGAACACCTGCCATTCGGTGCCCTCACTACTCTCGCATCAAAATAGATTTTTCGCCAAGTGAGCTCCCCTTAGGCTTTTATATAAGTCAGGGAAGAAATGATTACTTGCATAAATATGTTCTAAAAAAATCCCTAATGTTCAGTATTTCCCTAAATGCCTTAGCTTATGAAACAAACTCATAATTCAAATTTGAGTGTCAGCTCATAACTCATAATTTTTCTTAGCTCTGGGCTAAGCACCAGGCTTCTTAATAAAGGCATACACTACAGTAGTAGTGCGGCAGGTAGCCTAGTGGTTAGAGCATTGGGCCAGTAACTGAAAGGTTGCTAGATCGAATCCCTGAGCTGACAAGGTAAAAATCTGTTACTAGGCTGTCATTGTGAATAAGAATTTGTTCTTATCTGACTTGCTTAGTTAAATAAAAAAGTACTACTACAGTACTCCGTAAGCATAACTTACATACCATAAGTACCATATGTTTTGATTGCTTTGTTTTGTTTTTTTCTAAGCCAGTCCGTGGGCCGTGGGACATGTAGAGGTCCATTGTGACGCTAATTGAATGAGACAGGGGAGCAGTCCGCGAAGAGCACACTTCTCCAGCGTGCCAGTGGCCATCGAAGGTGAGCATTTGCCCACTGAAGTCAGTTACGACGCTGAACTGCAGTCAGGTCAAGACCCTGGTGAGGACGACGAGCACTCAGATGACCTTCCCCAAGATGGTTTCTGCAAAACAACAGTTTGTGCAAAAGATTTTCGGTTGTGAAAACCCACAGTTTCATCAGCTGTCCAGGTGGTCGGATGTGGAGGTCCTAGGCTGGCGTGGTTACATGTGGTCTGCGGTTGTGAGGCCGGCTGGACGTAGTCCCAAAATCTCAAAAACAACGTTGGTAGAGAAATGAACATTTAAATTCTCTGGCAACAGCTCTGGTGGACATTCCTGCAGTCAGCAAGCCAATTGCACGCTCCCTCAACCTGAGACATCTGTGGCATTGTGTTGTATGACAAAACTGCACTATTTTAGAGTGGCCCTTTATTGTCCCCAGCACAAGGTGCACCTGTGTAATGATCATACTGTTTAATCAGCTTCTTGATATGCCACACCTGTCAGGTGAATGGATTATCCTGGCAAAGATAAATGCTCAATGACAGGGATGTAAACAAATTTGTGCACAAAATTTGAGGAGAATAAGCTTTTTGTGCATATGGAATATTTTGGGATCTTTTATTTCAGCTCATGTTGCGTTTTTGTTCAGTATATTTCAAATTTCTTAAAATTTCCAGGCCTGCAAGAAGAAAAAATGTACTCAAATGGGCACAAGGAGGAGTTGACTTAGGATGACCCTGTTGCACCCTTAAACTATTTCTCAGTCCGATGTTCCATCTATGACATTTGAGAGGCAATTGTGAATATTGTCACGATTAGGAAGAGAAACAACAATTCCACATTCTATCTAACTAAGGCATGCTGTGATAACTGTGAACATTCATTCTCACTGTGGTACAGTATGTGCTTGTAATTCTCTAAAAGGATTTTGGCTACTTGATTAATGATGTTAGTCCAAACTTGCAATAAATATTTGGAAATAAAGTGTTGTGATGGACTGTTTGATAAGATAGACTAATGGTCCAGTTTGATGCAAAGCTGCATGCATACTGTTGTTGCCTCTGTAGAAGATGATTAATGCCATGTTACTGGGCTTTCATCTTGTTTGTTGTTGTTCTCTAAATGCTTTCGACCTGAAGAAAATCACATAGCAAAGAGCGGAGCGAAGGAAGGAAAATGCCGGAATGCCAGTACCAGAAATGGAATGTAACGAGTGAGAGAAAGAAGAGGAGTAGAGGGTAAAGGGAGTTTTGCAGTACAAATCAAGTCAGTCTCAATCAATGCAGCTGATTTACTTCAGCACCAGTGAGCTCTACTTATAAAGGTAGCTACTGCTGTTATTCCTAGGCATTACTGCTGCTTACACTGCTACAACAGGGGCTGCTGTTAGGGCTGGCACAATTACTGTATAATTGTGTAACTGATGATTATGGATGAAAACCATCATAAAAATTAAATAGCCATCTTAACAGTTTTTTGGGGGGGTGGAATGAACAGCTGACTGAAGACAGGACAGCAGCAGTGTCAGCCCAGTGTCACGTCATCTGGTTTGATGGCAAACAGTTGTAGCGCTGCAGCAGCCCAGTCAGTCTCTCTCAGCAGTGTAAACATGACAGTCACATACAGTATGGTGTCTGCCCCTAGAATGTTGCCCAGTCTGGGTAAAGGCAAAGACCACAGAGAGAGACTGACTGGGCTGCTGCAGCGCTACAACTTTTTGCCATCGAACCAGATTACGTGACTCTGGTCTGACACTGCTGCTGTGTGATTGGCCCGAGCAGCCAGGGGCTGAGGGAGGTGAAAAGGGCCGCCAGCAAGGTTGAGGTTTTGATCCTTTTTATTATGTGTTTCCATAATTCCATGCAGACAGCTGACTAATGGATTGGTAGTGGTGGAAGGATGTACTGATAAAGGCAGAGTAGATTAGCTGATGGGTGATTATACTGTACATTCACAGTCAAATGAATGTATTCAGGAAGGGAGGTGATTTCAGAGATGTCTTTTACAGTAAGTGTCAGTGTTCCCGCAGTTACTGTAAGATCAAACCATGATGACACAGCAGTTATCTAGGCAGTTACCTGATAAATCAATCATCCCTCTAAAGTAACTATATTCCCAAGAAACTGTGGAGTGAAGACTGAAATGGATGGACGCAGCGTTGGTTTTGTGGAGTCAGAGTTGTTTCCTTGAACTCTATTAGTCGGTGTCCTCCTGTAGGCCTCATGTCCTGCCATTGGTCTTATGGCAAGTTTCTTGACTCAAAGCAAAAGACAATTTACAGAGCTCTATGACATAGCTCCCAAACCTTCCATTGTGGCTCGTCATTCACCAACCTATCCCATACGCAACTGACTTTGAGGTTTGAACAGTAAATTGTTAAAAGTTTCTCCACCCAGTATAGCCTAACCATTGATCAAATAGTAACGTTAGTAGGTTGGGTTGTGCTTGGGAAAATGTGACATTTTGAAGTCATCAGTGATGCAGTAGTAGTCTCTCTAGAGTCCAGACAGATTGGTTGCATCCCATAATGTGCCAATGTGGTCTGGGATTTCAGAGAATAATACAGTAGTTGAAGGAAGCCACTGAAGCGGAGTGTTAAAAGCCTCTTGTCAGGATCAAAGTGAAATGACTCAGGTGTGTCCCTGAAATACCTTGTGGTCTTTGAAAGGGTCTGTAACCTGGAGCTCCAGGCCTAATGATGACTCTCCTCCAGGCAGATCCATCCTCTAGTCTACACCATCCAATAGTGGACTGAGAGAGGCTCTGAACTCTGAATCACGTCCTCATTGTGTCAGTCTGAATCTCACACACGCTCCCGGTGATGGGCTGAGTGGAGCATTCGGCTGTCTCGACCCAAACCCACAGAGGCAGAGCCAGGAATAACTGCAGCAACCGCTGTTGACTGTATGTCTGCTCTGTTTTACAATCACATGATCCAAACATTCAGGTCTTTATCCAATCTGTAGGATAGTCAAATTGCCAATTCAGTGGCACTTTGTCAAAATCCAGAGAGGGACTGAGCCTTTTCGTTCATCCTTTCACTTAGCATCATCGTGCTATTTATAAATTATTCTATTTAGTCTATTTTGTAGGGCCACTGTAGTCACTCAAGACTGTGTAGTGGTGGATTTTTGCATTTCAGTGACAGACAAGTGTGATTTGGATTAGGAGGTTCATATGCACAGTAATGCTGAAGTAAGTTATTTGCATCAATGAGTGACTGAGATGGGGTGCTTCAGTACCGCTTAGTAATTATTTGTCCGTTTTAGATATGGTTTATATTCAATTTCATGGAAAATGATCTTACTTCCACTACATGTGGTTTTGGAACAGACAACAAAGGCCTACTAAGGATGAGCTCTTAGTGAAAGTTTGCCATGGGATTTGAAATATGGGACTATATCTCTAGGTACTTTGTTCTTTTTCAAAGAAATAACTTAATGGCGATCTAGCTTTTAATTCAACAGTATCAGAGCAGGACTTACGCTGTAGCCTAAAGTCCTGCTCTGATACGTCATTCAATTTAGCTAATAAGTAACGCTGCCATTTGAAACCCAACCTTAGGGAATGGCACTGCACAGTTACCCTTTCCCTTTCCAAATACTTTCTTTTCTTGATCTTGATGTGCAATTAGTGTAATAGCCTCTCATATGAAGAAACAGTGTATGAAAAGAGTAGTCTAGTAAGAATTCCTCTTGCAGTATATGCCTACAGTGGTGCCCAAAATCTCCTCAATCATTCTGCCAATAATGATTCAATGGACAAGTGTCAGGATGTCACAAATGCTTACAAACATCTTGCATTGACTAAACATCTCCCCCTTCCTCCCTCCCCATCCTTCTTGCGCTCTTCTTCCTTAGCTCCATCCCTCGCTCCCTCATTCTCTCTCATGTTTCCTCTATTGACTCCTCCCCTGGAGATGTTATGTAACTGAGGAAATATTTACTCACAAATTAACATTTGTTGGAGCAGACTGGGACTGTAGTATTCTCGTTTAAATGCCACATTTGTGTATCTTCCGGTGTTTAGTTGCACATCAACATGGGTCTTAGTTTCTTAGCAGTGAGAGTTTGTTTCCTTCTCTGATGTGTCCACCTGGGCCCTGAGGTTGGCGCTGGGATGTAAATAATGTACTGAATGAATTCTGTTGTTCTGTCATAGTCTGTGAGGAGGAAACATTCACGGATTGTTGCAGCTCTGCTGGATACTCTTTCCAAGGACTCTGTTCTTGAAAAGAAGAACTCTGAGGAAAGGAGATGTATTGTAACGCATGAGCGTAAGCTTGCAATCAGGTGAAAAAAGAAAGCACCTTTGTGAAATGTCATCAATCTCTATAAAGTCAAGGTGTGTGAATCGTTTTTATGTCCCAATACACAGCTAAATGGACTGTTGGTGAGTGAGTGCTGTCCCTATTGGTTGCTGTCTTTATTGGGCTACTATCTATGTAGCCTAATAGCTTTGTAATAAATAAGGTATTGATATGTAGCCTAATAGCTTAGTAATAAATAAGGTATTGATCAAGTCAAATAAACAAAAATATTTCCTACTACTGGAAGCTGCAAAATAGTACTCCCAGTAGAATAAGATCTTCCCTAGGGTTGTGTGAGAAAATTTCAGACTTTCAGACAAACCTTCACGTGTGCCTAGAGTCAAAGCCCATGTGACCCTTGCTGAAACATGGGTAATATTAGTGATGGCACAGTTGATTGCAGCACTACACAAGGTTATTTTATATTGCTACATCTCCCCCCAGTTATCTACCCGCCCACTGCCTCCTTATTAAAGTGGATTAAAAAGCACTGCTGTCAGCTCGCCTGCCGTGATATGCTGTGACTCTGTGTTGCCTGGGGGGAAGACAGCCAGCGCTCAAAGTTGAATCTCTCAGCCTCCCAGTCAGAGCATGGCTAACATCAGTAGGTGTCTAATCTATAATGCATTCCTACAGGGGAGTTGGCCCACCACTTGGTTAGGGGGTGTGACGCATACGCTTACTGCTGTTTAAACATGAATGGGCCCTCTGTGACTGAGTCTAAATGCCAGGTTTAACCTCCTAGGGAGAGTGTCCTCTGCCTCCTCACTGTGTTGATATCAGGCTGAGAGAGATTGTAGTGTGAAGAGCACAGACTCATGATGACACCAATCTGAGATAGATGGGCCCTCCAGTAACAGTAAACACAGACAACTTGTTAAGAAGTTTCCTATGAAGTTGTGAAGGTCGTACAAAAAGAGTTTGTTCTCCATTTTGAGACACAGAACTCAGCTGTTGATAATCCACTTGACTTACACACAGAGGACATCGCAGAGTACAGGGTTGATAACATTGTATAAACTGCATCCCCCTGACTGCTTTTCTTCAGTCTGCTGATAATATGTGAACCATAGCCTACACCTTATTCCATCCTCTCACCTTTTCAAATGTGGCCCAATGGAGGGAAGATGGTGAGTCAGAGCATTCATTAACATTTCGGATTTAGTTCTTTTTCCCACCCTTCCCCCCTCTCCTCCTCTCTCCCTCTGTAGTGTTTTCTCTGGGGTGATATAAAGGAGATGATGCAGTTATGCACTGGAGGGATGTTGCTGATTAGCCTAAATCCTGTGCCGAGTCAGCTGCTTTATGACTCAGTCCTCTGCCCTTCTGTTCCGTCAGCACCTCATGCTTTTTTTTGGCACTCTTCCTCTGCTAGCAGCAAATTGACATGAATCAACCTGCTATCTGCTGTACTTATATATGTACACGTCGATCTTTCTTGGTGGTCAGTCACCCACAGTGAACCCTATGTAGTTTAGCTGTCTGAGGTTGGCCTACTCTACTGTACTATGTTTCTACGGTCTGTAGTTTTAGCCTGGCCTGTCTCGTAGATTTCAGAGAAAATATAGCCATGGTTTTGATGAGCTAATACATCTCAACAGTAAGTTTCCTTTTCTCTTTTGTCTGCTATTTCCCCCACGTACAATGCACTGCTACAAAGTAATAGGGAGTAAGGCTGCTTCATATCTGTTGAGGAATGGGAGGTCAGGAGGACTGTTTGGATAATTTGTTGAGCAGACCATGGCTTTTATTTTTGCCCTCAAGGACACAGAAAAATAAACGGTTTTTCTTTTGTTCTGTGGTGCAGTCATTTGCATCTCCAGTATAGGCCTAAACATCAGTGAAGTGACATTTATGTGCTGAGAGTGGAAGTGCAATAGTAAACCAAAAATATTGTTCTGATCATGAATGAAATTGATAATGCTTCATTTCATGTGATTTTTCCAATTTTCTGAAACTAATAGTTGTATTTTCAGAATGCAATTAGTGGTAGCCTAATGGTGTGTATAATTAATCACATGCAGGAACTCCCCGAATTGGGGGCCGCAATTGCACCCTTCCCTAGAAAGCTAGCTAATTTAGAAACATGGGATTGTCTTTTTCTTTCCTTTTTAACATTACAAGTATCAATGGAAATCGACAACTGTCTCCATCTGTTTCTTTCTTGTAAGTATTTTCCCATCCTAGAGTCTGGGACCTTGTGGTAATCTGTGGTAGAGAAGAAGAACGTATGACCATTTAGCATAGACACTTTACATTGACCCTAGTTATTATCATCATGACTTCAATAGTTCAGGCATATAGCTAGCTAAGCATAGCTAGATAGTTGTTGTGTTATCCAGCTAACAATAATACTGATTGTGTTGACACAACTAGCTCGTTAACATCCTGGGTATGTCTCACTTAATACCCTTGGGGTATGGATACCCTGAGAACAAGGTTCAGGGAAGATAAGACCATCGGCCCCAGCTAACGTTACTGTAGTTAGATAGCTAGTGAGTAGCGACCATAGCATATTTTCCAGCTTTAGGTAGCTAGCTAGTCAACGTGAGGAAACTAGCTACTTAGCGTGCTAGCTAATACCAAAAAACGAAACAGATTGCATGGCAAGTCTTTTCTGTAGATGGTAACTAGCTAGCTAGCCTAGTTGGTACCCCCAACAAAAATTAACTAGCTAGCTAGAGTTAGCTTGCCAACATTAAGCTAGCTAGCTAACTACCTATGCAACTCGTCCAGCAGAATTCATGTATCCAATAATGAAAAACAAATTGCATGGGTAACATACTTTCTCTCTCTTGTGTTGATGTTTTTGACCTACAACACTGTTTCTTTCGCGGCAATCTTTCATGTCTGGATTTTGCACACTGACTTTGACCCTGTTCTTTGCACACATGATGTCAGAGTGGTAGCCAAATAGTGTGTATAATTCATCACAGGGGGTAATTACTCCCACCATCCTCATAATAGGGAGAAAAATAAAAGCTTTACCTACAACAGCAGGCCAAACTTCTCTCATAGTAATTCCATAAAGTTATTAATTGATTAAAAAAATAATGTTAGAAAGGTGCAATTAATACTTTTAGAAGATGGAATAAGTTGCTGAATGTCTCTTCAGGATAGGATTTGGGATCCCATTAGAGTAAATGTCATTAACACTAAAATAATCTTGAAGTAAATTTGGATGTGATCCTAAGTTATGTAATCAAAAAGGTAGGCCTAAATAAGAGTTAAGAAATTATCTGTCAGCATTTTCACATCAATATAGACCTATCTGGGATATCTCAATGCTGGTTGTGTCACAAACACAACCTCAACATTGCCACTGTGCCACATCAACCTATTGGCACTACATTTCTTAATTTAAGCATTTGTTGAAACAGTTACTACTTTTCTTTTTCATTGCATTGTCTTTGTACATCATTTGAACATCCCTAGAGTATTCAGCAGTTTACAGTCTCTTTTTTTTGATTGACAATAAGTTACACAACATCGTCTATGAACTTGGGCAAATGGGGGAGGAATGTTATCTAAATATGCAAACAATAATCAGAGTAATTGATGAGTTGAATTCGTTTAAATGAAATATATTTGTATGTGTTCTTGTTTTCCAGTACACTCGGGTGTGGATCCCAGACCCAGAGGATGTGTGGAGAGCTGCAGAGATCATCAAAGACTACACAGAGGGAGAGCCCATCCTGTACCTCAAACTTGAAGATGAAACGGTAATATACTACCCACTGGATCAGGCCACAGTTATTAGATCCATATCCTTTTTTGGATAATATAGCCTTTGCCTCAAGACTCAGTATGCTTTGGTCTATTTTGCTGTGCTTTTGTACATTTTGCGTTTTACATCATGCTGTATTAAAGCAGTTAATGTTTGTGTGTGTGCCCAGGCACATTCATAAACGTAAGTGCCATACATCATTAATTGTGTTTTTTAAGGGATAACTGCAAGCTCTGAGAGTAAAATATACAGCTATTAAATTATAGTACACTGTGCCAAGAGTAGTTTGAATACGTACGCATATGATGAGATTTTCATATCACCTCATGTAGCAGCAGTATAGTCCCCTACATACCAACTCATGATCACAATTCCTATTTAATACTCCTCGCAGGGTGGGATTGTCAGGTATGATTCATACACACCTAGATGCTGTCATATCCTTTAACATAACAAAATGATTATTTCTCTTCTCAATAATTCAATAAGCTGTGTGGATAGTAATATTTGTAATATTCTTATGGATGGTGCTGCAATATGAGGGTCTTACCCTTACAACAGGTACACATGCAAACACTTGGCTGTAATCATTTTTTGTGACATTTTTGCTTGAACATCTGTCCCAGCCGTTGGAATACCGCATCGGACCCAAAGACAACGCTCTTCCCTTCCTCCGGAACCCTGATATCCTGGTGGGGGAGAATGACCTCACAGCTCTCAGCTACCTGCACGAGCCTGCTGTCCTGCACAACCTCAAAGTGCGCTTCACCGAGTCCAATCACATCTACACATACTGTGGTAAGTCTCTATACCACCTCTCTAAACAGGCAACATACGATGGGGTGAATCTATACTACTGTTCAGAAGTTTGGGGTCACTTAGAAATGTCCTTGTTTTTGAAAGAAAAGCAATTTTTTTTGTCCATTTAAAATAACATCAAATTGATCAGAAATACAGTGTAGACATTGTTAATGTTCTAAATGACTATTGTAGCTGGAAACGGCAGATTTTTTATGGAATATCAAGAGGCACATTATCAGCAACCATCACTCCTGTGTTCCAATGGCACGTT
The DNA here is from genome assembly GCF_965601325.2 of Salmo salar. Classification (NCBI taxonomy): domain Eukaryota; kingdom Metazoa; phylum Chordata; class Actinopteri; order Salmoniformes; family Salmonidae; genus Salmo; species Salmo salar. The sequence continues at coordinate 95,675,255 of NC_138303.1, forward strand.
GTGTAAGCTAATCCAAGTTTATAATTTTAAAATGCTAATTGATCATTAGAAAGCCCTCTTGCAATTATGTTAGCACAGCTGAAAACTGTTGTTCTGATTAAAGAAGCAATAAAACTGGCCTTCTTTAGACTAGTTGAGTATCTGGAGCATCAGCATTTGTGGGTTCGATGACAGGCTCAAAATGGCCAGAAACAAAGTACTTTCTTCTGAAACTCGTCAGTCTATTCTTGTTCTGAGAAATGAAGGCTATTTCATGCGAGAAATTGCCAAGAAACTGAAGATATCGTACAACGCTGTGTACTACTCCCTTCGCAGAACAGTGGAAACTGGCTCTAACCCGAATAGAAAGAGGAGTGGGAGGCCCCGGTGCTGAGGCGACTCCGGGATGCTGGTCTTCTAGGTTTCTAGGTAGAGTTGCAAAGAAAAAGCCATATCTCAGACTGGCAAATAAAAATAAAATATTAAGATGGGCAAAAGAACACAGACACTGGACAGAGGAAGATTGGAAAAAAGTGTTATGGACAGACAAATCTAAGTTTGAGGTGTTCGGATCACAAAGAACATTCGTGAGATGCAGAGAAAAAATGAAGATGCTGGAGGAGTGCTTGACGCCATCTTTCAAGCATGGTGGAGGCAATGTGACAGTCTGGGGGTGCTTTGGTGGTGGTAAAGTGAGAGATTTGTACAGGGTAAAAGGGTTCTTGGAAAAAGGAAGACTACCACTCCATTTTGCAGCACCATGCCATACCCTGTGGGTGCTTAATTGGAGCCAATTTCCTCCTACAACAAGACAATGACCCAAAGCACAGCTCCAAACTATGCAATAACTATTTAGGGAAGAAGCAGCCAGCTGGTATTCTGTCTATAATGGAGTGGCCAGCACAGTCACAGGATCTCAACCCTATTGAGCTGTGGGAGCAGCTTGACCGTATGGTACGTAAGAAGTGCCCATCAAGCCAATCCAACTTATGGGAGGTGCTTCAGGAAGCATGGGGAGAAATCTCTTCAGATGACCTCAACAAATTGACAGCTAGAATGCCAAAGGTCTGCAAGGCTGTAATTGCTGTAAATGGAGGATTCTTTGACGAAAGCCTAGTTTGAAGGACACGATTATTATTTCAATTAAAAATCATTATTTATAACCTTGTCAACGTCGTGACTATATTTCCTATTCATTTTGCAACTAATTTCATGTATGTTTTCATGGAAAACAAGGACATTTAAGTGACCCCCCCAAACTTTTGAACGGTAGTGAACATATGATGGGGGGAATCTATCCAAGTCTTCAAATCTTATCTTGCCATCTATTACACTGGTTTATGCAGTGCCAACTAACATCAGTTAGATTTATCCAATGTGGCCTGTGTTGCTTCTCTTCCAAAAGCCCTTGGCCTGACCTTTTGCTACAAGGTCCTCCATGTTTACTAGTGTAGCTGGTCTATTATACACCATGTAGGATTGAGGCTTTTATTGACCTTACTGGTTGACTTGTCCCAACTTTTACAAACCTGTCCTCCCAATCCCCAATCAACTAGCGTTCCATTGACTAAAGCAACTAATGATTGCTCTGTAGCCATGTGTGGAATTCATCCTAAACAAAGCAGACAAAAGGAAATGAGCAAAGACAATCTGTTGAGTATACACTGGCCGTAGATATCACCACCATCTTTTATTAGGGAGATCTGTCCCCATAGTAACCCTGCCAGGGCATGCTTGGGTGAACCTTCTACATTCCTCTGGCCATCTGGATGTTGTGATATGGTTTTTGTAGTATTTACCTATCAAAGGTAATAGTTAAAATGACTAAGGGTTGTTATCAATGTGTTTTTAATTACAGTAGTATTTTGTTCTGTACGTACAGTATGATAGGATTAACTAAATAAGAAGATTAGTTTGTTTGTCACAGGACAAACAGAGATTAGTCTTTTTGCTTTATCCCAACCCCCGGAGACACACAAATACACACACCCACATGGATATATGAGATATATGACTAAATATATGATTAAGTAACTACCGGTTACAGTATCACTGTGAGTTATAGTGATTTTAGAGTTGAACGTTTTACTTGACTGGCTATACTGTTCTCTCTATCCTCCCTTCCCTCACTCCATCCCCCCCTCCAAAGGCATTGTGCTGGTGGCCATCAACCCCTACGAGCAGCTGCAGATCTATGGAGAGGAGGTCATCAATGCCTACAGCGGGCAGAACATGGGAGACATGGACCCACACATCTTTGCTGTTGCTGAGGAGGCATACAAGCAGATGGCCAGGTGCTGTATGAGCCTCTGGGTACAGCTAATTGGTTATAACACAGGACCGGGATACTGTTACTGTATCAGACCTGGTACAGTTGCCAGTTTCATAAGCACATTTTATGTATTAGTCTGCTTTGGGAAGCCTTTGATTTGTTACTGTGTGGCGCACAGCTGCATATCAAGCACTTGATTAGACCCCTAATTCAATTTGCTATGTAATTTGATAGTGCTGGTGTGGGACTGAGGGTCTAAATAAGCAGTCCAGGCAGAGACAGTGTCTTCAATGGAAGGTGTGGGTGGATAATAACAGTGCTCAGGTCCACATTAACTGTCACCCTCCTCAATACCATGTCCACATTAAGCTGTAGTCGCTGCCTACGTAAAGGCCCACTGCTATATTGTCCTGGCAACTCCAGTCATGCAGAGTTGATTAGCATTGTGCAACTATAGGATTGATCCACTGTATTACTGTAGCGTTATTGCAATATCTGATATTGTCTGATGGTCAGTTACCTTTTTAACTGTAAATAACTTACAACATGTCTCCAATGTCTTTCTCTCTCCCTTCTTCCTGTAGAGATGAGAGGAACCAATCCATCATAGTTAGTGGGGAGTCGGGGGCAGGGAAGACCGTCTCTGCTAAGTACGCCATGCGGTTCTTCGCCACTGTGGGAGGGTCGGCCAACGACACCAATGTTGAGGAGAAGGTGCTGGCCTCCAGCCCCATCATGGAGGTGAGGATGGGTTGATGATCCCGTACTGTAGACCAGCCCAGGCCAGCTATATGGCATACTAGTAAGGGAAATCGAGTGCAAACCGGAAGTAGTCTAAGTTTATTGCTGTCCAGTCGGGTTGTTACTAGTTACCACACCCACAAAGTCGTAAATCCTGCCTATTTCTACAATTTCTCTTCTTAAAATGTTATTTTGAACTTAACTGTAACCTTAACCACACTGCTAACCTTATGCCTAACTCTTAAATTTTTAAAAAAAAATAAACATTTTTGTTTTCGAGATTTTTTACGATAATATTGCCAATTTTGACTTTGTGGCTGTGGTAACTATTGAAAACCGTCACATTTTATGAGTGCATTTCACATTATTTTTGGGTTGTAATCCTACTATAATGCTCACATGAATGTCTTGCTGAATATATGTTCATGTCAAAATAAAAAAAAAGGATTCAAATTCAATTGCTAGTAGAATAACGTTACAATGCTAATATTAAGTATAAAATAGTTGTATGTGTTGTTTTGGAGCTAAACGTCCCTTGCACTGCACTCCTTTCTAGCACCTTTTGCGTAGTTGTTTCGGTGGGCTGGCCCTCATTTGATCTGTAAGCAAAGTATTCCCATAGTTCGCTTCTGCAGCCAGTTTTGTCAGCAAGCTGCGGGCGTGGCGCTATGATGTTTTTGTTAGAATAAGTTGTGCTGTCTGCATTTTCTCTCTCTCCTCTCACTTGGTTCTCGAAAGTGGCTCGTGCTGGGTCAGCTTCAAGCGCAATTAGCCTGTTTAGCTACGGCACCCCTGAGAAGATTCAGAAAAATGACTTGACAGACTCGATCCTCTCAATCCGTATATAACGTGAGACACATTTGACAGAAGTACTGAAAGTAACAAAAATTCTAGTACCGAACCATTTTTCATGTTCTAGTATTGAAAAAGTACAGGAGTTTTGTTGTAGCGTGCAACACTATTAGGTTGGTTCTTGTCAAAACGTGATCGTGTTAACTTTCTCAGCACACAAAAAGTATAATGAACTCCACATCTTCAGTTGTAACTTTGGAGAGTTCAGGCTACAGAAAAGTACTTGTATGGGGAATCATTTTGAAAACTGTATGTGAAGAAGCTAAGCAAGCACAGCAGGAGTCCATTATCCTCTCTCGCATTCTGAATCAGCAGAAACCTTCCTAACAGCAAAGTCCCTCAGCCTGTGTGGAATGATAAGACCAGGAAAGGCTGCTAGTTAGAAAGTTTTCAGTCTGTCGTTCAGGAGAAGGGCGGTCAGACATTTCTGTCTGATCTAGCTGACGTGAGGCTTGTAATGGACTCAGAGTGAAGAAGCAGAAACGGTCTGTATGCAAGGACCGACTGGCTCAAGCCCCATCTTGGCAGGTGTCACAGCTCAGAATTAGGAGCATTATGACTGTCAAGGTATATTACAAGCAGTAAGGAGACTATAAAGGTTTTTTTGTGTGGTATGAATTACAATATGAGAGGATAGAAATATATATTTTACAGCGGTTATGATTTTCCTTTGATCTCTTTTGAAGATTTTCTTTTGAAACTCTCACACTTTTTTCCGCCCCGTTCTTCTCTTTAAAGGCTATTGGAAATGCGAAAACCACTCGCAACGACAACAGCAGTCGTTTTGGGAAGTACATCCAGATTGGTTTTGACAGGAGTTATCACATCATAGGAGCCAACATGCGCACGTATCTGCTGGAGAAGTCAAGGGTAGTCTTTCAGGTACGTGTAACTCCATGTTGTTCAGTCTGGGAAGAAATTGGTTTCACTCTGTATTACTACTGCAAGTCCATGCTTCCTTCACATTTACTTTCCTTAGTTTAAATAAGCATTTGATTAAGCCCTAACTTGACACATTTTTCCAGACAATCAAATATCATTATGAATTTATCTAAGTACTTAAAAAAAACAATGAATAGAGCTACAAGATTAAATTGCAGCCCGGGGGAACTCCTGATCTAACAAAACTACCCAAGTCTTTCATTCACTCAGAATATATTATTGATAAAGAGTTAAAGAGGCAGTGCAGGCAAAAATATGATTTATATATATTATATATATTTCCACAGGTTGAAATGATACTGTGAAATTGTGAAAATTCTGATAATGTCCTTTTATTGTAAGAGCTGTTGAAAAAGACTGAAATTGCAGCTTGTTTTGCAAGGATTATGTTTTGGACTCCCTGGTGACATCACCAGGCAGAATAAGTTAATAGACCAATAACAAAGAGATTTTGCCCTCCTTTCTGCCAATAACAACTAGTTTTTTAGGTTATATGTCTCTCCCATTAGACTCCTTCAATTAGGACCCTCGCTCAGACCACTCCCAGACAGTTGTAGCAACCTTTTTGCTTGAGAAATTGCTGTTTGACAATTTAATTGAAAACAATCACAGTAAAGTACTTAATTGTTACCCAGATATTATTTAATATTGAGGTAAAAATGGCTGCATTGGTCCTTTAAGTGATGTAATATCTGTAGTATATTTCTGCTTTTTAGGCTGAGGATGAGAGGAATTACCACATATTCTACCAGCTGTGTGCCTCGGCTAGCTTGCCAGAGTTCAAAGACCTAGCCTTGAGTAAGTGTCACAGATGAAGACAATATTCCACTGTCTATCTGTTTCATAAGCAATTTATTCTCTTTATGTCATGTTTACTAGAGACAATTATTTCTCATACTAAAGGATTCAGAGAATAATGGAATGCCTATCATGCCTGTCAGGGCCTCCTAATAAGAACACTGGTCTTATACATTAATGTATATCGCTACTTAACTGCTGCTTTCATCCTGAAGCCAGTGCAGAGGACTTCATCTTCACATCACAAGGAGAGAACATCTTCATTGAGGGGGTTAATGATGCTGATGACTTTGAGAAGACGAGAGAAGCCTTTACGTTACTGGGTAAGTGTCTGACTGCATGGGTACGTTCTAAGCTAGCAACACATCTACATTAGAACAGGCGTAAAGACTGGTTGGCATTTTTTTCTAATCACACAAAAGAGAAATAGAAACATGTTGTTTTTCAATCTCCCGATGGAACAACTGTTAACATGCACCTTACTCTGGTTGTTTGACAGGTGTTAACGACAGCAATCAAAGCAGCATATTCAGAATCATAGCTTCCATCCTGCATCTGGGAAACGTGGAGATCTGCTCGGAGAGAGACGGAGACTCCTGCCACATATTAGTACGTCACTATCCAGTCTTATCGAGCTTAATTCTGTTTGAGTTTCTAGTTCCACATCACAACCCCAAACCATGCATCTTCTCTATACCTCATACCTAATTTTTTTATTAAATGTGTGTGTGTTTGTAGAAGAACGACCCTCACTTGGCGCATTTTTGCCAGTTGCTGGGGGTGGAGCTGGAGCAGATGGAGCACTGGCTATGTCACAGGAAGCTGGTTACCACGTCAGAGACCTACGTCAAGAACATGTCCCGCAAACAGGCGGCTAATGCACGCGACGCACTCGCCAAGCACATCTACGCCCACATGTTTGACTGGATCGTGGAGTACGTCAACAAGTCCCTGCACACCTCCTCCAAACAACACTCTTTCATTGGTGTTCTGGACATCTACGGGTAAGACTGTCCACCTGTGCTCCCCAAACCCTCTAAGAACAAAGCTCAACAGTGGGTTGGTTTGAGTTGTGAGAGAAACTTGACTATGTGAGAACTGATTTTCTTGCCAGCGCCAGGAGTGAAATCTCAGCCATGGTGAATGGTAAAATAATCCCAGGCTTGCAGTAAATGAACACACTGTGACAGCAGGCACACAGAACAACATCATCTCAATCCCACATTCTTAATTTTGCCTCACAGTTCTGTCACAACATGTTCTTTGTACTAGGGTACGAAGAAGCTTGATATTTGATGAGTAGATTTCATAACTACTCAGTGTGTGTGTGTCCTCGAGTCTGCAGATGTGCCTCTGTGTCGACGCATATGTGTGAGCGCTCTGCATTTCTCCAGCTAAATATCTCCATCCACTGTGTTTTAAGTGCGTCTTCTCATTACAGTAGACTAAGTGTATAGAACCATATTGACTGGGGGAGCTGTGCTCTTCCTCTGCTTGACCCTGTCTGACTGAAGGCCTAATTGGCTGCTGGGGCAGGGAGGGGAGAGATACTGAGCTACAGTGGAAACCTCTCCCCATATAAGACATTCAGCAGATATAGCAGCCTGGTCACTATTTTACATGCTTTTCACAAGCAGTGACTCGGAAGATCAGTTTTCCATGGCCTCTGTCTATTCAGCATTGTATTTTCAGCTATCACGTCAGGCATACATAGTAATTTAGCAAATGCTCTTATCCAGAGTGACTTATAGGAGCAGTTAAGGTGAAGTGCCTTGCTCAAGGGCACATTGACAGATTATTCACCTCCCTACATCAGTGGGATCAATAAACATCTCAGTCCTGAAGTCCTGGATTTGAATGAGTGTTGATTGTTTGGTGCAGTTTTCCTCTGGGCCCATGATTTAGAATCACTGTGTCCACAACAGAGGATGACAGGAGACCAGAGACTTCTGACTCATTAAACACTTGAATGTTTTCTCTTCATCTGAACAGATTTGAGACCTTTGAAATAAACAGCTTTGAGCAGTTCTGCATCAACTACGCCAATGAGAAACTTCAGCAGCAGTTCAACCAGGCGAGTTTGAGACTAGATTGGAATCTAGCTACCTACCTTTTTTACTTACATTTTTTGGGGGGTTAGATCAGCTTTGATATTGCAGATAGATTGTAGCTTCCATAAATGTAATTGTCTGCACCATTTCCAATCCCCCATATATGTTTTTGTAAATTAATATACAGTACAAGTCTAAAGTTTAGGCACCAGCTCTGTCAGGAGGAATGGGCCAAAATTCACCCAACTTATTGTGGGAAGCTTGTGGAAGGCTACCTGAAACGTTTGACCCAAGTTAAACAATTTAAAGGCAATGCTACCAAATAATAATTGAGTGTATGTAAACTTCTGACCCACTGGGAATGTATGAAAGAAATATAAAAGCTGAAATAAATAATTCTCTCTACTATTATTCTGACATTTCACATTCTTAAAATAAAGTGTTGGTCCTAACTGACCTAAAACAGGGAATTTTTACTGGGATTAAATGTCAGGAATTGTGAAAAACTGAGTTTAAATGTATTTGGCTAAGGTGTATGTAAACTTCCAACTTCAACTGTAGTGTGTGTGTGTGTGTGTGTGTGTGTGTGTGTGTGTGTGTGTGTGTGTGTGTGTGTGTGGTGTGCGTGTGTGGCGTGTGTGTGTGTGTGTGTGTGTGTGTGTGTGTGTGTGTGTGTGTGTGTGAGAGATAGATAGATATACATATTAGAGGTCGACCGATTATGATTTTTCAACGCCGATACCGATTATTGGAGGACCAAAAAAGGCGCTACCGATTTTTATATATATATTTGTAATAATGACAATTACAACAATACTGAATGAACACTTACTTTAACTTAATATAATACATAAATAAAATCAATTTAGTCTCAAATAAAAAATGAATCCTGTTCAATTTGGTTTAAATAATGCAAAAACAAAGTGTTGGAGAAGAAAGTAAAAGTGCAATATGCGCCATGTAAAAAAAGGTTTAAGTTCCTTGCTCAGAACCTATGAAAGCTGGTGGTTCCTTTTAACATGAGTCTTCGATATTGCCAAGTAAGAAGTTTTAGGTTGTAGTTATTATAGGACTATTTCTCTCTATACCATTTGTATTTCATATACCTTTGACTATTGGATGTTCTAATAGGTACTTTAGTATAAAGTAGTATTAATTTTCGTTTCCAATGTTCTGTAGAGGAGTATTCAACATGTATTTATTGAAGTGAAATAATTCATGACTTAGTATTACTGATAACCTGCTGTGCTGTAGCTCACTGTGCAGTTGTCTCCTCTCTGTGTCCTCAGCATGTGTTCAAGCTGGAGCAGGAGGAGTACATGAAGGAGCAGATCCCCTGGACGCTCATCGACTTCTATGACAACCAGCCGTGTATCGATGTCATAGAGGCCAAGCTGGGCATCCTGGACCTGCTGGATGAGGAATGCAAGGTGGAGCACCCTGTCTTACATATATTGTCTTAGTCCTAAATCAACACTGTCTTTACTCCAGAGCTCCAGAGTACATAGTTCTTAACTTATTAGTGGGGAGGTTTATAGGGACGATTGGCCATGGGAGGAGTTATAGTGCAGGATGCACTTGAGTAGTCTCAAGTGTTGAAGTGGGGAGCAGAGCAGAGCGTACTGCTGATCCCAGCATTTTAAACCTCTTGCCTCAGTTAATTGGATTCATCCTACTGTAATGTACACACTGTGGCCTGCTTCTGTGTCCCCTGCCTGCATCCAGATCTTTATGAGTTAAGGCCTTTGGAACAAAACAGATTACTTATTTATTTCACTCATCCTGTCTCATCCCGCAGCCCTTTGAAGTTATTGACGTTAATTTGGGACAACCTCAAAATAATGAGGATTCTGAGCACAGGTAACGTGGGTAGAAGGTTTTGGTTTCCTCCATGGTTTTATATCATCTCTCTCTCTTTCCTTCTTTTCTTCCACCCGCTGCTGCTACAGGTGCCAAAAGGGACAGATCAGAACTGGTGCCAGAAGCTGTACGATCGCCTTTCAAGCAGCGTCCATTTCCAGAAACCACGGATGTCCAACACATCTTTCATTGTCATTCACTTTGCTGATAAGGTGGGTAGACCTGTATGTATGGCTCTTCAGTTAGGTGAACATTTGATGACCCCAAGGTTGTTGGTTGAGGTCATCATTGGCCTTAAACGGGCAATCTGCGATTGCTACATCCATTTTTGACTTTTAAATTCATTGATTCTTGAAGAGTATAATTTATACATGCCTCATGAGCTTAGTCCAACTGTCTTACCCCATCAGAACCCAAAATAGAAGCTTGTTTATCCCTTTGTTTGTAAACAATGCAATTGTTAACACTGTATTGCGTCAAAACATGGTTAAAACTAGAACATCGAATCTCATGGATGGTCAGTCCTTGCATCCATAGCTCTGTCTATTAATCTGAGAGTGATTACATTTCTCCAGCCCCATCCCTCAGTTATTTACCAAATCAGTGGCGGCGTGGCGGTTTGTTATTGTTTCAACTGCAGATTGACCCTTTAAGCAAGGTAACGTATTTACCTGCTTCAGTGCTGGTGTGAGTACTGTATAGTGTGGGTGTGAGTACTGTATAGTATTGGTGTGAGTACTCTATAGTGTTGGTGTAATATAGTGTTGGTGTGAGTACTCTATAGTGTTTGTGTAATATAGTGTTGGTGTGATTACTCTATAGTGTTGGTGTGAGAACTGTATAGTGTTGGTGTGAGTACTCTATAGTGTTGGTATAATATAGTGTTGGTGTGATTACTCTATAGTGTTGGTGTAATATAGTGTTGGTGTGATTACTCTATAGTGTTGGTGAGAGTACCGTATAGTGTGGGTGTGAGTACTGTATAGTGTTGGTGTAATATAGTGTTGGTGTGAGTACTGTATAGTGTTGGTGTAAGTATAGTGTTGGTGTGAGTACTGTATAGTGTTGGTGTAATATAGTGTTGGTGTGAGTACTATATAGTGTTGGTTTGTGTACTGTATAGTGTTGGTGTAATATAGTGTTGGTGTGAGTACTATATAGTGTTGGTTTGTGTACTGTATAGTGTTTGGGTAATTACTGTATAGTGTTGGTGTAATATAGTGTTGGTGTGATTACTGTATAGTGTTGGTGTAAGTATAGTGTTGGTGTGAATACTGTATAGTGTTGGTGTGAGTACTGTATAGTGTTTGGGTAATTACTGTATAGTGTTGGTGTAATATAGTGTTGGTGTGATTACTGTATAGTTTTGGTGTGATTACTGTATAGTGTTGGTGTGATTACTGTATAGCGTTGGTGTACGTATAGTGTTGGTGTGAGTACAGTATAGTGTTGGTGTGAGTACAGTATAGTGTTGGTGTGAGTACTGTATAGTGTTGGTGTAAGTATAGTGTTGGTGTGAGTATAGTGTTGGTGTGAGTACTGTATAGTGTTGGTGTAATATAGTATTGGTGTGATTACTGTGTAGTGTGGGTGTGAGTACTGTATAATGTTGGTTTGAGTACTGTATAGTGTTGGTGTAATATAGTTTTGGTGTGAGTACTGTATAGTGTTGGTGTAATATAGTTTTGGTGTGAGTACTGTATAGTGTTGGTGTAAGTATAGTGTTGGTGTGAGTACTGTATAGTGTTGGTGTGAGTACAGTATAGTGTTGGTGTAATATAGTGTTGGTGTGAGTACTGTATAGTGTTGGTGTAAGTATAGTGTTGGTGTGAGTACTGTATAGTGTTGGTGTAATATAGTGTTGGTGTGAGTACTGTATAGTGTTGGTGTGAGTACTGTATAGTGTTGGTGTAATATAGTGTTGAGGTGAGTACTGTATAGTGTTGGTGTAAGTATATTGTTGGTGTGAGTACTGTATAGTATTGGTGTAATATAGTGTTGGTGTGAGTACTGTATAGTGTTGGTGTGAGTACTGTATAGTGTTGGTGTAATATAGTGTTGGGGTGAGTACTGTATAGTGTTGGTGTAAGTATATTGTTGGTGTGAGTACTGTATAGTGTTGGTGTAATATAGTGTTGAGGTGAGTACTGTATAGTGTTGGTGTAAGTATATTGTTGGTGTGAGTACTGTATAGTGTTGGTGTGAGTACTGTATAGTGTTGGTGTAATATAGTGTTGGTGTGAGTACTGTATAGTGTTGGTGTAATATAGTGTTGGTGTGAGTACTGTATAGTGTTGGTGTGAGTACTGTATAGTGTTGGTGTAATATAGTGTTGAGGTGAGTACTGTATAGTGTTGGTGTAAGTATATTGTTGGTGTGAGTACTGTATAGTGTTGGTGTAATATAGTGTTGGTGTGAGTACTGTATAGTGTTGGTGTAATATAGTGTTGGTGTGAGTACTGTATAGTGTTGGTGTAAGTATATTGTTGGTGTGAGTACAGTATAGTGTTGGTGTGATATAGTGTTGGTGTGAGTACTGTATAGTGTTGGTGTAATATAGTGTTGGTGTGAGTACTGTATAGTGTTGGTGTAATATAGTGTTGGTGTGAGTACTGTATAGTGTTGGTGTAATATAGTGTTGGGGTGAGTACTGTATAGTGTTGGTGTAATATAGTGTTGGTGTAATATAGTGTTGGTGTGAGTACTGTATAGTGTTGGTGTAATATAGTGTTGGGGTGAGTACTGTACAGTGTTGGTGTAAGTATATTGTTGGTGTGAGTACTGTATAGTGTTGGTGTAATATAGTGTTGGGGTGAGTACTGTATAGTGTTGGTGTAATATAGTGTTGGTGTGAGTACTGTATAGTGTTGGTGTAATATAGTGTTGGGGTGAGTACTGTATAGTGTTGGTGTAGTATAGTGTTGGTGTGAGTGAGCTCAGTGGCCCTACAGTGTCTCCGCTCCTCATTATAACACAAGCTCTAATTAACTCAAAGAGCAACACTAGCTCCTACTTAGAGGAGCTAGCACTTTAAATACAGACTTCCCCACTGAAGTGCTGCCTGTGTGTCTGATGCCAAATGTGGGTCGTGTAAATAGATGAAAGGCAGGCAGCCATAGCGTTGTCCTTTATTTAACATGGTAATTTCCATGACAAACAAGGTACAGTGGGGGAAAAAAGTATTTGATCCCCTGCTGATTTTGTACGTTTGCCCACTGACAAAGAAAGGATCAGTCTATAATTTTAATGGTAGGTTTATTTGAACAGTGAGAGACAGAATAACAACAAAAATATCCAGAAAAACGCATGTCAAAAATGTTATGAATTGATTTGCATTTTAATGAGGGAAATAAGTATTTGACCCCCTCTCAATCAGAAAGATTTCTGGCTCCCAGGTGTCTTTTATACAGGTAACGAGCTGAGATTAGGAGCACACTCTTAAAGGGAGTGCTCGTAACCGCAGCTTGTTACCTGTAAAAAAAGACACCTGTCCACAGAAGCAATCAATCAATCAGATTCCAAACTCTCCACTATGGCCAAGACCAAAGAGCTCTCCAAGGATATCAGGGACAAGATTGTCGACCTACACAAGGCTGGAATGGGCTTCAAGACCATCGCCAAGCAGCTTGGTGAGAAGGTGACAACATTTGGTGCGATTAAAAACAAATGGAAGAAACACAAAAGAACTGTCAATATCCCTCGGCCTGGGGCTCCATGCAAGATCTCACCTCGTGGAGTTGCAATGATCATGAGAACGGGGAGGAATCAGCCCAGAACTACACGGGAGGATCTTGTCAATGATCTCAAGGCAGCTGGGACCATAGTCACCAAGAAAACAATTGGTAACACACTACGCCGTGAAGGACTGAAATCCTGCAGCGCCCGCAAGGTCCCCCTGCTCAAGAATACATATACATGCCCGTCTGAAGTTTGCCACTGAACATCTGAATGACTCAGAGGACAACTGGTGAAAGTGTTGTGGTCAGATGAGACCAAAATGGAGCTATTTGACATCAACTCAACTCGCCGTGTTTGGAGGAGGAGGAATGCTGCCTATGACCCCAAGAACACCATCTCCACCGTCAAACATGGAGGTGGAAACATTATGCTTTGGGGGTGTTTTTCTGCTAAGGGGACAGGACAACTTCACTGCATCAAAGGGACGATGGACGGGGCCATGTACCGTCAAATCTTGGGTGAGAACCTCCTTCCCTCAGCCAGGGCATTGAAAATGGGTCGTGGATGGGTATTCCAGTATGACAATGACCCAAAACACACGGCCAAGGCAACAAATGAGTGGCTCAAGAAGAAGCACATTAAGGTCCTGGAGTGGCCTAGCCAGTCTCCAGACCTTAATCCCATAAAAAATCTGTGTAGGGAGCTGAAGGTTCGAGTTGCCAAACGTCAGCCTCGAAACCTTAATGACTTGGAGAAGATCTGCAAAGAGGAGTGGGACAAAATCCCTCCTGAGATGTGTGCAAACCTGGTGGCCAACTACAAGAAACGTCTGACCTCTGTGATTGCCAACAGGTGTTTTGCCACCAAGTACTAAGTCATGTTTTGCAGAGGGGTCAAATACTTATTTCCCTCATTAAAATGCAAATCATAACATTTTTGACATGCGTTTTTCTGGATTTTTTTGTTGTTATTCTGTCTCTCACTGTTCAAATGAACCTACTATTAAAATTATAGACTGATCATTTCTTTATAAGTGGGCAAACATACAAAATCAGCAGGGGATCAAATACTTTTTTCCCCCACTGTATATGAGAGTCCTGTTAATGTAAGGAGGATGTCCCCAGCTCTCCTCTGTTAAGATGGCGTTAAACCGATTCCCTTAAGGTGTTTCTCTTCGTCTAACTCCCTCTCCAAGTGAAAACGTGTAGGACCTACATTCACTCACTGCTCTTTCTCTCTCACATCCTGGTACAATGAGAACAGCCTGCAACCCTATCTGTGAGAAAGAGGAGAGAGCTAGGGTAAAGTGTTAGACCAGACTGGCCTGGAGGCTGGGGGCTGCTGATAGGCAGACAAATGGGGAACGACGATAGACTCTGACTGAGAGGGATCTCCTTCCAATCAATGCCTGCACTCATTTCCCCATGTTACTCAACATCTGACTGAACACTTTCATAAACTCACAGAATATAAACTAATCTGGTTCATAATTTTTTGTTCTCAGCAAATGCTTCTGTTTAAACTGCATCATACATTAAATCATTTGATATAGAGCTGGTTGTTTAGTTAGTTAAGCAATTACAGTTCCTGTAAGTAGCTTGCTGAAGGGCACAACAGCAGGATTGTGTGGGTCTTTTGCGATTTGACCCTACAACCATCCAGAGTCCATAATTGTACATATGGTGCCTTCAGAAAGTATTCACACGCCTTCACTATTTCCACGTTTTGTATAATACTCCATAATGTCAAAGTGGAATTATGTTTTTAGAAATGTTTAGAAATGAATTACAATTTAAACCTGACATTTCTTGAGTCAAAAAGTGTTCACATAATAAGTTGCATGGACTCGCTCTGTTTGCAATAATAATGTTTTCCAATGCCTCACAAAGAAGGGGATCTATTGGTAGATGGGTAAAAATAAATAAAAAAGCTGACATTGAATATCCCTTTGAACATGGTTAAGTTATTAATTACACTTTGTATGGTATATCAATACACCCAGTCACTAACTCAGTTGCCGAAGAGTAAGAAAACCGCTCAGGGATTTCACCATGAGGCCAATGGTGACTTTAAAACAGTTAGAGTTTAATGGCTGTGATAGAAAACTGAGGATGGATCACCAACACTGTAGTTACTCCACAATACAATGACAGAGTGAAAGAAGGAAGCCTGTACAGAATAAAAAATATTCCAAAACATGCATCCTGTTTGCAAAAAGGCACTAAAGTAAAACTGCAAAAAAGAAATGGCAAAGAAATGCCTTTTCATGTCCTGAATATGTTTGGGGCAAATCCAACACAACACAACCGCACTTCACATGTTCAAGTATGGTGGTGTCTGCATCATGTTATGGGTATGCTTGTCATTGGCAAGGACTAGGGAGTTTTTTGGGATAAAAGAAACAGAATAGTCTTAGAGGCACAGTCTTAGAGGAAAACCTAATTCAGTCTGCTTTTCAACAGACACTGAGAGACAAATTCACCTTCCAGCAGGGACATAACCTAAAACTTGAAAATCTATGGCAAGACTTCAAAATGGCTGTCCAGCTAAAAAAAAATATTTTATCAATTTTGAGTTCAGGCTGTAACACAACAACATGTGGAATTAGTCAGGGGGTATGAATACTTTCTGAAGGCATTGTAATTACCATAGTTGATTAAATGTTTGCTTATTTAGTTGTCAGTGTATTTAGATGTACTGTATATTTCTGTAAGTGCAGTCCATTATGTCTATCTCTGTCCCTGGCAGGTTGAGTACCAGTGTGACGGGTTCCTGGAGAAGAACAGAGACACTGTCTATGAGGAACAGATTAACATTCTGAAGGCCAGCAAGGTGAGAGAGAATAATATCATTAAGCCACGAGCACAATGTCACAGCCATAATAATACTCCTGCTTATTTTTCTATATCATATAGTGGATACCTCTCACACTAAACACACTGCCCACTTAACTGGAAAGAAGTCTATTTTTAAGCTTTACCTGATTTAACATCCAACCCTTTGGCCTTTACTGCATTTATGGACTTCTTTCTTGGAAAAGCAGTGCTGTAAAGCTTTTACCAAATGAGTTTACTGCTTAAAGAGGCTTCAGTTTTGGGACGGAGTGAAACTACGCAAAAAAGTTACATGATTTAGAAAGTGGCAAGTTGAAAGCGTTTCACAGGTTCCTATTCTGGGAAGTATAGCTCCTATCAGAGAGTTGTTGTTTAAAGCCAGGCTGACAACTTGTCAACACTTCACATGAATCCTACAGTTTTAAATCCTGCTTTATATTCTAATTTGAAATACATTGAATGTTAATTAAGCAGTCATATCAACATTCTACTATATTGCAGATGAACTGTCACAATCACAACACACATACACACACACTCTCTTTCTGGAGGTCCTCTGACTCCTGTCTCTCCAAGCCAAACTCAAACTGCTGGATTGGAACCTAACTTCAGCACATGTTCTCTGCATGACCTTTGCGATATAAACCAAGTGTGCATTGGCTTTCTCAGTCATTTGAGTTCAATTAATTTCAGTTAACTTTCACACCCCCACTGCCACTCACTCTCTTTGGGACAAATACCAACTTTAGTTCCCTGCATCTGGTGTTAGTATTTAGCCCTTTCACTTTCTTCCATCTTGACTCCCTCTCTCCTAATGTCCTCTCCTCAGCATTACTAATGAAACAGCCATTAAGAGCATGTAAATGAGAGGGAATATTGAGAGGCAAGGAGAGATTTCATATTTTATGTTCTGTCTAAAAGCATCTTGTCAGTGGAAACAAATCCATTTTCTATCAGAAAGACACCAAGCTCGGTTGAACAGCACGGAGGAGCATCAGAAGGACTGAACAGAACAAATACATTTCAGATGCAGTCAAGGTTTGCTAAACAAAGCAGTGATGAAGGCATAATAGGTCCACCCGTGGTGATGGCAGTCTCAATATTAGATAATATCCTGTACTGCATTTCTGTCTCTATACCTGTCATTTCGGTTCTCTTTCTTGTGTGAGTTTTGCACCATAGTTGTCTCTGAGGCCCTAGCTCATTAAACCCTCATATCTAGCTGAGGATGACAGTGACAGAGAAACCTGTCAACAGAGTGGAGCCTTAGAGGACTCGTGAAGGTCATGAAACTTCCTCCAGCTGATAATACTTTCCACAGTGGACCATTAGTGTAATATCTCACAGCCTGACAGCCCTGCTAACTCAAGCCCCAAGCCAGAGGAGAAGGATGGAGCAAGGAATCTCCATGAATCTTCATAGAAGGACCATAAATACAATCCAGCTTACAGAGAGCTTTTTTTCAAAGCTATGAAGGAAACATTTTCCTGAAGAACATTAATGTTCATGTCAGAATGAAACACTCTTGGCAAGTTTGGCAGAAAGGAGTATGAGAGAATAGTTATCAGTATATATGGTGGGAATGGATTGTATCATTAGTCTCGTCACACCAGCAGTATCTGTGACAGGAATATGAATGTGCCATTATCAGTATTCCCTCTGCATACACCTCTCTATCTGCCATGATCAGATGTGATGCTGCTGCTTGATTGGTCCCCTTCACTGCTTCTGCTGAGGAGATGTGATTACAGAATGGTCCTTATTGAACACTGAATGCTGGTTTATTGACGTTCCGTCCAGCCATGCTCTTCACTACTGTAGTCTCATCAGTGTTCTTTAACACACACTGCTATTTCACTGGATCCTGCAGTATAGCACGATATGTATCTTATGAAAAAGACGTTTGTAGAAATTTCACGCCACTTTTGGTATGGTTTGGGGATTTGATGTTGTTATCCAGCTGTAAAATGGGTTATAATATAATCTGTTTTATGATAAGTTGTTTGGATGAAACCCTCTGCTAAACATATGAATGATTAATGTGATTAACTTGTCCCCCATCTCCCAGTTCCAGCTCGTGGCAGATCTGTTCCAGGACACTAATAAAGACAGCAGCATTTCCACATCTTCCTCCAGCAAATCCTCCAGGGTCAACGTGCGGGCGTCCAAACCAACACCCAAAGTCCCCAACAAGGAGCACAGGAAAACCGTGGGCCACCAGGTTAGCATCCCCTCTGACACTGAGGCCTGAGTTCAATCAACGTGCCTTTGGGCAGGAGTCTGTCTGTGCCGTTGTCATAGTGCATTTCTAGAGTGTATTGAACCTTTCAATAGAAAGCAATGACATAACAAGTCTGTATTTTGAAAATGTTTTGGGGGAGCAAGAACTTTCTCCATCGTAGATGTTTAACTCTGCGTTTGCGGCAATTCTCATCCCCTTCTGTGTTTGTTTACTGTAGTTCCGTAGCTCCCTTCAGCTTCTCATGGAGACCCTGAATGCCACCACCCCCCACTATGTGCGTTGCATCAAGCCTAATGATGAGAAGGAGGCATTCTCGTGAGTAAATATTCATACCTTGACTCCCTTCCCTAATTAGATCTATAAGCCTGTGGTCTCCCACAGCTTAAGAAACATGTGGTACGGTCATGGTGAGGTAGTATTTGCATATGTAATAGAACTCTAAAGAACATGCATGTAGTCAGGTGGAAAGACAGTCAGGAGAGAGTATTGTGTGGGAGAGACAGAGCGACATCACCTGGGTGTGCATGCTGTGTTTATTCTTTGGATGCCTTCGCCCTTGTGTAGCCTGAGGTACTGATTCTCTCTCTTGTTGAGTAACTATCAAGTCCCCTTCAGCACTGTGCAAACTCTGGGGTGGCAGGTAGCCTAGCAGTTAAAGGGGTGAGCAAGTAAACGGAGGGTTGCCAGATCGAATCCCGGGTCCGACGGGGAAAATCTGTTGAAGTGAGCTAGCAACCAGAGGGCAGCTGATATCAAATCCTAGATACCATTGCCTGTCGTTGTGCCCTGAACAAGGCAATTAACCCCCCACAACAACTGCTCCATGGGCACCCAGTGCAACAAGAAAGAAGCAGAGGTCAGGTTATGTTGGCATCTTCTTGACGCATTCTTCAGCACAAGGGCCTATTCAAGGTCTCTAAATCGAATGGTGTGCCTGCGTGAGTCACATGCTGTGGCTGGACTGTAGCAAACATACTGAAGGCTGTATGTAAGGACACACAGTCAGTCTGCCAAGGCAGCACCTAGCCGACTAACATTCACATCCTGTCAATGCCTCTGTCTTCTACCTAATGGAGATGTGCACAATGCTGAAAGAGAAGTTTAAGCTCAGGTAGGAAGAGAGGAACAGCTTTTACTTGTCTGTGTATTGTAACTCACCCTCTTCCCAGAATGCAAGTGGGTTTTCATTGTGATGGTGGAACAATCTAGAAACTTTGTGTTAGTGTTCTTTGTGTTAGTGTTCGCTGCATACAGTGTAAAACCGTTTTGCTGATCTTGCCGAGCCATCTTGTCAGAAGAGGATCACAATGGAAATAAGTCCGACTTTATTGTGTTATCCTTTATGGTTTTACTCATTTACATGTATGAATTTTTTTATTTTGTTTTAAATGTATGTGCTTGTTTTTAAAATGGTTCAATTAATAAACCTAAACTAAAAACAAAACTTATTTTGTCCCTGTCTTTGTTGCAGGTTTGAGTCTAGGAGAGCTGTGCAGCAACTGAGAGCATGTGGAGTCCTGGAGACCATCCGCATCAGTGCTGCTGGGTACCCATCAAGGTAAGACGCTTCTCATACACAGAGCACTACTGTTACGCTCTCTGCTGTGGGCGATAGTCGAAGCACAGAAATGAGTTGTAGTGCTGTGTGGCTCAGTTGGTAGAGCATGGCGCTTGCAATGCCAAGGGGCGTGGGTTTGATTCCCGCTGGGGCCACCCCCCAAAAATGATGCACGCAAGTCTGTAAGTCGCTTTGGATAAAAGTGTTTGCTAAATGGCATATATTATTATTGTACTATATATTACAATAGAATAGAATGAGAATGTTAAGGTACTCCTCTGTGATGTAATGGGCTTTCTCGATCTCCTAAGCAGGGGTGAAATTGAATTCCGTCTCTCCTGAGATGCGGGCTTCCCTGAGGGAGAACAGGAGGAGAGCAATGCACCACTGGGTTTTACTAAGCTAGCATATATCATTTTTTAAGATGGTCATACCATGGATCAGTTAGATATTTTATTTTGAATTTTAGGACACCTACTGTATAGGTATCAAAAATATATATTGAAAAATGATTTGATAAAATATTGAATTTGGCCTGTACTACTATAGCCTATAGAAACGCATTGACAAAGATGTTCATAAATGGCAAAACAGACAGTGAAAAATGTATCGTAAGGAATAAGGTTTTGAAGTATCTGTCCTATTCTTAGGAGTTATAAGAAAGCTGATGAAACATATACTTTTTTTGGACACACATTTAACCCCTTTTTTTGTTGGTACAAAACTACTTTCATAAATTTTTTGAACCGGTACCGGGTTACCTTCAGATGAGGTCCGTGACACTTGTGGGGTGTCGTAGAGCAAAACGGAAATCACCCTCGTGTTAGTGAGAGACTGATTTTGATGGAGATGTTTTATTATGTTAATTAGATTGTCAATTGACTCCTAAGGATTTTAAAACAGATATTTTTCTGATTATATTTGATTCTCAGCCAGTCCTATGTGATTCCAGGTGGACGTACCCAGACTTCTTCAACAGATACAGAGTCCTCATGAAGAAGTCAGATATGACCGTTGGAGACAAGAAGCTGGTGTGCAGGAACCTGCTGGAGACCCTGGTCAAGGTAAGAAAGAGTTGTTTCAGCCCAGAAGCCCCAATCAAGTTGGGAGAGGAAATGTACGAATGTCTGAAGAAATCTCTCTTGGATTACTTTTGTTTCTCCCCTGGTTGAAGGATGTTGTTCTTTTCAACAGAGCTCCCTAACTCCTTCAGTAGCCGTCCATCGTTACATTATAGAACCTACTGCATGTCTGTTCTGATACAGTATATGTTAACTTTTCCAGTGTTGGAAGGAAACAGCTTTGAATGTATAACCTGGAGAATGGGGATGTAAAAAGGCAGATCATGAGTTTCATTCCTGATGGAGGAACAGAACTGTGCTCTTTAGGAATGATGGAGAATTAAGTATGTGCAGCCTGGGAGGTATTCTCTTGGATTCTTGCTTCTCTCCATCTCTGTACATGAGCAAGAGAATATGGAGTTTATTCAGGTTAATAAATGTGTTGAATCTTTGGACAGTATGTAATGGATTTCTTAGCTGGGTGGAAACTAATTAACCTTGTGTTTGGTCATGCCCACTGATGTAACTACCTTGATGCTCAGTTGATCGAACTGAAGTTAATGAATTCATGGAAACAAAATGGAGCTGTCTCTCTCACCAGGACCCAGACAAGTTCCAGTTTGGTAAGACCAAGATCTTCTTCAGAGCAGGCCAAGTGGCCTACCTGGAGAAGCTGAGGGCAGACAAGTTCCGCTCCGCCTGCATCAAGATCCAGAAGACGGTGCGAGGCTGGCTGCAGAGGGTCCGCTACCAAAAGATCCGGAAGTCTGCCATCAACCTGCAGAGATATGGCCGTGGATACATGGCCCGCAGGTGAGAGGAGAAACACTACTTTCTGTTACACTAACAAAGCAGCAGGTCAATTCAATACAAATAATTGTATTTTTCTTGATAAATCGCCCAAAAAGCATCATGAATCAGTTATCCCAAATGTTTTTGGCAATATCGGTGCCAGTAACTTATTTCCTCCTCTTTTTGCCGACTTTCTTTCCCGTCTGTCTCAGGTATGCGGAGCAGCTGCGTCTGACCCGCGCTGCTCTGATCTGCCAAAAGCAGTATCGTATGGTCAGAGAGCGGAGGGGTTATCTAAGAGTGAGACAGAATGTTGTCACCATCCAGGCCTTTACCAGGGGCATGTTAACCCGCAGGATCTTCCAGGAGGTACTACAACCACAACACTACCTGTCATGTCACTGACTCACCTTTTCACTTTCTCTTCCCTTATACAGGCAATTCCACCGTAAAAGAATGATGCTGATACAATTTTTCACTTTTAAAATGTACAGTTGAAGTCGGAAGTTTACATAAACTTAGGTTGGAGTCATTAAAACTCGTTTTTCAACCACTCCACAAATTCCTTGTTAACAAACTATAGTTTTGGCAAGTTGGTTTAGGACATCTACTTTCTACATGACACAAGTAATTTTTCCAATAATTGCTTACAGACAGATTATTTCACTTCTAATTCATTGTATCATAATTCCAGTGGGTCAGAAGTTTACATACACTAAGTTGACTGTTCCAGAAAATGATGTCATGGCTTTAGAAGCTTCTGATAGGCTAATTGACATCATTTGAGTCAATTGGAGGTGTACCTGTGGATGTATTTCAAGGCCTACCTTCAAACTCAGTGCCTCTTTGCTTGACATCATGGGAAATCAAAAGAAATCTGAAAATTGTAGACCTCTACAAGTCTGGTTCATCCTTGGGAGCAATTTCCAAATGCCTGAAAGTACCACGTTCATCTGTACAAACAATCGTACACAAGTATAAACACCATGGGACTACACAGCCGTCATACCACTCCTGAAGGAGACGTGTTCTGTCTCCTAGAGATTAACGTACTTTGGTGCGAAAAGTGCAAATCAATCCCAGAACAACAGCAAAGAACCTTGTGAAGATGCTGGAGGAAACAGCTACAAAAGTATCTATATCCACAATAAAACGAGTCCTATATCGGCATAACTTGGAAAGGCCGCTCAGCAAGGAAGAAGCCACTGCTCCAAAAACCGCCATAAAAAAGCCAGACTACGGTTTGCAACCGCACATGGGGACAAAGATCATACTTTTTGGAGAAATGTCCTCTGGTCTGATGAAACAAAAATAGAACTGTTTGGCCATAATGACCATTGTTATGTTTGAAGGAAAAAGGGGGAGGCTTGCAAGCCGAAGATCACCATCCCAACCGTGAAACACGGGGGTGGCAGCATCATGTTGTGGGGGTGCTTTGCTCCAGGAGGGACTGGTGCACTTCCCAAAATAGACGGAATCATGAGGTAGGAAAATTATGTGCATATATTGAAGCAACATCTCAAGACATCAGCCAGGAAGTTAAAGCTTGGTTGCAAATGGGTCTTCCAAATGGACAATGACCCCAAGCATACTTCCAAAGTCATGGCAAAATGGCTTAAGGACAACAAAGTCAAGGTATTGGAGTGGCCATCACAAAGCCCTGACCTCAATCCCATTGAAAATTTGGGGGCAGAACTGAAAAAGCGTGTGCGAGCAAGGAGGCCTACAAACCTGACTCAGTTACACCAGCTCTGTCAGGAGGAATGGGCCAACATTCACCCAACTTATTGTGTGAAGCTTGTGGAAGGCTACCTGAAACGGTTGACCCAAGTTAAACAATTTAAAGGCAATGCTACCAAGTACTGATTGAGTGTATGTAAACTTCTGACCCACTGAGAATGTGATGAAAGAAATAAAAGCTGAAATAAATCATTCTCTCTACTATTATTCTGACCTTTCACATTCTTAAAATGAAGTGGTGATCCTAATTGACGTAAGACAGGGAATGTTTACTAGGATTAAATTTCAGGAATTGTGAAAAACTGAGTTTAAATGTATTTGGCTAAGGTGTATGTAAACTTCCGACTTCAACTGTATACCAAACAAAAACCAATGATTGCAAAGTTAAGCAAATCATACAACTCTTTGCACAAGGACTACTTTTAAAAAATTCACTGAAAATTTGACAAAAACACTTTAAGAACAGTGCAGATGCAAAGTTTGGTAACAGAATGACGGTTTGTTGAAACGTGTTAGCGGTCTATCAGGAGTAAAGTGTTTAACTGAGAAGATGACTCAGTGTTGGACTTGTTGTCCAGTTTGTGACTGGAAAATTGGAGACGAAGTGCCTACAATTTGAAATGGAATGTGATCAGGCGGACCTTGCAGAAATGCTGCCTTCTATGGTGCCTTCTCAGATACACTAGATTCCCTTTGGATTGAGATCTCTAGAATTTCCCTGACTGGGAATTCTGAAGTTACCTACATATTTCCCATCACATTGATTGTACAGTATAATAAATGGTTCCTTGTCTCTGCTATCTACCTCCCTTCTCCACCGCCCCAGTTCCTTCTGCACCACAAAGCCATGATCATCCAGAAGCATGTCCGAGGCTGGCTCACCAGGAGGAAGTTCAGGCGGGCACGGAACGCCGCCATCACCATCCAGTGTGCCTACCGCCGCATGCGAGCCAAGCGGGAGCTGAAACAGCTGAAGATTGAAGCGAGGTCCGCTCAACATCTGAAGAAGCTCAACTCGGGCATGGAGAACAAGATCGTCCAGCTGCAGAGGAAGATGGATGACCAGGTACAGTCAAAGAACCATGGTTCGAACCACTTTATAGGAGTACACTGTTCTATAAGGCTAGTAGCCTACACAATGAGTGCCATAATGCAAAGACGGCTCAATGAAAGGACAATATTTTGGCACAATATTCATTTCCATTTGCAGCCATATTTTGGCAAAGCTAAAACCGTTTAGCTAGACTAAACTGTCTGTAAATTATGTTAAAAAGTGATTGATTTGAAATTGATGTCCCATATTAGTAACCAGTGCTCTCTCTCCTGTCTCACTGTGTAGACCAACGATCTGAAGACTCAGAATGAGCAGCTGGTGGTGGCCAAAGCCTCCCTGGGCTCAGAGGTGAACAAGCTGCAGAAGGAGCTGGAGATGATGCGCAGTCGCCAGGGAGACGGCAGTCAGCTGACCTCTCTTCAGGAGGAGCTGGAGAAGCTCAGGGCGGAGCTCCAGGAAGCACACACCCACAGGAAGAAGCTGGAGGAGAAGCACAGCAATGAGAAGATGGGACTGGAACAGGTGAGCTATCAATCACTAAAGGGGTGAAAGTACATTTTCTTTTTACAAGGCTGTCACTGTTTTATCTTTAGTTTTATATGTAATGAAAGTGCTTTAATATGTTTGGACCCCAGGAAGAGTAGATGTTGCCTTGGCAGCAGCTAATGGGGATCCCTAATAAATACAAATAGTTGGGATTTTGTATGCTGTTAACAAAGTGGTGAAGAGAGCAATCCTCTGCATCCACATGAACTAGGATGAATAGCGGTTGAGCAGTACCTCAAGCTAGGACAGACTTTTTTCTAATTAGCAGACAGGTTGCCATCTTTCTCTGTCCATTTACATCATTTAGAGTTACTGGACTACTGAACCTTCTGTTGAATGAATAAAACCTTCCTGTCTGAAACGCGTTGGTGAAAACAGCTGTTAAGTGCCTGAGTAGCTACAGAAAATGCTTGTAGCAGCGTTTTTACTGAATGTAAAACACCTGATTCTCAAGGGATTTCCTCTAACAATCTCACAATGGATTTAATTGGACTGTATCAGGGTTCTCCTACTGACCTGAAAGTGATACAATGCATATACTTTTGTATTGTTTTGGCCTCCTGACAGGAATTGGGAAAGACATTGTTATGTACATTGGGTGTGGGCTTTTGCAGTGCCCCAGTAGTAATGGACGCCCCTCTTTGGCCCTTTGATTCTCTCCGAGTCGAGTCGGCCATTTTGTCACAATGCAGGGGCTGTCCCTGGCTCTCTAGCTCTGTCTGACACCACTATGAGAGCCTCACACACAGGAACTACAGATTCAAGTCACTTAAAGAGAAACAAATGAAAGACCTTTTGCTCACTTGTAGAGGACCTGTAAAGTATGTAGCATCTATTGTGTTTCAAGGTTCCCCACAGATTGAAGTAGAAAATGAAAATAGATCAAACAAAATCAATTGCTCTTGAACTTGTGCTCACAGCCAACCAGCTCCTTCTAATGTCTCTATTTCTTTATTTTATTCAAGCTCTTGTTCTTTTTCTTAGAGAGTGGAGGAACTGGACAGGGAGAATTCTATGCTGAAGAGTGAAAAGGAGGAGATGAACCGAAGGATTCTGCACCACTCCAAGAGCACGGAAGGTGAGTGCTTTTTAGTTGTCCTACACTCTTCAAACCCCTAAAAGGAAAACGATAGCGCTACAGTGATTAGCTGATGTACAGGAGTGGTTGAAGGTAAAAAGGTAGACTCACAGTCAGCCCTGCAGACTGCTAACCCTGCCCTGAAGGGAGGGATGGCTTGTTTCCCCACACAAGAGGGGTTTCTGTTTGGAAGTAGGACGAGAGAAGCAGAAACTGCATCAAGTTACGCAGCAGCAATGTGAGACTTAAAAAAGAAAATGTTTAACCTGAGACTGAAGTCAGCCATTGTTTATCACTGGGTGCACGTGGGGAAGTGTCACCTATTAGCTTTGAAATATCTATCTGTATATGTGCTAAATCTAAAGTCAGGTTGAATAGGTAGAGTATTGATAGTTCATTTGAAATCTTTTTGTCAATAAGAAGTTACTTCTGGTTTACAGCATCATCATCTCTGAACATTACCACTGCCCTCTCTTATCTGAAGGCCATGTGCAATACTTCAACCAGGAGATTTCATCACAGAGCAGTTAATGAAAGGAGATCATTTTTCGTAATAATGTCACCAGCGTCCGGACAGTCTTCTCTGGTGGAAATTGAAATAGCTAGCCAGAGGCAGAGTAGAGTTATTGACCTAATCTGCTCTCTTTATCTGCAGCGTTACTAATAGGTTCTCTGGGGTCCCCTTGTGTTGAGCGCTAGCACTGTGTACTTTAACATTATTGTGCTTTTTCTTTTCTACTGGCAGTTAGAGCATCATGTTGTCCAGGCTGGTGTAATAATATTGAGCTAGGGATGTTACATACCAGAGAACCCCTGTTATTAATGTCTTACATTATCAGTACAGTAGCAACATACTATGATCCCAGTCATTTTGCCTTTTTATTCAATCCCTCATAGTGTGATATGGGCCTCTTAGGAACCATGGGGATGAAAAGAGTCATCAGACCGCCCACCAGAGCATATAAAGATGATATATACATTCAAATAACGCATGCAAGGGTAGGTTTCAGATCATGAAACTAATAGAGCCTCTTCAATCTGTGTTTAATTCCCCTGTCATATTTTATTACGGCCATATCTTCAGAGAGAGAGAGATGCTGTGTGATATGGAGCTGAGCTGTGGGGGGGGGGGGGGGGGGGGCAGATAGAAAAGACTGCATCAGAAGTTATCTGGAATCATGGCAATACAATCATCTATCCCTCAAATGAACACATGAAATGGTGGTGAGTTGATATTCATTACCTGTAATGGAGTGTATTGTAACTTAGCAATGGCTTGTTTTCTGGTCACTGCCTTAACTGGATTGGACAGCAATTGTCTACAGGACAGCAATTGAGCAATAGTACACTGCAAAAAATATAAATGCAACATGTAAAGTGTTGGTCCCATGTTTCATAAACTGAAATAAAATATCCCAAAAATGTCCCTATGCCCAAAAAGCACAAATTTGTTTACATCCCTGTTCGTGAACATTCCTCCTTTGCCAAGATAATCCATCCACCTGACAAATCAAATTTGTCACATGCGCCGAATACAACAGATGTAGACTGTACTGTGAAATGCTTACTTACAAGCCCTTAATGCAGTTCAAGAAATAGTTAAGAAAATATTTACAAAATAAACTAAAGTTAAAAAAAAATGTAATAAGTAACACAATAAATGACAATAATGAGGCTATATACAGGGGGTACCAGTACTGAGTCAATGTGCGGGGATACAGGTTAGTCGAGGTAATTTGTACATGTAGGTAGGGGTGAAGTGACCATGCATAGATAATAAACAACGAGTAGCAGCATTGTTAAAACAAAGGGGGGGTCAATGTAAATAGTCCGGGTGGCCATTTGATTAATTGTTCAGCAGTTTTATGGCTTGGTGGTAGAAGCTGTTAAGGATCCTTTTGGACCTCGACTTGGCATCCCGGGAACCGCTTGCCGTGCAGTAGCCGAGAGAACAGTCTATGACTTGGGTGACTGGAGTCTTGGACAATTTTTTGGGGCCTTCCTCTGGTGTGGCATATCAAGAAGCTTATTAAACAGCATGATCATTATACAGGTGCACCCTGTGCTGAGGTCAATAAAAGGCCATTCCAAATTGTGCAGTTTTGTCACAAAGCACAATGCCACAGTTGTTTTGAGGTAGTGTGCAATTGACATGCTGACTGCAGGAATGTCCACCAGAGCTGTTACCAGAGAATATAATGTTAATTTCTCTACCATAAGCTGCCTCCAGCGTACAACCGGCCTCACAACCCCAGACTACACTAACCACGCCAGCCCAGGAGCTCCACAACCAAAGAATTTCTGGTAGAAAATGTCAGAAACCGTCTCAGGGAAGTTCATCTGTGTGTTCGTCGT
Source organism: Salmo salar (assembly GCF_965601325.2). NCBI lineage: Eukaryota > Metazoa > Chordata > Actinopteri > Salmoniformes > Salmonidae > Salmo > Salmo salar. The sequence continues at coordinate 95,703,688 of NC_138303.1, forward strand.
CCTCACCAGGGTCTTGACCTGACTGCAGTTCGGCGTCGTAACTGACTTAAGTGGGCAAATGTCACCTTCGATGGCCACTGGCACGCTGGAGAAGTGTGTTCTTCACGGATGAATGCCGGTTTCAACTGTACTGGGCAGATGGCAGACCGGGTGTATTGCGTCGTGTGGGCGAGCAGTTTGCTGATGTCAACAAACAGAGTGCCCCATGGTGGCGGTGGGGTTATGGTATGGGCAGGCATAAGCTGCAGACAACGAACACAATTGCATTTTATTGAATGCACAGAGACACCGTGACGAGATCCTGAGGCCCATTGTCGTGCCATTCATCCGCCGCCATCACCTCATGTTTCAGCATGATAATGCACAGCCCCATGTCACTAGGATCTGTACACAATTCCTGGAAGCTGAAAATGTCCCAGTTCTTCCATAGCCTGCATATTCACCAGACATGTCACCCATTGACCATGTTCGGGATGCTCTGGATTGATGTGTATGACGGCGTGTTCCAGTTCCTGCCAATATCCAGAAACTTCACACAGTCATTGAAGAGGAGTGGGACAACATTCCACAGGCCACAATCAACAACCTGATCAACTCTATGTGGAGGAGATGTGTCGTGCTACATGAGGGAAATGGTGGTCACACCAGATACTGACTGGTTCTCTGATCCACACCCCTACCTTTTTTAAAAGATACACTATATATACAAAAGTATGTGGACACCGCTTAAAATTTGTGGATCCGGCTATTTCAGCCAGACCTGTTACTCACAGGAAAAAAATGTATGAAATGTATGCATTCACTACTGTAAGTCGCTCTGGATAAGAGCTTCTGCTAAATGACTAAAATGTAAAATGTATAAAATCGAGCACACAGCCATGCAATCTCCATAGACACATGTGCAGTAGAATGGGCTTACTGAAGAGCTCAGTGACTTTCAGTGTGGCACCGTCATAGGATGCCACCTTTCCAACAAGTCAGTTCATCAAATTCCTGCCCTGCTAGAGCTGCCCCGGTCAACTGTAAGTGCTGTTATTGTGAAGTGGAAACGTCTAGGAGCAACAACAGCTCAGCAACGAAGTGGTAGGCCGCACAAGCTCACAGAACGGGACCACCGAGTTCCGAAGTGCATAGCGTGTAAAAATCGTCTGTCCTTGGCAGCAACACTCAATACCAAGTTCCAAACTTCCTCCGGAAGCAACGTCGGCACAAGAACTGTTCGTCGGGAGCTTCATGAAATGTGTTTCCTTGGCTGAGCAGCCACACACAAGCCTAAGATCACCATGCGCAATGCCAAGCATCGGCTGGTGTAATGCTCGCCACCATTGGAGTGATGATCTGACAGTCAGACGGATGAATCTGGATTTGGCAGATGCCAGGAGAATGCTACCTTCACCGATGCACAGTGCCAACTGTAAAGTTTGGTGGAGGAGGAATAATGGTCTGGGGCTGTTTTTCATGGTTCGGGCTAGGCCCCTTAGTTCCAGTGAAGGGAAATCTTAACGCTACTGCATACAATGACATTCTAGGTGATTCTGTGCTACTAACTTTGTGGCAACAGTTTGGGGAAGGCCCTTTCCTGTTTCAACACAACAATGCCCCTGTGCACAAAGCGAGGTCCATACAGAAATGGTTTGTCGAGATCAGTGTGGAAGAACTTGACTGGCCTGCACAGCGCCCTGACCTCAACCCCATCAAACACCTTTGGTATGAATTGGAACTCCAACTGCGAGCCAGGCCTAATTGCCCAACATCATTGCCCGACCTCACTAATGCTCTTGTGGTTGAATGGAAGCAAGTCCCCGCAGCAATGTTCCAACATCTAATGGAAAGCCTTCACAGACAAGTGGAGGCTATTATAGCAGCAAAGGGGGGACCAACTCCATATTACTTCCCATGATTTTGGAATGAGATGTTCGGTGAGCAGGTGTCCACATACTTTTGGTCATGTAGTGTCTCTGTGACCAACAGATGCATGTCTGTATTCCCAGTCATGTGAAATCCATAGATTAGGGCCTAATTCATTTATTTAAATTGACTGATTTCCTTATATGAACTGTAACTCAGTAAAATTGTTGAAATTGTTGTGTGTTGCATTTATATTTTTGTTCAGTGTAAAATAAGAGACTCAGTTGGAAGTGAATGAAAATGATTGATGTGGACTGGTCCTGTGTGTCTGTGTTTCAGACCAGGAGAGCAGTGCATCCCAGAGTGTGGGTCGGGTCCAGGCAGAGCTGGATGAGGAGAGGCAGCGCTACCAGAACCTACTCAGGGAGTTCTCCAAACTGGAGCAGAGATATGACAACCTACAGGAGGCCAAGGTAACTGTATGTGTGTGCCTGTGTGTGCATGTAAGTGTCTTATGCTAAGATAGATGTCCAATGGTTCCCTGTCTCCTCCTACCCTTCAGTTCCAACCTGGCCACAAGAGAAACAATTCCACTCAGAGCAGCCTGGAGTCTGACTCCAACTATCCTTCCATTTCTACCTCGGAGTTGGGAGACACTGACGATGCCATCCAGCTCGTAGAGGTAAGACCCTCTTAACCAGTATGAACCAGTCTTATACAGCCTTATACCGTCTGTACATAGTTAATTGTGCTAGTTTTTTGTTGTGACCTGACATTGTCACCCTGCAGGAGATGGGAGTGGAGAAGGCAGCAATGGACATTGGTGTGTTCATGAAGCTGCAGAAGCGTGTTAGAGAGCTGGAACAGGAGAGGAAGAGACTGCAAGTCAACCTGGAAAAGATGGAGGACCAGGTTAACTGCAAGGTGGGCCCATGTCTCAGTGTAGTTCTTTTCTTGCTTAATTTTGTATACTTCTAAAATACCTACACAGAAGTTTCTCCTTTTACTGCAGGTTGAACTTTTGACCTTAAAAATATTCTATCTTGAATACCTTTAAGTTTAAGATCAGGATTGTGATCCTCAAGCTTGGTGCTTGGGTAATAACATTGCACAATAGCGGCCTGCCTCCGCCTTATCAACCTGAAGTGGAATGATTACGATTTACAATCTCTCTTAGGGAATTGAGCCAAAGACTATGTCAGAGGAAGAGAGTGAGGACCTGGCCTACAACAGTCTCAAGGTACAGATCCATCCACCACCACACAGATACACACACACTAACATACATACACGGACAGTGTGCAGTACTGGTCTGCAGTGGGATGTCTCTATTTGTGGTGTTCGATTTCTTCTTCACTCTGGCTGTTCTGCTGTCTTTGGCCGTCCTGCCTCTGAAACTGTGGGTGAGTGGAACTTCCAGAGGATAGAGAGAGATACTGGCAGGCAGGGCATGGGTACATGGTAGGATAAAGTGAGATACTGGCAGGCAGGCACGGCATGGGTACATGGTAAGATAGAGAGAGATACTGGCAGGCAGGCACGGCATGGGTACATGGTAAGATAGAGAGAGATACTGGCAGGCAGGCACGGCATGGGTACATGGTAGAATTTAGACAAAATAGAGCGGTTTGTGGAGAGAGTTGGGTAGAGATGCCGGTGGGACAGGCAGGATTTGGGTGAGAGCGAGAGAGGGGTAAGTGGGAATAGAGTGACAGGGTTGCAGCAGGGATGCTCTGATGGGATGGTGCCATGTAGAGAGAGAGGGCACCCCAGGGGCAGAATTTGATGTTCAGGTAATGTGTAAAGGGAAAGAACACACAAACACAGAGACATTTATTTTATTTAATAACTCATGTTCACCATATGTGCCTTGGTGAGAGAGAACCACGCTTGCTTTTGGCATGGATAAATCATTAACTTCTATGGCACAGTTGAGATCAACAGTGTGATTAAGACGGATGCATTACAAGATTATCAGAAGAGTCCATCTCAAGGTGCTTTTGAATTGAATCAAAAGTACAAGAGTTCAAAGTACAAGAGAATCAAATATTAACATTTTTGAATATTTTTTTAATGTCATTTCTTTTGTGGCAGCCCACAGGTACAACATAGATAGATATATGGAAAATAATAAATGAAAATGTGATATGAACTGAATATATGAAATTATTTTCATTTGAAGATTGTACCTTTAACCCCCCAAATGGAAAAATGACAAAATAAGTACAAATTTGGTCACCCACAAAATGGCACATCTATACAGGGGGCTTGCTTTTTGCATCTCAGTCAATAGCACCATAATACCACACGACACAGGGTTTAGATTTGATTGGCAGTAAAAATGTGTGTGTCATGGTTTGAGCCATGGGTCCTATTGTAGCTGAGCAAAATGTTGCCCATTGGAACTTGAAGTCTGCAGAAGTGAACCTTATAACTACTATTGGTGCCTTTATTTATGCTAAGGGACTCACTGCAGAGACAGAGATGAGCACAATTATTCACTGGTACGGTATCTTAGAATATTAATAATCTTGTCTGTCTATCCATTTATCAACTGCAGTAGTCTGAAAGCCATGGCTGGCTTTTACCTACATTCCTTAGCTCAGAGTTTGGTAACAGGATGCTTCAGGCCAAAACCGGCCTGCAAGTTAAAAAGAATTGGTCCCCCAAACGTTTTTTGGGGCCCTACAGCATTTGCAGGAATCACTAGGAATTTTGCTAAAAATGTGTTTAATTTATACTCGGCCTACTGCCATAATCAGTTTAATATCAAATGATTAGCGTGCATGTAAACATACTCAATGTGGCAGCAATCACATATTATTCTGCTCTACACTGAGTGTACAAAACATTAAGAAAACCTTCCTAATATTGAGTTGTACCCCTCCCCCTTTGCCCTCAGAACAGCCTCCATTTGTCAGGGTGTGGACTCTACAAAGTGTCAAAAGCATTCCACACGGATGCTGGCCCATGTTAACTCCAATGCTTCCCACAGTGGTCAAGGTGGCTGGATGTCCATTGGGTGGTGGACTATTCTTGATACACATGGGGAAACTGTTGAGCATGAAACCCAGCAGCGTTGCAGTTTTTGACACAAACCGATGTGCCTGGCACCTACTACCATACCCCGTTCAAAGGGACTTAAATCTTTTGTCTTGCCCGGTCACCCTCTGAATGGCACACATACACAAGCCATGGCTCAGTTGTCTCGAGGCTTAAAAATCCTTCATCTAGACTGATAGAAGTGGATTTAACAAGTGACATCAATAAGGGATCATAGCTTTCACCTGGATTCACCTTGTCAGTCTATGTCATGGAAAGAGCAGGTGTTCTTAATGTTTTGTACACTCAGTGTATATTACTTTTATTGTCATTCTTTCCAACATTGAGCCTTGGTATTTAATCACTTTGATAACCAATGATTACATAAACTCAATTTTAGATTGCCAATAAATCTCTTTGTACTTTGGCCGTGTGTTTCCACAGAGGCAAGAGCTGGAGTCTGAGAACAAAAAGCTGAAGAACGACCTGAACGAACTGAGGAAGGCCATTGCTGACCGCGCCTCCCAGAACAGCTCCTCCAATGAGCTGCAGGACGGCTACAAACTGCTGCTTTGCCAGCTCAAAACAGCCAATGAGGAACTGGAAGTGCGCAAGGAGGAGGTCCTCATCCTCAGGACTCAGATTGTCAGTGCAGCCCATCAGAAAGAGGAGACAACCAATCACATCGTAAGTTGACAAAGTGGGAGTTAAATTGACATGGCTTTGGTTGCCTGTACTTGGAAAATGCAGCATTGATTGTCTACTTTATATGTCCCTGTTTGCTTATCAAAAGGTTATCTACAGGCACATTAATATACTTTAATATACACATTAATATACACAGATGATATACTTTTCTTGTTTGTGACTCTGGGTTGATGGGCAACATGACTATAATGTGCTGAAACTTTATTGGTTCAAATCAGCCATATGATGAAAAGCACATGATAGACAGTCTTCAGCTTCTTACACAAAACAAAATAAACATTTGATCAAATGTTACATTCTAGTTGGGTTCAGACAAAGGTACAGCCACACTACATTTAAAAATGTATATATTTTGGTCATATAGCAGACACTCTTATACAGAGCTGCTTACTGTAGGGAGTGCCTTCATTCCTTTTCTTTACTGCTCCCCCGTGGGAATGGAACCCACAACCCTGGTGTTACAAGCGCCGTGCTCTACCAACTGAGCCCCACAGATCATTAGTATGCATAGACTAGTATACAACTAGAGTCATTATGAGACTTATGACAGAGACTGGCCTCCAACAGAGATGGGACTAGGAGTGTAAAAGACTGAGAGTCGATGGCAGATCAGTTCTAACATGGTAATGTTCCTGCAGTGTATTAACCTGAACTTATGTCCTGATGAAGAGCATTGTTAATGCGATCTCCCCATGCTGTTAAGCACCGTGGGCAGCCAGACATTTGGGAGGGAGTGCCTCAGCGCCGACTGAAGGACAGGAGACCAGAAAGGATGATGGTGTGGAAGGCAGCAGAACAAACAGTCTTTAATCACAGAGGCGTATCTCTTCAATGCTCATTCCTCCTCACGCCTCACAAAGACATTTCCCTAACAGAGGGAGAGGTGTGGCAGAAAGAGGAGGAGATCACTGTCAGTATCATGACTGTCTTTATGTGGCTGTCTAGTTAATATATCAGACTACTGAGCGGCTTTCTCCCAGTCCCACCTTCTAGGTTAGTCGAGGATATGTTTGGCGTGTCATACTCCTTTTTTTATTTTTTATTTTTTATTTCACCTTTATTTAACCAGGTAGGCTAGTTGAGAAAAAGTTCTCATTTACGACTGCGACCTGGCCAAGATAAAGCAAAGCAGTGCGACACAAACAACAACACAGTTACACATGGAATAAACAAACACAGTCAATACCACAATAGGAAAAAAAAGACTATACAGTGTGTGCAAATGGTGTGAGGAGGTAAGGCAATAAATAGGCCATGGTGGCAAAGTAATTACAATATAGCAATTAAACACTGGAGTGATAGATGTGCAGATGATGATGTGCAAGTAGAAATACTGGTGTGCAAAAGAGCAAAAAAGTAAATAAAAACAATATGGGGATGAGGTAGGTAGATTGGATGGGCTATTTACAGATGGGCTGTGTACAGCTGCAGCGATCGGTTAGCTGCTCAGATAGCTGATGTTTAAAGTTAGTGAGGGAGATATGTCTCCAACTTCAGTGATTTTTGCAATTCGTTCCAGTCATTGGCAGCAGAGAACTGGAAGGAAAGGCGGCCAAATGAGGTGTTGGCTTTGGGGATGACCAGTGAGATAGATATACCTGCTGGAGTACGTGCTATGGGTGGGTGTTGTTATCATGACCAGTGAGCTGAGATAAGGCGGAGCTTTACCTAGCACAGACTTATAGATGACCTGGAGCCAGTGGGTCTGGCGACGAATATGTAGCGGCGGGCCAGCCGACGAGAGCATACAGGTCGCAGTGGTGGGTGGTATATGGGGCTTTGGTGACAAAACTGATGGCACTGTGATAGACTGCATCCAATTTGCTGAGTAGAGTGTTGGAGGCTATTTGTGATTATGATTGACATGTCTTGCCCTCTGAGATGATGGCCTGTCTCCCCCTCAGAGATGATGGCCTGTCTCTCTGATTATTCCTTCCCCAACTGATTGGTTCAGATGCAAAGTTAGACAGACTCTGGCCTGTAGTATGAAAGTGTGTTGAGGACAGTTTTACTCAATATAAGGGAAAGGAAAGGGGGATACCTAGTCAGTTGTACAACTGAAATGTGTCTTCCACATTTAACCCAACCCCTCATACTGTATGACTGAGGTTTATGAGTGAGTATTAAACACTGATTGGGTTTGATCTAAAGAGGGAAATAGATTAATCGATAAATGGCTGCATTATTCATTACCTTATAAAGGAGTTGTATCCACCAACTCTCTCCCAATGTCTTTACTACCGGCCCGATGGTATCATAAATGTATCCCCCTCTCCTCTCCATAGGAACCCAATAACGTGCCTGAATGGACCGACAGCAAGAAGCCCATAGACAAGGAGGAGGCTGTGAGGGCCTACCATGGACTCTGTGAGTCTAAGAAGTAAGTTTGTCTTTCTGTACCTACTATTGTGAGTGCAGTAATGGAAAACAAACAGGCCTGTGATGAATATGGATGTTTCTGTTTTTTCTCTCATAACCACTGGTGCACAGAATGGGCAGCAATGTTTTTCAATGTAAATATCACATGGTTACTTATGAATTGGATTGAAAATTGTCACACTGGTGATTCAGCTTTCATTCTATGTGACTGCAGACAATAACATAAGTGTTGCCTACTGTAGTTTTGTCCAACTGGAGATTGCCTAGAGACGTTCACTACTGTGCCTCTATGCCCAGCTTTCAGTTCTACTGCCAACATCAGTCAGTTGTAGTCCTAGTTTAGTTACAGAATGTTCAAGAGAAGAGAATTACTTTATTATCCCCATGGGGACATTTTTTATTTATTTCACCTTTTATTTAACCAGGTAGGCTAGTTGAGAAAAAGTTCTCATTTACGACTGCGACCTGGCCAAGATAAAGCAAAGCAGTGCGACACAAACAACAACACAGAGTTACACATGGAATAAACAAACATACAGTCAATAATACAGTAGAAAAGGTCTGTATACAGTGTGTGCAAATGAGTTAAGATAAGGGAGGTAAGGCAATAAATAGGCCAGAGTGGCGAAGTAATTACAATATACCAATTAAACACTGGAGTGATAGATGTGCAGAAGATGAATGTGCAAGTAGAGATACTGGGGTGCAAAGGAGCAAGATAAATAAATAAATATAGTATGGGGATGAGGTAGTTGGATGGGCTATTTACAGATGGGCTATGTACAGGTGCAGTGATCTATGAGCTGCTCTGACAGCTGGTGCTTAAAGCTAGTGAGAGAGATATGAGTCTCCAGCTTCAGTGATTTTTGCAGTTCGTTTCGGTCATTGGCAGCAGAGAACTGGAAGGAAAAGTGGCCAAAGGAGCAATTGGCTTTGGGGGTGACTAGTGAGATATACCTGCTGGAGCGTGTGCTACGGGTGGGTGCTGCTATGGTGACCAGTGAGCTGAGATAAGGCGGGGCTTTACCTAGCAGAGACTTGTAGATGGCGACGAGTATGAAGCGAGGGCCAGCCAACGAGGGCGTACAGGTCGCAGTGGTGGGTAGTATATGGGGCTTTGGTGACAAAATGGATGGCACTGTGATAGACTGCATCCAATTTGTTGAGTAGAGTGTTGGAGGCTATTTTGTAAATGACATCGCCGAAGTCGAGGATTGGTAGGATGGTCAGTTTTACATTGGTATGTTTAGCAGCATGAGTGAAGGATGCTTTGTTGCGAAATAGGAAGCCAATTCTATAGTTAATTTTGGATTGGAGATGCTTAATGTGAGTCTGAAAGGAGAGTTTACAGTCCAACCAGACACCTAGGCATTGTGGTTGCGGCTCTGTGCGTACAGTGCCTTGACAGTATTCAACCCCCTTGGCGTTTTTCCTATTTTGTTGCATTACAACCTGTAATTTAAATTGATTTTTATTTGGATTTCATGTAATGGACATACACAAAATTGTCCAAATTGATGAAGTGAAATGAAAAAAAAAACGGAAAAGTGGTGCGTGCATATGTATTCACCCCCTTTGCTATGAAGCCCCTAAATGAGATCTGGTGCAACCAATTACCTTCGAAAGTCATATAATTTGTTAGATTGCCCACAGGTGGACTTTATTTAAGTGTCACATGGTCTGTCACATGATCTCAGTAATATACACCTGTTCTGAAAGGTCCCAGTGTCTGCAACACCACTAAGCAAGGGGCACCACCAAGCAAGCGGCACCATGAAGACTAAGGAGCTCTCCAAACAGGTCAGGGACAAAGTAGTGGAGAAGTACAGATCAGGGTTGGGTTACAAAAAATATCCAAAACTTGGAACATCCCACAGAGCACCACTGAAATCCATTATTACATTGTTTTAAAGAATATGGCACCACAACAAACCTGCCAAGGAGGGCCGCCAACCAAAACTCACGGACCAGGCAAGGAGGGCACTCCACTCCACAGAGCTGGGCTTTACGGAAGATTGTGCAGAAAAAGATATTCCCCCCAAAACATCACTGCACACGTAAAGCAGCACCAGATGTGACAATAATATTTCTGTGGCTACAGGGGATGTTCACCGTTTCTTCATTTTTCTTCCGGGCCTAATATTTAATGCTGTTTCCCCCAAACGCACCGACAGTTACAATGAAAATGCTGTCATTGACCACGTGTCACAGCGACACCGCGGTCGCTATTGAGTGAGCCGTCTACAGTAATGGAGTGACGTGCCTGAGTAGAGACAGCCCCTGAAACACATTTAGGTAATATGGCGGGGCAGTTCCCTGTTTATCATGTGATGCATTCGCCGGGATAGGAAGGGAGGCTGACGACGGCGGTGTCACGGCCGGGAGGGAGGCACATTATCATAATTCACAGGCTGCATTTGTCAAAACACAGGATCTGTATAGAAGCTAATGATCCGGATTAAATTAATGACTCCATAAAAATGAAAAATCCGGCACTCACACAGCTATGACAAGATCTTGAGACTTTGATCAACCATTAAATGACAGATAATCAGATAATCCCGCCCCACCAACACCCCCCAAGATAAATGTACTATTAAAGTAAACATTTTGGATACTGAATGAGAAACTTGCTTATGTCTCTATAAATCAGAAATCACATGCACTGGGAAGCTGTTCTGGATACATACCTCGATCTTAGAATAACCCGTGCTGATTTTAACATGAAAATATTGATATGGAAAACTCAATCAACAAAGCTCATGATATTCATCGAAACCGGCAGTACACTACACTGGATACCCATACCTCAGCTGCTGTCACGTCCTGACCAGCAGATGGAGCTGTTGTAGTAGTTTGGGGGTCAGGACGTGGCAGTCTTGTGTGTGTGTTTGAATGTTCTGTGTGTCTTGTGACTCCTGATCAGGAACAGCTGGGGATCGTTGTTCCTGATTGGGAGTCATATATGTAGGAGTATGTTTGTCACTGGGGTTTGTGGGTGGTTGTTTTTGCACTGCGTTTATAGCCTGCAGAACTGTCACTGTTGTCACCTTTTTGTGTTATTAAGTGGATGCTTTACTCCTTAATTTTAATTAAAGATGAGTATTCACATACCTGCTGCGCCTTGGTCCATTTATGAAGACAGCCGTTACAGCTGCATACCTGATACTAGTGACTCCTGTTTAAAGCTCAAGAAATGCAACCCGTATGGAAGAAGGTACTCTGATCAGATGAGACTAAAATTGAGTTTTTTGGCCATCAAGGAAAACGCTCTGTCTGGTGCAAACCCAACACCTCCTATCACCCCGAGAACACCATCCCCACAGTGAAGCATGGTGGTGGCAGCATCATGCTGTGGGGATGTTTTTCATCGGCAGGGACTGGGAAACTGGTCAGAATTAAAGGAATGCTAGATGGCGCTAAATACAGGGAAATTCTTGAGGTAAACCTGTTTGTCTTCCAGAGATTTGAGACTGGGATGGAGGTTCACCTTCCAGCAAGACAATGACCCTAAGCATACTGCTAAAGCAACACTCGAGTGGTTTCAGGGGAAACATTTAAATGTCTTGGAATGGCCTAGTCAAAGCCCAGACCTCAATCCAATTGAGAATCTGTGGTATGACTTAAAGATTGCTGTACACCAGCGGAACCCATCCAACTTGAAGGAGCTGGAGAAGTTTTGCCTTGAAGAATGGGCAAAAATCCCAGTGGCTAGATGTACCAAGCTTATAGAGACAAACCCCAAGAGACTGGCAGCTGTAATTGCTGCAAAAGGTGGCTCTACAAAGTATTGACTATGGGAGGGTGAATAGTTATGCACGCTCAAGTTTTCCGTTTTTTGTCTTATTTCTTGGTGGTAGGCATGTTGTGTAAATCCAATGATACAAACCCCCCAAAAATCCATTTTAATTCCAGGTTGCAAGGCAACAAAATAGGAAAAATGACAAGGGTGGTGAATACTTTTGCAAGCCACTGTACATTAAAAACACAATCCGAGATAGACAGAAGACACACACAGACAATATAAAGTGCAGTTCATGAGCGATTAACGATCATCTGTACTCTACAGAATATACACTATAGACAATAGAACATTCTGTCAACTGCAATGTTAGTTGTAGGCCAGTCCGCTTGTCCTACTGGTGGTTTTAGACGTTCAGGAACCTTACTGCCCCTGGGACAAAGAATCGTTTGACTCTATTCCTCTAGTGACCCGTAACGTTTCCCCGAGGGGAGTAACTCAAACTCCTGCTAAAGGGGATGTTTGGGGTGCGTCAGTGCCTGACAGACAGACAAACCAAAAAGCTATTTCAGTGCAGCTTTTCCCAAATTAACATTTTAACTAGGCTAGACCCGAGAGACAGTTCAGAATTATAACATAGTCGGTTGGCATTTTCCTCTGAGTAACATCAGGTCATCTTTCTGATCAAAACTGTCCCCATCATTCTGATGTTCTGGTGACATACTGATGGCAAACTGCACACTGCTTTTGATTCCACCACATTGTGGTTGAGACAGTGGTATTGTTACAGATCTCTCTACATTCATGACCCCCCCCCCCCCCCCCCAGTCAGTGAGTGACGGGTTTTAGATGGCTCTCAGATTACCAGGGAGGGAAGACATTTGTGTTGCTCATGATGAGCCCCTCGAAGCACACAGATTCATCTCGACCCAGAGCAATCTTCCATTCCCTCGTCATCTATTCCTGTCCTTTTTATATTTATCTTTCATTCTGCGTCCCGGCCCGGCTGGAGGAATCTAGCCTAGACACCAGGGTTATTTAACACCTCTGTTGTATCTGGAGAGCAGAACCTTTTAACCTGGAGGGAAGTGTTAGACATTATCGTTATGGCAACATGACCCAGCAGATAGATGGCAGTAATGAGAGGCAGGAGGCCATATAATGACACCCTCTCACCCTGCAGGAATGGTCTGGTTTTAAAAGGGTGAACATCCCTGTGGGTGTAGGTGCATATAGAAGCTTTTGCTTGGAGAGAGGTCCTTCACTAGAGGAGATGATAGTCTGTGTCTGTCTGTCTCTGTCTGTCTGTACCTGTTCGCGCGCATGTGTGTGTGTAAGGGCTGTCAGTTATATAAAATGTAACTGTAAAATCTCTGGTTCCTCTTGAGGTTTCTGCTCTAACTCTCTGTGGTGCTAACTCCTCTTGCTCTGTTCTGTTTTCATCTGTCCGTTTTTTTTTCACTTCCTCCTCTTTCTTCCTTTCTCTGTCTGTCTCTGTCTGTCTGTCTGTCTCTCTCTCTCCTGCCTTGCCGGCGGCAGCAAAGCTTCAGACTGGGGTTATTTGAATGAAGACGGCGAGCTGGGCCTGGCATACCAGGGTCTAAAGCAAGTGGCCAGGTTGTCGTCTTCTGCTTTCCTTCTCTACTTACTGCCTTCTCTACTTACTGCCTTCTCTACTTACTGCTTTCCTGCTTAATCTCCTACCCTCTTCCTATGTCTGTGGTAAAATAGAACATTTAATGGGAGAAAAAGAAGCTCAAACTGTGGCGGTTATGATGTTAATGACATATGAAACCATATTTAATACAGTAAGTCTCCACACTATGGTACAGGAATTCTACAAGGTAGAAGTTTGTGAAGTTTTGGTCAGCTTTAGGCTTATTGAAACCACCCCCTCTCTCCTTCTTCTTCTCCCTGTCTCCCCCTCACCCCCTCTCTCCTTCTTCTCCCTGTCTCCTCCTCACTCCCTCTCTCCCAGGCTGCTGGAGGCCCAGCTTCAGTCTCAGGCCAGGAAGCACGAGGATGAGTTGGCAGCGTTCAACACCCAGATTGAGCTGCTGAAGGACGACATAGAGAAGAAGCAGGAGATGCTGAACCACACTATGTCTCTGTCTCCTGAGGCCCAGGTGGAGTACAGCGTCCAGCAGGAGATCACCCGCCTCACCAACGACAACCTGGTGAGAACACTGCAACCTCCTACCCCCTACACACTCACCCATATAATATTTTTATTCATTATGAGCTAAAAGGCTAAACTAATCCTATATCAGCACTCCTCCTCTGAGACTCTTTGTGAATACGGGCCCAAGGACACCTATTGGAATGGAACAGCCCAGAGATCTGAAAGTTATAGTGTTGTGTTGACCTTCTTGAATGTTTCTGCTACTACAGGATTTAAAAGAGCTTGTGGAGAAACTGGAGAAGAACGAGAGGAAGCTGAAGAAGCAGCTGAGGATCTACATGAAGAAAGTTCCAGAGCTGGAAGGTGAGAGAGCTGGAAGCCCTAATGAATACTGTCTGTATTGGTCTCACTGAGCTGTAATACAGGCCTAGTGAATACTGTCTGTATTGGTCTCACTGAGCTGTAATACAGGCCTAGTGAATACGGTCTGTATTGGTCTCACTGAGCTGTAATACAGGCCTAGTGAATACGGTCTGTATTGGTCTCACTGAGCTGTAATAAAGGCCTAGTGAATACTGTCTATATTGGTCTCACTGAGCTGTAATACAGGCCTAGTGAATACGGTCTGTATTGGTCTCACTGAGCTGTAATAAAGGCCTAGTGAATACTGTCTATATTGGTCTCACTGAGCTGTAATAAAGGCCTAGTGAATACTGTCTATATTGGTCTCACTGAGCTGTAATACAGGCCTAGTGAATACGGTCTGTATTGGTCTCACTGAGCTGTAATAAAGGCCTAGTGAATACTGTCTATATTGGTCTCACTGAGCTGTAATACAGGCCTAGTGAATACGGTCTGTATTGGTCTCACTGAGCTGTAATAAAGGCCTAGTGAATACTGTCTATATTGGTCTCACTGAGCTGTAATACAGGCGTAGTGAATACGGTCTGTATTGGTCTCACTGAGCTGTAATACAGGCCTAGTGAATACGGTCTGTATTGGTCTCACTGAGCTGTAATAAAGGCCTAGTGAATACTGTCTATATTGGTCTCACTGAGCTGTAATACAGGCCTAGTGAATACGGTCTGTATTGGTCTCACTGAGCTGTAATAAAGGCCTAGTGAATACTGTCTATATTGGTCTCACTGAGCTGTAATAAAGGCCTAGTGAATACTGTCTATATTGGTCTCACTGAGCTGTAATACAGGCCTAGTGAATACGGTCTGTATTGGTCTCACTGAGCTGTAATAAAGGCCTAGTGAATACTGTCTATATTGGTCTCACTGAGCTGTAATACAGGCCTAGTGAATACGGTCTGTATTGGTCTCACTGAGCTATAATAAAGGCCTAGTGAATACTGTCTATATTGGTCTGACTGAGCTGTAATAAAGGCCTAGTGATGGACTAACAGTATGATGGTTAATATGTATTACTATGATGGTTATGGCAATATTAGTGACCACTTTGTCTTCTGCCCTTTCCAGTGTCTTTGACTGCAGCATCATCCCAGCCCACCAAGGCCAAGCCACAGCTGACCCGTCAGGTGACTGTCCAGCGCAGAGAGAAGGACTTTGAGGGCATGCTGGAGTACTACAAGGAGGACGAGGCTCTGCTGGTCAAAACACTCATCACTGGTACGACATTGCAACTCAAATCAGCTACGATATGACCGCATCACAAGTACAACACCTGTCCAGTCCAGAACGTAACATTATATTCTCAAATCCACACGATTACTACAATGATCACTGAAATTGTGGATGAACTTGTTTATAACAGTGTTATTATGTGCTGTTTGGTGTTCCAGACATGAAGCCCCATGCTGTATCAGCAACAGTGCCCTGCCTACCTGCCTACATCCTCTTCATGTGCATCCGCCATGCGGACTACATCAACGATGATCAGAAGGTCCACTCTCTGCTCACCTCCACCATCAACGCCATTAAGAAGGTCCTCAAGGTACAGACACAGAGTTCTTCTCACACATATGGATTGAGATTTCATACATATTTTAATGTCTGTTTGCGATGGATCTTTGGAAGTCAGTTGCAAGGAAAGATTGGTCAGAAATAAGGTACAGGGATTCTGGTATTTAACACACTTTCATTTTGCAATTCCAATGCAGAAAAACAATAATGACTTTGAGATGACCTCCTTCTGGCTGGCCAACACGAGTCGTCTGCTGCACTGTCTCAAGCAGTACAGTGGAGATGAGGTGAGACTTACTTTCATGTCTCAGAGATCATTCTGCTCATTATAAACTGTGAAGAGATGCTGGATGTTCAGTACTTGAGCTCATTGAAATAAGAGGTATATTGTCAGACATTTTATACAATCGGATTACTCCTTGATCTCTCTCCATACACAGTGCATTGGAAAGATGTACAGACTTTTGTAAATACAACATAAATACACTTGTTGTAAACTCTACAAATTGTAACTCTCTACAACTGTCATCCCTGTCTTGTTGTGTGTTCCCAGGCGTTTATGACTCAGAACACAGCCAAACAGAATGAGCACTGCCTGAAGAACTTTGACCTGGCAGAGTACCGCCAGGTGCTGAGTGATCTCTCCATTCAGATCTACCAGCAGCTCATCAAGGTGGCAGAGCACATGATGCAGCCCATGATCGGTGAGGAGCTGGGGAGCTAGGGGCCATGAGCTGTATGGTCCAAAAATTAGGGACAATGGAATTGGAAAGGGAACAACTTTTTCTTCATTCTGGGTTGATTGTACCGCTGTTTTCACATTGATATAATTACTTACATGGTATTTGGCTTTTATACTGTATGGTTATTCACTTCTATTACTGATCTACGTTTACACAGTTCAGTACTTATAGTTCAGTACTTATAGTTCAGTACTTATAGTTCAGTACTTATAGTTCAGTACTTATAATTCAGTACTTATAGTTCAGTACTTATAATTCAGTACTTATAGTTCAGTACTTATAGTTCAGTACTTAGGTTTCCTAAAGTTAGATGAATAAACAATCAAACCTATAGAAATGTATTAATGAATTAATACGTTACATGAACGACTATCTCCTTCTTTCCCCCGGACAGTGTCGGCCATGTTGGAGAGTGAGAGCATCCCCAGCCTGGCGGGAGTAAAGCCCATGGGTTACAGGAACCGCTCCTCCAGTATGGACGGGGAGGGCCCGGGGAGCTACACCCTAGAGGCCCTGATCAAACAGCTGGGCCAGTTCCACAGTGTGATGGGCGAGCATGGCCTGGACCCAGAGATAGCAAGCCAGGTGGTCCGGCAGCTGTTCTACAGCATCAACGCTGTCACCCTCAACAACCTGCTGCTCAGGAAAGACGTCTGTTCCTGGAGCACTGGCATGCAGCTCCGGTATGTTTACATATATACAGAACCTTGCTGGGGATGTTCTATATTACTAGGGCTTGTTTTTTTAATAAGAGCTGACCAGGAAAAACTCCAGGTTCTTAAAGGGAAACTCAGGCCAAAAACTATATTTTTGTATTTGTTTCATTATTCCACTGTTGGTAAAGTCCCAACATGTTTTGCATGTCAGCAATCAAGTTTTCAAGATATTGGACTTTCAAGAAGTAAAGTGTCACCAGCCACATCATCATGATGATGCAAAATGGGACTGTATGTCTTTAATTATTTGTTATTTTTATCTCTTGGACTAATGGAAAAAAATATATATTTTTAATTTACATTTTTACATTTTAGTAATTTAGCAGACGCTCTTATCCAGAGCGACTTACAGTAGTGAATGCATACATTTTTTATTTTTTTTTCATACTGGTCCCCCGTGGCAATCGAACCCACAACCCTGGCGTTGCAAACACAATGCTGGTGTTGTAAACACCATGCTCTACCAACTGAGCCACAGGGAACCCATTTAGGGGTGGAGTTTCCCTTTAACGGTACATACTGTATTGCTGAGAGGACAGGAGCACTCAGTACTGTTATAGAGAGGGAGAAGAACTGTAGCATAATGGGTTTGATGAAGGCTGTTCACTTAATTAAGAGGTGGCTCTATACTAAGTGTGTTTCACTGTGATTGGTCAGGTACAACATCAGTCAGATGGAGGAGTGGCTGAGGGGGAAGAACCTTCACCAGAGCGGGGCGGTGGTTAACATAGAGCCCGTTATCCAGGCCGCCCAGCTGCTGCAGGTCAAGAAGAAGACGTCCCAGGATGCCGAGGCCATCTGCTCCCTGTGCACCTCTCTCACCATGCAGCAGGTACACATAAACACCTGTTACACAAACATGTTACAAATCTGTTGCACATCACCAATCCTACTGCATCCAGCACACAGAGCTCCACTCTCATCATCACATCACCAATCCTACTGCATCCAGCACACAGAGCTCCACTCTCATCATCACATCACCAATCCTACTGCATCCGGCACACAGAGCTCTACTCTCATCATCACATCACCAATCCTACTGCATCCGGAACACAGAGCTCTACTCTCATCATCACATCACCAATCCTACTGCATCCGGCACACAGAGCTCTACTCTCATCATCACATCACCAATCCTACTGCATCCGGCACACAGAGCTCCACTCTCATCATCACATCACCAATCCTACTGCATCCGGCACACAGAGCTCCACTCTCATCATCACATCACCAATCCTACTGCATCCGGCACACAGAGCTCTATTCTCATCATCACATCACCAATCCTACTGCATCCGGCACACAGAGCTCTACTCTCATCATCACATCACCAATCCTACTGCATCCGGAACACAGAGCTCTACTAACAACTCTGACTATGTCTCAAAGTTCACAGGAAGAGTATTAACCAGTGTCTTATTTGTCGTACAGATCGTAAAAATTCTCAACCTCTACACCCCGCTCAACGAGTTTGAGGAAAGAGTCACTGTGTCCTTTATCCGAAACATCCAGGTAACAATACTTAATCTATTTAATCAATTATTTTCGGTCAATTTTTATATTTTTTCTTTTATATATATTTTTGAACCAAATGTTGTCTATCTTGTTGTCCTCAGAATCGTCTGCAGGATAGGAACGATGTCCCAATCCTCCTGGTGGACACCAAGCACACCTTCCCTGTCCTGTTCCCCTACACCCCTTCCGCCCTCAGCCTGGAGACCCTGCACATCCCTGCCAACCTAAGCCTAGACTTCCTCACTCGAGTCTGAGGCTTCAGCAAGGCATACCCACAGGCCTGGTTCTTAGCAAAGAAGAGCAGAGCCCAACAGAGCTCCCTCTAACCTGGGTAACTTACTTCCAGCTGTTGATCTCAACAGCAGAGGGCGACAAGACTCCAGGACTCACTGGAAGACAAAGAACCTTCCAACTGACCAACAATGGAGTCTGTCAAGTCTCTGTCTGTGTAAATCCAGCAGAATGTGGTATTAAGTCATCCTTCATACCTGTCCACAACTGCAGCCTCCCTTGGTGTCTTCTACAGCTATTGAGATGCTGTGCTTCAATGATTAACCATCAGCTCTGTCCCATGCAGTCATTTATTTTATTCATTGTAAGAAGTCATAATGGTAAGCCCACTGTAATTAATTCCTCTCACAGATTAATTGAATCTGTGTAAATGTATGCACTCACACTTCCATAGACAAAGCATTAATTTCCAGTTAGCCACTCTGCCTAGCATTCAAGGTGTCTTGTTCTACTGTGTCACTGTCTGTCTTCCTCACGAGGAGTTAATTCTCTGTCTCAGCCGTACTCCACTCTAGGAGCAGACAGGAGCAGCACTGCACTGCAGTGGCTCTGTTGGGGACTCACACTGCACACAGCCCTGTAGCTCTGCTTCTCTCTATCTTTCCTACGCCTTGAGGAATCCTCAGTCTTCTGAGGCTCAAGTTTAATTTGGTATCTTACATAATAGTTTCTTCTGTCTTTAGATAAGAGCACACAGTTTCCTGCGTGGTCCAGGAAGTCTGAAGCTCTCAACAGAGAGATGTGTTGTTGTTTTTACTCTGAATTCAATTTATCGGACTCTGCTATCTCATTGAAACGTTCGGTATCGTCTCAGAATAAGGAGAAACAAAGCCAAGCTTTATGTAAGTGAGGATTAAGTAAGTCCGACAGATGCATGTGTCGGAGAACTTGAGTAGAGAGGGCAGGAGAAAGTGCATTTTAAAATGGAACTAGAGAGGTGTAATACACGAGACATTGAGTGTCCTGTACGGAGTAAGATAACAGCAATTCCAGCAGGACAGTCTTAGCCTGGTTACAGATCTGTTTGTGCTGTCTTGCCAACTCCTGCATGGCATGACGATGACTGGCAGGTGTTGGTAAGACGGCACCAACAGATCTGTGGCCATGCCAGGACAGTCTGCTGCAGGACAGAGCGATTCAATGGAAGTGAGAGACTGTTTATTAGTAAGTGAGACCAGAGAAAATGAGAAGTACCACCAGACAGGTAGAGGAAGAGCCACACAGCTATCAAAGACTACTGATGAGAGGACTAATGAAACTTGACAGTACATTTTGATCCTAAGTAATCGAGAGCGACGTTTGTCTGATTTCTCAAAGGATGTCTTCTTTGTTTCCGTTCCCTTGGACTGCCGTTACAGTTGTGATGTGGAAGGTAACTTCATTATGATACTCCGATACCCTCAGTCTTCACTTGAGATAAAGTGCCCTCAGCTCCATGAAACTGGAGTAAATAATAAAAGATCATGTCTGCAACTCCACTGTGTTTCCGCTTCGTTCTGCCAATCCTATTGGTTAGAAAACACTAATACTGGTGTTGCTCCTCTGTGGAGTTGTAAGCGCCTTTTCAAATCCCAGAACTATTAGTGAGCGGTTCCCCTAGCCTCCATTCAGAGAAATCAGAGCAGCTTTTACTAGAGCAAAGCCGGTGTGTGGAAAGTCTCTAGCTACTAACAATGCCAGTAATGTGTACAGGAGTATCCCTGATTCACCTCGTGTTTTGTTTGGAATATGTTCATGTGGTCTGTTTCTTTTTGAATACAGTGGAGTTTTTTATGGTAAAGGGGACAGAGTTGTTCTAACGCTACTACTCGTCCATTTTGAGTGTCATTCCTTTTCCTCTGTATGTTTCGCACAGTGTGTTTTTATAACTTAGTCCTCTGTGGATTGTGGGACATTATAGCAGAGAGTTTCAGACTCTCTTGTGGGACAAACACCCTCTCTGCTGCTCTCTGTCAGTTATAAAGAATTTGGTATTGCTTATGTTAAGACTGGAAGAGTGATGCCGAAACGTTGGTGGTTTACCCAATACATTACTGGGAGCTTGTATATAGTGTGTAACTCTTTATTTTTATAGCCTACAGTTTACTCGCCGTTAGTCAGCACCTCCTACACAACATTTTTCTGAGTGTTCGCCAACTCAAGCTTTTTTATACGACTGGAAGTTCACCACTTTTCACTGCATTCCACACTATATGTCAAAACTCACGATCATATACCCATTATATCATGAGGCTATACACAGAATAATATATTTCACAGGGGCCACACCCCCAGAGAGGCCTTTAGTCAATGTGCCCTGTGTGCCATAAAAGTTTGATAAATGTATACATTGTTTGTGTTTTCTATGTCATAAGTTTCATTGCTGAAAATGAACAGGAGTAAAGGAACTGGTGTGTGATTTAGAGTATGGATGCAAGCATTCATACATTGATATGTTGTCCTTAATTTTGAAGCTTTTTCTAAAGCAGAGGTCTTACTTGCCCTAAAGTTTATTGTTGATGTGTTTTATTGAAGTGTGTTGCATGTATGCAGAATAGTACATGTTGCACAATATCAATTTGGTGACCTGGACACATTTATTCTGCCAACATCTCATTGAATGATCGAGGATTGTGAATGATGTATTTATGTACTTAAATTAATAGATGTTAGATGAAGCATTGAAAACTCCCAATGATCTGCTTTTGTGGATGAGTAAATGATAAGTACATTCATATGCCAGTGGTTTGTGTGGTCGGGGTGAGGTACAATTTTTCTCTTATATCTCTATAATTAGGAAACTTATTTAGTCAGTGGGTGAAAATAATATACAATGAAAAATACAATGTATTGACTCGGTTTGAACAAAATGTAACCTCACAATCTTTCTTAGAAAGAAATGCATTACAAAAGGCCAAATAAAAATTGAAAATGTTGAATACATGTTTTGTGTTATGAATTATGTACTGAAAATACTTTGGGGGTTTTGATAGAATACCAAAAACTTCAGAATTGCATTATAAGCTGTGTGGAGTTCCCCTGGGGAAGTTTTAAACTACTCAGAAGGACAGATCACTCTGTCCTAAAGACCTGTCAGTATACTTTAACAGCACTGTATAGGCACGGCAGCATGGTGCATCTGCATTGGTGTTGTGAGATCTCACTCTACTCTTAGCTAATAGCACAACTACAGATGGGAAGATGAACCACAGCCTTGCAACCACCTGGCATCTGTGGGTATTGGTAGAATGTTCGTCCCCCCCCCCCTCTTCCCCGTTTTTCTCTCTCCTCTCGCTCCCCCCCCCCCCACACACACACACACACACACACACACACACACACACACACACCACACACACACACACACCCACACACACACACACACACACACACACACACACCACACACACACACACACACACACACACACAGCCGGTGTGTGTAAGGCTTTGTGAATGTGGCTCTTGGTTGTTTCCCATGGTAGCAGTCTGTTGGTTGTTTCCCATGGTAACATACTGTTGGTTGTGTCTCTACTGTACCTGAGCAGCTGCACCTGAATGGCTGTCTCTCTATCTCAGGTGTCCGAGGTTACCCTTCAGTATCTCCGGTGGTTGGTACCTCTGTTCTCAGAACAAGCTGATCAGTGAGGAAATGATAGGTAGTGTTGCATGGCTTAATTTGGTTTTGTTTTTAAATATATTTTTAAGTATTTTCTATGTTTAGTGGATAGATAGCGATAGAGGTGAGAGGTAGGAGAGAGAATGCTGAAAGAGCAGTGGATCTGATATGAACCCAAGCTGGGAATGGTACATTGTACATGTGCTACAGAGGCAGCGGCTTAGACCGCTAGAACACACCAGACCAAGTTTACATTTTTGTTTGACAGTAAGGCTGACAGACAGGTTGATCTTTATTGACAGAACCACCAACATTATCTCTGTCTACTGTCTGGCACTCTTATCACAAATTACAGTTCCACAGATTCCGGGTTTTAGTAGGTTTACATAGATGAAAGTGTCTCAGACGAGCATGTGGTCAAATTGGCCTTTACAAACCACACATGGTTCCTCTCCACCAGAAACCTCAGAGAACACCATCTCATCTGATAATGATTAGAAGAGGGTATAAACATTGTGAGGACATGACGACATTCACTCTACATTCTGAATGTTGAACATAATTACAGAGTGACGTAAGGAAGGGGATTTCTTGACCAACTGGTCAAAAGATATGCTGGTGATGCAAGATTACGTGCCATGGAAAGTCCTACAGATGTAGGATCTTAATTTGACCACCCTGTTGCAAAATAACTTTCCTGCAATGCAATAAATGTAAAACTTGTAGGTTATTTGAGGTGTAGCCTTTTACACTAGTACCCGTAAATGGTTGAAAATGGCAGATTTGGGCACTAATAAGCACCTACGTTGGAGCGTAGTGGCTATACAGTAACATGCTGTACATGACATCAGAGCTCTGGCTCTGCGCTTCACAGTGCTGCATGGTTTTTGACTGACAGCTGTTCTGAACTTGAGCACTGTGAGCAACAAGAAATTTCCCCCATCCATCCTGCTAATTGGGCAACTTTTGGAACTCTTTTGTTGTCTGAGAGAGGGAATTTCTGTAAATTAAGAGGAATCTGTATTTTAAAAGATGACACATTGAGGATTAGAATAAATACCGCTTTGATGTCATGCAAGTGAGCCAAACACCCGTGAGTCCAAATGTGCACTTCACATTTGCAAATCATAAAACTCATTTAATATACAGTGTCAACGTTTATGATCAATATATTTGTTGTACAGTTACAAGATGACATGTCGTCATACCCTGGGTTGTTCTGAACAGAATCAGCCTATGTTTGTTTATTGTTAAGATAATTTGTCGCGGCACACGCACCTGAATGCACTCACCACTCCTTTCTATGGGCATCAACATTACAGTCTGTTTCTATGAACTGCCTTGTGAAAGCCTAACACTGTAAGATCATATTTTATAACTTAGCTAGTCATGATGGCAATAGTACAAGCTTTCAAATCATGCCCACCTGAACCCAGATTGTGATTTATAATGGACTGTTTCTGGATTGCGTAAACAACAACAGTAATTGTGTGATGGTTGTGTTCCAAATGAAACAAATGTGTAGTTGCGCCTCAATGGCACAGCAAGGGGAGCTCAAAAAAGTACCTTATAGTTGAAGACTTCTTTGAGTCATAAAAGTGCATTGAAATTGTTAAGAAACTGTGCACACTTTAGAGAGGTATGTGTCCACTTGGAGACACCAGTTAGTCCTCCCACTCAAACCCTTGTCATTTCTTTGTCTTTATTTTCATCTACTCCACATGTTCCAGGAATAGTCTTATCATGTTCCTGAACGTATCCAGAGTATTTTCAGATTTCGTTATCAACAAATGTGGTGAAAAGTAGACTAAATGTACAATTCACATAACATCAACATTGTAGTGTTTGGATTCGGTCTTGTGTCAGATAAACTGTTGTGTATGTGTACTCACTCCCTTTGGTCTAATCATTTCCTCCTTATCTTTAAACGGTTCCCTTTCAATTGCTACCATGGTTAAGCATTTCATTTTTCTTCTGAAGAAACATTTCATTTTAGCCCTATCCATATAGACCAATTCCCACAAGCGTAAATGGTTAAAAAGGCTTCTGAAGTTTGTAATCTTCTCTTTGAAATTACAGACTTGATATTCCCTTATGAAAAATGTATTAACCCTTACAAAAATGTCCATTAATTATAATCCACGTAATAATTCATATTTCCTGTTGCTGCAGGGTTATTTTCCATGTGTAGTTTAGCAGAGATGACCTGGGAAGCCTTTTTAACCCTTTACGCTTGTGGGAATTGAGATTTTTCACCCCCCCCCCCCCCCCTCGAGTCAATACATGTTAGAAGCACCTTTGGCAACGATTACAGCTGTGAGTCGTTTTGGGTAAGTCTCTAAGAGCTTTGCACACCTATATTGTGCAATATTTACCTATTATTCTTTTCTAGATTCTTCAAGCACTGTCAAGGTGTTGGGGATCATGGGTAGACAGCAATTTTCAAGTCTTGACATAGATTTTCAAGCAGATTTCTGTCAAAACTGTAACTTGGCTACTCAGGAACTTTCACTGTCGTCTTGGTAAGCAACACCAGCGTAGATTTGCCTTTGTGTTGTACATTATTGTCCTGCTGAAAGGTGAATTCCTCTCCCAGTGTCTAGAGTAAAGTAGACTGAAGCATGTTTTCCTCTAGGATTTTGCCTTTGCTTGGCTCCATCCCGTACCTTTTCATCCTGAAAAACTCCCGTCTTTGCCGATGTCAAGCATACCCATACCATGATGCAGCCACCATCATGCTTGAAAGTAAGGGGGCAGTTACTCAGTGATGTGTTGGATTTGGCCCAAACGTAAGGCTTTGCATTTAGACCAAAAAGTTTATCCCTTTGCCATATATTTTGCAGTATTACTGCTGTGCCTTGTTGCATGTATGTTTTGGAATATTTTTATTCTGTATATTTGTATTCTTGTTTTTACTCTGTAATTTAGGTCATTATTGTGGAGTCACTACAATGTTGTTGATCCATCCTCAGTTTTCTTCCATCACAACCATTGAACTGTGTGGTTTAATCATTAACTTGACCATGCTTAAAGATATATTCAAAGTCTGATTTGTTATTGTTACCCATCTACCAATCACTGCCTTTCTTTATGAGGCTTTCGAAAAGCTCCCTGGTCTTTGTAGTTGAATCTGTGCTTGAAATCCAATACTTGACTGAGGGACATTACAGATAGATGTTGTATGTATGGGTGACAGGGGAAGGGGTAGGCATTCAAAAAACATGTCAATCCCTATTATTTCACACAGATTGAGTCCATACAATTTATTATGTGATTTGTTAAGCCAAATGTTACTTCTGAACTAATTTAGGCTTGCCTAAACAAAGGGGGTGAACACTTATGCAATAACTATATTTTAGTTATTTAATTTTATTAATTTATTTATTTTCACATTATGGAGTATTTTGTGTAGAACAATGACAAAATGTTTCAATTAAATTTATTTCAATCCCACTTTGTAACATAATGTGAAAAATGTTTAACACTTTCTATAGGCAATTTCTATAGGCACTGTGCCTGTTATAGAATAATGCAAAACTGATGATGTTGAGTGCAACCTTGGTTAGATAAACAAGCAAAAGGAAGCAGGAAGCTCACAGAGTTGCAGTGCAGCGGAGAGATTAATGTGGCTGCCAGAGACATAGTTTCAAAGAGTTGCTTATTTTGGTGTGGCTTCACTGGAAATGAGCCCTTCAATAGTAGTAAGAGATCACCGTGTGGCTTCATAGTTGGGATAGAGGATATATCTGAAGGATGAGGTCAGAGGTGGCATAAGCAGCACTTACTCTACCAATCTGTTTACATAGCTGATGGAGATGTGTTTTTATGGTTTTTGATTAATGATGTCATTTTGTTGTTGTGTTTGAGGTTTTTGCTGTTGTTTCTCACTCCATCAATACAGTTTTACCCTTTTCACCAGAACACAGGGACCATGCATCATCCTTAAGCACTTTGCTAAATAGTCATTACACACAGTCAAAGGATGAGGATCTAGACCACAATGAAAGAGTGCAAAACAGACTAGAGAACAGACTCCCAGGGCTGTGTGAAGTGCTGCAGAGCAGAGAGGAGGCATGAGGTAAAAAACCACAGCAGATGATGTTTGTGAGATGAGTGCAGAGATAAGGCCACCAGCGTGTGGTTTCATAGGGGGAGGCGGGGCAGGCTGCTTGGTTCCTTCAGAACTCTGGAGAGTGAGGTGTGTGCCAACCAGGCTTTACGGAGCATTGCAGAGAATGGTGTGCAGCTAGGCAAGTGTTGACTAACCTTTCACCCTTCTCATAACCATCTCCCCTCATTCAGGTATCAGTGTAGTGCATAGGGGTATACTACAAAGCAGGATCAATTAGTTATAGCCAGCTTATTTTGAAAACAGCCAGAAACAACTGCTTTTGGTTGTTTAGTAAATTAGACAATGCCCATTTAAATAAATAAAAAAATTAAGCTGATTTATTTTTTTTTCAGAACAATTTGGCAAGTTAGCTCCTTGAACCTGCTTTGTAGTATACCCCTTAGTAATCTCTCATGGAGAGACCAAATTAGGTAATATTTTAGTTCTGAGTTAACCCCTCAGAGGTGGCCCCTCAACATAAACAGTGCAAGAGCCAGTGAGTGTAGAGAGGAATAGGATTCTTTCCCTTCGCCCACAGGTTTTTCTCATCTTTCTTCTACACCAAACCCAGCATCACAACCACAGCAGCCACCCACAGATGCATTCGAGAGCTCACACCAACATCTACCCTCCGCCCACGAGCACCCGCAGTTACCAACACCTCCACACCTCCACGCACACACAGTCGTCCCTCACCTTCCCTCCAATCCTCCTTCACAATATGAATGATCTAGGTTATTTTACTCTCTCTTCTGTTAATTTATTAATAAAAAAAATTCTCTACTGTTAAATCATTATAAACACATTAGTCAAAATATTTATTTTCATCAGTGCAGTTTGGTGCTACTGCACATTGAAGTTTTAAAGTTGAAAGTTTGATGTTAGACAAGAAGCCATTTGAGTGTTGCTTACATCACCTACTTTTTAATGTCAGAGAAATGTGAGGCATTTTAATGAATACATTTCTACATTGTCCTTAAGCACCACTGTGCACACAGTGAAGCCAATAGACCACAGGTCTCACCAGCTTGTGCTGGACTCTCTTGGTTGGAATCTTCTAAGAACTTGCAATGGGTCAGAAGCATAAATAGTGAATAAGAACTAAAAAGGGCATTCCAAACCATATTTAAACTGAATTGAAAGCCAGAAAACTAATACAAATGAAGAGTTTATTTCCAAAGCGCCATATCCACAAATGTTTAGCATTTGTGTTTTTTCATCAGAAATAATTGCTTATGAGTACTTTTGTGTGTGTAAAATATTACTGTTTTCAGATTCTTAATTAATAGATTTTTTTTTAATCCACTGTTTAGCTGGAATGGAATGTTCGTATCCTGTATATTTGACAGTGATACGTAGTTGTCTCACCTAGTTGTCTTAAAATGAATGCACTTACTGTAAGTCACTCTGGATAAGAGCATCTACTAAATGACTGACAAAAAAATATTGACGTCACAAATGTAGCATTTGTACATTTCTTTATTAAAAATGTAGTTATTTGTTACATTTGACTGTGTAAAACCTAGCAGTGCTACTTATTTCTCTGAGAGTGAGGCAGATATATAGCATTTTGCAAAAAAAACATGATTATTTGTCTCTCTGAAATGAAACCATCAAGTGATTTTAAACAAATACATGTCTGTCATTGAACAACCCCATGCCATGATTAGATAGTGAAAAACCACACCGATCTCTATAATAAGTTATTTAAACAATAAAAGCTCATTTACCAACATTTCAGAAACTTGATATATAAACTCAGGAAAAAAAGAAACTGACCTTTTTCAGGACCCTGTCATTCAAAGATAATTCGTAAAAATCCAAATAACTTCACAGATCTTCATTGTAAAGGGTTTAAACACTGTTTCCCATGCTT
Source organism: Salmo salar (assembly GCF_965601325.2). NCBI lineage: Eukaryota > Metazoa > Chordata > Actinopteri > Salmoniformes > Salmonidae > Salmo > Salmo salar. Next base: position 95,732,309 of record NC_138303.1, read on the forward strand.
GTTCAATGAACCATAAACAATTAATGAACATGCACCTGTGGAACGATCGTTAAGACACTAACAGCTTACAGACGGTAGGCAATTAAGGTCACAGTTATGAAAACTTAGGACACTAAAGAGGCTTTTCTACTGACTCTGAAAAACATCAAAAGAAAGATACCCAGGGTCCCTGCTCATCTGCGTTAACATGCCTTAGGCATGCTGCAAGGAGGCATGAGGACTGCAGATGTGGCCAGGGCAATAAATTGCAATGTCCGTACTGTGAGACGCCTAAGACAGCGCTACAGGGAGACAGGACAGACAGCTGATCGTCCTCGCAGTGGCAGACCACGTGTAACAACACCTGCACAGGATCGGTACATCTGAACATCACACCTGCGGGACAGGTACAGGATGGCAACAACAACTGCCTGAGTTACACCAGGAACACACAATCCCTCCATCAGTGCTCAGACTGTCCGCAAAAGGCTGAGAGAGGCTGGACTGAGGGCTTGTAGGCCTGTTGTAAGTGTCACGCCCTGACCTGAGAGAGCCGTTTTTCTCTGTTTAGTTAGGTCGGGGTGTGATATGGGGTGGGCATTCTATGTATTTATATTTCTATGTTTTGGCCAGGTATGGTTTCCAACCAGAGGCAGCTGTCTATCGTTGTCTCTGATTGGGAACCATACTTAGGCAGCCTTTTCCCACCTGTGTTTTGTGGGTAGTTGTTTTCTGTTTTGTATTCGTTACCTGACGGAACTGTTGGCTTTTCGTTTTGTTTCTTTGGCTCTAGTGTTTCATTGTTTAATAAATATCATGAACACGTACCACGCTGCGCTTTGGCCCCCTTCCTCCAACGACGGCCGTAACAGAACTGCCCACCAAAAACGGACCAAGCAGCATGCCCAGGAGGAGCAGGGATCCTGGGCTCGGGAGAAGAGAGAATGGAGGACATCCTGGACCTGGGAGGAGGTAACGGCAGGGGATAAGACCCTGCCATGGAAGCAGGTGGAGACGGCGCAAGCGGAACGGAGATGCTATGAGGAGCTAGCCCAACGACAGAAGCCCGAGAGGCAGCGCCCAAAACATTTTTTGGGCGGGGCACACGGGGAGATTGGCGAAGTCGGGGTTGAGACCTGAGCCAACTCCCCGTGCTTACCGGGGGGAGCGAGTGACCGAGCAAGCACCGTGTTATGCGGGGATGCGCACTGTGTCGCCAGTGCGCAGCTACAGCTCGGTGCGCTCGATGCAAGCTTCCCACAGTTGCCGTGCTAGAGTTGGCAGTCAGCCTGGAAGAAGTGTGCCGGCTCAGCGTTCCTGGTCTCCAGTGCGTCTCTTCGGCCCAGGTTATCCTGCGCCAGCTCTACGCACGGTACCCCCCCCCCCCCCCCCCGTTCACCAGCACAAACCAGTTCATCCTGTACCAGCGCTCCGCCCTTGCTGGGCTAAAGTAAACATCCAGCCAGGATGGGGTGTGCCAGCCCTAAGCTCCAGACCTCCAGTGCGCCTCCACGGCCCGGTATACCCTGTGCCTGCTCTGCGCACCCAGTCTCCTCTGCGTCTCCCCAGTCTGGTGAGACCGGTTCCAGCTCCACGTAGGAAGCCTCCAGTGATGATCTATGGTCCAGAGCCTCCAGTGATAATCAATGGCACGAAGCCTCCAGTGATAATCAATGGTCCGGTGCCTCCAGTGATAATCCATGGCACGAAGCCTCCATTGATGATCCATGGCCCGGAGCCTGTAGGGATGATCCATGGCACGAAGCCTCCAGTGATAATCCATGGCCCGGAGCCTCCAGTGATGATCCATGGCACAAAGCCTCCAGTGATGATCCATGGCGCGGAACCTGTAGTGATGATCCATGGCGCGGAACCTGTAGTGATGATCCATGGCACGGAGCCTGCAGCGACGGTCCCCGGTCCGGAGCCTTCAGCGACGCCCTCCAGTCCGGAGCCTTCAGCGACGCTCTCCAGTCCGGAGCCTCCAGCGACGCTCCCCAGTCCGAAGCCTCCAGCGACGCTCCCCAGTCAGGAGCCTCCAGCGACGCTCCCCAGTCCGGAGCCTCCAGTGACGCTCCCCAGCCCGGAGTCTTCAGCGACGTTCCGCAGCCCAGAGTCTTCAGCAACGTTATGCAGCCCAGAGTCTTCAGCGACGGTCCGCAGCCCAGATTCTGCAGCGGCGGTCCGCAGCCCAGAGTCTTCAGCGGCGGTCTGCAGCCCAGAGTCTTCAGCGGCGGTCTGGAGCCCAGTCTTCAGCGGCGGTCTGCAGCCCAGAGTCTTCAGTGGCGGCTTGCAGTCCAGAGTCTTCAGCGGTGGTCGGCAGTTCAGAGCCTCCGGCGATGATCCACGGTCTGGTTCCTCCGGCGACACAGAAGCGGGGGGATCAGCGGGCGGAGTGGGGGCTACGCCCCGAACCAGAGCCGCCGCCAAGTATAGATGCCCACCCGGACCCTCCCCTATAGGTTCAGGTTTGCGGCCAGGAGTCCGCAACTTTGGGGGCGGGGGTACTGTCACGCCCTGACCTGAGAGAGCCGTTTTTCTCTGTTTAGTTAGGTCGGGGTGTGATAGGGGGTGGGCATTCAATGTATTTATATTTCTATGTTTTGGCCAGGTATGGTTTCCAATCAGAGGCAGCTGTCTATCGTTGTCTCTGATTGGGAACCATACTTAGGCAGCCTTTTCCCACCTGTGTTTTGTGGGTAGTTGTTTTCCGTTTTGTATTCGTTACCTGATGGAACTGTTGGCATTTCGTTTTGTTTCTTTGGCTCTAGTGTTTCATTGTTTAATAAATATCATGAACACGTACCACGCTGCACTTTGGTCCCCTTCCTCCAACGACGGCCGTAACAGTAAGGCAGGTCCTCACCAGACATCACCGGCAACAACGTCGCCTATGGGCACAAACCCACCATCGCTGGACCAGACAGGACTGGCAAAAAGTGCTCTTAACTGACGAGTCGCGGTTTTGTCTCACCAGGGGTGATGGGTGGATTCGCGTTTATCGTTGAAGGAATGAGCATTACACCGAGGGCTGTACTCAGGAGCGGGATCGATTTGGAGGTGGAGGGTCAGTCATGGTCTGGGGCGGTGTCACAGCATCATCGGACTGAGCTTGTTGTCATTGCAGGCAATCTCAACACTGTGCATTACAGGGAAGACATCATCCTCCCTCATGTGGTACCCTTCCTGCAGGCTCATCCTGACATGACCCTCCAGCATGACAATGCCACCAGCCATACTGCTCATTCTGTGCGTGATTTCCTGCAATACAGGAATGTCAGTGTTCTGCCATGGCCAGCGAAGAGCCCGGATCTCAATCCCTTTGAGCATGTCTGGGACCTGTTGGTTCGGAGGGTGAGGGCTAGGGCCATTCTCCCCCAGAAATGTCTGGGAACTTGCAGGTGCCTTGGTGGAAGAGTGGGGTAACATCTCAGCAAGAACTGGCAAATCTGGTGCAGTCCATGGTGAGGAGATGCACTGCAGTACTTAATGCAGCTTGTGGCCACACCAGATACTGACTGTTACTTCTGATTTTGACCCCCCTTTGTTCAGGGACACATTATTCAATTTCTGTTAGTCACATGTCTGTGGAACTTGTTCAGTTTATGTCTCAGTTGTTGAATCTTGTTATGTTCATACAAATATGTACACATGTTAAGTTTGCTGAAAATCAACGCAGTTGGCTGTCACGACTTCCGTCAAAGTTGGTGCCTCTCCTTGGTTGGGCGGCGTTCGGCGGTCGACGTCACTGGCTTTCTAGCCGCCACTGATCTACGTTTCATTGTCCATTTGTTTTGTCTTGATTGTACACACCTGGTTTCAATTACATTACTATTTATTCCCTATTTAACTCTCTGGTTTCCACATGGTTTTGTGCGTGTTTGTTCGTTGTTAACATTTGTACTTTTTGTTTGTTTTTACATTTTAGTCATTTAGCAGACGCTCTTATCCAGAGCGACTTACAGTAGTGAATGCATACATTTCATACGTTGTTTTTTATTTGTATTTTAATTTTTTTGTACTTTTGTACTTTTTTGTAAGTATTCGTTATTTCTGTGAGCTGGAGTTTTTTCCCTGCGTGGAATTATTTTGTTGTTTATTCGAGCAAAGTACGTTTTTTTACTCAGTTCTGTGTCCTGCTCCTGACTCCGTCCTACCCGCTGCACACTGACACTTGACAGAAACACGCACCTAAATATGGAGTCAGCAGGTACACCCAGTCCTCCATTACCGGTGGAGGAGCGCGTCCAGCAGCACGCGACGATGCTCCAAAATCTTGGCACAGCCATGGAGCGATGGGAGAGAGAGGGTTTTCCCACACCCACACCCCCATCCACTTCACCCCAACCCACACCGCTGTCCACCCCTCTGTCACCTGGACCCAGTGGGATTCGGCTCTCGCTCCCGAGGGCATATGATGGGACGGCTGCCGGGTGTCAGGGGTTCCTGCTCCAGTTGAAGCTCTACCTGGCGACCGTCCACCCGGCTCCCTCGGGACACGAGAGCGTGTCCGCCCTCATCTCCTGTTTGTCGGGGAGAGCACTTGAGTGGGCCAACGCCGTATGGGGGAGAGAAGGCGCAGTGTTGGTCCACTATGAGGATTTCACCCGCCGATTCCGGGCGGTCTTCGATCATCCACCTGAGGGGAGAGCGGCAGGGAAACGTTTGTTCCATCTTAGACAGGGGATGAGGAGCGCACAGGACTTTGCACTGGACTTCAGGACCCTGGCAGCCAGCACGGGATGGAATGAAAGGGCCCTGATCGACCATTACCGATGCAGTCTACGTGAGGACATTCGTCGGGAGCTGGCATGCAGGGACACCACTCTTACTCTCGACCAGCTGGTGGATTTATCCATCTGGCTGGATAACCTGTTGGACGTCCGGATCGGGGCCCGTCCATTCCTGTGTTTCCAGTGGTGTTGGGCCTTCCCTGGTTGGCCTATCATGACCCCACTATTTTGTGGCAACAGAGGGCTCTCAAGGGATGGTCACGTCAGTGCTCAGGGAGGTGTGTAGGTGTTTCCATATGTGCAACTATGGTGGAGAGTCCAAACCAGGTCTCCACCGTGCACATTCCCCCTGAATATGCCGATTTGGCTCTCGCCTTTTGTAAGAAGAAGGCGACTCAACTACCACACCATTGATGGGGGGATTGTGCGATAAATCTCCTGGTAGACGCAGCACTTCCCAGGAGTCACGTGTATCCTCTGTCACAGGAGGAGACGGCGGCTATGGAAACATATGTCTCTGAATCTCTGGGGCAGGGAGACATTCGGCCTTCCACTTCACCTGCCTCCTCGAGTTTCTTTTTTGTGAAGAAGAAGGATGGAGGTTTACGCCCATGTATTGACAATCGAGGTATAAATCAGATCACTGTGAAGTACAGTTACCCGCTGCCTCTCATAGCCAGAGTCATTGCACGGGGTGCGCATCTTCACAAAATTGGATCTCAGGAGCACTTACAACCTGGTGTGTATCCGGGAGGGGGATGAGTGGAAGACGGCATTTAGTACCACCTCTGGGCACTATGAGTACCTCGTCATGCCGTACGGGTTGATGAATGCTCCATCAGTCTTCCAATCCTTTGTAGACGAGATTTTCAGGGACCTGCACGAGCAGGGTGTAGTGGTATATATAGATGACATTCTGATATACTCCACTACACGTGCCGAGCATGTGTCCCTGCTGCGCAGGGTGCTTGGTCGACTGTTGGAGCATGACCTTTACATCAAGGCTGAGAAATGTCTGTTCTTCCAACAGTCCGTCTACTTCCTAGGGTACTGCCTTTCAGGGTCAGGGGTGGAGATGGAAAATGACCGCATTTCAGCCGTGCGTAATTGGCCGACTCCAACCACAGTAAAGGAGGTGCAGCGGTTCTTAAAATTTGCCAACTACTACCGGAGGTTAATCCGGGGCTTTGGTCAGGTAGCGGCTCCCATTACCTCATTGCTGAAGGGGGGACCGGTGTGACTGCAGTGGTCAGCTGGGGCGGACAGGGCTTTTGGTCACCTGAAGGCTCTGTTTACCTCGGCTCCCATGCTGGCTCATCCTGATCCCGCCTTGGCATTTATAGTGGAGGTGGACGCATCCGAGGCTGGGATAGGAGCTGTGCTGTTGCAGCGCTCGGGTACGCCACCAACCCTCCGCCCCTGTGCTTTCTTTTCGAAGAAGCTCAGCCCGGCGGAGCGAAACTATGATGTGGGGGACCGGGAGCTATTGGCTGTCGTCAAGGATCTGAAGGCGTGGAGGCATTGGCTTGAGGGGGCTAAACACCCTTTCCTCATTTGGACTGACCACCGCAATCTGGAGTACATCCGGGCGGCGAGGAGACTGAACCCTCGCCAGGCAAGGTGGGCCATGTTTTTCACCTGTTTTGTTTTCACCCTATCCTACAGACCAGGTTCCCAGAACGCTAAGGCAGACGCACTTTCCCGGATGTATGACACAAAGAAGCGGTCCACGGATCCCACTCCCATGCTTCCGGCTTCTTGCCTGGTGGCACCGGTGGTATGAGACATCGAGCGGACGTTACATACAGAGCCCACTCCCACCCAGTGTCCAGTTGGGCGTCTGTACGTTCCGTCTGATGTCCGCGATCGTTTGATCTGTTGGGCCCACACGTCCCCCTCCTCTGGTCATCCTGGCATCGGTCGGACAGTGCGCTGTCTTAGTGGGAAGTACTGGTGGCCCACTTTAGCTAAGGACGTGAGGGTTTATGTTTCCTCCTGCTCAGTGTGCGCCCAGTGCAAGGCACCTAGACACCTGCCCAGAGGGAAATTACAACCCCTACCCGTTCCACAATGGCCGTGGTCACACCTATCGGTGGAATTCGTGATGGATCTTCCTCCGTCACAGGGAAACACCCCGATCCTGGTTGTTGTGGATTGGTTTTCTAAGTCCTGCGTCTCCTTCCTTTGCCCGGTCTCCCTACGGCTCTACAGACTGCGGAGGCCCTGTTCACCCACGTCTTCCGACACTACGGGGTGCCTGAGGATATAGTTTCTGATCGGGGTCGCCAGTTCCCGTCTAGTGTCTGGAGGGCGTTTATGGAACGCCTGGGGGTCTCGGTCAGCCTCACATCAGGTTTTCACCCCGAGAGTAACGGGCAGGTGGAGAGAGTTAACCAGGATGTGGGTAGGTTTCTGCGGTCCTATTGCCAGGACCGGCCTGGGGAGTGGGCGGCTTTCATCCCCTGGGCAGAGATGGCCCAAAACTCCCTCCGCCACTCCTCCACTAACCTATCTCCTTTTCAGTGTGTACTAGGTTATCAGCCGGTCCTGGCACCGTGGCATCAGAGCCAGATCGAGGCCCCTGCGGTGGATGAATGGTTTCGGCGCTCGGAGGAGACATGGGACGCTGCCCATGTGCACCTGCAACGGGCCATCAGGCGGCAGAAGGCGAGTGCCGACCGCCACCGCAGTGAGGCACCGGGGGACCGGTGTTTGTGGGGCCATTTAAAGTCCTGAGGAGACTGAACGAGGTTTGTTATAGGTTACAGCTCCCCCCGATTACCGTATTAACCCCTCGTTCCATGTGTCTCTCCTCAGGCCGGTGGTGGCTGGTCCGCTCCAGGAGTCTGAGGTGCGGGAGGTTCCTCCGCCCCCTCTGGACATCGAGGGTGCCCCGGCGTATACTGTTCGAGCCATCATGGACTCAAGGCGTCGGGCGAGGGGCCTTCAGTACCTCGTGGAGTGGGAGGGGTACGGTCCGGAGGAGAGATGCTGGGTGCCGGTGGAGGACATCCTGGACCCTTCCTTACTGCAGGAATTTCACCGTCTCCACCCGGATCGTTCTGCGCCTCGTCCTCCGGGTCGTCCCCGCGGCCGGTGTCGGCGCGCTGCTGGAGCCGCGTGTCAAGGGGGGGTACTGTCACGACTTCCGCCGAAGTTGGTGCCTCTCCTTGTTCGGGCGGCGTTTGGCGGTCGACGTCACCGGCTTTCTAGCCGCCACCGATCTACGTTTCATTGTCCATTTGTTTTGTCTTGATTGTACACACCTGGTTTCAATTAAATTATTATTTATTCCCTATTTAACCCTTTGGTTCCCACATGGTTTTGTGTGTGTTTGTTCGTTGTTAAGTGTTCACTATTTCTGTGAGCTGGAGTATTTTCCCTGTGTCGTGACGTTGTATTAGTTAATGTGATGACTGTTGCTCATCGAATGATTAACTGTTTATAATTGCGTGCTTAAATGAATCAAGCAATGAATCAAGCAATTATTAACTCATTAACCTGGGGCACCATGGGAAAATTTGTTTTATTGAGTTTCTATTTCCCAAATTAACTCAAAGAATATCAGAATATCGATTTTACAACAGTCGCTAAATTAATCAACCTCTAGTCTCATGTCTGAACGTCGCATAATCCGGGAATCTGCACAAACCCGGGCTTCACCAATGAGTTTACCAAACCAATCTTAGTTGATTATTTATTTACTAGCAAGCTAAAATGATGATAAAAATACACATACACAAAACACAGTCTAGGCTATTGATTAGGACTTAGTATAACGGGCCAACACACTATGGCGCGTGTTACCCAAAATGGGGAGTTCAAAGAGAGAGAAACAAAGAAAGTACACGAGAGAAATATACACTTGGGTTAATTTGTCAGCTATGCTTATTTAAACCTAGCCTTGCCCCGAACTGCTGCTCTTATGGGTCAGAATATAATGATGTAATTACGTGTTGGAGATCTCAGAGGGGCGTCCCGCGTGGCTCGTTTAGGCTTCTCAAGGGCGCACTGCTCCGACGCAACTCTCTGATTGTCCTCACGATGTCAGTGTCCTTCTTGGCTTGGTGGTCTGATTTCTTCCCTTTTCTCTGTGGTGTCGTCTGAGGACATACAGCTCTGTAGCTCAGAGCTCACAGCGTATGAATGAAATAGCGTAGATACCACGATTCGATGAAGAGTGGAGGCTAGGTGGGTCGGCTTGAATTCACCCGCTTAGACACAGCTACTCATCTGTAGCTTGGGTAGAAAAAGATTTCTTTGTCTTCAAACTTTGTGTTGCGTTTTGGGGTTCGTTGACCATTTAGACCTTCGCTGCAGCTTGCGGTCTCTTTTAGTCTAATGTTAATTCTCCAGTCTTCTGTCTTATACCCTCGGGTCAGAAGTGGGCGTAACCGCCTTTAGGGCAGTTCTCTGGGCGTACCAAGTTAAGGGACAAGGCCTAGATTTAACTCAAATCCAATTTTAGACACTAACTTCACATCTCATCTTTACCAAAACATTCTCTTTGATTTGGATATTTTCCACACAACGTACAATGTATAAACATCAGGCATATACTGGGAAAACTCTTAAAGGTACAATGTTTTCATAATAACGTCATCTGTTAACCTTTAATAATAAAACAAAAATTACATACATTTCCATATTCCATCTCTCGTCATGACCACCATTGTGGCTGACGGAAACCATTGTTCCAAAGTTCCTTTATTGCATGTTTAATGTTCTGAGGCCAGTTCTCCATAGTGAGGACAAAGGATTTTCTCTGTGTCCTAAGATTTATCCTGGGCGTGAGGGGTCATAAAACCCCCACATCCTCATACCCCTAGCTCTCTCCTCCTCTGTTGGGGGTTGAGAGAGACCCTGTAGGATTGTGGTCTCCTGTAACCTGACCTGATCAGGACAGTCATGACACCTGCGTGGAATTATTTGGTGGTTTATTCGAGTAAAGTATGTTTTTTTACTCAGTTCTGTGTCCTGCGCCTGACTCCGTTTTACCCGCTGCACACTGACACTTGACATTGGCAGTGAGAGGACGTTTCTTTTTTTGCTGAGTTTAGCATTTTGGAATGAAACTCTTCAATTTGAAGTGTAAAAGCGCAGAAAAAAACCGTGCTGAATTCAGAATACCCCAAAAGTTTTCCATAACAGGGAAATGGTTAACAGAGTAAGGGGTTTTCCTTTCCTGTCACGTTACAGGACACATTGGTCATATCACCAATGCAATGGAACCTTGTCATTGTAATACTGAAACCTGTTGAAACAAGCATAAATGTAAAGTCATTCTCACAACATCCTGTAATGGGAAATGGTTTGAACATTTCTACAAACTTTGTGGTAAATGCTCCTTTTTTTCAAACTCTTGTTCAATGATAAGGTTAGTGTTGAGTAAGATGAGTACCTTCTGGCTTCATTTGAAACCAAAACAGTTCATTTGAGTAGACAGGAAGTGTTTTGTATAGGTTACTGGTTTGTTTTTCTCTTCATGGTTGTTGGTACAATAGCAGGAAGAATATATTCTTGTTAAATGCATGTATGTCTCAGGTTGTTTCACAACAGCAAAGAAAACTGAAAATTATTCTAATGTTCAAATGACCAGATCCTTACTCTATTAAAAAAGTGTTTGAATGAAAAAGGTTATATATTCTTCTGTCTGTGTAAATACAGTATACAATGTGTCCATAACAGCAAGCCTTGCTCATATTGTAATGCTTAGAGCACTGCTTGAGTTGGCTTCCTCCACCTCCACAAGCAATTCTCTGAAATTCTCTCATAAGAATGTGATCTGGTGCCATGGCACAAACCCAGATAAAACTTCAAAGGGTGAGCCCATTATATCCCTGAGAATAGTGTGCTCATAATATGATAATAATAATCTTTAAATTAGAGTTAAGGTTATCCTGCCCATTGCTGAAACATTTACCCGATAATTGTTACAGAGGCACAAAGATCATACCCCCAAGACATGCTATAGCTCTCACCATTACCGATAACAGGGAAGGTTAGCATTCATTGGGGGGTTTGATATTTATGCCTCTGTAACTTTCTCACTCATTATTATTCATGAGTTATTCATGATTATCCGTAAGCATCCATAATAGAAGTTCTAAAACATTATATTCTTGGGCACAACATAATCTGAAACACTACCAAAACAAACTGCAAATACATCCAACAAGTTTGTTGAGTCACAAGCTTGATGTAGTCATTGTGTGCTATGAATATGGGACCAAATACTAAACATTTGACTACTTTAATAAAAATATAAGAGACTTTGTCTAAATACTTATGACTAGATACATAAAGTGCTTTCATTCCTGAGCAGCTTTTCATTTCTAAACAGCTTTGGCTGTAACTAATGGGGATTCTAATAAACTACTAATACTATTATATGTGAAAATACCCTCAAATAAAAGGTGACATTTTGTACTATCGCCTCAAAATCTCAGCCAATGTCACTCAGAGTAAGAATGCAATAAGCAGCTCTAATCTTGAATAGGTCATTCAATTTTTTTTCTCTCTGTCTCTCTCTCTGTGTGTGTGTCTCTCTTCCTCCCTCTCTCTCTCTCTCTGTGTGTGTCTCTCTTCCTCCTCTCTCTCTGTCTCTCTCTGTGTGTGTGTCTCTCTTCCTCCCTCTCTCTCTCTGTCTGTCTCTCTCGCTCTCTCTCTCTGTGTGTGTGTCTCTTCCTCCCTCTCTCTCTCTTCCTCCCTCCCTCTCTCTGTTTTCTGCTCTCTGTCATATTTATACTGACAGTTGAGTGAGACAGCTGAGATATTTTGAGTTCCTTGTGTGTGTGTGCGCCAGAGTCTCACCTCTGTATCTGGGGGCACTACATCTTACATTAGTGTGACTGCTTTGTGAGAAATGGCATACAGCCTATGGATTGCCTTACTCATGCTCCCGGTTCTGGTGCACTCTCAAAGTGGAGAAGAATTGGTTGACAATGGTGAGCTGCCATTCCTCTTTAAGAGTTCTATTTAAATGATTCACTGATTTAATCCTGAAGTCTAAGTGCATTATTTGTGTCCAACACAGTGATGGTGCAACATTAACTGTTCATTCTCATTCTGTACCAAAATGTATTTGACAAAAGGTTTGCTGCTGTTGACCCCATCCAAACCACTGAAATTGTTTTGTTTTGTTTCCTTTCCCTTCCAGAACCCAGAATACTCTGCACCTCTCATCTCAGTGTCTCGGCAGCAAACAGCCTAACCTGCCACCTTGATGATGACACCGATGATGATGATGAAATGGAGGACATAAAAGCCATGAGTCTTTGGTAATAAACCTCCTAGAAGACCACTGAACATCAGTTGTGTTAGTTAGGAGCTTATACAACACAAAGGACAAATATCATGGGTGGAAGAACACCCTTACTGCATATTCAGATATCCCGATGTGTAAAATCCTCAAATGGATTAACAAATTATTTATTGGTAATGTGATTTTATTAACATGTTTACAGCTACACAGATTACAAAAAGCAACGCTGTTTGAAAGAGAAGGGGAATAATGTCACATTTACGGACCTGGACACTCTGAAATCGTATAATCTCACCGTTCAAATAAAACGAGGTGGCACATTTTGGAAAACAATGAGTTTGGAAAAAATAAGTAAGTTATCATAATTTCATACCTTCTCACCCTATGGTTTGAACGAAAGTAACATGAGGCATTTTTACATGACACCTATCAATTGATAGCCTTTAGTTGGCACTCAATTGCCCTTAACACTTATCCTGTCTTTCTTGTCAATCATTATGTTTCAGTTAAACCCAGGAGTCCTTGGGTGGTGAATGCCACATTTGTGAGGAGCTCCAACCGGGCTCTTATATACATTGGGAATCCATACCTGAAGGATTACCTGAAACCCAGCAATCAACTGTTCCAACTTCGCATCTGGAGTGTCAAAAATACTCTGGTACAATCGCCAAAAGCCAATTTTTCTTGGATTTGTGGATGCAAAAGCTTAATTATATTACCATAATTTCCATATCATTGAATCAGAATAGGCAGAATCTACCACACACTCAAAACTGATTAGTGAAGGTGCAGGAGGCAAAATGAAAAACTGGAGAAACAGGAAAAAGTCTCTGCACACTTCCAGACAGATTTATTTTAATAGAGGCTAAGCTTTCGTTCATTCGACCTTCATCAGAGAATATCATTCAATTGAGGCTGTTCTGAGGGCAAAAGGGGGTGCAACTAAATATTAGGAAGGTGTCTTATTGTCTTGTTCTTCTTTTACGGTGTACCCTGTTCAAAGGTTAAAAACATAACCTATCAGCCTCTGATCATCGAGGGGGACGACTACCTCCATAAGAACACAGAGTATCATGTCAAGGTTCGAGCCAAGCCAAGCGGGGGGTACTTTGATGGCAGCTGGAGTGAGTGGAGCACCTCTATCAGTTTCAGCACCAACACAGGTAAAAAAGGACTTGTATCTAAAAAGCATAGCATGATATCTGGACTGTGCAGTTAGGTGGAAGTGATAGAGCAAGGTACAGGAAATGTGAGTCACATGCATCATCTCTCTCCCACTTCCCCACAGAGACAGACGTGCAGGTGCTTTCCTATTCTCTCATTGTGCCCATTGCTGCTCTGCTGTTGGTTACTTTGGCAGTTGGTCTTTTCTGGGGGAAACAGTGAGTATCAAATTGATCTCCTTTTCCTTTGCACATCATATTTTGTGTGTGTGTGTGCATGTCCTCCATGTCATCCTCTGGATGTCTCTCTGTCTTCACAGAATACATTCCTTCATATGGCCAAGCATTCCACATCCCAAACACACACTGCTCCAGATCGCCCAGACCTATGAGCCAATGAAGGTAAGTCCTCTGATATGCACTAGACAGTGAACGATAATGGCCATAATAAGTTATGAGGATATTGTTTAATTCCGTCTCTTTCCTTTGACCCAGCAGGGCCCACCTGTGAGCTTTAACCCCGAGGTGTTCAGTGACCTCAACATCCAGCTGGTGGAGCCGGACAAGGAGCAAGACCTTACCTCCCTACCCTCTGACTCTGACTCCCATCGACTCGCTGAGGTCAAAGATCAATGCCTCATTCAAGAGCGTGATGGGGATACGACGTCCTGCCATACCACCAGTAGTGGAGGGTCGGAGACCATACTGCTTAGGTGCGAGTCCCCAGGAGTGCACCTCAACGGTGGGGCGGGGAGCAGTGGGAACAGTGGCTCCACCGTGGGGATCCTGGATCTGAGGAGTGACTTTGAGAGCGTGGAGACAGACAACAGTGATAGTAACATTGGTCCTGAGGGGCTAGGTGCTACTCAGCAAGGAGGCAAGGATGAGGCTTATGTCACCATGTCTAGTTTCTATCAGATCCAGTGAGAGAGAGATGGAGAGACAGACAGACAGAGAGGGAGCGAGACAGACAGACGGAATTATCTATTCAAGATGAATTATAGCTGCTTATTACATTCTTACTCTGAGTGACTTTGGCTGCTTTTATTTGAAGTCTATTTAATTCACCGTGACTCAAACTGACTATCCACTGACTCCCAGTATCACAAGAGACTAGCAGAACTCAATGCACATGTTATTTACAAATGATAGGAGACAGAACAGGAATCATCCTCATTGTGTTTGTTTGGTTTTGAGTTATTAATCTGTTGCTTGTTGCTAAGAAACAAGACAAGGGAGGACTTAAACAACTTGAAATACAACGCTGCACCTCCCTTATTATCCTTTCTGTGTTTGCACATCCCATACTATATTAACCCCGTCGGTATACTGACACCTTGGCGTTATACATACTGCTGCTTCATATCACAGAGATACTCTTTACCATGACAACAGCTGCTAAACAAACCTAGGGCTCTATTCAATCCGTATTGCGGAAGTTCAATGTTACAGCATGAATGAAATATAAAGGCAGTGTTCCTGCGTTATCGGAGACTGCATTCATGGTAAACGTTGCATATGTCGGCTCAATCGGAAATTACCCTTTCATTTCTATTGCGCAATATGTAACGCTTCAGTGATACGGATTGAATAGAGCCCCTAGAATGTCAATTCCTCTACACATTCTATACATAATTTAATCACAGCTTATGTGTTTGTTTGTCATTGTGTTTAAAAAAAATTGCACATAAGTGATTGTATTTCCTGCACAGTTACCGGTATGTTATTTCTTTTACACTGACTTGGATGTATTATACTATACTATGTACTATCATATATTATAGTTTTCAATGCTTTATTATTTTCTTGAACACTTTGTGAGACTTTAGCAGAGCATTAAACATAAAGTCATCATCGGCAAGTTACTGCTTTGTTTTTATTTTACTGTACAAAATCTGTACCGATCCGGTATTTGTATATTTTAATCTGACAAATGTGACAGCATTATCTGTGTAGAAATGACCATGTTGTTATATTTTGTGTTTAACATTTTTATTAAACAGGTTCATTCCACAAACAAATGCAGTTGTATCATTTACTCTGCATTCATCATCTCCTGAAATGACTGTACTTTGATTTATCAGTCTTTATGATTTCCCGTGTCTTTCTAAAGATGTATCTAACATTGGAACTGTGGACCACAGATGTCCAGATACATCACATTTCAATTTCTACAATACAGAATATTGGTTGTTTCTGGAGAGAGTGACTGTATAATTAAAATACATCTTTTTACATAGCACTAAATATTTACAAGTCATTCATAATCATTTGCATATCATTGGGACATTATTAATATTCGTTTGTCAACATGATTTCCATAATGAAATATTTGTTTAAGGCACCTTGAAAAACTGTCCATCAAAAATCATCATAAAGTTATCAACTTAAAACTCACAATTTCCATGCATTTTTCATCATGAGAATGAAATAGACATCACTATCGATGGAGGCGCTGACTCCGCAGTAGTAGTTGAGAAACTCCTCCATGGTGACCTGCAGAAGGGAAGGATGTCATGTAAATGTAAATGTAATGTCAGACAGACAGCGCTTACTGAACCAGTCCACACCATCAGTGTCAGATAGAGACAGAAACTCACCATAACCCTGATAAGGCTGAACACTGAAAAACAGAGGTGAATGGGACAGACAATGTTGTGGGAGAGTTGAGTGTCACAACCTTTTGTTTCCCTCATCAATACTTGTTCTTCAGTGCAGATTCAGACATTTTCAGCTAACATCTAAATGCTTAGTTCATCTTGCGACTAAGGTGCAATATCTAACCAGAGACAAAACAAAACCTTGACATCTGCTGGCTGACAGTGAGAAACAGCTCCACCAAGCTACCAGTTCTACTAGAATTGTACTACTAAGAAACATACATGTTGCACTGTAACAGTTTGACAGCTTTGAGAAACAGGCCTAAAGACACAAAATGGCTAAGAGCAGTGTAAACACCTTGAGGACAGCCCTAAAGAATTGAAAGTAGAGAGTTACACCCCACTAAACTACTGCATCTAGAAAGACAAGTGAAAATATATACCATGACATCTTCCATGGTAACACTATATTTAGTAGATGGTTTGTCGATGTTCAGTAGATGTTGAATAATTGTCACATTTCAAATAACTATCAACTAACCCTAACTAACCCTTACCTTAACTCTTATCCTAACCCTAAACTTAACCCTTACCCTAACCCTCATTCTAAGTCTAACCGTAACCTTAGCAAGCAGTTGCTTATCAACATATAGTTTGTTGATAATGTGACCATCTGTAGATCATGACTATCCAAATAAAATGTGACCTCTGCCGTCCATATCCCAGGATTAAGTGCTCTTTAGTCTTTACCCTAAACATTGACTCAAGAAGACATTAGTTAATAAGTTTCCAGGCACTTTTCATCGTGATAATGAAGTAGATATCCATATCAATGGAGGATCTCACGCCTGTATAGCAATTCATACTCTTCTTGTGTGACCTAATATGTTCCAGAAATAAGACATGATATGACACAGTTTAAGATGGTTCCACAGATATGCAGTATTGTAAATGTCAGGAGCCTAAGAAATGTCTCACGCGTCCAGATAATCTAATTCATATCTGACTGAATAATGTACAGGCTGTAAGTTTAGCAGTATAGGTTTACACTACAGTAGATGTGGATGATAGTAAGACCCAGAGGAGGCTGGTGGGAGGAGCTATAGGAGGACGGGTTCATTGTAATGGTTTGAATGGAATAAATGCAACGTTATCAAACACATCAAACATAATTTTAATGTAAAATTTTTTTTTAATAATAATAATAAGTAAGATATACATGGCAGAGGCTTAATCAAGTTAGTCATCTTGATTACTTTCTTATGTCATTCTCTCTGGTACCAAAAGTTTAAAAAGTGTTGATGGGGACAGAATGCGGTTGGACCATCAGATAACTGGCATATACATTACTCTTACAGAATTTCCACATGGCGAGGATATTGGAAATTGAATCAAAGTTTACTGGATTACAACTTGTTTTTAACTAGGACAGAAGAATTTACAACTGACTTTTCCGACGTAACACAGGTACAGCAGATCCCCTTATTATATGGGACACTTTTAAATGTGCCTTTAGAGGCCATGCAATTCAGTACTCATCTATAAAATAAAAGCAATTTAGGTCAAAAGAGTCCATATTAACACAGGAAATGGAAGGACTAACAGTACAGATAGATAGCAATAAAAACTGTACCATAAGAGGCTCAAAGCAAGTTAGAGGAAAAATTTAAAATAAATGGAGGAACTTATTCAAGAAAGATCAAGTGTAATATATTATAAAAATAAAGCGAACTGGATGGAATATGAAAAATAATTTGGTGCATTTTTCCCCAATCTTCAACATAAAAATGCTCCCAAAATAAATGTACTGAAACTTGTTACAAATTATGGAGTCACTCATGATCCACTGAATGATATTTTGAAAGAGGAAGTAAAGTACTTTAAGCATATGTTTTCATTTCAGTCTCTTCCATCTCAACTAACCGAAGCTAATTCTATGGATTTTTTCCTATTAATAATATAAAATTAACATCTGTACAGAAAGACTCATGTGAAGGCAAAATTACAGAGGAGGAACTTCTTGATGCAATTAAAGTCTTTAAGTCCGGGAAAACTCCAGGGCTGGATGGCATACCTGGGGAGGAATACCAAACTTGTTTTGATATACTCAGAGGACCATTATTAGCATGTTTTAACCACTCCTATATAAATGGTAGATTATCGGACACTCAACGAAGGTCTGATTTCAGTATTACTGAAACAGGATCCAGGTGGTATATATAAAGCTCCAGTCCATTTAAAAAATTGGAGGCCTCTTACACTTCAGTGTTGTGATGCAAAAATGATAGCTAAATGCTTAGCGCATAGAATTAAAAATGTTTTGTCAGATATTATTCATCCTAATCATTTTTTTTACATGGACGATACATTGGAGATAATATAAGACAAGTACTGGAAACAATAGAACACTATGAAATATCTGGGAAACCAGGCCTGGTTTTCATAGCTGACTTTGAAAAGGCTTTTGATAAAGTACAACTGCAGTTTATATATAAATGCCTGGAATATTTCAATTTCGGAGAATCTCTTATAAAATGGGTTAAAGTTATGTATAGTAACCCTAGGTGTAAAATAGTAAATAATGGCTACATCTCAGAAAGTTTTAATCTGTCAAGAGGAGTAAAACAAGGTTGTCCACTATCGGCACACCTATTTATTATTGCCATCAAAATGTTTGCTGTTAAAATTAACAACAATAATATTAAGGGATTAGAAATCCATGGCTTAAAAACAAAGGTGTCATTGTACACTGATGATTCATGTTTTCTTTTAAATCTACAATTAGAATCCCTCCACAGCCTCTTAGAGGATCCTAGATACTTTTTCTAACCTCTCTGGATTAAAACCAAATTCTGATAAGTGTACAATATTACGTATTGGATTACCGTGTAGTTTACCAATAAAATGGTATGACGGTGATGTGGACATACTCAGTATACATATCCCAAAAGAAAGAAATGATCTCACTCCAATAAATGTTTATAGAAAGTTAGCAAAAATAGATAAGATCTTGCTACCATGGAAAGGAAAATACCTGTCTATTTGTGGAAAAATCACACTGATTAACTCTTTAGTCATATCACATATTACCTATTTGCGTATGGTTTTGCCTACACCTAGCGACCTGCTTTTTAAATTATATGAGGAAAAATATTGAATTTTATTTGTAATGGCAAGTCAGACAAAATTAAAAGGGCGTATTTATATAATGAATATGAATTCTGAGGGCAGAAATGATGAAATAGTAAAGCATTATACCTCTCACTAAAGGCATCAGTCATACAAAAGTTATACTTCAATCCAAAATGGTTCTCTAGTAAATTAGTAAGAATGACTCACCCCATGTTCAAGAATGGCCTTTTCCCCTTTATCCAGATTACAACCGCTTACTTTCAGTTATTTTAAAACAAAATCTCCAAAATATTGTTATTTTTTAAACAAGCCATAGAAAGTTGGTTGCAATTTCAGTTTAATCCACCTTAAAAGACAGAACAAATAATACAACAATGTTGTGGTTAAACTCAAATACACTAATTGATTAAAAAAAACGTAATTTTTCAATAACATAAAAAAAAAAAAAGAGTATAATCTTTGTAAATTATATCATAAATAGGACTGGTGGAGTTATTTCATTTTTTCTTTGCAACTCTGCCTAGAAGGCCAGCATCCTGGAGTCGCCTCTTCACTGTTGACGTTGAGACCGGTGTTTTGAGGATACTATTTAATGAAGCTACCAGTTGAGGACTTGTGAGACGTCTGTTTCTCAAACTAGACACTCTAATGTACTTGTCCTCTTGCTCAGTTGTGCACCGGGGCATCCCACTCCTCTTTCTATTCTGGTTAGAGCCAGTTCGCGCTGTTCTGTGATGGGAGTGGTACACAGCATTGGCAATTTCTCGCATGGAATAGCCTTCATTTCTCAGAATAAGAATAGACTGACAAGTTTCAGAAGAGTTTGAGCCTGTCATCGAATCCCACAAATGCTGATGCTCCAGTTATTCAACTAGTCTAAAGAAGGCCAGTTTTATTGCTTCTTTAATCAGGATTGTCAGAATAATCAGGATTGCTTCTTTAATCATAATTGCAAAAGGGTTTTCTAATGATCAATTAGCCTTTTAAAATGATAAACTTGGATTAGCTAACACAACGTGCCATTGGAACACAAGAGTGATGGTTGCTGATAATGGGCCTCTGTACGTCTATGTAGATATTCCATGAAAAAATATCTACCGTTTCCAGCTACAATAGTCTTTTACAACATTAACAATGTCTACACTGTATTTTCTGATCAATTTGATGTTATTTTAAATGGACAAAAAAGTTGCTTTTCTTTCAAAAACAAGGACATTTCTAAGTGACCCCAAACTTTGGAACAGTAGTGTTTATTTACCCCAATTACATTGATGGAAGCACCAATCAATCCGCAATATTAAAGCTGATCCACCCCCTAAAAAAACTAAAAAATACAACAACAAAAAACATGAAAACCACATTTTACTCCATTCCATTAATTCCATTCCATCCGTTACAATGAGCCTGTGCTCCTATAGCTCCTCCCACCAGCCTCCTCTGATAAGACCACTATAACCTCTGTCCAACATTTCCATATTTTACAAACCCAAGGCCTGAAAGTGACCAGGTCAGTATGGTGTGATGTTACCAGTATTACCTTTCCGTCCTTGTCGTAAGGAGAGTCGAAGCTGTCCAGGAATTTGCGGAATACTTGCTCCTCTGTCCACTCCCCGTTTTGATATTTGGGGTGGTACTTGGCGTTGTAAACCCCACTCAGATCTTCAATAGTGATTACCCCGTCACCAGTCTTATCCAGCTTCCTAAAGGCCTGCATGATCACCTCCTTCCTGGCATTGGACATCGGGGGCTGTGATCATAACCAGCACAACCAGAAATAATGGACAGAATTCACAGATTAAAAAAGTATTTGATCCCCTGCTGATTTTGTACGTTTGCCCACTGACAAAGAAATGATCAGTCTATAATTTTAATGGTAGGTTTATTTGAACAGTGAGAGACAGAATAACAACAAAAAAATCTAGAAAAACGCATATCAAAAATGTTATAAATTGATTTGCATTTTAATGAGGGAAATAAGTATTTGACCCCCTCACAATCAGAAAGATTTCTGGCTCCCAGGTGTCTTTTATACAGGTAACGAGCTGAGATTAGGAGCACACTCTTAAGGGGAGTGCTCCTAATCTCAGTTTGTTACCTGTATAAAAGACACATGTCCACAGAAGCAATCAATCAATCAGATTCCAAACTCTCCACCATGGTCAAGACCAAGGAGCTCTCCAAGGATGTCAGGGACAAGACTGTAGACCTACACAAGGCTGGAATGGGCTACAAGACCATCGCCAAGCAGCTTGGTGAGAAGGTGACAACAGTTGTTGCGATTATTCGCAAATGGAAGAAACACAAAAGAACTGTCAATATCCCTCAGCCTGGGGCTCCATGCAAGATCTCACCTCATGGAGTTGCAATGATCACGAGAACGGTGAGGAATCAGCCCAGACCTACACGGGAGGATCTTGTCAATGATCTCAAGGCAGCTGGGACCATAGTCACCTAGAAAACAATTGGTAACACACTACGCCATGAAGGACTGAAATCCTGCAGCGCCCGCAAGGTCCCCCTGCTCAAGAAAGCACATATACATGCCCGTCTGAAGTTTGCCAATGAACATCTGAATGATTCAGAGGACAACTGGGTGAATGTGTTGTGGTCAGATGAGACCAAAATGGAACTCTTTGGAATCAACTCAACTAGCCGTGTTTGGAGGAGGAGGAATGCTGCCTATGACCCCAAAAACACCATCCCCACCGTCAAACATGGAGGTGGAAACATTATGCTTTGGGGGTGTTTTTCTGCTAAGGGGACAGGACAACTTCACCGCATCAAAGGGACGATGGACGGGGCCATGTACCGTCAAATTTTGGGTGAGAACCTCCTTCCCTCAGCCAGGGCATTGAAAATGGGTCGTGGATGGGTATTCCAGCATGACAATGACCTAAAACACACGGCCAAGGCAACAAAGGAGTGGCTCAAGAAGAAGCACATTAAGGTCCTGGAGTGGCCTAGCCAGTCTCCAGACCTTAATCCCATAGAAAATCTGTGGAGGGAGCTGAAGGTTCGAGTTGCCAAACGTCAGCCTCGAAACCTTAATGAGAAGATCTGCAAAGAGGAGTGGGACAAAATCCCTCCTGAGATGTGTGCAAACCTGGTGGCCAACTACAATAAACGTCTGACCTCTGATTGCCAACAAGGGTTTTGCCACCAAGTACTAAGTCATGTTTTGCAGACGGGTGGTCAAATACTTTTTTCACTCATTAAAATGCAAATCATTTTATAACATTTTTGACCTGCGTTTTTCTGGATTTTTTTGTTGTCTCTCACTGTTCAAATAAACCTACCATTAAAATGATAGACTGCTCATTTCTTTGTCAGTGGGCAAACGTACAAAATCAGCAGGGGATCAAATACCTTTTTCCCTCACTGTAAGTATGATTAAATGTATCATGTAATTCAGAGGCTTACCCCTACCACTCATATTTACCCTGAGAGTGAGGAGAAATTCATCAAAGTCAATGAGTCCACTGTTGTCCCGGTCAAAACGTTGAAACATTGTCATGGCCTCATCTTTCTCAATGAGGACACCGTAGTCATTAAGCCCCTTCATAAACTCCTTCACATCCAATGTACGGTTGTTGTCATCATCCATGATCCTGAATGTTCTGACAGATAAACCATTGAAGACAAAAAAATATATAAATAGGTGGCAGTTGAAGAAAATAATAAATCATTTCTTGGAGTTTACGTTGTCAAAACAATCATTGCATCTTAGAAGCCAATCTAAAGCTGTCTTCTTGACACAGCCTTCTTGACAGGATTGCCTATAGTACGATGTTTGATCAATCACTACTGCTACTGTATCAAACATTTTATGTTGATGACCTGGGCAATTCATCACTTGATACAGAACCATTACCTGTGCCCTTCACATAAGAGTATACTGGTCTCTCTCTCACCTGCTCAGACCCTTGATGCCAGAAGAGCCTCGTGCGAGACACTGCATCCTCAGCCGATCCACAGGGTCTGTGCATACAGACAGCTGTTTTTTGGCATTCACCGCCATCTCCCGATCATGTCGTGACGTCCCTGCCATGATACCTGCAGTCTGCAGGCAGGTAATACATTTGCATCGCTGATTTGCATGCATACAGTGTGATTTGATGCCGAAAACATTGACACATTTCAGTGATGTCTAGTAGAGTTGAGTGATGTTGTAGACAAAGATAAATTAAACATAATGCTAGGGCTGTGTGACAAAGCAGGGCCGGCTCTAGCCTTTTAGGGGCCTCAAGCAAGATTTGGTTGGGGGCCCTCCCACCTTGGTGCAAAACATTTTAGTGGCCCCCCTCAACAGCAGAGAGAAAAAAGTGCAATTCTAAACATTTTGCCATTGGGCTGAAACAAAATGTAGCAATTTCATTAAAAAATTTCATGCAATTGTACTCATTTTGCCATGGGGCAGACAGAAAAAAAATTCAGTTTCACAGCTAATTTCCTGTAATTCTATCCATTTTACCAATGGGGTGGAGAATTTATTTAGCAGTTTTAAAGCTAATTTCCTGTAATTATACACATTTTGCCATGACTTATGACATGTTATTATGATATCTGAGTGAGAATGACTAACAAAATCAATGGGGGTTCCCAGGAGGTCAGGGCCCTGGGCACGTGCCCTGCTTGCCTGGTCGGTATTTGGCCACGATTACTACAAGTTTAGATAGCTGGCTAGACTAACTACAAACCTAAAAATGGTTAGCTGACAAGGCTAATTGAGTGACGGTCAGTGACTGACATAAGAGAAAAAACGCTGAATGATGTTCAACCAAAATTCTAAATTGCACCTGGTGCATTATCCTATTCTTACTCTCAATAGTAAGTTGAGACCCCGACTGAGTCCCCAAAAGAAAAAGAAATATATTTTTGGTGGGTTTGTGGCCCCCTAGAGGCCGGGGGCCCTAAGCAACTATTTCTGTCGCTTATGCCTGGAGCCAGCTCTGTGACACAGCCTTAGGGAACATGTGTCAAACTCATTCCACAGTAGGCTGAGTGTATGCAGGTTTTCGCTCCTCCCTTGCACTTGTTATTTTATTAGGATCCCCATTAGCTGTTGCGAAAGCCCATGAAACTGGGGTCCTCACAGAACATGACAAAAAAACAGAACATTAATTGATAAGAACAGCTCAAGGACATAACTACATACATTTAAAAACGTCACAGATACCTTACATATCAATACATACACACGAAATATCTAGGTCAATTGATGAATTAAGGTCACTAAGGTTAATTAGTAAAGAGCTCCCCTCACCTGGTTGTCTAGGCCTTAGTTGAAAGGAAATAACTAAAACCTGCAGACACTTGACCCTCCATGGAATAAGTTTGACACCCCTGCCCAAACTCTTTTGTTCTACATATTTATATATGAACCTTCCAAAACGTTACGTCCTGCTGAACACGTCCCTGGCGCTTGCTAGCTGAACGGTCAACCTATCCTAGCAAGTATCTTGCATTATGACCGTACTTACAATAAAGTCCGACTGTATATATTTAGATAATTAGATTCCTAAATACCAAACACGTTATTTCGAGTTTGTTTGCTACTTTATCTGTAGAGGCGAGAAACTTACCTTACAAATGTGTAAAGCAACCTGTAGCTAACTGTCAAACACAAACATCAGCGGCCCCTCTCCCCACCTGCGTTACAGTTTCCATAGAAATGCGGGCTTGCCTTCTCCCGTTGTTCCAGGTCGCCTACTGTAGATTATAGGCAGAGGGCTTGTTCTGAATGACTGACCTGCATCATAAATAACTGATCATTATTTGTAGATCAATCGGTCAGTCACAATTTCCCCATGATACATTACGGGTTTGACCCTCTCGAACACAGCTAGAGTTTCTAAACAAAGATACTAAACCGTCATTGTTCTAGGCGCTGCAGTCATACCGAGGTCAGGGCAAGCCAGCCAACAAAGATAGAAATACAATGTTCCTTATTGTAATGTAAGGTTACTCAAGTGCACCATAAGTGCCACTGGTCCTAGCTGTACTTTGCCAGTCCTCTCCACAAAATATGAGCCGAATACATAATTTAACGATGCTTTAGTTTATTTCTTTGCACAACAGTGGTATAATACATGCTATTTTAGTCTAAATACTACATTTAAAAAAAACGAGGACCAACACCAGGGTTTAATCAATTATAACATTCCAGCATCAGAGTACATGTGCAGGGAAAAATTCCACCAAAATCAGTGTGAGGTTACCTATCAACATTATATACACAAAAGTATCTGGACACCCCTTCAAATTAGTGGATTCGTATATTTCAGCCACGCCCATTGCTGACAGGCTATAAAATCAAGCACACAGCCATGCAATCTCAATAGACAAATATTGGCAGTAGAATGGCCTTACTGAAGAGCTCAGTGACTTTCAACGTGGCACAGTCATAGGATGCCACCATTCCAACAAGTCAGTTTGTCAAATTTCTGCCCTGGTCAACTGTAAGTGCTGTTATTGTTAAGTGGAAACATCTAGGAGTAACAACGCAATGTTATAGGCCATACAAGCTCACAGAAAGGGACCGCCGAGTGCTGAAGTACGAAAAGAAATGGTGTCCTCTGTTGCAACAGTCACTACCAAGTTCCAAACTGCCTCTGGAAGCAACGTCAGCACAATAACTGTTCGTCAGGAGCTTCATGAAATGGGTTTTCATGGCAGAGCAGCTGCACACAAGCCTAAGATCACCATGTGCAATGCTAAGCATTGGCTGGAGAGGTGTAAAGATCACCATTGGAGTCTGGAGCAGTGGAAAGAAATGGTTTGTCGAGATCAGTGTGGAGGAACTTGACTGGCCTACACAGAGCTCTGACCTCAACCCCATCAAACACCTTTGAGATGAATTGGAACGCTGACTGCGAGACAGGCCTAATCACCCAACATCAGTGTCTGACCTCACTCATGCTCGTGACTGAACGGCAGCAATGTTCCAACCAGTGGTGGAAAAAGTACCCAATTACCATACTTGAGTAAAAGTAAAGATACCTTAATAGAAAATGACAAGTAAAAGTCACCCAGTAAAATACTACTTGAGTAAGTCTAAAAGTACTTGGTTTTAAATATACTTAAGTATCAAAAGTAAAAATAAGTGTAAATCATTTCAAATTGCTAATATTAAGCAAACCAGATGGCACAATTATTGTTTTTTTAAATTTCCAGATAGCCAGGGGCACAGTACAATATGCAGACATAATTTACAAACAAAGCATGTGTGTTTAGCGAGTCCGCCAGATAAGAGGCAGTATGGATGACCAGGGATGTTCTATTGCTACGTGTGTGAATTGGACCATGCTCCTGTCCTGCTAAGCATTCAAAATGTAACGAGTACTTTTGGGTGTCAGGGAAAATGTATGGAGTAAAAAGTACATTATTTTCTGTAGTGAAGTAAAAGTTGTCAAAAATATAAATAGTGAAGTACAGATACCCCAAAAAACAACTTAAGTAAAAATACTTGAAAGTACTTTACACCACTGGTTCCAACATCTAGTGGAAAGCCTTCCAAGAAGAGTGGAAGCCGCACAGGGGGAGGGGACGACTAACTCCATATTAATGCCCATGATTTTGAAATTAGATGTTTGACGAACAGGTTTCCACATACACTACATGACCAAAAGTATCACACTAACACTACACGTCTGTATAATTCATTAGGAACTTTACTTTAAAGATGCAGTCCAGGATCTTAAGCACAACCAATTTTAACATATTGTATTCATAACATATAGAAATTACAACAAAAAATACAAAATCAGAATGTAACAACATACAAAATGGATGACATAGTACAAAATTGGATGACGTAGTACAAAAACTGGGACCTGTTTTAGCTTGGGAGAACCACTTTCAAAACTAATGGCTGAAATTATACAAAAGTTGGGGAGCATCAATTTAATTCATTTCTTACTTTTACCAAAAGAGATTGTAAGGAGTTCAATGGGCATCTAACCTGACAAGACCATTTTTTAGCCCATGGTTACCAGTGACCTTAACAGATGCAGTTAAATTAATTTAGAATAAATAGCGTGTTGTACGTGTGTTGACCTTTGTCTGCTAGATTAATAGAACCATATAATACAATTTGAAATAAGAGGGCATCATTAACAAATACATTGAGAGACGGGGGACTGGTTAAATCTAAAATATTATTTATGACAGATTACAATTTAACACGATTTTATAATAATTGTCCAACTCCTTCAAAATGGTGAATACCATGCATTTAACATGCATGCTTCTGACTGTGTGTGTTTTTACCTGAATTCCTCATCCAACCAAGCTCATACAGTTACAGTAGTTGTTTGAAGTTGACACAATATGAAGTCATATTTCTAGGACAATGTATTTCAGTGGCACAATGACCTGTTGCTTCGCAGTACCTTCCAGCAAGACATCTTGAACAAGGTAAGAATAAATATTTAAATGCAATACATTTAAAAAGTTCACATTTCTTTTTGATTGATCCAAGTAATTAAACCAAAAATAATGAAATCATAACTAGAAAAAATATGCCTTTGCCATTTTTGTAATACAGTCAAATAAACAAAACAATATGGCACAATGATATCCCAAAAAGACTTCAGTAGATCATTTAACACCTAAAATTCAAATAGTTTCACAATAAATAAGGCGTTACTTATGTCAAGCAGTTAATCGCTAATGACACAATATAGAACATTACCTTTAAACAGGCCTTTCAACAGAATCCACAAAAACTATTTTCAAACAAACTTAAGGTCATTTTCACACTCGGAATAGAACAGAGAATATATCACAATTAAGAGCAATGGTAAATCTTTTTTTAGTATCAGCTGTGTCAGTTGACCTCCATCAATTTCACCAACATTTCGAGCATTATAAACCAAATTCCAACTTGAGATCCGATTTGCACAAATCTCACATCAATTCAAGTGAACGATAAGAACAAATACTGTACCTCAGGGCAGGATCTATGGGCAGTACAAACACTGTGATAATTCAGTTAACTCAGTGTGGGCTGGATCACATAGATTGCACATTAAATAGAGGACTATAGGTCTAAATACGGTACACTCAGTTTCTATGGTAGCAGCAAACAGACCTAAGCAACTGTCCTTCCGTCCATATACCAGAATAATACAAGACTGGCAACACAAGACTAAAACATTTTTTTATACCTTTATTTAACTAGGCAGGTCAGTTAAGAACAAATTCTTATTTTCAATGACGGCCTAGGAACAGTGGGTTAACTGCCTTGTTCAGGGGCAGAACGACAGATTTTTACCTTGTCAACTCGGGGATTCGATCTTGTAACCTTTCGGTTACTAGTCCAACGCTCTAACCACTAGGCTACCTGCCACTCCAATTTTTATTTTTATATTTTTTTAACCTTTGTTTTGTTGAAAAATTGAAACAGTGATAATTTTTTCCACCATTTCTATTTTGCTGACACTTAAATAAGTAGAAAGTTAGTAACTTTTCGGGGGTTAAATACAACTTCATACATTTTAAATAAGTCTTCCTCCAAAAATATCCTTCAATTAGTAGTGATTACTTATCTTCTCATCAAAATGATGAACAATGTAATCAGCCCATCAACCAGATTTTTGAGGTAAGACACACTTTATACACCCATTGTAAAGATAACAGGGGATACCACAGGAAGAGGACCTTGAACGGAAATTCATGCATAAGTAACAACAGAAATGACGAAGTGGTTTAACGGATGAGAAAAGGTGATGAGCCCAAATGGGGTACGGATCTACATTCATGACATGCTGCACAGGGGAGGACAGCTATCAGTCTAATGGGGAAGTGTATGTCAACAGCCACTGGAGTGTTCTGACAGAAGACAAGCTATTGGAGACAAGGAGCAGCAGATACATCATGCCAACAGTGGAGTGGAAGATAAGAGGTTGTGCTACATTCACAGAGCCTGAGAGTCTCTCTCCTTCGTATTGTCTTCCCTGCAAGGTGGATTAGTGGAGGATGAAAATTAATGTGCAATATTTAGCTTTCCTGTTCCTTCGACTCTCCCTCGCTACTCTTCTCAAACATCATCAAAGATTCTGCTCCGTGACGAGGACATGGACAGGTACCTGCCTGGTACATGCCTGCAAAATGGAGAGGCACAGTACACATATATGTTTAACAGCACACACTTTGTGTTATTTGCTTACAGGTATCAGCCACAGCAGAGCAGAAAGTGAAACTAACACACTTATTTAGATAAAGTGGGGAGTAGAGGACCTCTTACCTGGTGGAGTCTGCTTCAAGAGGGTCGTCTGAAAGAGTCTCTGCATTGAAGTCCAAAGGCTCTGCGTCCTCGAGAAGTTCTATAGAATCTCTCTCTGTTCCTCTGCCAGTCCGAGAGTACTTCGCCTCTGTTGAAGAAAAAACAATGATCAATACCAATGCCTTCCGCAGTTCAATTCAGATACATGTAATAAGGGACTTTTTATTTTATTAAGTTGGGGTGTATCCTTCGTGTCATCAAGAAAAGCCATGACTCCACAAGAGCAAACAAAACATTGATTCATTGTATAACAAAAGCAATGAGTAAAATCTAGCTTAAGTGTAGAAAACAAGCACAATGTAATGCAAGTAGGTTTTGCGACCAATCACTTACGTCTGTTAGGGTTAGTGTTAGGGATAGGTACAGTATCAGAGTAGTTGGTCTCCGTCATTTCTGCGGCTTCATTTCTATTCCTGTTACTGGCGGTGTCTTCCCGAGTGTTACCATAACGCTCCTTCCACTCCTAGAACACAGGCACAAGCCTGACGTTAACGCCTTGATCCGTTACTCTGCAAAAATAACAACCAACACACATACTAAAAAGGGCATGGAAAACTTTATCTAGGGACTCACCCTTCGCCGGTTCTCTCCATCCTCTGTCCTTTGGCGCTTTCTTTTCTCTGTCAGAAACACAGAAATCAGTGGTTTGAGTTGACAACACAAACTTTTTCCACTGTCAAATGGTTTTCATTCAGATCAAGTGGGAACAAACCTCGTCGAATGAGCTCCTTGCCCTCATCAATCAGGTCAGAGGTCATTTCATTGTCTCCCACGAACTGCTGAAAGCCCAGGAGGTTCAGACAGCGGGTACCCAGGCTAAAGGATTCATACAGAATCAGTGATGATCTGCCATAAAATCAATACTTGTTCTTGCACAGTATGTATGCATTTGTATTTATTATGGATCCCCATTAGTTCCTGCCAAAGCTGCAGCTACTCTTCCTGGGGTCCAGCAAAATGAAGGCAGTTTATACTATTTTAAAAACATTACAATACATTCACAACACACTGTGTGCCCTCAGGCCCCTACTCCACCACTACCACATATCTACAGTACTAAATCCATGTGTATGTATAGTGCGTATGTTAATCGTGTGTGTGTGTGTGGTGTCTGTGCCAATGTTTGTGTTGCTTCACAGTCCCCGCTGTTCCATAAGGTGTTTTTTTAATCCGTTTAATTTTTTTTTTTTTAAATATAATTTTACTGCTGGCATGAGTTACTTGATGTGGAATAGAGTTCCATGTAGTCATGGCTCTATGTAGTACTGTGTGCCTCCCATAGTCTGTTCTGGACTTGGGGACTGTGAAGTGACCACTTGTGGCATGTCTTTTGGGGTATGTATAGGTGTCCGAGCTGTGTGCCAGTAGTTTAGACAGACAGCTCGGTGCATTCAACATGTCAATACCTCTTATACCGTAATTTCCGGACTATTGAGCGCACCTGAATATAAGCCGCACCCACTGAATTAAAAAATATATATTATTTTGAACATAAATAAGCCGTACATGTCTATAAGCCGCAGGTGCCTACCGGTACATTGAAACAAATGAACTTTACACAGGCTTTAACGAAACACGGCTTGTAAAAAAAAAAAAAAAAGTGCAGTAAGCTTTAGTTGTCTTTTTGCACTGAGTCAATTCCTCACGCTGCTGTTTCCAACGTCTTATCATCGACTCATTAAGACCAAGCTCCCGTGCAGCAGCTCTATTGCCTTTTCCAACAGCCAGATCAATCGCCTTCAACTTGAAAGCTGCATCATATGCATTTCTCCGTGTCTTTGCCATGATGAGGGTGACAAAATGACTACCGTAATCAGAATGATGGGAAGTTTGAGAGCGCTCGATTTAATCTAAACAGTAAACAAAAAAGTTGTTTGACCTTAACCCGTTCGGCAATTTCATTGGTCTAATGAAAGCTTCATGCGCCAAAAAACGAAGCACGTCACAGAATGTGTTTTTTTGGAGAAAAAAAATGTGAAAGCGGGAAAAATCCATATATTAGCCGCGCCATTGTTTAAGCCGCGAGGTTCAAAGCGTGGGAAAAAAGTTGCGGCTTATAGTCCGGAAATTAAGGTAAATAAAAGTAGTGATTATGTCAATCTCTCCTCCACGTTCAGCCAGGAGAGATTGACATGCATATTATTAATATTAGCTCTCTGTGTACATCCAAGGGCCTGCCGTGCTGCCCTGTTCTGAGCCAATTGGAATTTTCCTTAGTCTTTTTTGGGGCACCTGACCACATGATTGAACAGTAGTCCAGGTGCGACAAAACTAGGGCCTGTAGGACCTGCCTTGTAGATAGTGTTGTTAAGAAGGCAGAGCATCGCTTTATTATAGACAGACTTCTCCCCATCTTAACTACTACTGCATCAATATGTTTTGACCATGACAGTTTACAACCTAGGGTTACTCCAAGCAGTTTAGTCATCTCAACTTGCTCAATTTCCACATTATTTATTACAAGATTTAGTTGAGGTTTAGGGTATAGTGAGTGTTTTGTTCCAAATACAATGCTTTTAGTTTTAGAAATATTTAGGGCTAACTTATGTATGCTGATAATCCTTTTGGGTCATTGGTGGAGTACTCCTTGTAGAAGAGAAAGTTGATATTCTGTATCGTAGTATTATTGATGTGTTTGTCTACACCACGAATGTACTGTAATCTCATCATCTAAACAGCAGGCTAGACTCACCTGAAGTATGTAGCGATACATAGCAGCAATATAAGCATGGGGTAGTAGATATAGAAGCCATTAGCGATGAACGATAGGACCCTCATAGAACCCATGATCTGCAGAGGAGTGACGTGTTATTTTCCTCATATTGATGATACATCAACGAATATGTTCCATCAGTGTCAGAAGGATGTGCTGTGTCTTACAGAGGTGTAGGCCGTCTGCTCCTTCAATTGGTGGGAGATGGCAGAGTCCATGTGGATCAGACCCAGGAAGTTCAGACACAGAGGAGGGGTCAGACGGCAGAACAGCCTAAAGAGCAACAAGACTACATTAGACATTTAACATTTTTCATGTAACACAAACATATACCTGGTGCAAAGTAAGGACATTGTGAAGTACGGCTGTCCAAATACAGTATAAACTCAGCAAAAAAAAGAAACGTCCTCTCACTGCCAACTGCGTTAATTTTCAGCAAACTTAACATGTGTAAATATTTGAACATAACAAGAGTCAACAACAGACATAAACTGAACAAGTTCCACAGACATGTGACAAACAGAAATGGAATAATGTGTCCCTGAACAAAGGGAGGGTCAAAATCAAAAGTAACAGTCAGTATCTGGTGTGGCCACCAGCTGCATTAAGTACTGCAGTGCATCTCCTGCTCATGGACTGCACCAGATTTGCCAGTTGTTGTTATGTGATGTTACCCCACTCTTCCACCAAGGCACCTGCAAGTTCCCAGACATTTCTGGGGGGGGGGGAAATGGTCCTAGCCCTCACCCTCTGATCCAACAGGTCCCAGACGTGCTCAATGGGATTGAGATCCGGGCTCTTCGCTGGCCATGGCAGAACACTGACATTCCTGTCTTGCAGGAAATCACACACAGAACGAGCAGTATGGCTGGTGGCATTGTCATGCTGGAGGGTCATGTAAAGATGAGCCTGCAGGAAGGGTACCGTATGAGGGAGGAGGATGTCTTCCCTGTAACGCACAGCGTTGAGATTGCCTGCAATGACAACAAGCGCAGTCTGATGATGCTGTGACACACCACCCCAGACCATGACGGACCCTCCACCTCAATCCCGCTCCAGAGTATAGGCCTCGGTGTAATGCTCATTCCTTCGACGATAAACGCAAATCCGACCATCACCCCTGGTGAGACAAAACTGCGACTCATCAGTGAAGAGCACTTTTTGCCAGTCCTGTCTGGTCCAGCAACGGTGGGTTTGTGCCCATAGGCGACGTTGTTGCCGGTGATGTCTGGTGAGGACCTGCCTTACAACAGCCCTACAAGCCCTCAGTCCAGCCTCTCTCAGCCTATTGTGGACAGTCTGAGCACTGATGGAGGGATTGTGCGTTCCTGGTGTAACTCGGGCAGTTGTTGTTGCCATTCTCTAACTGTCCCACAGGTGTGATGTTCGGATGTACCGATCCTGTGCAGGTGTTGTTACACGTGGTCTGCCACTGCGAGGACGATCAGCTGTCCATCCTGTCTCCCTGTAGCGCTGTCTTATGCGTCTCACAGTACGGACATTGCAATTCATTGCCCTGGCCACATCTGCAGTCCTCATGCCTCCTTGCAGCATGCCTAAGGCACATTCATGCAGATGAGCCGGGCATCTTTCTTTTGGTGCTTTTCGGAGTCAGTAGAAAGGCCTCTTTAGTGTCCTAAGTTTTCATAACTGTGACCTTAATTGCCTACCGTCTGTAAGCTGTTAGTGTCTTAACGACCGTTCCACAGGTGCACGTTCAGTATTTCAACCCTTTACAATGAAGATCTGTGAAGTTATTTGGATTTTTACAATTCATCTTTGAATGACAGGGTCCTGAAAAAGGGACGTTTCCTTTTTTGCTGAGTTTAGTTCTGTCCACACAAATACAGCCAAACTAAAAATACACACCACTTTCTGAATGTCAATTTCCTCAATTTTCACCATATACATCATTTCGACAGACGTTTTGTCTCTTTGATACTTAGCTAATCATGGTTAAACCAGAACTAAAGTCTCACGTAATTGGTCAGCTGCTCAATTAAGTTCTGGGTCCATACGTGTTAAGAGAAGAGATGAAAGAACGAGGAGCAGAACGGGGAGCTCCACACACTCTTTGAAAGTTACGGGCCGAATGTCCCCCCCCTCGAAATTCGAAAGACGCAAACACCTATGAAATCGTGATTTGTCCAAATAACCAGCAACGAAAAACCCAAACACAGGAAATACTACTACTTGTAATCCCACACATCCCATTCCTTCCCGACAGATTCGACAGTACCAGTTATGTTTAAATAGATCTGTTTACGAGATCAATACTTAGCTAATGCTGTCTAATCAGAACCACATTCCTCTCCTCACATCGCTCTACCACCCACTCACATGCCACTGAACTGCAGGCTGTAGGCGTCAGTCTGGTGGTGTGAGGCCAGGTAGTAGTAGTTGAACACTCGGATCCGGAACACAGTGGAGTAAACGCAGGTACACAGGAAGAAGATGGTGATGAAGCACGCCATCTAGCGGACAAAACAATAACCTTTATGTGAGAGACCCGACAACCTCTAATTGAATTATGCATACACAACAGAAACCCACTGGATGTTGATATGATCAGACAACAATGTTTTTGGGAGCATGTAGAGTGTGTTCAACTTTCTTTCTATACAGATATTACCAGATACCGGTGTACTACTGTACTAATTGGTGTAATTGCTTTCCTTTGGCGTCTCACCTCGATGTACAAGTAGTTGTAGTCTCTCTCAGCGAGCTGGATGAAGACAGCGAAGAGTGAGAGGACGGGCCGGGTGCTGAAGAAGGTGCACTCAGACCACACCACACCCACAGAGAACAGAGACAGCAACACAGCCAGCAGCCGGTAGAACCACTGTCTCAGCAGGCACTCCCAGTACCACTCTGGAGAAGAACAACATAAACACATAAATCTCTCCAAGGATCTTAGAAATTGAGTAAAATTCCAAGTGAGGAGAGGAATGGAAGACTGTAAGGCTGTGACAATACCAGTATGGGAATCATTTTGTCTATGGTAAAAATGAAAACACGACGTAGACTAAACTCTTCGGTCCTTTAAAAACCTGCTGTATGTAAAATATGTTGCGCTATTGCTTGGAAAATAAATAAGTGTGATTCTAGATGACAACATAATGATGAGGTTTACAACATTAGGGCTGTTTTTCTAAAGAAGTTCAACCTGCTTCGTGCTATGTTTGTAGGTGTGAGTGAACCCTCAGTTGTAGAGTTGACCCAGGTGTGAACTGTGAGGATCTGTGTGACCCACCTACAGTAGGAGTGTATAAGTATGGGCTGAGCCAGCTAGTTGGTTCTGTGGAGGGGAAGCTGTGAACAAACTGGTGGGCTGAGCTGGTCTCATTCTTGGCCACGTCCTCCAGGTGCATAGCCTGCTGCAGGAGGATCTGCCACTGGACATGGGTCCTGTTGTGCCTCTGCACTGCGTAGATCACCTGACCATTCACAAAAGAACCACATCCTCAAACTAGGGTTTAGAGTAAATTTGTATTTAACTAGGCAAGTCAGTTAAGAACAAGTTCTTATTTACAATGAGGGCCTACACCGGCCAAACCCGGACGACGCTGGGCCAATTGTGCGCCGCCCTATGGGACTACCAATCACGGCCGGTTGTGATACAGCCTGGATTCGAACCAGGGTATCTGTAGTGACAACTCTAGCACTGAGATGCAGTGTCTTACACCGCTGAGCCACTCGGAATCCCCATAAATCCATTTGAATTTAATCACTGACAGCATCCCTTTAGATTTATTTAAAAAAAAATGTTTCTGTGCTTCCAACTTTGTGCCAAAGCATTTAGGAGATCGAGGTGCTTAAAGTTAACCCATTTCGCATACCCAACCATACGACATCCATGTCTTCATCACTGGAAAAGATAAATGGTTGAGTTTGATATAATTTAAAAGCTTACAAACAGGGTTGTCAAACCATTTTATAATTTCTTGAAAACAATGTTTTTTTATACAAATTATGACATTATTTTACATTTAACCTTTAATCTAAAAATGTGTAAACTCCCATTTTTTTCATATTCCCATTTGTTGTATCTTAGACCCTACTTTACATCAGCTGTGGTTTTTGAGTTGTGCCTGCCATCGGCTGTCATTTCAATCATAGAAAAATAATTCCTAGAATGGACTTATCCCTTTAGAACACTGCAATTTAGCTGGTACACCATTGAAATTTAAATTATAACTTTTAATTACTACCACAAAGAAGGCTGCCAGTCCACCCACCATCTGTCAACTTAAATCATCATCATGTCTATTCTATATTTAAATACGTTTCCTATGGAGGATTGACTGTATAATTTAAAGTCAACATTCTCTTAGTTTAGACCTCCAACCATCTTTGTGGTACACTTTGAAAGTTTAAATTTAAAACGTCATTCCTACACTACATGACCAAAAGTAGGTGGACACCTGTTTGTCGAACATCTCATTTCAAAATCACGGGCATTAATATACAGTTGGTCCCCCCTTCGTTGCTATAACAGCCTCCACTCTTCTGGGAAAGCTTTACACGAGATGTTGGGACATTGTTGCGGGGACTTACTTCCATTTAGCCACAAGAGCATTAGCGCGGTCGGGCACTGATGTTAAGCCAGGATCGAAGTCGGTGTTCCAATTCATCCAAAAGGTGTTCTGAGCAGGCCAGTCATGTTCTTCCACACCGATCGACAAACAATTTCTGTATGGACCTCGCTTTGTGCACAGGGGCATTGTCATGCAGAAAACAGGAAAGGGCCTTCCTCAAACTGTTGCCACAAAGTTGGAAGCGCAGAAACGTCTAGAATGTCATTGTATGCTGTAGCTTTACGATTTCCCTTCACTGGAAAATCTGTCCCAGACAATTATTCCTCCTCCACCAAACTTTACAGTTTGCACTATGCATTGGGGCAGGTAGAGTTCTCCTGGCATCCACCAAACCCAGATTCGTCTGTCGGACTGCCAGATGGTGAAGCAGGAGTCATCACTCCAGAGAGTCCAATGGTGGCGAGCTTTACACCACTCCAGCAAACGCTTGGCATTGCGCATCGTGATCTTAGGCTTATATGTGGGTGCTCGGCCATGGAAACCCATTTCATGAAGCTCCTGACGAACAGTTATTGTGCTGACATGGTTCCAGATGCAGTTTGTAACTCAGTAGTGGGTGTTTACGCTCTTTGCGCTTCAGCAGTACCGTTCTTGCTCCTAGATGTTTCCACTTCACAATAACAGCACTTAGTAGACCGGGGCAAGTCTCGCAGGGCAGAAATTGGATGTATTGACTTGTTGGAAAGGTGGCATCCTATGACAGTGCCACGTTGAAAGTCACTGAGCTCTTCAGTAAGGACATTCTACTGCCAATGATTGTCTATGGAGATTGCATGGATGTGCTCCATTTTATAGACCTGTAGCAACGGGTGTGTCTGAAATAGCCGAATCCACTCATTTTAAGGAGTGCCCACATGCTGTATATTTAGTGTATGTATGGAAGGTTTCATTGAAATCAAAAGGGGTGTTGTCAAAAAGTGACTGAACTCAAATGGATTGACCCTTTATAGAAGTCTGGATATAGTCAGCAATATGAATAAAGAACACAAAATCGCAAAATAAAACTGTTGACTAGCTAATAATGTGTACATTTCTTAAATGTACCTGTTTGTGAAGCTTCACCAGGTTCTTCTCACTAGGATAGGTGTTCTGTTTGTCATCAAAGTCCTCGTAGTCGTCCATGTTTCTGCCCATCTTCTCCTGGTACTCCACAGGGCACTGAGAGAGAAAACTCTGTTAAGATCATAGAGACAGATACTGTGCCTTCGGAAAGTATTCAGACCCCTTGAATTTTTCCACATTTTGTTAAGAATTACAGCCTCATTCTAAAATGGATTGTTTTTTAAAATCTCTCAGCAATCTACACACAAGACACTATAATTACAAAGAGAAAAAAAGGTTTAGACATTTTTGTTAATTTATTAAAAATAAGATACGTTTTTATTTTTTATTTACATAAGTATTCAGACCCTTTGCTATGAGACTTGAAATTGACCTCAGGTGCATCCTGTTTCCATTGATCATCCTTGAGATGTTTCTACAACTTGACTGGAGTCCACCTGGGATAAATTCAATTGATCGGACATGAGTTGGAAAGGCACACACC
The DNA here is from genome assembly GCF_965601325.2 of Salmo salar. NCBI lineage: Eukaryota > Metazoa > Chordata > Actinopteri > Salmoniformes > Salmonidae > Salmo > Salmo salar. Next base: position 95,770,322 of record NC_138303.1, read on the forward strand.
TGTCCATATATAGCTCCCACAGTTGACAGTGCATGTCAGATCAAAAACTAAGCCATGGAGTTGAAGGAATTTTCTGTAGAGCTCAGAGACAGGATTGTGTCGAGGCACAGATCTGGGGAAGGGTACCAAAAAATAAAGAATTTTCTTCCTAGAGCTGGCCGCCCAGCCAAATGAAGCAATCGGGGGAGAAAGGCCTTGGTTAGGGAGGTGACCAAGAACCCAATGGTCACTCTGACAGAGCTCTAGAGTTCCTCTGCGGAGATGGGAGAACTTTCCAGAAGGACAAGCCTGTCTGTAGCGCTCCACCAATCAGGCCTTTATGGTAGAGTGGCCAGACGGAAGCCCCTCCTCAGTAAAAGGAACATGACAGCCCACTTGGAGTTTGCCAAAAGGCACCTAAAGACTCTCAGACCATGAGAAACAAGATTCTCTGGTCTGATGAATCCAAGATTGAACTATTTGGCCTGAATGCCAAGCGTCACGTCTGGAGAAAACCTGGCACCATCCCTACGGTGAAGCATGGTGGTGGCAGCATCATGCTGTGGGTTTGTTTTTCAGAGGAAGGATGAAGGGAAAGATGAACGGAGCAAAGTACAGAGAATCCTTGATGAAAACCTGCTCAGGACCTCAGACTGGGGTGAAGGTTCACCTTCCAACAGGACAACGACTCTAAGCACAAAGCCAAGACAATGCAGAAGTGGCTTCGGGACAAGTCTCTGAATGCCCTTGAGTGGCCCAGCCAGAGCCTGGACTTGAACCTGATCGAACATCTCTGGAGAGACCTGAAAATAGCTGTGCAGCAACGCTCCCCATCTAACCTGGCAGAGCTTGATAGGATCTGCAGAGAAGAATAGAAGAAAGTCCCCAAATACATATGTGCCAAGCTTGTAGCGTCATACTCAAGACTTGAGGCTGTAATTGCTGCCAAAGGTGCTTCAACAAAGTACTGAGTAAAGGGTCTGAATACTTATGTCAATGTGATAGTTTTAAAAAATCATAAATGAACAAAAATGGCTAAAAACCTGGTTTTGCTTTGTCATTACAGGGTATTGTATAGAGATTGATGAGGGGGATAAAAAAAACAATTCAATCAATTAAAGAATAAGGCTGTAATGTAACAAAATGTGTAAAAAGTCAAGGGGTCTGAATACTTTCCAAAGGCACTGTAGAGTATTCCAGTGCCCCATAATGGGACAGATGCAATGATGCGACCTCTATCTAAATTTATGGTTAGGATCAAGAAAGGCACTGGACTTTCTCAGGCCACTTCACATTCCTCACTCGTTTAATCCTCACTTTAAGCACATAGAGTGCACACATCTCATTCAATAACATTGTGGGGTTGGGCTCCACATTCTTTACTGAGAATATGTCATTGTTTCTTTGTTTGAAGCTTTGTCCTTCTTTAAATCTTGCCTTTCTAAGAATAGTATCGATGTACTTCCTCAGTGGGTGGTTATACTTGATGGATTCTTGGACTTTTCTCACTTCCTAAAACAGATCAACAGCAAATAGAGAAAGACATCAATTAAACACAATTCAACTCAGTTTCTAAGAAACAGACCGCTATAATGTTTAAATGTTGTAGTCAGAGCAGGAACCATTCCCTACCTCCATGACATCCTCTAGATTCTCTTCTGCATCAGCCTTCTCTGTCATCAGCTTGGCTGCCTTGAAGTAGGTCTTGATGAGCAGGTGTCCCTGCCGCGAGGCGTTCCAATACGAGCGCGGAATCTCTACTAGGCCATAACCTAGCAACAGCACCAGCAGGAACAGGCCCCAGGTGTTGGCTGCAGTGATGCCTATTGTCTGGAGCTCATACCTGAGAGAGACAAAGGGACAGACCAAACCAGATTTAAGTGAGACAAAGACATACATGGTTCCTTTTAATTACCTTTCTATATTAGTACTGTGTTGTATAGAGTACAATGAGGTGAAATGCGGAATGGTCACTTTTTTTTTGTAGTCAACAGCACACTTTCCAAGTCTAATTTGTCCATGTTGCTGTGCACTCACCAGGAGAGGTGCCACTGAGGGTGAACGGCCACGTAGATAAGCAGCGATCCGAAGATGAGCAGGTATGTCCCGTAATAAATGGCGTTCTCTATCAGTGCCGTCTTTATTTTCCCAGTGATGGAGAAGCCCCCCGAGCGTGCATAGGATTGCATGAAGGGCAGCAGCAGCCTGCAAAGCCAACAAGATCTGGATTAAGGCAGCTGTAGAGCCTTTTTGGTGTATTTTAAGACAACATTTCTAGTACGGACAGAGGCAGATAGTTGACTTAGTAAGGAAGGTCTGTCTGTCTCTTAGTAAATCAGTCAAAATGAACAAACTTAGAGACCAGTTCTGATCAGTAGTGTTTCCAGTACAATTAAATACAAGGCCAAACAGTGTCAAGCACTCACCACGTGAGACACTGAGAGGTCCAGTAAACAACCCTCCAGAACACAGGCATGATTCCATCCGGAATGTAGCTCCACGGCTTGTAACACACCTTTGGAACACTGTCATGGAAAACATACAAACAAACAGTGTTGATATGCAGTTAGCAAAGTCTGGAAACACTGAAGAAATGAACATCTGGAGGGGAATACAAAACCTACTGCCTACTACTATACTGATGGTGACCCATTTAGGAGGAATCAACAAAAAAATAGATACTGGAGCAAAGCACATAAACGTTGATCTTCATTGTCAAACAATGAAACTCCAATGTTTGCCTTGTATAGAGTATTAGGATAATATGTCAGACTGTCTGGGAGAAAACACTGTACATAATGACAGTCAAGCAAAACTACACTGGAAAAAATATATAAATGCAACATGTAAATACCACAGTAAATGTCAATACTACAGATGTCTCAAGTTGAGGGAGCGTGCAATTGGCATACTGACGCAGGAATGTCCACCAGAGCTGTTGCCAGGGAATTTAATGTTCATTTCTCTACCATAAGCCTCCTCCAACTTCGTTTTAGAGAATTTAGCAGTTAGTCCAATCGGCCTCAACCACAGACAACGTGTATGGCGTCGTGTAGGCGTGCGGTTTGCTGATGTGTTGTGAACAGAGTACACCATGGTGGTGGTGGGGTTATGGTATGGGCAGGCATAAGCTACGGACAACGAACACAATTGCATTTTATCGATGGCCATTTGAATGCACAAAAATACTGTGATGAGATCCTGATGCTCATTGTGTGACCAACATATGCATATCTGTATTCCCAGTCGTGAAATCCATAGATTAGGGCCTAATGAATTTATTTAAATTCACTGATTTCCTTATATGAACTGTAACTCAGTAAAATTGTTGCATTTAGATTTCTGTTCAGTATAAAAAGGACCCAATGTACTTGACATTTCACGATGGGAAGAGAGTGGACTTTTAGCTGTTGCAAATGAATGTGTGACAGCAGATAAACAAAATCTGCCTGGTAATCCCATTTAGATCAGCTTGTGCAAAACCGTTTTGAGAAGACAGCTAAAACACAGTCTCATGTTTTGAATTACAGCAATGGTTCCTGCCTTATGCTTTCTGTCTAGGACCCTCTTCCCTGGTCTTTGGTAACTACTGTACATGCTAGTGTTTTGTTCAACCAAATCCTGACCTCTGACCTGTCATGTCATTACCCTGAGTGCTGAACCTAATCCTATGACACATAAACATACGATGAGACCCTAGGGCTTAGGCACTAACCTTTTAGTGGGTGTGGCCGTAGTGGAGTTTCCTGCAGTTTGATTGGATATCAGCGGGGTCACCGGGGATACGGAGGCATGTTCTTCATGATCAATCTTACACTGCTTGTAGATTGTCTGAAAGGTCCAAACAAACACACAGACAAAGGAAGATAAGGCCCTAAAAATTGTTAAAGACTCCAGCCACCAACGTCATAGACTGTTCTCTCTGTTACCGCATGGCAAGCAGTACAGATGCATCAAGTCTAGAACCAACAGGAACCTGAACAGCTTCTATCCCCAATCCATAAAACTGCTAAATGGTTTAGTTAAATAGTTAACTAAATAGCTACCCATACTATCGGCATTGACCCTTTTTGCGACTTGGTACTAGTACCTTGTGTATATAGCCAAGTTATCATTACTCATTGTGTTTCTATTATTTCTCTATTTTCTTTCTCTCTGCATTGTTGGGAAGGGCCCGTAAGTAAGAATTTCACTGTTAGTCCATACCTGTTGTTTACGAAGCATGTGACAAATAAAATTGTATTTGATATCAGTAAGGTCTGCAAACACACAGACACACCAAGTTACTGGTCACCATTTTCATCTAAGTTAGGTGTTTCTTGAAAAAGCGAATGGATAAGATGGGGCTTTGGTGGTGAATGAGGGCAATAGTACTAACCGTGCTGATGTCCAGAGGAAGAATGAAGACGATGAGGAAACACAGGTACCAGGCCAGCAAGGTGCCAAACAGCACCATCCTCTGCTGCTTACGGAAGTCTGCATAGCGATGCAGCAGGAACAGAGCCAGGAAGAACACCACCACTATCTCAATGCCCAGCGCAGCCCCACTCATCCTGACTGCCTCTCTTATTGCTCTCGAAACCAGCAACACAGTCACTAAAGAGAGAAATCCTTCAAATAAATCCCAAGACTATTCAATAGATGGGTGTAAAAGAAAAAAATTCACATCACAAGTAATATTGCATGGTCTACACAAATATGTGTATGTACTAAGAGAGACAACAAGTAGCTCTACTTTTGAAAGTTTCAGGCAGAGCATAATTCTCGCTGAGTGACACACTCCCCTCCATCAATTACTTTAGAAAATAATGAACCCATTTTCATTGGCTTCCAAAGACATGAGTAGTCTCCTACAAAAGACCTATTGGTCTGTCCGAGTCTGAAAGGGTCTTTTGTTTTCCTCCTTTAGAGCATGATCAAATGAGAATGGGAATGTTCTGCTCTACATAAAACAAACGTTTACAATAACACAACAAAAGAATGGCATGAATGAATATGATTGTGGTAAAACAATGTCATAATGTAAGCCAATTGGCATTAGCTAGGGACTTGGACTAGACTGTGGCGACCTAAATTCCAGAACTGGACAAGAACCCGACACCCTCAGCACACAGGGGGACAAACACCTACCTGGAGGTGACAGCATTCCCTCCCCCTTATGCCCCCCTAGACAGAACTACGACAACATAACCAACAAAAACTGGTCACACCTCCTGCAGCTCTGTCAGACGCTGGGTATGTACATAGTCAATGGTAGGCTTCGAGGGGACTCCTATGGTAGGTACACCTATAGCTCATCTCTTGGCAGTAGTACTACTTTATTACTGACCCTAACCCAGAGTCTCTTAGAACATTCAGTCAGTCCACTGACACCCCTAATAGAGCACAGAAAAAGCACACTATTTGAACAGAGCTTTGCTCAATCATGAGTCATCAAAGCCAAAGAAACTTAATAATATTAAGAAATGCTATAGATGGAAGGAAAACAGTGTGGTAATATGCCAAAAAACAATAAGGTAACCACAAATTCAAACCCTTGACAAATGGTTTGATGAAGAATGCAAAAACCAAAGTAAGAAATTGAGAAACCTATCTAACCAAAAACATAGAAACTAGTGATGCACCGATATCCAATATTTTCCCTGCCAAAAAACCCGATATTTAACATTTTAGCGGCCTTAAGCATTCTAGTCCAGTTAAATAGTTAACACACACACACGCAGCGGTCTAAGGCACTGCATCTCAGTGCAAGAGGCGTCACTACAGTCCCTGGTTCGAATCCAGGCTGTATCACATCCGGCCGTGATTGGGAGTCCCATAGGGCAGCGCACAATTGTCCCAGCGTCATCCGGGTTTGGCCGGTGTAGGCCGTCATTGTAAATAAGAATTTGTTCTTAACTGTCTTTCCTAGTTAAATAAAGGTTACACACACACACACACACACACACTAAAAAAGTAATTTTGTTGGCATCTATTTCTTTCACTTACTTTCTGTGCTGTTTCGTTGTTAATTTGTTCAGTCGTTTCATTCTCAACCATTTCTATGGAACGCCGTTTGTGTCTTTGTGTGTCAAAAAAATATACAATTTAAAAATATTTGGCGTGTCAAATAACACTATTTGAAGTGTCAAATAAGCTTGTTGACCAATCAGGACCTGAATATGACTGCTCTGTCACATAATAATTTAACGGGTTCATACATTTTTTACGTAGTTATTACACATTGATTACACTATGACTTGTATTTCATGTCACAACGATTCATCGATACGTATGCTATGATGCTAGTAAAGTTGTCTCTCGCACTTACAGTATTGGTCATTAAAAAAAAGCTAGCTACCTAGCTAGCTCATGGATGCAAACAATGTTCTTCCCCAAAAAAAACATAGCAAAACGACAATCTGTTTCAGTAGCTTTTGTTAGCTAGATAACTATATAGCTCGGTGTCATCATCTAAAATAACCCTAATTTATAAGACAGTTCTTATTTGACGAATGGTGGTCGGACACGTCCATGTGAAGCCAGCCACAATAAGGATTAGCCACAATAGTGGACTTTGCAGTTAGCCTTCAAAATGAAAGTTTGGCATAATTCTACTATTTATATTCATTTGCATTACTGTCAGTGACAAACTTGTATTTTGAAGGCAACCCGCAAATTCCACTATTGTGCCAAATCCTTATTCTGGCTAGCTTCACAACACATAACCAAGTCCGGTCGAGCCTCACTAGCCAGATGAAGCTAGCTGCCTGCTTATAACGTTAGCTTTGGGCAACAGGGTTAAGTAGTTGGCTAGCTATGTATTTTCATGAACTGAAGTTCAATTTCAATAGTCGAACAACAAGTGGCAACCTAGCTAATACTTACTCACAAGGATTCCTAAATCATTGCTAAGAATAATGAAAATGACTGCAGGTTCTACTGGTCATTGTTTTCAGGCTAGTTGTATTGGTGCTAGCTAGGTACCAAGCTAAAGCTAGCTACCCCAGAAGTTGCGGTCGAACAAAGTATGCTTTATTACCAACGCGGTATTGTAAACACATCATTCGTGGCCGGTGTTTGCTTGTTTGTACAGCTTTGACAGTGCAACTGTATCTTTTTTGACAAGCAAAGACCCAAATCGCGTTCCATAGTATGCATGTTGTGAAGCTAATAGCAGTGACCCTATTACTGTGTAACTCCGGTAGGGCAACATCTGAAAAATAGCGCACTTGGTAGTGTGTACCACTGCTCGACCAGTTGGCGAAAGCCAACATCACCCACGACAGAGAACGGTTGATTGTCAAGGGCAATGAATTCCATTATCTTGGCTTCAATGGATTTTGCCTTTGAATTGTCTCGCTGAAATGTTGTTACTCTTTCAAATGACTGCTCGATCCACACAGCAGACATTGTGGGCTAGTTTAGGAATGCTGTGTTGCACAAAATTTTACGTGCCGTCATACCGTCATGTACCTACGTTATATAAGTATGCACGTCAGCTTTGACATAAGTTTTGCACATCGGGGCGTTAAACTAGACATCTGCCGATACCGATGTTAGCATTTTTAGCTAATATCGGCCAATTCCGATATATCGCGCGTCCCTAATACAGACCCAGAAAAACTATGGCAAATCACTAAAACAAAAAGGAAAAGCACGTCAGAAATCATCTCAATGTAATTGAAGAATCTATATAATCTAACCACTTGGAAAACACTAAACAAAACAGAGATGTATGGATAAACCACTTCTCCAATCTTTTTGGCTCTATAACAAAGAACAAACAGCAAAAACATATGCATGATCAAATACAAATCTTAGAATCACCTATTAAAGACTACCTGAACACACTGGATTCTCCAATTACATTGAAATAACTACAGGACAAAATACAAACCCTCCAAACCAAAAAGACCTGTGGGGTTGATGGTATCCTAAATGAAATTATAAAATACACAGACCACAAATTCCAATTGGCTATACTTAAATTCTTTAACATCATCCTCAGCTCTGTCACCCCAATATTTGGAACCAAGGACTGATCTCCCCAATCCACAAAAGTGGAGACAAATTTGACAACAATAACTACCGGGGGATATGCATCAACAGCAACCTTGGGAAAATGCTCTACATTATCATTAACATCAGACTCATACATTTCCTCAGTGAAAACAATGTACTGAGCAAATGGCAAATTGGCTTTTTACCAAATTACAGTACGGCAGACCACGTATTCACCCATGCTTTGTTGATTTCAAAAAGCTTTCAACTCAATTTGGCATGAGGGTCTGCTATACAAATTGACAGAAAGTGGTGTTGGGGGGGAAAAACATATGCCATCATAAAATCCATGTATACAAACAACAAGTGTATGGTTAAAACATGCAAAAAAACAGACACTTTCACACTTGTTAAACAACAAAAATGAATCTAATTTCACAGGCTAATGCTTCATTTGCCTTGGATGTTTTTACCACGTTTGGGGTCCCGTTGAAATAATACTTAATAGCAGCAAACGACCTATCAGAAATGCTAGCTAGCAAACATAAGTGAACCACGACTCGCACAAGCTATGTGGCTCCTACGTATTCACCATGTACACCCTAATTGACAAACTAAAACGGCTAAAATTGTCAAAAAACACATTTCTTTCCAGTGGGCCAGGGGGGTGAAATAGGGATGCAGCTTTAGCCCCACCCACTTCAACATATATATCAACAAATTGGCGAGGGCACTAGAACAGTCTGCCGCAACTGGCCTTACCCTACTAGAATCTGAAGTCAAATGTCTACTGTTTGCTGATGATCTGGTGCTTCTGTCCACAACCAAGGAGGGCCTACAGCAGCACCTAGAACTTCTACACAGATTCTGTCAGACCTGGGCCCTGACAGTAAATCTCAGTAGGACAAAAATAATGGTGTTACAAAAAAGGTCCAGTTGCCAGGACCACGAATACAAATTCCATCTAGACACCGTTGCCCTATAGTACACAAGTTAAGACTCTGCATGCAGAATTTTGCAAAAATATCCTCAGTGTACAATGTAAAACAACAAATAATGCATGCAGAGCAGAATTAAGCAGATACCTGCTAATGATCAAAATCCAGAAAAGAGCAGTTAAATTCTACAACCACCTAAAAGGAAGCGATTCCCAAACATTCCATAACAAAGCCAGATCTGTCTCTCAAGAGAAGACAGGCAATGTACACACTGCCCACAAAATGAGGTGGAAACTGAGCTGCACTTCATAACCTCCTGCCAAATGTATGACCTTAGAGACACAGATTTCCCTCAGATTACACAGAGCCACAAAGAAATAGAAAACAAATCCAATTTTGATAAACTCCCATATCCACAGTGCAATCACAGCAGCAAGATTTGTGACCTGTTGCTACAAGAAAAGGGCAACCAGTGAAGAACAAACATCATTGTAAATACAACCTATATTTTATTTATGTTTCCTATGTACTTTAACTAATTACACATTATTACAACACTGTATATAGACAATGACATTTGAAATGTCTTTATTATTTTGGAACTTTTGTTTGTGTAATGTTTACTGCAAATTCTTTGTTTTTCTCACATTTGTTTATCTATTTCACTTGCTTTGGCAATGTAAACATATGTTTCCCATGCCAATAAAGCCCCTTAATTTTAAATTGAATTGATATTGAGAGACATATTACCAGTGTAGGGTCATTACAGTAACTAAAGAAATGTAAGCCCATGTAAGAATTCACTCAAGTTAATTGAGCAAAGACAGCGCCACCTTGCTTGCTACGGTAACTCACACAGCGTATTTAGCTGGTATGGTAGTTTAATCAATAGCAAACGAACAAAGACGTTTTCACACTTGTTAAACAACAAAAATTAATCTAATTTCACAGGCTACTGCTTCATTTGCCTTGCCCTTGGATGTTTTACCGCGTTTGGGGCCCCGTCGAAATAATACTTAATAGCAACAAACGACCTATCAGAAATGCTCACTAACATAAGCGACCCGCGCAGTGTTGCTGGTACGCTTAATTATCTCACCATTCGACTGTTAGGGATCCAGCCAAAATCACAGTACCACAGTTATGATATTGTAAAATACAGCTACCGTGTAGCACGGAAGATTTAGCGTCACGTCCTTGGTTCTTCCTGGTTTGCGTAATGGCAGCTGGGGATGATGGGTAGTGTATGCGTTTCTAAAACGTTAGTGTGATCCAGAATCCTTGAGACTTCCCTAGCCTGTTACATTGGCACTTTATCAATAATCAAAGTTCATCGAGGAGATTCGTCGAGGAGAGTGAACGTGAATGCGCTTGCATGAAACGAGATGGTGCTAAGGCAAAATGATGTTTACAGGGGTGGATCCCATATTGTGATCAAAACTAATGAAGTTAGTTGTGTAAGACATTTTATAGATAAAACAATATGGGGGTTTGGCAGATTTCCAAATTCTTTCGTTGGAGGATATACATGAGCATCTTCGATGGAATGTGGCTATAGTATCGATGAGGGAGAACACTCCCATTTGCAGTGGTGTAAAGTACTTAAGTAAAAATACTTTAAAGTACTACTTAAGTAGTTTTTGGGGGTATCTGTACTTGACTATTTCGGACAACTTTTACTTCACTACATTCCTGAAGAAAATAATTTACTTTTCACTGCATATATTTTCCCTGACACCCAAAAGTACTCATTACATTTTGACAGGAAAATGGTCCAATTCACGCACTTGTCAAGAGAACATCCCTGGTCATCCCAACTGCCTCTTATCTGGCGGACTCACTAAACACAAATGCTTTGTTTGTAAATTCATGTCTGAGAGTTGTAGTGTGCTCCCGGCTACCCGTCTGGTTTGCATAATATGAGGAATTTGAAATAATTAATACTTTTACTTTTGATACTTAAGTATATTGAAAACCAAATACTTTTAGACTTTTACTCAAGTAGTATTTTACTGGGTGATTTTCACTTTTACTTGAGTCATTTTCTATTAAGGTGTCTTTACTTTACTCAAGTATAACATTTGAGAACTTTTTCCACCACTGCCTATGTGACTACTAATGAATTGACACAATCCTCGACCACCCTTTCCAAGTTATGGAGGAGAGAAGATGGAGGATGGTCCTTTTTCCAAACGAGAAAACCCCCTTGCTCCAGCCAAACGCCACGCCCACAGACATTCATTTATTCTCCACAATGAGTCTGGATCTGAGTATCTCCCTGACCGAATGCCAACACATTTGAGGCCGTCTGATTGGTCAGAAACCGATGAGTCGGGCCAGGGCCAGAACACACATGGGTAAAGCAGTGGTTTGAAAATGTGTCATTGGCTTTGATAATCTGATTGGTTAGAGACGATTGTTTTGTACAATGCCCCTAGTCACCACAGACGACTTCAACGATGGCAGTCTCAGACTAAAGTATACTGAACAAAAATATAAACGCAACATGCAACAATTTCAATGATTTTGCTGAGTTACTGTTCATATAAGGAAATCAGTTAATTGAAATAAATTAATTATGCCCTATCTATGGATTTCACATGCCTGGACAGGGGCGCGGCCATGGGTGGGCCTGGGAGGGCATAGGCCCACCCACTTGGGAGGCAGGCCCAGCCAATCAGAATGAGTTTTTCTCCACAAAAGGGATTTACTACAGACAGAAATACTCCTCCGCACCCCACCTCTGACGATCCCACAGGTGAAGAAGCCGGATGTGTAGGTCCTGGGCTGGCGTGGTTACACATGGTCTGCGGTTGTGAAGCCGGTTGGACGTACTGCCAAATTCTCTATAACAACGTTGGAGGCGCCTTATGGTAAAGAAATTAGCATTACATTCTCTGGCAACAGCTCTGGTGAACATTCCTGCAGTCAGCATGCCAATTGCACGCTCCCTCAAAACTTGAGACATCTGTGGCATTGTGTTGTGTGACATTTTAGAGTGGCCTTTTATTGTCCCCAGCGCAAGGTGCACCTGTGTAATGATCATGCTGTTTAATCAGCTTCTTGATATGCCACACCTGTCAGGTGAATGGATTATCTTGACAAAGGATAAAAATGCTCACTAACAGGGATATAAACACATTTGTGCACAACATTTGAGAGAAATAAGCTTTTTGTGCATATGGAAAGTTTCTGGGATCTTTTATTTCAACTCATAAAACATGGGACCAACACTTTACATGTTGCATTTATATTTTTGTTCAGTGTATTAAGCGAACAACAGAGCAGCGGAAGGACAACCCGTGAACTGGGGATGTTACGTGTTGTCTTACCCAGCCTCCCTTGCAGGATCACCACGTGCGGCTCTGTATTTAGAAGAAAGTCATGAGTCACAAGATGGCGGGTACACCCGAATGGATGTTGGACTTGGAGATGGAGTCAGTGGAACCCACTGGTGAAACAGAGAAGAGACTGTCTGTACTAGTGAGTTTTGGTATAGAGTTTATACAAGATGAAGTCAAGTTAGGATGTGTCAGTTTTTGTCCCGAATCCATTACAGTTTTTTAGGTGTCAAGCTTATGGTCATGTGGAAGCAGTGTGTAGAAGGGAAATTCCTAGATGTGAGAAGTGTGCTGGAAGACACGCGACAAAGGAATGTCTAGTATTGGTGGAAAAAGTTGTGTGTGTGTGTGTGTGTAAACTGTAGGGGTACCCATGGTGCTGGAGATCAGAGGTGTCTGGTGAGTGACAGACAGGTTGCGAATGCCATGATCAGAGTAGTGCAGAAGGTGTCATATGCTGAGGCTGCAAACCAACTGTCCTATTTTGTTTGTTTTTTCGCATTGTTTGTAACTTATTTTGTACATAATGTTGCTGCTACCGTCTCTTATGACTGAAAAGAGCTTCTGGACATCAGAACAGTGATTACTCACCTCGAACTGGTCAAAGATTTTTTATTTAACAAGTCCAACGCGAAAGATATAGTGCTTTCTCGAGACCAGGCCCAAATCCCTGTCATTTGCGTGAAGAAAAGACAGAGAAAAAAGGGGCGGAGGTCGGGGTGCCTTGTGAGAATTCGTAGGCGAGTGAGTAAACCACCATTACCATCCGTAATACTGGCCAACGTGCAATTATTGGAAAATACTTCCGGCGCCGATAGAGATGGCTGCCTCACTTCGCATTCCTAGGACACTATACAGTATTTTTATTTTTTTTAGATACTACTGCATGGTCGGAAACTAGAAGCACAAGCATTTCGCTACACTCGCATTAACATCTGCTAACCATGTGTATGTGACAAATAAAATTTGATTTGAAATAAACTGGACAATCTACAATTAAGACTATCCTACCAACAGGACATTAAGAACTGTAATATATTATGTTTCACGAGTCGTGGCTGAACGACGACACAGATAATATGAAGCTGGCTGGGTTTTCCGTACATCGGCAGGACAGAGCAGCTTCGTCTGGTAAGACATAGGGCGGGAGTGTGTGTCTATTTGCCAATTACAGCTGGTGCGAGCCGTCTAATATTAAAGAAGTCTCGAGGTATTGCTCGCCTGAGGTAGAGTACCACATGATAAGCTGTAGACCACACTATCTACCAAGAGAGTTGTCATCTATATTATTCGTAGCTGTATATTTACCCCCACAAATCGATGCTGGCACTAAGACCGCACTCAACGAGCTGTATAAGGCCATAAGCAAACAAGGAAATCCAGAAGGGGCGCTCCTAGTGGCCGGGGACTTTAATGCAGGCAAACATAAATCTGTTTTACCTTTGAACCAGAGGGAAAAAAACTCTTGACCACCTTTTCTCCACACACAGAGACGCATACAAAGCTCTCCCTCTCCCTCCATTTGGCAAATCTGACCATAATTCTATCCTCCTGATTCCTGCTAACAAGCAAAAACTAAAGAAGAAAGTACCAGTGACTTGCTTAGTACGGAAGTGGTCAGATGACGCGGATGCTACGCTACAGAACTGTTTTGCTAGCACAGACTAGAAGATGTTCTGGGATTCATCCAATGGCATTGAGTAGTATACCACCTCAGTCACCGGCTTCATCAGTAAGTGCATTGACGATGCCGTCCCCACAGTGGCAGTGCGTACATATCCCAACCAGAAACCATATACTGTATTACAGGCAACATCCGCACCAAGCTAAAGGCTAGAGCTGCCGCTTTCAAGAAGCGGGACATTAATCCGGACGCTTATAAGAAATCCCGCTATGCCCTCAGACGAACCATCATACAGGAAAAGCGTCAATGCAGGACTAAGATTGAATCCTACTACACCGGCTCTAATGCATGTTGGATGTGGCAGGGCTTGCATACTATTACAGACTACAAAGGGAAACCTACGGTAGCCGCGAGATTCCCAGTGACGTGAGCCTACCAGACGAGCTAAAAACCTTTTATGCTCGCTTTGTGGCAACCAACACTGAAGCATGCATGAGAACATCAGTTGTTCCGGACGACTGTGTGATCACTCTCTCCGTAGCCAATGTGAGCAAGACCTTTAAACAGGTCACGTTCACAAAGCCGCGGGCCAGACTGATTACCAGGACGTGTACTCAAAGCATGCTGGACCAACTGGCAAATGTCTTCACTGACATTTTCAACCTCTCCCTAACCGAGTCTGTAATACCTACATGTTTCAAGCAGACCACCAAAGTTTCTGTGCCCCCAAAAAAGTGAAGGTAAGCTGCCTAAATGATTACTGTCCCATAGCACTCACGTTGGTAGCCATGAAGTGCTTTGAAAGGTTGGTAATGGCTGTCGTGTCTTTGGGGTACCATTAAACGGAAGATATGTTTATCAATTAGCTCCCTGTAATTATTATCACGCGATTAAACTGATTAATCGTTTAATTGTAATTAACTAGGAGATCGGGGCACCAAGGAGAATATTCAGATTACAAAGCTATAATTTTCATAATATAACTTTCCTGTACTATAATATTATATTCTATTATAGTATAGGCCGATTATCTTGTGGTTTAAATGGTGTATTTTACCTCTAGTCCAGTCTCATTCCAAACGTCGTAAATTGTTGTATCTGCACGAACCCAGTCTTTACTAAAATCATCCATACATCAATTGTCTTAAAATCATTTATTTACTACACTAAGTGATTAACAGAAAACATACAAACAGTAATTATCGTCACAAAGGATTGGTATAGTAATATGCCCTAATGGCTAACAAGCATGGCTGGTCTGTTAGACAATGGGTCATAAACGGTCAGCTGAGAAGTTACGCAGAGTTCATTAATATTAACAATTGACAATTGAAGGCTCACTCATTCGGGAACAATTGCAATCAATACATATTTACGCTCATGTGTCGTCGTGATCCTTGTTCGAGGGTTCTGTTCTGTTGGGGAGTTTTGTCCGCGTTCTCTCTCTCTCTCTCTCGGTTAGAATGGATCTTTCAGAGCGACATTCATTAATGTCGTCATAGAATGGTTGGTTCGTTGGTCTTCGCGTTCGATGATATAATTTACTTAGCTGCAGACTAATAATTAATATCAAAGACTTGTTCTTATTCTGTCGGTATCAATAGTCTAAAAGTTAACCACGTGGTATGGTTCACTTTCAGTAGAGTACTTGGATGGTCAAACCTCTGGCCATAGAGTGTAGGCCTGGTCTGGAGAAATGTAAATCAGGGGGTGTTTTATAGTGCCCATAGAACAGGCTTGTCAAATGACGCCTGGTCCTGTATGGGTCCCTGGGGGCGTGCCTATGACTGAGTTAGATTTGGTTACAGAAATACAATTCTATCACATTACATCAGTACAATAGCATCTCAATGTCTTACAAAAGCTTTATCCTTATTAATACATTCCATACACCCATATGATGCAAGTCTTAAGCTGAGTCTATTATATAAACAGTTTTATGGTAATATGGCTATATTGTCTCTTCTGAGTATCACAAAATTGTACCAAGCGGATCAGTTCGTAGCTGGATTCTTCACCAATCTTCCATACCTTCTCCAGAACACAAAATGTCGCTTGGCTCTCCAATTCTATGAGTTGGAAGAATTTCCTGTGTCTCTCTATGGGCCATGTTGCCAGAGACTCTCCTGGAATTTTAGAGTTTTTACGACCCTTTACACACAGGGTGGATTGGGGGGAAGGTAGGGGGTGGTGGTGCAAAAGGGAGGTGGTCAACTGTCCTCCCTGTACCAAAAGAGGCCAACGTCATGACATGGCTCACATCAACAACATCATCCCAGAAACCCTAGACCCACTCCAATTCACATACCATCCCAACAGATCCACAGATGACGCAATCTCAATCACACTCCACACTGACCTTTCCCACCTGGACAAAAGGAACACCTATGTGAGAATGCTGTTCATTTACTATAGCTCAGCTCAGCGTTCAACACCATAGTGCTACATAGTGGTCAGCTCAGCGTTCAACACCATAGTTCAACACCATAGTTTTATTACATACAGTCGGGAGGAACTATTGGATATAAGAGCAACGTCAACTCACCAACATTACGACCAGGAATACGACTTTCTCGAAGCAGATCCTCTGTTTGGTCCACCACCCAGGACAATGGATCGGATCCCATCCGGCGATCCAAAACAACAGCGCTGCAGAAGGGGCAGACGGAGCAGTCTTCTGGTCAGGCTCCGTAGATGGGCACATCGCGCACCGCTCCCGAGCATAGTACTCTCCAATGTCCAGTCTCTTGACAACAAGGTAGACGAAATCCGAGCAAGGGTTGCCTTCCAGAGAGACATCAGAGACTGTAACGTTCTTTGTTTCACAGAAACATGGCTCACTCGAGACACGCTATCGGAGTCGGTACAGCCACCTGGTTTCTTCACACATCGCGCCGACAGAAACAAGCATCTCTCTGGTAAGAAGAAGGGTGGAGGTGTATGCCTTATGATTAACGAGACGTGGTGTGATCATAACAACATACAGAAACTCAAGTCCTTTTGTTCATCTGACCTAGAATTCCTTGCAATCGAATGCCGACCGCATTATCTACCAAGAGAATTCTCTTCGATCATAATCACAGTCGTGTATATTCCCCCCAAGCAGACACATCGACGGCCTTGAAAGAACTTCATTTGACTCTATATAAACTGGAAACCACATATCCTGAGGCTGCATTTATTGTAGCTGTGGATTTTAACAAGGCTAATCTGAAAACAAGGCTCCCTAAATTTTATCAGCATATCGATTGCGCGACCCGGGCTGGCAAAACCCTGGATCATTGTTATTCTAACTTCCACGACGCATATAAAGCCCTTCACCGCCACCTTTCGGAAAAGCTGACCACGACTACATTTTGTTGCTCCCAGCCTATAGACAGAAACTAAAACAGGAAGCACCCGTGCTCCGATCTGTTCAACGCTGGTCCGACCAATCGGATTCCACGCTTCAAGATTGCTTCGACCACGTGGACTGGGATATGTTCCGCATAGCGTCGAACAACAACATTGATGAATACGCTGATTTGGTGAGCGAGTTTATTAGCAAGTGCATCGGTGATGTTGTACCCACAGCCTCTATTAAAACATTCCCCAACCAGAAACCGTGGATTGATGGCAGCATTCGCGCAAAACTGAAAGTGCGAACCACTGCTTTTAATCAGGCAAGGTGACCGGAAACATGACCGAATACAAACAGTGTAGCTATTCCCTCCGCAAGGCAATCAAACAAGCTAAGCGTCAGTATAGAGGAAAAAGTAGAGTTGCAATTCAACGGCTCAGACACGAGAGGTATGTGGCAGGGTCTACAGTCAATCACGGACTACAAAAGAAAAACCAGACCCGTCACAGACCACGATGTCTTGCTCCCAGGCAAACTTCTTTGCTTGCTTTGAGGACAATACAGTGCCACTGACACGGCCCGCTACCAAAACCTGCGGGCTCTCCTTCACTGCAGCCAACGTAAGTAAAACATTTAAACGTGTTAACCCTCACAAGGCTGCAGGCCAGAAGGCATCCTCAGCCGCGTCCTCAGAGCATGCGCAGACCAGCTGGCTGGTGTGTTTACGGACATATTCAATCAACCTTATCCCAGCCTGCTGTTCCCACATGCTTCAAGAGGGCCACCATTGTTCCTGTTCCCAAGAAAGCGAAAGTAACTGAGCTAAATGACTATCGCCCCGTAGCACTCAGTTCCGTCATCATGAAGTGCTTTGAGTGTCACGTCCTGACCATAGAAAGGAGTTATTTTCTATGGTAGAGTAGGTCAGGGTGTGATAGGTTTTTTTTCCTAGTTTAGATTTTCTATGTTGTTATGTTCTAGTTTTTGTATTTCTATGTTGGGTTTTGTTTGGGATGATCTCCAATTAGAGGCAGCTGGTCATCGTTGTCTCTAATTGGAGATCATACTTAAGTAGGTGTTTTTCCCACCTGGGTTTGTGGGAGATTGGTTTTGAGTTAGTGTGTATTTCAACTCTGCGTCACGGTTTGTTGTTTTTGTTTGTTCAGTTTATTGTGTATGTATTGCATAGTTTCACAGTGAAAATAAAATGTGGAACGACACACACGCTGCACTTTGGTCCGCTCCTTCCTACGACAACCGTGACATTGAGAGACTAGTCAAGGACCATATCACCTCCACCCTACTGCCCTAACCCATCTGGACAAGAGGAATACCTATGTAAGAATGCTGTTCATCGACTACAGCTCAGCATTTAACACCATAGTACCCTCCAAACTCGTCATTAAGCTCGAGACCTTTGGTCTCGACCCCGCCCTGTGCAACTGGGTCCTGGACTTCCTGACGGGCCGCCCCCAGGTGGTGAGGGTAGGTAACAACAACTCCACCCTGCTGATCCTCAACACTGGGGCCCCACAAGGGTGCGTTCTCAGCCCTCTCTTGTACTACCTGTTCACCCATGACTGCGTGGCCATGCACGCCTCCAACTCAATTCTCAAGTTTGCAGATGACACTACAGTGGTAGGCCTGATTACCAACAATGACGAGATGGCCTACAGGGAGGAGGTGAGGGCCCTCGGAGTGTGGTGTCAGGAAAGTAACCTCACACTCAAAGCCAACAAAACAAAGGAGATGATCGTGGACTTCAGGAAACAGCAGAGGGAGCAGCCCCCTATCCACATCGACAGGACAGTAGTGGCGAAGGTGAGAAGTTTTAAGTTCCTCTGCGTTTTGAAGAACGTTTTGTCAATAATGAAAACGAAAATCAATTTTTGAATAAAATCCTGAAGTGGTATCGATATATTGACAACATTTTTTTGCATATGGGAAGGAACTGAACAAGAGCTGTCAGATTTTATGGCACTACTCTATGACATTGACCCCAATCTCAAATTCAGTATTGAATGTGACACTCAACATGTTTATTACCTCGATATGTGGATTGAGAAATCAAATGGAACCCTGTTTACAACTCTGTATAGAAAAGAAACGGACAGAAATACTCTATTACAGGGGGACAGCTTCCATCCTGAGCCATTAAAAATAGGACTTCCAAGAAGCCAATTTTTCAGACTGCGCCGTATATGCCACTCCACAGATGATTATCTAACAAAAGCAGCGGAGATGCGCATTAGGTTTCTAAGAAGAGGCTATTCGCCACAATGTGTGGATGAAGCTCTTAATTTGGCATTGGGAAAAACACGAGATTAATTGTTACAAAAAAGACCCGCTAAAGCAAAAGAACACTCCGTAATGTTCACAACCACATATACTTTGAATTCACAAAAAGTGGGAGGTGTGATCAAGAAACACTGGCATATTTTATCATCGGACCCAGCTTTGCCGGCCGAATTTAAAAATCCACCACTTATTGTGTATAGGAGAGGTCACAATTTACGCGATAAATTGGTTCATGACAACTGCCAGCCACAAAAGAAAATCAGCCAGGCTATTTTACGCCCTCTACGAAATGGTAGCTATAAATGCAGAGGATGCGCACAGTGCAACAATATGATGAAGTGTGAATATTTCTGCCACCCCCACACAGGAAAACTGTTTCAAATAAATGATATCATTACGTGTACCACCACCCATGTTATTTACATTATTAAATGTCCATGTGGGCTCTGCTATGTCGGTAAGACCTCCCGCTCTCTCAAACAGAGAATTAGTGAACATAGAAGTTCAATCAGGCGAAACGACAGGGATTATCCTGTCGCAGTACATTTTAATGACCTAAAACATGACTTTTCTACCTTTTAGATTTTGTGGCATAGAGAAAGTCAAGATATCAGACAGGGGAGGTGATATTCATAATACTCTGAGCAAAAGAGAATGTTTTTGGATTTTCACCCTCCAGACATTATTTCCTAAAGGACTTAATGATGAAATGCCTATGTATGTTATGTTGTGAATTTGAACATGAATTATGTGCCTATTTAAGATTACTCTGATGTTTTTCGTATGATGTACCCAATGATTAATGAAAACTTGCTATGTCCTCATTGTGGTTTTATGGACGTGTTCAATGCGTCTTATTTATACACTTTTGTAGTGTTTGTGAAATGCATATTGTTATGTTTGGTAGCACTTATTTATTTTTATTGATTTATTTTTCCTTTGCCTCCAACCCCTTTCCATGCGTGGAACGGATGTGGGTGGGGCTAGGTCTACATAGAGGTGCTGTTTTCAGAAAATTCACAAAAGCTCTGACGAAGGCCGTGAGGCCGATACGTAAGCTTATTAAATATCAGTGATACTATCAAGAGCAGTGTGCGGTTTCCTTTTTCCTTCAAGTTCCTCGGCGTACACATCACGGACAAACTGAAATGGTCCACCCACACACACAGCTGATGTAATAGATGTATCACTAGCCACTTTAAACAATGCCACTTTATATAATGTTTACATACCCTACATTACTCATCTCGTATGTATATACTGTACGCTATACCATCTACTGCATCTTGCCTATGCCGTTCGGCCATCACTCATTCATATATTTTTATGTACATATTCTTATTCATTCCTTTACACTTGTGTATATAAGGTAGTTGTTGTGAAATTGTTAGGTTAGATTACTTGTTAGATATTACTGCATGGTCAGAACTAGCACTAACTAACTAACATCTGTTAACCATGTGTATGTGACAAATAAAATTTGATTTGATTCCCTCTGCAACTGGATCCTGGACTTCCTGACGGGACGCCCCCAGGTGGGAAGGGTAGGCAACAACACATCTTCCACGCTGATCCTCAACACTGGGGCCCCTCAGGGGTGCGCGCTTAGTCCCCTCCGTATTCCCTGTTCACCCACAACTGTGTGCTCAAACACGACTCCAACACCATCATTAAGTTTGCTGATGACACAACAGTGGTAGGCCTGATCACCGACAACAACGAGACACCCTAAAGGGAGGAGGTCAGAGATTTGGTAGTGTGGTGCCAGGACAACAACCTCTCCCTCAGTGTGAGCAAGACAAAGGATCTGATCGTGGACTACAGGAACATCGACGGGGCTGTAGTGGAGCGGGTCGAGAGTTTCAAGTTCCTTGGTGTCCACATCATCAACAAACTATCATGGTGCAAAAACACCAAGACAGTCATGAAGAGGGCACAACAACATCTTTTCCACCTCAGGAGACTGAAAAGATTTGGCATGGGTCCCCAGATCCTCAAAAAGTTCTACAGCTGCACCATCGAGAGCATCCTGACTGGTTGCGTCACCACCTGGTATGGCAACTGCTCGGCATCTGACCGTAAGGCGCTACAGAGGCTAGTTCGTACGGCCCAGTACATCACTGGGGCCAAGCTTCCTGCCATCCAGGACCTAAATACTAGGTAGTGAAAGAGGAAGGGCTAAAATATTGTCAGACTCCAGTCACCCAAGTGATAGACTGTTCGCTCTGCTACCACACGACAAGCGGTACCGGAACGCCAAGTCTAGGACCAAAAGGCTCCTTAATAGCGTCTACCCCCAAGCCATAAGACTGCTGAAAAATGTATCCCCCTTTGTTTTTACATTTCTGCTACTCGCTGTTTATTATCTATGCATAGTCACTTTACCCCTACCTACATGTATTACCTCTACCACCGCACATTGACTCGGTACCAGTACCCCCTGTATATAGCCACTTTATTGTTACTTTATTTTGTTTGTTTGTTTTTTTGCTTTATTTTATTTAGTAAATGTTTTCTTAACTCTATTTCTTGAACTGCATTGTTGGTTAATAGCTTGTAACTAAGCATTTCATGGTAATACACTTTGATTTGAAGAGCGTAGTAGATGGGTCCAGGGTGAGGGATCCTAAGAAGATCCCTGTGAGTAGGCTGAGGTCAATAGAGAGTGATAGGAATAGCATGTCCTTCACTAAGGTTGTTTTTTTTGGTGTTCATGGCCATGGTTGTCAACTGTACTGCAGGAATGGTACTTAAATCACAGAGGATAGATGTTGTGATGGCAGCTGCAGAGAAGGACTTAGGTGTACGAGAGTTTACTGCAGAAGAGTTCAAATGTGTTTTGAACGATAGTGTCCCATCCTCCCAGGCTGCTGGCCTGGTGTAGGATCAGATAGAGCCAAAGTAGTGGAATAGTGATGATGTTTTAATGGGTGTAGGGTTAGTTGGTAAGGCAATTTTTTCACAAAGTGTAATGAATTCATACTACAGAATAGTAGTGTGGTACACAGCCAATACAATAGGTGGCGGCATGCACCTATAAACTTTTTTTCATAATACTTAATAAGAACAGTGGAAGAATTTAGTGAGTCATCAGGCTAGGAAGTCCCAATCCTAAACCCTAACCTTAACCATAACCCTTACCTAGCCTTAAGCATTTTAAATGTCAACTTCAATGGGGTAGGGACGTCCCAAGGATTCGTGATAGCAAGGACCATTTCCAAATAGTTTTATAGCAAACAATCGGTGTGTTTGAGCAGTAAACCTAAAAGCGTCCGCATACATAGATTCGATTGGCTCCTAGCCAAACTCGGCTTGTTGAAGCAACCGTCTGTGCTCTCATACTCCCAAAAGACCGTTGTTTGAAAAACAATATTTATTTTTGCAATATTACTGTTGTTTGTTCCTCTTGAGCCACTATAGCAACAATATAACCAGGAACACTTCCTCAGAACAGTCAGAATTAATATAAGATAATCAAGAAATCTGTCATTAATTTTGAATTTTTGCAAAGGACGTCTTAGTCATGTAATTTTACATCTAGCTAAGAGATTTGGTGCAGTGTTTCTCAGGTGAATTTTTTTAACATAAAAACTAGTCATCTCGTTGAATGACAACAAACTAGGAGTAGTACCCTTGACCAATCACTGACAAAAACTTTGGCGTCCAAACTTTGACTTGCCTCATGTAGCCTAGCGGTTAAGAGCGTTGGGCCAGTAACTGAAAGATCAATGATTGGAATCCCTGAGCAGACTAGGTGAAAACCTGTCAATGTGCCCTTGAGCAAGGCACTTAACTCTAATTGCTCCTGTAAGTTGCTCTGGATAAGAGCTTCTGCTAAATGCCCAAAATAAAAAAATATGTTCGCACGAACAGCCCAAAAAATGAAATGCTGAAGACCAAAAAGAACAAAAGCTAAAATGTTGTCCTAATATATGTGTGAACTGTTTCGACTGGGAAACATATGGTACGCTTTAGAAGCAGAGTGAACTCTTGGTAGGTGCATCTGTAAGTCGCTCTGGATAAGAGCGTCTGCTAAATGACTTAAATGTAAAATGTAAAATCTGTGAAAGTCGGACACTAGTGGTTTTCCAACAGCAAGGCTCATCAAACATGGCAGTGTCAACATATCTGCTATTGTTTATAAAAGTATTTCTGTATAAATGTAGAAATAAACGTTTCTATAACCCCAGATCACACACTCACAAACTGAAAACATAATGTGTGTACAATGAACTGGTTAGAGAGAGGTCTCAAATATGACTTTCCTTTGTATCCCCTGTAGCTTTAGAATTGGTGCAAAGTTGGTTCCTGTTTCAGTCATGCGTTTGGCCATGTTTTCGTGGGTCAAACAAATACACCCTAATTATTGGTTGACAAATAGTGTCTCTCACAATGCAGGTGACTGCTGCATGGTGCAGTTGGTGAGAAGCAACTGCAGCGACTTGAAGGCAATTTAAAGTGCATTCGGAAAGTATTCAGACCCCTTCCCTTTTTCCACATTGTGTTACGTTACAGCCTTATTCTAAAAGGGCTAAATTATAATTTTCTCATCAATCCACACACAATACCCCATAGGTTTAAAAAAAAAAAAAATGCAAATGTATTAGAAATAAAAAACAGTATACCTTATTTATTAATTGCCAAAGTTATCCCCCCTCTATAAATCTGGGGATCCAAGATCTTTTACGATTCATCACCCAATATCTGTACTACCATGTTTTTCTAAAGTATTCAGACCCTTTGCGATGAGACTCGAAATTGAGCTCAGGTGCATCCTGTTTACATTGATTATCCTTTTCAGCGGCAGGGACTAGGAGATTAGTCAGGATTGAGAGAAAGATGAACGGAGCAAAGTACAGAGAGATCCATGATGAAAACCCGCTCCAGACTGCTCAGGACCTCAGACTGGGGCGAAGGTTCACCTTCCAACAGGACTATGACCCTAAGCACACAGCCAATACAATGCAGGGGTGGCTTTGGGACAGGTCTCTGAATGTCCTTGAGTGGCCCAGCCAGAGCCCGGACTTGAACCCGATCGAACATCTTTAGAGAGACCAATGCTCCCCATCCAACCTTACAAGTGGTGGAACAAGTATTCAATTGTCATAAAAGTAAAGATAGCTTAATAGAAAATTACTCAAGTAAAAGTGAAAGTCACCCAGTAAAATAGTATTTTGGTTTTAAATTGACTTAAGTATCAAAAGTAAACAGAATTGCTAAAATGTACTTAAGTATCAAAAGTAAAAGTATAAATAATTTCACATTCCTTATATTAAGCAAACCAGATGGCACAACTACATGATTCCATATGTGTTATTTCATAGTTTATGTCTTCACTATTATTCTACAATGTAGAAAATAGTAAAAATTAAGGAAAAACCTTGAATGAGTAGGTGTGTCCAAACTTTTGACTGGTACTGTATGTAAATTTGATATCAGTTTTTCATTTTTAATACATTTCCAAACATTTCTAAAAACCTGTTTTGGCTTTGTCATTATGGGGCGTTGTGTGTAGACTGATGAGGAAAAAAATAATGCAAATCAATTTTAGAATAAGGCTGTAACTTAACAAAATGTGGAAAAAGTGAAGGGGTCTGAATATTTTCCAAACGTACCGTGTATATGAACATCTGTGATTAAGTGGTCGCAAACACAGATTATCCATTATATTGACCAGATACTCAGATACTCTAGTGGCCGCTTTAACAATGAAAATAGATCTATTCTAAAATGGAAGGCATTCGGAGGAGGTAAAATCAGGTGGGACCATTCTAGCCAATGAGAGGGCAGATACACGTGTGAACAACAGGCGCGAAGGTTTCCGCTAGTTACCACAGACACAAAAACATTTATACAAAATGTATAAAAATAAACATTTGCATTTTGGTTTTAATTTAAGGCAAGGCTTTAAATCACATTTTAACAGGATGCATTTTTTTTTAAATAGGCGAGGATTACATTTGTGGCTGTGGTAACTATTGACGTGCCTGGTTAAATAAAGGTAAATTAAAAAGAAAAGTGTTTTTTCTTAAAGTTTGCGGGATGTCACTTGTCCTACTTATACCAGTGTAACCGTGTAGGTTCCGTCCCTCTCCTCGCCCCAACCTGGGCTCGAACCAGGGACCCTTGCACACATCAACAACTGACACCCCACGAAGCATCGTTACCCATCACGCCAAAAAGCCCCGTTGCAAGGGGCAACCCTACTTCAAGTCTCAGAGCCAGTGACGTCACCGATTGAAACGCTATTAGCGCGCACCACCGCTAACTAACTAACCATTTCACATCGGTTACACCAGTACACTCATAACAACTTAATCATTATGAAAATTTTATTCGATCAAATAAGCCACATTTACCAAATAAGCCATAACATTTTTTGGTAATACTCATTGACCTTCATACAAAAACTTGATTGGTGAGCAAAAAACATCCCGAAACGACACTACCTGCTGGAGATGACAGATTTTGGGCCCAGTGAACCCTCTTGCTTCTCTTCTTTCTCTCTATCACAAAGCACCTTGTTCTTCTAAAATCCAATTTATACTTGATCCGAAAATGTGGTCGGAGGCACCATATGGATGGTGTGACGCAATTGCGAAGCCTCCAGAGGCATGCAGAAGCCAAATTTAGCACTGTACCACATTGCCGTACGCCGCCCAAATAAATGTTTTCTACCAATCCGTGGTACCGTGCCATCCCAAATATATGACAGGAAAGTTTGATCAAGCGAGTTGAAAAATTACTTTGGAATAAAAATATTTTCCTTGACACCCAAAAGTCAAATACATCCATGTAATATAGGCTACACCTTCACAATAAATCGATTATTTATTTTAGACAGGTCTAAAGAAACATGATATGAAGAAAATGTAGTCTATTTCAGAAGAAGAGAATAGCAGACTCGGAGTTGTCCTTATGTTAGGTTCTGATCTGGCTATGCCAAATGGCTGTGGGCTACACAAGTTAATTTAGCAGACAAGATTTTCTTAGAATTCCGTGGCATTATTTTATAGTATGAAGAATACAATTGAACAAAGCTGAATAAAATATAAAGGATATTTTCTCCAAACGATTTGAGGGAGTGCGCGCATGCGGCTATCCTGTGTTGAGCGGTTCACAAAGAAATAGGTATTCCTATATGCTTTATTTAGAGTTATTAATGTTATTAATGTAACTTTAGTTGTTCTACAAACGTTGGGCTATATGTGCAGTAATAATGCAGTAATATGAGTGCAGTAATATCTAACAAGTAATATCTAACAAATTATACAACATATACCCAATACACACAATCTAAGTAGGAATGAATTAAGACTATATACATATGGACGGGTGATGTCAGAGCGGAATGGACTAATATACAGTAGAATAGTATAGAATACAGAATATACATATGAGATGAGTAATGCAAAATATATAAACATTATTAAGTAACTAAGATGCCGTAGAATAGTATAGAATACAATATATACATATGAGATGAGTAATGCCAGATATGTAAACATTATTAAAGTGACTAGTGTTCCATTCCTTAAAATGGTCAGTGATTTCTAGTCTATGCCTATAGGCAGCATCCTCTAATGTTAGTGATGGCTGTTTAACAGTCTGATGGCCTTGAGATGGAAGCTGTTTTTCAGTCTCTCTGTCCCAGCTTTGATGCACCTGTACTGACCTCGCCTTCTGGATGATAATGGGGTGAACAGGCAGTGGCTCGGGTGGTTGATGTCCTTAATGATCTTTTTGGTCTTCCTGTGACATCGAGTGCTGTAGGTGTCCTGGAGGGCTGTAGTTTGCCCCTGGTAATGCATTGGGCAGACCGCACCACCCTCTGGAGAGCCTTGCTGTTGCGGGTGGTGCATTTGCCGTACCAGGCGGTGACAGGCCTGACAGGATGCTTTCAATTGTGCATCTGTAAAAGTTGATGAGGGTTTTAGGTGACAAGCCAAATTTCTTTAGCCTCCTGATGTTGAAGAGGCTCTGTTGCGCCTTCTTCACCACACTGTCTGTTTGAGTGGTCCATTTCAGTTTGCCAGTGATGTGTATGCCAAGGAACTTGACACTTTCCATCTTCTCCACTGCGATCCCGTCAATGTAGATAGAGGGGTGCACCTTCTGCTGTTTCCTGAAGTCCACGACATTGAGTGAGAGGTTGTTTTCGGGGCACCACATTCCCAAGCCTACTACTGTTGCGTCGTCTGTAAACTTGATGATTGAGTTGGAGGCGTGCTTGGCCACGCAGTCATGAGTGAACAGGGAGTACAGGAGGGGGCTGAGCACGCACCCTTGTGGTGCTCCAGTGTTGAGGATCAGCAGAGTGCAGGTGATGTTTCCTACCTTCACCACCTGAGGGCAGCCCGTCAGGAAGTCCAGGACCCAGTTGCACAGGGCGGGGTTCAGACCCAGGGCCTCGAGCTTAATGATGAGCTTGGAGGGAACAAAATACTGAAATGTTTCCTAAGAGCTAGTCGCGATGCTGCCATCTCCGTCGGCACCATCTTGTCAGTTCTCTATATGTGTATATAGTACATGACAATGTCATAGACCCGTCTCCCCTTACAGACCTTTTTGGAGTACTACCCATAGGCAACACCCTGTCAAGAATTCAGTCAGACACTGTTGCCTATGGC
Source organism: Salmo salar (assembly GCF_965601325.2). Classification (NCBI taxonomy): domain Eukaryota; kingdom Metazoa; phylum Chordata; class Actinopteri; order Salmoniformes; family Salmonidae; genus Salmo; species Salmo salar. The sequence goes on from NC_138303.1 coordinate 95,798,455, forward strand.
ACTTTTTTTTAGATAGACAGCTGATATTCCAAAACTGAAAGATGGTGGTTTCCCCATCTTATAAATATTTGGTGGGAGATGTGTTGTGTTCTCTGAAATTTGAGAACATTTTATTTAATACACGTGGGAACTCCAAACTGTTTTATGAAACTTGGGCTCCATACCGGTCTTACTTTGAACAGTCCACCATCTAATGGCATTCTAATAATATTTTTTGTTTACTTGTGGTTTCCTCATGGGCAGTGATGGTAATAAAAATGACTCAAGTAAAAGTGAAAGTCAGCCTGTAAAATACTACTTGAGTAAAAGTCTAAAAGTATTTGGTTTTAAATCTACTTAAGTATCAAAAGTAAATGGAATTGCCCAAATATACTTAAGTATAAAAGTAAAAATCATTTTAAATTCCTTATATTAAAACAAACCAGACGGCACAATTTTCTTGTTTTTAAAATATATGGATAGCCAATGTAGTGGAGTAAAAGTTGTCAAAAATAGAAATAGTTAAGTAAAGTACAGATACCCCAAAAAACAACTTAAGTAGTACTTTAAAGTAATTGTACAAAAACATTGTATGGCCTCAAAACAAACTATAGATTTGGTCCATTGGATGCTCTGTCTATGAATGTGAGAGTGGTTCCATTTCTTCATCCCATCCCTCAGGTGTTTACAGGAACTGTAGCGGGTGAACATTTTCTTATTTTTTTAACTACAGATTACCCCTTTAACCTGCCCAGTGTGTATTAACAGTTTTTGTCAATTGCGTACAATCATTTTTGGAACAATGTTCACAAGACATAGAACTCTGTGGTCTTTTGCAAAACAGTTCAAATGTAGTTTCTTTCTTAAAACATAAATACATTAATCAAAACTACACTAAGTGTACAAAACATTAGGAACACCTTCCTAATATTGAGTTGCATCCCCTTTTGCCCTCAGAACAGCCTCAATTCATCGGGGCATGGACTCTACAAGGTGTCGAAAGCGTTCCGGATGGATGCTGGCCCATGTTGACTCCAATGCTTCCCACAGTTGTGCCAAGTTGGCTGGATGTTCTTTGTGTGGTGTACCATTATTGATACACATGGGCAACTGTTGAGCCTGAAAAACCCAGCAGCATTGGCGTTCTTGACACACCCAAATGATGCGCCTGGCAACATACAACCATACTTTTGTCTTACCCATTCACCCTCTGAATGGCACACATACACACTCCATGTCTCAATTATCCCAAGGCTTAAAGATCCTTCTTCAACCTGTTTCTTCCCCTTCATCTACACTGATTGAAGTGGATTTAACAGGTGACATCAATAAGGGATCACAGCTTTCCCCTGGATTCATCTGGTTAGTCTGTCATAGAAAGAGCAGGTGTTCCTAATGTTTTGTACATTATTTGTACATGTGTATATTTATCAGGGATCAAGGTAAGACCCAAGTGCAGACTGTGTGAAGTAACAATGTTTACTGTAACAGGGGAAGGCAAACGACAGGTCAAGGCAGGCAGGGGTCGGTAATCCAGAGTAGGCGCAAGGGTACAGGACGGCAAGCAGGCTCGGAGTCAAGACAGGCAAGGGTCAAAACCAGGAGGGCGGGAAAAGAGAAACTTGAAACCGCATGTGCTGAGACACAAACCACTGGTAGGCTTGAACAAACAAGACAAATTGGCACAGACAGGCAGAAAACACAGGTATAAATACTCAGAGGATACGTGGGGAATATGGGTGACACCTGGAGGGGGTGGAGACTAGCACAAGGACAGGTGACACAGTTCAGGGCATGACAATATTAGACCGTCAGAATTGTAAATAGATTCATCAAAAGAACACGGTTGAATGCCAAAAGATTAACACAACCATACTTATCTTGAGTCCAAGCAGACAAAACAAAACTTTTGTATTAACACATTTTTCTTTACAATCACTAAATCATGATGATCAAAATTGGAAGTAAGTATACGAAGGTGCAGAATTATGGTCAATTACTCTCCTTTTATGCATATTTCACCTAACAATTTCATACACATCAAATCAAATATTAAACAAAAAATAAGCACATTGTTTGCTGGATTCATTCATCAGTATCATCACAATCCAATTCCATGTATTATATATATTTGATTTTCTCTGTCCCCTATCCTCCAGGCCGGCTCGGTCCTCCCCTCCTGCTCCGTGGCTCGACGACTCACTACGAGCTCACAGAACAGGGCTCCGGGCAGCCGAGCGGAAATGGAGGAAAACTCGCCTCCCTGCGGACCTGGCATCCTTTCACTCACTCCTCTCTACATTCTCCTCTTCTGTCTCTGCTGCTAAAGCCACTTTCTACCACTCTAAATTCCAAGCATCTGCCTCTAACCCTAGGAAGCTCTTTGCTACCTTCTCCTCCCTCCTGAATCCTCCTTCCCCTCCCCCCCCCCCTCCTCCCTCTCTGCGGATGACTTCGTCAACCATTTTGAAAAGAAGGTTGACGATATCCGATCCTCGTTTGCTAAGTCAAACGACACCGCTGGTCCTGCTCACACTGCCCTACCCTGTGCTTTGACCTCTTTCTCCCCTCTCTCTCCAGATGAAATCTCGCGTCTTGTGACGGCCGGCCGCCCAACAACCTGCCCACTTGACCCTATCCCCTCCTCTCTTCTCCAGACCATTTCCGGAGACCTTCTCCCCTTCCTCACCTCGCTCATCAACTCATCCTTGACCGCTGGCTACGTCCCTTCCGTCTTCAAGAGAGCGAGAGTTGCACCCCTTCTGAAAAAACCTACACTCGATCCCTCCGATGTCAACAACTACAGACCAGTATCCCTTCTTTCTTTTCTCTCCAAAACTCTTGAACGTGCCGTCCTTGGCCAGCTCTCCTGCTATCTCTCTCAGAATGACCTTCTTGATCCTAATCAGTCAGGTTTCAAGACTGGGCATTCAACTGAGACTGCTCTTCTCTGTGTCACGGAGGCTCTCCGCACTGCTAAAGCTAACTCTCTCTCCTCTGCTCTCATACTTCTAGACCTATCTGCTGCTTTTGATACTGTGAACCATCAGATCCTCCTCTCCACCCTCTCCGAGTTGGGCATCTCCGGCGCGGCCCACGCTTGGATTGCGTCCTACCTGACAGGTCGCTCCTACCAGGTGGCGTGGCGAGAATCTGTCTCCGCACCATGCGCTCTCACCACTGGTGTCCCCCAGGGCTCTGTTCTAGGCCCTCTCCTATTCTCGCTATACACCAAGTCACTTGGCTCTGTCATATCCTCACATGGTCTCTCCTATCATTGCTATGCAGACGACACACAATTAATCTTCTCCTTTCCCCCTTCTGATAACCAGGCGGCGAATCGCATCTCTGCATGTCTGTCAGACATATCAGTGTGGATGACAGATCACCAGCTCAAGCTGAACCTCGGCAAGACGGAGCTGCTCTTCCTCCCGGGGAAGGACTGCCCGTTCCATGATCTCGCCATCACGGTTGACAACTCCCTTGTGTCCTCCTCCCAGAGTGCTAAGAACCTTGGCGTGATCCTGGACAACACCCTGTCGTTCTCCACTAACATCAAGGCGGTGACCCGATCCTGTAGGTTCATGCTCCACAACATTCGCAGAGTAGGACCCTGCCTCACACAGGAAGCGGCGCAGGTCCTAATCCAGGCACTTGTCATCTCCCGTCTGGATTACTGCAACTCGCTGTTGGCTGGGCTCCCTGCCTGTGCCATTAAACCCCTACAACTCATCCAGAACGCCGCAGCCCGTCTGGTGTTCAACCTTCCCAAGTTCTCTCACGTCACCCCGCTCCTCCGCTCTCTCCACTGGCTTCCAGTTGAAGCTCGCATCCGCTACAAGACCATGGTGATTGCCTACGGAGCTGTGAAGGGAACGGCACCTCCATACCTTCAGGCTCTGATCAGGCCCTACACCCAAACAAGGGCACTGCGTTCATCCACCACTGGCCTGCTGGCCCCCCTACCTCTGAGGAAGCACAGTTCCCGCTCAGCTCAGTCAAAACTGTTCGCTGCTCTGGCACCCCAATGGTGGAACAAGCTCCCTCACGACGCCAGGACAGCGGAGTCAATCACCACCTTCCGGAGACACCTGAAACCCCACCTCTTTAAGGAATACCTAGGATAGGATAAAGTAATCCTTCTAACCCCCCCCCCTTAAAATATTTAGATGCACTATTGTAAAGTGGTTGTTCCACTGGATATCATAAGGTGAATGCACCATTTTGTAAGTCGCTCTGGATAAGAGCGTCTGCTAAATGACTTAAATGTAAATGTAAATGTAATATACAAAGGCTGGTTTGCCTACTGTTTTGTAGACTTTCCATTGGTGCACAGAAACATTATCCACAATATAAATAAGGAACAGTGAATACAATGGAGGAATACAGCTGTATGTATAGGCCTCAATCCACACTAAAGCAAAGCTCTATAATGGAAGGTCACAATGACAAAGATGATCTTAGGAGTAACCCAAAGTTACATACAAGTAATCAAACTTCATTTTCTGCATCTCCACAATATTGTAAGAAATCATACAAATTAGACAGTCCACCTTTGTCTAGATCTATCCATATATTGTACATGGTATGACACTGGTGGGGTGATTTAGAATTGTGTGTAGTAGTATTTACTTTTTGCCGGAAACAGTGGACACATTTGCACACAATTGCACACATTTCTTTTCTGATGAAAACAATGTGTTATATTCTGTGAACGTAACGGTCCATTTTTATTCACTGATGGTATTTGTATTTAAAGTTTTGCAAAAGGTGGACTAAGATATGCAAGTCAGGTACTAAGGCAAGAAAATGATCATAAGTTCTGTAAATGTATTTAAGCATTTGATCATTGATGTTCTACTATAGATACATTTCAACACAGATCCAAAAATGTATTGTAGGAGAGAGCGGGGTAAGTGGATTAATTTTATTACATTCAGCATCTCTACGTCAAGGGAAATATTCTATTCTTTCCAACAAAGATATCTACTTACATTTCAGGATGTTGTGTATCACTGGAAATATCAGAATTAATATAAACATAACAGTTTTGAAAACATAGCTTGTCCAAAAAAAGTGGTCTCTTGTCACAACTTACGCTTGGTGTGGGATAAGTTGAGCATAAGGACAGTGTAAGTTGAGCCGCCTTGGGGTAAGTGGGTGATGGTGTCCTGTGACCGTGGGTGATGGTGCTAGTAGGTCAAAGTTTATTTCACGGAATGGGGTGTGGTATATTGTAAATCTTAAATGTATTTGTACATTGAGATATATTACATCTCTCTGTTCAATATCACGTACCCTTACATTTTTTGAACATCTGTCTGGGACAGGGATGTTGTTTTGATCTGCCAATTCATAGGCAAGTTATCTGCATTTGAGGCTACTAAGCCATGAAACTGGTCTGTGAGATTATTGATATGTTTAGCAAGCACATGTTTCTCTTCTGATGGAAACAATGTGTCATGTTACTGTGAACGGAACACTAAACAGTGAATGTTGTATTCTCTGATAACATTTGTATTTAAAGTTGTGCAAAAGGTGGTCTAATATATGCAAGTAAATGTATTTAAGCATTTGATCATTGCTGTTCTGCTATGGATACGTTTGAACACAAATATTGTGTTGTCTAATTGTGTGTGAAAAAAATTTACTGGATCAATATAGACTTGTGGCCTATCAGTCTGCCAATCAGTCTAACTTTGTGTGACAGTAACAGGCTCATAGGATAGTGCCAGTTAAAAACCTACCTGACTGGACCAGTGTAAGGTAAGGACAGTGGTGGCATGTTTGGGGGACAAAGAGCTGCATATATTTAAGAATAGAGACACTTTTCACTTTAATACATTATGGGTCTGTATTACACAACTACGGAACTATTGAGTCCGTAGTCCTATTGGAAAACCACCAGCTAAGTCTTAAATTGGCACTGAAAATACTACATTAAAAAGGTAGTTATTTCATTTTGAAAGACATTCATTGAATGACTGACAGGGTTCAACAGATTACAGCTGACCATAGTAAATGGGCTACAAATATATGGTTATATTCCCATGTGCAGCCCACACACATGACATGAGGCCAGAGAACCATTACCTACATATGAGGCCATACGTGTCGTCCTATTGGTCAATAACTACATTCTATGTCACCATGCAGAACAGAACACATATAAGTTGGCCCCATCCAACACACTGGTCAGACCACCCTATCTAAAAATGGCATGGCAAGTACATAGCTATCACGTGTGTTCAGTTACCTTACGGTTACACATTTGATGTAAACATGTGTGGAAAATAGAGCAAGTTTTAAGGTCTGATGTCAGGTATATTTTTAGAGGCTTGAAGGTAAAACAACGTGATTTGAGGAGATGTATTTTTTATTTTTGTCCATTTAACAAAAAGATATCCTTATCTTATTATTATACATTTTTTACCCCCTTTTTCTCCCCAATTTCGTGATTACGATCTTGTCTCATCGCTGCAACTCCCCAACGGGCTCAGGAGAGGCGAAGGTTGAGTCATGCGTTCTCCAAAACAAGACTCACCAAGCAGCGCTTCTTAATACCCACCCCACTTAACCCAGAAGCCAGGAAACACAGTTTAACTGACGACTGAAGTCAGGCTGCAGGCGCCCGGCCCGCCACAAGGAGCCACTAGAGCGCGATGAGCCAAAGAAAACCCCCCCTCCAAACCATCCCTTTACCCAGATGATGCTGGGCCAATTCTGCGCCGCCCTATGGGACTCCCGGTCACGGCCGGTAAAAGACACAGCCTCGGATCGAACCCCAGGCCATAGTGACACCGCAACACTGCTATGCAGTGCCTTAGACCATTGCGCCACTCGGAAGGCCTCAGATATCCTTATCTTATTGGGACTGGTGAAATCATTATGGGTTTATTATCACTTATGAGTAATAGATCTATAGATCAAAAAAATTTGTGAAAAGGGGATCTCTCTATCCCACAGGTTAACAGTCTCTTTAGTGTTGTTTCAGTGCTCCAAACAACACAGTGTTCCCTTGTTCAGACAGGTCATTACGCAGTCGCAGTTGTCCCTCCCTTCCATGCCTGCCTTACCCACTGAGCTATGAAATAAAAACTGGTTACAGCATCCGAGATGGCCGACCGTTGCTTTAAATATTATTTTATTTCACCTTTATTTAACCAGGTAGGCTAGTTGAGAACAAGTTCTCATTTGCAACTGCGACCTGGCCAAGATAAAGCAAAGCAGTTCGACACATACAACAACACAGAGTTACACATGGAATAAACAAACATACAATCAATAATACAGTAGAATCTATATACAGCATGTGCAAATGAAGTAGGATAAGAGAGGTAAGGCAATAAATAGGCCATGGTGGCAAAGTAATTACAATATAGCAATTAAACACTGGAATGGTAGGATGTGCAGAAGATGAATGTGCAAGTAGAGATACTGGGGTGCAAAGGAGCAAGATAAATAAATACAGTATGGGGATGAGGTAGATTGGATATGCTATTTACAGATGAGCTATGTACAGGTGCAGTGATCTGTGAGCTGCTCTGACAGCTGGTGCTTAAAGCTAGTGAGGGAGGTAAGAGTCTCCAGCTTCAGAGATTTTTGCAGTTCGTTCCAGTCATTGGCAGCAGAAAACGGGAAGGAGAGGCGGCCAAAGGAAGAATTGGCTTTGGGGTGACCAGTGAGATATACCTGCTGGAGCGCGTGCTACGGGTGGGTGCTGCTATGGTGACCAGTGAGCTGAGATAAGGCGGGGCTTTACCTAGCAGAGACTTGTAGATGACCTGGAGCCAGTGGGTTTGGCAACGAGTATGAAGCGAGGGCCAGTCAATGAGAGCATACAGGTCGCAGTGGTGGGTAGTATATGGGGCTTTGGTGACAAAACGGATGGCACTGTGATAGACTGCATCCAATTTGTTGAGTAGAGTGTTGGAAGCTATTTTGTAAATGACATCGCCGAAGTCAAGGATCGGTAGGATGGTCAGTTTTACGAGGGTATGTTTGGCAGCATGAGTGAAGGATGCTTTGTTGCGAAATAGGAAGCCGATTCTACATTTAATTTGGGATTGGACATGTTTAATGTGAGTCTGGAAGGAGAGTTTACAGTCTAACCAGACACCTAGGTATTTGTAATTGTCCACATATTCTAAGTCAGAACCGTCCAGAGTAGTGATGCTGGACGGATGGGCAGGTGCGGGCAGTGATCGATTGAAGAGCATGCATTTAGTTTTACTTGCATTTAAGAGCAGTTGGAGGCCACGTAAGGAGAGTTGTATGGCATTGAAGCTCATCTGGAGGTTAGTTAACAGTGTCCAAAGAATGGCCAGAGGTATACAGAATGTTGTCGTCTGCGTAGAGGTGGATCAAAGAATCACCAGCAGCGAGAGCGATATCATTGATGTATAGAGAAGAGAGTCAGCCTGGGAATTGAACCCTGTGGCACCCCCATAGAGACTGCCAGAGGTCCGGACAACAGGCCCTCTGATTTGACATACTGAACTCTATCGGAGAAGTAGTTGGTGAACCAGGTGAGGCAATCATTTGAGAAACCAAGGCTGTTGAGTCTGCCAATAAGAATGTTGTGATTGACAGAGTCGAAAGCCTTAGCCAGGCCGATGAATACGGCTGCACAGTAATGTCTCTTATCGATGGCGGTTATGATATCGTTTAGGACCTTGAGCGTGGCTGAGGTGCACCCATGACCACCTCTGAAACCAGATTGCATAGCGGAGAAGGTACGGTGGGATTCGAAATGGTCGGTAATCTGTTTGTTAACTTGACTTTCAAAGACCTTAGAAAGGCAGGGTAGAATAGATATAGGTCTGTAGCAGTTTGGGTCTAGAGTGTCACCCCCTTTGAAGAGGGGGATGACCGCAGCAGCTTTCCAATCTGTGGGAATCTCAGACGATATGAAAGAGAGGTTGAACAGGCTAGTAATAGGGGTTGCAACAATTTCGGCAGATCATTTTAGAAAGAGAGGGTCCAGATTGTCTAGCCAGGCTGATTTGTAGGGGTCCAGATTTTGCAGCTCCTTCGGAACATCAGCTATCTGGATTTGGGTGAAGGAGAAGTGGGGGAGGTTTGGGCGAGTTGCTGTGGGGAGCCCGGTGGAAAGCATGGCCAGCTGTAGAGAAATGCTTATTGAAATTCTCAATTATTCTGGATTTATCGGTGGTAACAGTGTTTCCTAGCCTCAGTGCAGTGGACAGCTGGGAGGAGGTGCTCTTATTCTCCATGGACTTTACAGTGTCCCAGAACTTTTTGGAGTTTGTGCTACAGCATGCAAATTTCTGCTTGAAAAAGCTAGCCTTAGCTTTCCTAACTGCCTGTGTATATTTGTTCCTAACTTCCCTGAAAAGTTGCATATCACTGGGGTTGTTCGATGCTAATGCAGAACGCCACAGTAGGTTTTTGTGCTGGTCAAGGGCAGTCAGGTCTGGAGAAACCAAGGACTATATCTGTTCCTGGTTCTAAATTTTTTGAATGGGGCATGCTTATTTAAGATGGTGAGGAAGGCACTTATAATCTACTTTTGGTTGCATACTCCGATTCATGGTTGCTGCCATCTTGCTAGTTACATTTTTTGACTGGCAACAAACATTCTCAATGGGCTGGGGTGCTTCCACCACCATATCTTCTACAGCGTCACTTGTTTTCGCAACTCTTTTAATTGCCTCTGCATAGGACAGGGATGGGCAACTCCAGTCCTCTGGGGCTGGAGTGGTGCCACACTTTCCCCCCCAACCCTAGCAAACACAGCTAAAGATCATGATTAGTTGATTATTGGAGTCTATCTTCAATGTACTCCATGCTCTTCACCCAACTTGTGGGTGGTTCTATTGTCGACCAATAATTAGGGTGTTGTTGTTTGACCTACACAAACGTAACCAAAGACATGACTGTATACAGTGGATAGATACAAATGAATGTGATATTTTAGACTCTCCCTCACTAATTGATTGTACAATGTACACACATTTGACTTCAGTTTTTGAGTGTGTGATATGCAGTGGTGTAAAATACTTAAGTAAAAATACTTGAAAGTACTACTTAATAAGTAATTTTTGGGGTATCTGTACTTTACATGATTATTTATATTTTTGAAAACTTTTACTTCACTACAATCCTAAAGAAAATTATGTAATTTTTACTCCACACATTTTCCCTGACACCCAAAAGTATTTGTTATATTTTGAATGCTTAGCAGGACAGAAAATGGTCCAATTCGCACACTTATCAAGGGAACATCCCTGGTCATCCCAACCGCCTCTGATCTGACAGACTCACTAAACTCAAATGCTTTGTTTTTAAATGATCCCTGAGTTTTGGAGTGTGACCCTGGCTATCTGTAAATTAAAACATAAAAATAATAATTGTGCCGTCTTGTTTGCTTAATATAAGGAATTGTAATTATTCATACTTTTACTTTTGATACTTAAGTATATTTTAGCAACTACATTTACTTTTGATAAGTATATAAGTATATTTAAAACAAAATAATTTTAGACTTTTACTCAAGTAGTATTTTAATGGGTGACTTTCACTTGAGTCATTTTCAATTAAGGCATCTTTACTTTTACTCAAGTATGAAAATCGAGTACTTTTTACACCACTGGTGATATGGGGGTTGGAGGCATGTAGCCTAGCGTTTTAGAGTGCTGGGCCAGTAACCGAACGTTCGCTGGCTCGAATCCCTGAGCTGACTAGGTGAAGAATCTGTTGTTGTGCAAGGCACTTACCACTACTTGCTCCTGTAAATCGCTCTGGACAAGAGTGACGACTACAATGTTCATGTTTATTTCAACAGTATAAAGAAAAACCTTTATAAACAATGACAACACTGCCATGTTGATCTGAGTCCTGTCGCTGGAAAACCACACTAGTATCCGCCTGTCGCAGATGCACCTACTCTGACTACACTCCTCGGCTTTCGGCTACAGTCTATTTATTCAGCCTTACCAGTCAAACGAGCCAGGTAACTCCAGCTGGCTTTGTGGACAACTGGGACACTTTTATCGACAATGAACTCAGCGTGAACTCGCAGGGGAGTCTGGATCTGAGTACCTTCCTGGCAATTTCTAGAACGCAAACACATTCTAACTGTTCTGGGGCCGGTTCCCAAAAAACATTTTAAGGTTATCATTAGAACCTTTGTAGGAGCATCGTTAAATCTCCAAGTTGTTTCACAAAACCATCGTTATTAACGTTGCACTTGAAAAAGCTTGTAATCTAAAGCCTACCTCAGACTACTCGTAGAACAGCTAAATGCATCGCTCAATGCTTTTTGCCATCCTTCGTCACTTTATACACAGAAGATCTTCGTTAAATATAGAATCACATGGTTTATCTGTCTCTGTGACTATCGGTCTCTGTGACTGCCAAATATAAAGTTGCCAATGTCTTTGCAATTGATACAAACAAGCAACATCTAAAAATATGATTCAAATGACCGAGATGACTGCATTAAAATACAAACAGTAGACTATAGACCTATTTCAATCATATTGAAATACATTTATTGTATTTCATTTTTATACTTGGAGGCTACTGTCTGTAATTTGTCGCAATATATTTCATAATGCGTAGCCTAACGTGCACAATGATGTGCCAAATCCTTGATTTATTTCATTTTTATTGGGTAAGCATTAGAATAATCCGCTTCAATATTTGCTGCCATAGGTGCTAATATCAACCTAGGATCTGATCCGTCATCAGTATTGTGAAATAATTATAATGTTAAAGTAAGATTTTAATGTTGAAAGCTGATCCGAGAGCAGGGCTCCCTTTCTTTTGATCCTATCAGTATGGACACATGCTCCAACAACGCACATAGCGACCGTTCTCTCTGCATGATGTTTTGGGAAATGCATGTTACATCTTCGGCCATAGGAAAGATGCATTATTAAAACACTAAATTCCATCGCTATCGGGAAACCGGCCCCTGATTGGTCCCAGAAACCGATGGGTTGGGCCAGAACCAGAACACATGCGGGTAAAGCAGCGTTTGGAAAATTCGTAGTTGGCTTTGATCCACTGATTGTTAGTGATTATACAATCGCTGATGACTTTGTTTTGTAGGCTACAACAACCCTCATTTTGACATCACAACAAAGATTAGATTAGATTTTTATTTGGTCACATGCACAGGTCACAGATGTAGCTGCAGTGTACAGTGACTTAAGCTCCAATAGTGCCGGTGAGAATGAAAAAAAAAAAATAAATATATATATATATATATATATATATATATATATAACTTATATATAACTTAGTATATATATATAGTATATATATATATATACTGTATACGTGTTTATAACTGTAACAATGATCAATATAAATGTCCATTGGTGTGTGGGCAGTGTAATTGTCTGTTGAGGGGGAGGGAGGGGCAGAAGGGGGACAGGGGGAGCAGGTAGCTGACCAGTGGTGGCTATTCAGCCGCCTGATTGTCTGTGGGTAGAAGCTATAGGCCAGTCTGTTAGTTTTAGCCATGATGCTCTTGTACTGCCCGTGTCTGAGTGATGGAAGGTGTAGCTGGGGTTTTCAAAACAACTGGGAACTCAAAACGAGGTCAAATCATGACGTCAGTGATCTTCAGGTCGGAGCTCTAGAAAGATGCCAGAGTTTCCGGCTTGGATTTCCGAGTTGGATGACAGTTAAACAGTTCCCATTTGTCTTGTACACACTGATGTCGGAAGTCGGAACGTTTCGATTCCCGAGTTCTGTTGTTTTGAACGTGACAAGTCTCAGACTTAAGTATATAGCGAACATAGACGGGTTATTTAGCAACACAAGCGACGCGTGCACAACAATGGGGCAAAACAGACAGGGTTGGCTTAGATTGTTGACAACATGTAAACTATATTTCATCTCCAATGTTTATTGAAAACTTAAATACATTTGCACAATTAGCACTTGTTGTCTCTTAAATACATTGTTACAGTTGTTGATTAGCCAGCTAGTGAATTTTAGCCATATTGACATGAAATCAGTCAAAACACCTCAAAACAAAACAAGATGACACTAGCTGAAACGAGTTACTTATAATTCCCCACATGGCAGTTTCTTGTCATTGTTGGTAGCTATCCGGCTATCCAGAATCACAACTCATGGACTTCTGCCCCATTGAAGCGTGCGCATAGTTTTCGTGACTGTCAGATAACCCATCTATAGAGCAGCGGAATAATTTAATTTGAGTCTTCAGGCAAGAGCCCCGTACTGGGGGTTGGAGATGTGTTTATTTGGATATTACAAAGAAAAAACTTTAGAAACAATGGCAACACTGCCATGTTGCACAGAGCCTTGCTGTTGGTAAACCACAACAGTGTCCAACTCGCAGCTGTCAGCAGATGCACCTCCCCCAACTTCACTCCTTGACTTGTCTACTTTTCGTCGAGCCTTGCTGCTCAAACACACCCAATGTAACACAGATCAGGTTTAAAAGCATTCAATACATGTTTTTGGGGGACAATGAAGTCATATATTGCTAACTAACAACAAAATAAATTTTAGTGTTTGTGATCTAGGACTAGGTAATGACTAGCTCAATGGGGTAAATGCAGATGGGCAACCCTCTCCTTCAGCCTTTTTATTTATAGTCACTGATTATTTGGGCTGGAAATTGCCAGGGACCTCACGATACAATACTATCTCATACTCAGGTGCCGATACAATATGTTTGCAATTCTCCCGATTATGTCACAGCCGCACCACATCTCCAGCGCTTGACATCGCTGGTCTATTAACCACCGGTTCCGGCAAATGATTATGCACACCTGGACTTCATCATCGCCTTGATTACCTTTCCTTTATTTAGCCTCAGTCATCAGGCAGTATTGGTTTGCGTTCATGTTCAGTATACATCTCCTGTTATGTTCATTTGCCTTTCATCATTGTTATTAAACTCTCCTTCTGCACCTACTTCCTGACTCCCTTCGTGTATGTGACAGATTGTATATGTATTGTGATTCGATAATGCGATTTGATGTTCCAAACATATTGCTCACTACATGTCTGCTGCAGCGAGACGTGAAAATTAGTTGGCTGACTATTTAAAAACATTACAAATATCAGAGTCCTGGTGTAGATACAGCCGACTAGCGCTAGCTAACGCTACCTATTTTTACAAACCAATTATCGATATAATCACTGCACCTGTACATAGCCCATCTATAATTTAGCCCAAACAACTACCTCTTCCCCTACTGTATTTATTTATTTAATTTATTTTGCTCCTTTGCACCCCATTATCTCTATTTCTACTTTGCACTTTCTTCTACTGCAAATCTACAATTCCAGTGTTTTACTTGCTATATTGTATTTACTTTGCCACCATGGACTTTTTTTGCCTTTACCTCCCTTATCTCACCTCATTTGCTCACATTGTACATAGACTTATTTTTCTACTGTATTATTGACTGTATATTTATTTTACTCCATGTGTAACTCTGTGTTGTTGTATGTTGTCGAACTGCTTTGCTTTATCTTGGCCAGGTCGCAATTGTAAATGAGAACTTGTTCTCAACTTGCCTACCTGGTTAAATAAAGGTGAAATAAATAAAAAATAATATCATCCAAAATAATATTGCGATATGTAACTATTGATTTCACTACTGACGATCAGTTGGGCTACAGTTGATAATGCTTATTGCAAAACAGCATAATCTGATAATATGGACCAATATGTTATTGGGTTTAATTATATTATATTTAGATTATGTTTTTAGTTTCATTCATTTCGGAGTAGAATGTCGTTTGAAAAAGTCACCGGAACTGACCGTGTCACAGTCGTTCTACAAAACCATAACCACTGTTTCGAACGTGCCCCATCATTCACCGAGCATTCCTTCACGGCCTACTGTGATTGGCTACAGGTACTCGTTCACGTGAAACCAGCATGTTTTATTTAATGTATATACCCTGTGAACCCAGTATGGCGTTTAAAGCAACGAGCCGGTGGCATGACTGAAACTGGATACAGTTCGTGAAGTTGCGACAGGTCATTGATTTGTAGCAATTATAGAGTAACATTGCTGCAAAAGTGATATCTATACCTACATTGTAGCCCACATATAAACGACACGAAAGAGGAGCTTTTACCGCTGAGGGCCGTGCAATTGTGATTTCTGACTGGTAGACGTACCCTATCACTTAATTGCAAATATTTCTAACAAACTGCACAAGGTAAGCTTGTTTCTTGACTGAATAAAAATATAACTTGTGTTAGTTACTAACCACTCCAGTTTGCAGTGGTTAGTAACCTAGTATATAACATCGAGGTCACTGTTTTTGCTCCATATTCAAAGAAGCTGAAACCAGCGGTATATTCATTACGGAAACCGTTTAAGAACCAAACGAGCAAAACTCGGAACTTCTATTGGACAAATTCATTTAGGTCCGTCCCCGCTTCGTTCCTTTAGGTTTCGTTTAAGAAACGTCTTGCAACCGAATGGGCGGAATGAATATACCCCTGAAAGAATAGAGCGGAGAACGAATCTCATCTGGCGTAATACTAAATGCAGGGCACTAATCTCATCCTGTATAGGACAACATGTGCGTAACACTGAGTAAATAATGGCCATATCTGTACCATTACTGTTCTGAAATCCATGTAAGTGGTTAAAGTTTAGTAGTGTAGCCAAATAAGTCTGTCAGATATTAACTCTCGAGAACCCATACAGCCAGCCCTATACAATTCGCTAGCATTGGGGTCTATGAATGGATTAGCCAGAATAGGTCCGAACTGTGTATTCAGCAGTAAGTACAGCTGGAGAACCCCACATGCCGGAACGCACTGACGCTATCAAATCGGAGAAGATTAAAATACTACTAGTTTTTAATAAAACTATTTTTTTGGTCCTCACACTATGTAGCAGTAACCACAGCAGCCATTTTCATTTTGGGGACGGCACGTAGAACATCGCTTTGAACCACAATGTATAGTCCAAGGGGGCGTGGTACTCTTATCAATCCAATTATAGAATTTGATCGTTCATATTGAATAATATTAGTATGGTTAAATTTCAAAATGTTCAGACACACTCGTAAAATGTAAAAGTAGCAAATTATTTAAAATGTTTACATTTCAAATTTTTCTACCCTGTAAAATTGATTTTTACAACGTTTTCCCAAATGTTCTAATTTACCTTGTTGAAATTTTGGTGCATTTAAGAAAACTGAGTGATTTCTAAAATGGTTCAATTGGACGCTAATATTACAGTGCAGGACAGAGACCCAGCTCATCCACAGTAGTAAATGAATGTGGGCATTTGAGGCTAAATCTCTCACAGACAGGCGCCCCAGAGCAGACAGGAGAGTGTTGTGAGTCAAGGACTAGGGCCTTTTGTGGGCGAGGTTTGTCACTGTTCACATACACTGTTTCTCCCTGCAACTTCAGACTATAGGTATAATCTTCTAACGGCCATGGTGTGCTATGAGCACAACTTAGTGAAGAGACCTAGGATTGAGTCCACGTCAGTCTGCACTCTGAATTTGCTACAACGTTCTGCTGTGTAGTCGTAAGTGAACACTAGGGTTGTGCCGATCTTCTTGTTATCGTATCCGTTTTATCACAGTTGATACTCGTAATCGGATTTACCTGTGATCGGAAAACCCGGAAGTGCACTGTAAATGCTGGTGAAGCCTATCACTCAGAGTGCATCTTTATGTTCCTTCACACACATTGTTCAAAGGTAAACGACCCCGACAATCCTATTCAATTATCAACAAAATAGGCTAATAAATAACCTAATGCATGGCTGGCTACTACTGCTTTCATTTATTCCAGACACAGATTTAGATTAAGTTAGGCTAAATCGCTTGCCCCATATTGTTTCACTTTGGAGCCGAGCGAAAATATTCTTTCCCGACACTTAAACTATCTACATTTGTTTTTTTATTTTCTAATGATCTGTCGCTCTGTAAACATGCCTAGGCGAGAATAAATAATAGCAAGCAAGCATGGGCTTGGATCACAAAATAACGACAGATGTCGTTAGAAATAGAATAGTTATACGGACAGACAAAGTAGGCATACTAAACAACGCCAAGTAGTATGACAAAAACAACCATATGGCTAATGCAAAGTTTACAGGAACTACAGTGCATTCGGAAAGTACTCAGACCCCTTCACTTTTTCCACATTTTGTTATGTTACAGCCTTATTCTAAAATTGATTAATTGAAAAACATCCCCACAACATGATGCTGCCACCACCATGCTTCACTGTAGGGATGGTATTGGCCAGGTGATGAGCGGTGTCTGATTTCCTTCAGACGTGACGCTTGTCATTCAGGCCAAAAAGTTAAATCTTGGTCCCCACAGACCAGAGAACTTTGGAGCTCTGTCAGTGGCCATCAGGTTCTTGGTCACATTCCTGACCAAGGCCCTTCTCCACTGATTGCTCACTTTGGCTGGGAGGCCAGCTCTAGGAAGAGTCGTGATGGTTCCAAACTTCTTCAATTTAGAAATGATGGCGGCCACTGTTCTTGGGGACCTTCAATGCTGCAGAGATGTTTTGTTACCCTTCCCCACATCTGTGCCTCGACACAATCCTGTCTCAGAGCTCGACAGACAATTCCTTCGACCTCATTGCTTGGTTTTTGCTCTGACCTGCACTGTCAACTATGGGACCTTAAATGGACAGGTGTGCCTTTCCAAATCATGTCCAATCATTTGAATTTACCACAGGTGGACTCCAAACAAGTTGTAGAAACATTTCAAGGATGATCAATGGAAACAGGATGCACCTGAGCTCAATTTCGAGTCTCATAGCAAAGGGTTTGATTACTTTTGTAAAAAATGTTTTTCAGGTATTTTTTTAAATAAATGTGTTAAAATTTCTAAACCTGTTTTCGCTTTGTCATTATGGGGTATTGTCTGTAGATTGAGGGGAAAAACAATTTAATCCCTTTTAGAATGAGGTTGTAACGTAACAAAAGTGGAAAAAGTGAGGGGGTCTGAATACTTTCCCGAATGCAATGTATGCTGCCTAGTCAGATATCAGAGGACTGATGACAGTGCTGCTGCCTCACCACCTCAAGACAAGACTAGCCAATCAAATGTGTCAAGTACATGAAATGTAGGTATGGAGACATCAAATTAATTGATTGTTTGAGAAAAATACAAACAGCATTTCAGAAGGCTATAAATGATCACCTTCCCTTTTTTCAAATGACTGTACAAATGGTAAAGGCATGATTATACACCTTGAACAAGAAGGTTAGAGAATACCTTTTGGTAACTTAAACATTGATCTTATGCAACACACACAACCAGAGGCATGTGATGGCTGTACATAAATCAGGACCTCTCTGTCAGCTGAAATAGCGTCTTTGACTTTCATTAAAGGAAATAGCCTATGTTTCTGTGACCACACATGTAGCCTACTGTTTCGTAATGTTTTGTGTGCAAATTCAGCAAGAATACTGTATGCATTTCACTAGAGAATTTGTTCTCTGGCAAACATTGTTTGAAGCAACTTGTCGAATGACAATTGTTTCACCACAACTTTCTTGTATGTTTTTCTTCCCTTAGTGTATTCAGCCTTTTTCCTCAAGTCCGCCAGGCTGATTGAATTTGCCATGCCGCTCTACCTGTCGAACGACGACTTCTGCTACAGGACCCCAAAATCACTGAAACCACTACGACCCTGTCTGAACCCTTGCCTGAGGTTCAAATCCTCTGCTCCTCCTAAGCAGATTAAATCAGAGGGCGCTATTCATGAGGAGAATGGGAAACCCAAAAGGCGAGTGTCCTTTGCCGACCACAATGGCCTGGCCCTCACCAAGGTGAAGGTTTATTCCCTGTTCGACGATGCCATTGACATCCCACTCAACATCACAGAGCTGTTCAGCGCTGCGCTCAAATTAACAGATGAGGACAGACTGGTGCTGGATTTCACCCAGCCCTCTTCTGACTACCTGCTCTTCCGCCAGCGTTTGGAGACCGAGCTTGTCTGCTTGGAAAATTGCATGTTGAAAAAGAGGGCACTGGCTGGAACTGTGAAGGTAAAAAACCTGTCCTTCGAGAAGTCTCTAAAGGTGCGTTTGACCTTTGACACCTGGAAAAGCTACACTGACTTGGAGTGCCATTATGTCAAGGACACATACACAGGCTCGGACCGTGACACCTTCTCCTTCGAGGTTTCCCTTCCAGCTGCACTGATACCACACGAGAAGGTAGAGTTTGCCATCTGCTATGAAGTCAATGGCCAGACATACTGGGACAGCAACCAGGGCCAGAACTACAGGATTATCCAGTCTGCTCTGAAGAGTGATGGCCAGGGTAGCTTCAGCAGTACCCAGCAGATGCACTCCTTTGATTTGGGAATTCACTTCGATCACTACGGTAGTCCCAGGTGCTCCCATGGGATCTGCCCAGAGTGGCCAAGATATTCAGGATATGAGGAGATTCGACCTTACTACTGAAAAAAAAAAAGTCATCCTTAAAGGGATACTTCAGGATTTTGGCAATGAGAGTCGAATTAACTCGTAGATACCATTTGTCTCTGCGTGCAGTTTGAAGGAAGTTGCTAACTAGCGCTAGCGCAATTGCTAACTAGTATTAGTCCAATGACTGAAAGTCTATGCGTGTCTGCTAGCAGATACCCATAGACTTTGTCACTGTGCTAATGCTAGTTAGCATTGGATCGCAAAACTATCTCTAACTTCCTTCATACTGGACACAGACATAAAAATGGCTCTGGGGAAGTAGATAATGGGCCTCATTGCCAAAATCCCAAAGTATCCTTTTAAAGTGTGTTTTTGTTCAAAGGGCTGTTCCAGATCAGTTGTGAAAATGTTTAATTTCTTTTCAAATTCACTCAACAGGAGGCCAGTCTTGCCATGCTCGGTGGAACAAAAGCAAATAAGAAAAAGAAAGGGGGTGTTCTAAGGATATTAAGGTTTTTGGATGGGGGCTATATACTCTCTGTGGATGATCATAACTTCAATGCTCAGATGGGACATTTTACTGATTGCATGACCGGTTTAATAAACAGACATTTCTCAGTGTAGGTGTTTACTGGACCAAGAGAAATGTAATTAATATCTATCTTTTGTAACTGATCTATGTGTTCAGATGAGCCATTGTTGACTCAACAGGAAAATTACACTAATGTAGCCTATTGAATATGAAATATATTTTTTATCACCAAAATAGAAACAAAACAAGAGATTATGCAAAACAACTATCTCATGAAAGAGAAAAGAGCTATGGCTGATCTAGTTTAAAAAAACAACTACTTGTATAGCTTTTCACTTATGATGATCTGTGTGATGCACATAACATGTATAAATGGCTTGAATAATTGGAAGAACAGTGTTTCTAATTATGGATGTCAAACTCGGTGATTTAAATAATCTATTTGGAAACCAAACGTCCATGTCCTCTCACGTCACATTTCTTGAGTTCTTTAATTTGATGTCTGTTAAGTAATAGACCTCAGAATTGAAATGGGGGCCTTTAAGTCACTTCAGGATTTGCACCATACGTTTGTACAAAGTTCATTCTGGTGTTGTGTGTTATTAATTCCTTCCATTTTTAAAGGAGGGAACGGTAGGAATTAATTTGGGACTCAACTTTAGAAATGCACATTTGTCTGCTCATGTTTTCATTTACTCCAATTGAAATGTTTTACTGTGTTCACTATGCTGCTTGATGTAAATAAGTCATTGGATATGTTTTTAAAAGCAAGTATTAGGATGGATTTTGTAGGTCAGAAATTCTTTTAAGATGCTGTATTATATTCATTCTGAAAATGTGAAATAAATGTTCAGAGATCAAGAATATTTTGTTAGTTTAAACTCTTCTTTGAAGTACAGAGATGGTATTATTATTACTGTGGGTGATATGAAAAGCTTTTTGATTACAAATCGGTAAATAACGGGTATCCTTTGAAGCAACCTATATCTACTCAGGGTTTTCTAAAACTAACCAGCTTCAGTTAGCTTTACATTCCAGCTCAGGCTTAATCCGTAATACGACAGTGGATATTGCTTGTCCTCCTGCCGCTAACTCAAGCAGGCTTGTAACTGTGCATGCATGTCGCACATGGCTACAAGTATGGGTCACTACATATGTGGAGTGTCTGAAAGTGGGTGTGTCAACAAGTGGGAGGGTCAACGGTGATAAGCATTATACCAGCGCTCTGTAATTAGATGGTTTTGATTGAGGGTGTTTTTTGTTTCTTTAACACGTTTTTATTGGTCAGTTCCCGACTGAAACAAGACTGGGAGATCTAAAAGCCACTTTTCTTGGAGAATCATACTGTGACATTTGTTAACAAAACACACAAACACCTCACTTAGTCTTAATAGTAATGTTGATGTCAGTTATTAGTCTACTGGTTTATGATATCAAATCAAGAATACAGTTTCAGAAGAAAGGGCTTTGTTTCTCGCCATTTTGAGCCTGTAATCGAACCCACAAATGCTGATGCTCCAGATACTCAACTAGTCTAAAGAAGGCCAGTTTTATTGCTTCTTTAATCAGAATGACAGTTTTCAGCTGTGCTAGCATAATTGCAAAAGGGTTTTCTAATGATCAATTAGCCTTTTAAAATAATCTTGGATTAGCTAACACTACGTGCCATTGGAACACAGGAGTGATGGTTGCTGATAATGGGCCCCTGTACGCCGATGTAGATATTCCATAACAAATCAGCTGTTTCCAGCTACAATAGTCATTAACAAGGTCTACACTGTATTTCTGATCAATTTGTTATTTTAATGGACAAAAATGTGCTTTTCTTTCAGAAACAAGGTCATTTCTAAGTGAACCCAAACTTTTGAATGGTATGTATGGTACCAGTCAAAAGTTTGGACAGACCTACTCATTCAAGGGTTTTTCTTTATTTTTACTATTTTCTACATTGTAGAATAATAGTGAAGACATCAATACTATGAAATAATGCATATGGAATCATGTAGTAACCAAAAAGGGTTCAAATCAAATATATTTGAGATTTTCCAAAGTAGCCACCTTGATGGCAACTTTGCACACTCTTGGCATTCTTTCAACCAGCTTCATGAGGTAGTCACCTGGAAATCATTTAAATTAACAGGTGTGACTTGTTAAAGCAATTAGTGGAATGTATTTCCATAATGTGTTTGAGCCAATCAGTTGTGTTGTGACAAGGTAGGGGTGGTATACAGAACATAGCCCTATTTGGTAAAAGACCAAGTACATAGGGTAAGAACAGCTCAAATAAGCAAAGAGAAACAACAGTCCATTACTTTAAGACATGAAGGTCAGTCAATATGAAAAATGTCAAGAACTTGGAAAGTTTCTTCAAGTGCAGTTGCAAAAACCACCAAGCGCTATGATGAAACTGGATCTTATGAGGACTGCCACACGAAAGGAAGACCCAGAGTTACCTCTGCTGCAGAGGATAAGTTCAATAGAGTTACCAGCCTCAGAAATTGAAGCCCAAATAAATGCTTCACAGAATTCAAGTAAAAGACATCTCAACATCAACTGTTCAGAGGAGACTGTGAATCAGGCCTTCATGGTCGAATTGCTGCAAAGAAACCACTACTAAAGGACACCAATAAGAAGAGACTTGCTTGGGCTGAAGAAGATTAAACCAAAGCCTTATACCTTTTAAAGGGTTAATAAATTATGTTATGATAAACTGTAAGGTCTCTTCTTCAGGAGACCTCTGTGTGTGTTGACCTGTTTTGAGTGCTGTGACCTTCAGACACTATCAGAAGGCGTCTACATTCAGGCGTCTACAAAACTTGGGGTAGACCTTTAAGGTACATGTTTTTGGTGCTTCTTGTTCTGTACCAGCAGTCTCTGCTCAGAGGAATAGAGATCCAGGGGAACCAATTGAAAACCAGTAATCAATGGGTAAACATGGTCCAAAATCTGAGTAGACGTGCCACGCCTAGTGGTTCGTATGTAGTCGTTTTGAAAAACCCTCCGAGTCAAAGTGAGTTGTTCGGCTCAGTTGTCATAGGTGATTGGATCAACAACATCACCTACTCCATGCAGGCCCATATGAATTTGACTATTGCTAGTTTTGCCCTCCTTTCCACTGATGTTCAGAATCTTAAAGCTGTTACAGCCAGGCATAGCTTGGCATTAGACTATATCCTAGCTAAGGAGAGGGGATATTGCAGGGCCCTAAATCCTATTTCCGCCACTGAATGTGTTATGCTTCTCCCTGACTCTGATAATGACAGAGATTCTGAAAGAATTAACAGTTGGCTGACACCTACACCCCTACAAGAAAAGACTCCTGCTTCCCGTTTGGGTGGTTGAAAGATAAACTAGGAAATGTTGGTTTTAAGT
Source organism: Salmo salar (assembly GCF_965601325.2). Taxonomy (NCBI): domain Eukaryota; kingdom Metazoa; phylum Chordata; class Actinopteri; order Salmoniformes; family Salmonidae; genus Salmo; species Salmo salar. The sequence goes on from NC_138303.1 coordinate 95,821,732, forward strand.
TGTTCTCCATTTTAGTCCCATTATTGGCCGCTGTGCTTGTTCTGCTGATTTGCATTTGTGCGTTCTGTGCAGCTGGCAAATGTGTACTTCATAAGGCTATGCCAGGCATGTTTATGCTTCATGTTCCTCATCCCCCAGACCCTTATTTTTATCCTCAATCTCCTGAGGATTGCTTGCAATCTAATACACGTTTTATGGATGATTCTTATAATTAATATGCTTGAGTTGCTTTGCTTTTGTTGAGTTCTGGTTGCCTCAAAGGGGGGAATGAAGAAGGTTAAACCAAGGCCTTATACCTTTTAAAGGGTTAATAAATTATGTTATGATAAACTTTAAGGTCTCTCAGGAGACTTCTGTGTGTGTTAAAACCTGTTTTGAGTGTTGTGACCTTAAGACACTATCAGAAGGCGTCTACATTCAGACTCCTCCCGTCTGGATCCCACCGTGGTTCTGGTTTTCTGAGAACACAAGGCTGCCACAGACCTGATAAACAGCCACCTGTCAGAAGATGCTTACACTTGTTCACATTGCTATGACCCTATACTTGTGATGAAAGGTCCAAGTTTTGGTCAAAACCACGTCTGAGTTTTTACTTGCTGGTAAGATGGTTCCTGCTGTCGGGGAGGTTAGATTTATTAAAATGTTGTTGCTAGGGAAAGTTACGTAAGGGGGATTGGGGAGGCTATATGAGTTACAGGATGTCTTAGACATTTTTCAGAACTTGGGGAGAACTATCATATACTGTTATACAGTACTCTGTATCAACTTCTGCCTACAATTGTATAACTAAAAGGAGTATTTTAATACTTAAACAAGAGTCTGTTTCCTTTCCATTACTAATGTATGTTTGATAATTACATAGACCTGATTATTTGTTGAATAAATTGACCAACAGGGCCAAGAAACACGAGCAATGGACATTATACTGGTGGAATTCTGTCCTTTTTTTGGTTCCAACCGCCGTGCCTTTGAGACGCAGAGTAGGTGAACGGATGTTCTCCGCATGAGTGGTTCCCACTGTGAAGCATGGAGGAGGAGGTGTGATGGTGTAGGGGTATCTAATCGCAATACACATAGAATTGTGAGAATCGCAATACATATCGTATCCGCACCTAAGTATCGTCATATCGTATTGTGAGGTTCCTGGTGATTCCCAGGTCATGACTTTTCCCCTGTCAAACTTTATTCCCACATACACATTTTTCGAAACAACTGCTCTGAAATATGGGCGTGTGTGTGTAAAACATTTTCTACCTGCTGCAGAAGGCTGTATTGGTCTGCTAATACAGCTGTGGTAAAGTCTCAGTGCACTACTTTAGTGAAATATTTTAAAAATCGAGGGAGGTCTGATTTAATTGGTCTTCAACTTGTGGCAGAGCAGTGCTTGACTTGGGCAAGTGCTGTCCGTAGTGCCGGCACTTAATATTTTGGAGGAATTGTGTACCGTCTCTTCTATGAAACTAAGTAGCCTATCGCTGGCCCAGATACACACACTGAGGCAAAATCGATTGATCAAAGCAGAATGAAGGCGGGTTCTACATTGAATAGAATGGAGAGTGGGCATTCATTTCCTGATTCCGCTTTGTTCAAGTTTATTTGCCGCTAGTCTGTGAATCTGCGTGACAGTAAACGGTTTGAAATTGGGGGTTAAGATCAACGGCAGGAGATTGTAGGTCTACATGGGATCAGACACAGCAGCCTTCCAGTGTCAATGCTTACTTTTTCATGTAGGCTGTAATAATAGTCATGAACATTTGGTTAAAAGTCATGGAAAATGTGATTAAACCCTTAACAGGGAATAATCAGGTGTCTTTAGCATAATGTCATTTGTGTATTTCGGTGAACATAGTCTAATGGACAGACTTGGAAAAAGATAGCTCCTGCACTTCTTTCATCCCAAGTCAAGCACTGTGGCAGAGTCATTTCATTCAGGGTAAGTGGAATTAGCCGTGTTAGCCTGCCCAGGAACAAGTTAGGATTCGTTAGCATAGAAATGTATCTGTATAAAAAGTAAGCCACTTTCGTATGACCGGTTATCCGGAGTTGAACTCGGACTTGATACAACAGTAGCTAAGATGGGGAGAAGTCTGTCCATATGTCACGTTCTGACCAGTAAAGGGGTTATTTGTTATTGTAGTTTGGTCAGTACGTGGCAGGGGGTGTTTGTTTTATGTGGTTCGGGGTTTGTTGAGTTATGTTATTATGTAAGAGGAGTGTTCTGGGGTTTTTGGGCTATGTTCTATGTTAGTATATTTCTGTTTTTCTAGTATGTCTAGTTCTATGTTTAGTTTATGGGGTTGACCTTCAATTGGAAGCAGCTGCTCCTAGTTGCTTCTAATTGAAGGTCCTATTTAAGAGGGGTGTTTTTCTGTGGGATGTGGTGGGTAGTTGTCTCCTGTTTGTGTCTGCGCACCTGACAGGACTGTTTTGTCGTTCTTTGTTTTTCGTATACGTGATTTGTTTGTTTTTCCTTCTTTTAAAGTTAATAAAGAAGATAAGTATACACGTTCCCGCTGCACCTTGGTCCAATCCTTACGACGCCCGTTACACCATAATAAAGCGCTGCTCTACCTTCTTAATAGCACCATCAACAAGGCAGGTCCTACAGGCTCTAGTTTTGTCGCACCTGGACTACTGTTCAGTCGTGTCGTCAGGTGCCACAAAGAGGGACTTAGGAAAATTCCAATTGGCTCAGAACAGGGCAGCACGGCTGGCCCTTGGATGTACACCGAGAGCAAAAAATAATATGCATGTCAATCTCTCCTGGCTCAAAGTGGAGGAGCGATTCACAAATACAAGTAGTGATGAAGTCAAAGGTATTGACATGTTGAATGCACCGAGCTGTCTGTTTTAAGCGACAAGCACACAACTCAGACACCCATGCATACCCCACAAGACATGCCAGTTCTCTTTACAGTCCCCAAGTCCAGAACAGACTATGGGAGGCGCACGGTACTACATAGAGCCATGACTACATGGAACTCTATTCCACATCAGGTAACTGATGCAAGCAGTAGAATCAGATTTTAAAAAACATAAAAATATACCTTATGGAACAGTGGGGACTGTGAAGCAACATAAACTTAGCCATAGACACATGCATACACACACATTATAACATACACATGGATTTTGTGTTGTAGATATGTGGTAGGGGCCTGAGGGCACACACTTAGTGTGTTGTGAAATCTGTTATGAATGTATTGTAATGTTTTTAAAATAGTATAACTGCCTTAATGTTGCTGGACCCCAACTAATGGGGATCCATAATACATACAAATACTGTTGACCAAAGTTACCTTGCTAACCCCTCAAACCTGCTTCATAGGATACCCCTCACTGGCACTCAGGGCTAAAAGAATAACCAAAGGTTTGTTTGACTCTTATCATTAATGATGACCTAGTCACTATGAACTCCGATACTGTAGCTTACAGATATCTATAGATGTGACTGATGCATGCAACCTGTACAAAGGTCTACCAGCAGACCTATATTCAGAAAGACCCTCAGACACCAATATGCACCAAGCCATACATTAAAGCAGCAATCAGAAGTTGAAAGAATAACAAAGTGATTCCCCACCACTGTTTTGGTCAAATCTGAGGAATGAGGCTGAAAATATGTAACCACTCTCAAATTCATAGATAAAGCTATGGATGCTATGGAAGGTCTGACCATCCACAATATCAAAATTGTAGTTTTAACCATGTTTTGAGGTTATATAGTGTTTGTTTACATTTACTTTCTTTACAAACATTGGAGTTAAGCGAGCTTATATTTAGAGTTCTGACAGTTGAACTACGCTCATGAGGCATTTATAAGTTATATTCTTCAAAAATCAATGGGTATTTATCATTCATTTATAAGTCCAAAAATGGATGTAGGAACTGCAGAACTCAGAGGAGGTCAGAGACCTAGTAGTGTGGTGCCAGGACAACAAACTCACTCAATGTGAGCAAGACAAAGGAGATTATAGTGGACTACAGGAAAAGGAGGGCCGAACAGGCCCCCATTCACATCGACGGGGCTATAGTGGAGCGGATCGAGAGATTCAAGTTCCTTGGTGTCCACATCACCAACAAACTATCATGGTTCAAAAACACCAAGACAGTCGAGAAGAGAACACGACAATGCCTTTTCCTCCTCAGGAGACTGAAAAGATTTGGCATGGGTCCCCAGATCCTCAAAAATGTCTACAGCTGCACTATCGAGAGCATCCTGACTGGTTGCATCCCGCCTGGTATGGCAGCTGCTTGGCATCCAACCGTAAGGCGCTACAGAGAGTAGTGCCTACAGCCCAGTACATCACTGGAGCCAAGCTTCCTGCCATCCAGGACCTATATACTAGGCAGTGTCAGAGGAAGGCTCAAACAATTGGCAGACTCAAGTCACCCAAGCCATAGACTGTTCTCTCTGCTACCGCACGGCCAGCGGTACCGGATCGCCAAGTCTAGGTCCAAAAGGCTCCTTAACATCTTCTACCCCCAAGCCATGAGACTGCTGAACAATTAATGAATTAATCACCCGGACTATTTGCATTGACACCCCAACCCCACTTTGTTTTTGCACTGCTGCTCGACTAATTACCTCGACTAACCTGTACCCCCGCACATTGACTCGGTACCGGTACCCCCTGTATATAGCCTCATTATTGTTCTTTTGTGTTTACTTTTTGTTTTAACTTCATTTAGTAAATATTTTCTCAACGAAATGTTCTTAACTGCATTGTTGGTTAAGGGCTTGTAAGTAAGCATTTCACGGTAAGGTCTACCTACATCTGCTGTATTCGGCATGTGACAAATACAATTTGATTTGATTTGAGATTGCCCCATTAACAGAACTGTTTGCTGAAGAGTTCACGCTAGGCTATATCAAATACACCTAAAACAATTTCACTAAAGGTGAACTAAGTGAGGAGGAGAATAGTCTGATCTGTCTTGATCACTAAGAGCAATATTCTGCCTTTATAAATGGTATTTTTAAGCAGTGCTTGACTTGGGATGAAAGAAGTGCAGGAGCTATCTATTTCCAAGTCGGTCCATTAGACTATTTTCACCGAAATTCACAAATTACATTATGCTATAGAGACCTAACTATTCACTATTAAGGGTTTATACACATTTTCCATGACATCTGAATGACTTTTAACCAAATTTACATAACAAACGTAAGCATTATTGCCACTGGAAGAATGCAGTGTCTGATCCCATGTAGACCTACCATCTTGACAACAGCTCTGCGCTGCTCCGCGAAGCGCAATAAGTATGAATGCCCTGACTTCTGCAGAGGCGATATTACCGTAAATGCTGAACGGCAAATGCAGATGTCAGATTGACCATTCAGCGCCTTTAAGTGATGACAAACTTTACTAAGGAAAAGGGCTCTACAATTTGTGTGAATTTCCCTTGGCATGACCTGACATGAGGTTGAGTCAACATCACAAACATCATCCTCAGTTAGGTTGCTCAACTACTGTGAGACTAGACTGGTGGGATTCTGGGCAGTAATGACTACCTATTTTTGAGTGTGTTTCTCAAAGGCATATCACACAGCTGAGCAAGACACGTGACTTAGGTCATTTTAATTTTTAAGAAAAGACAAAATTCCACATTGAGAGTGTGCATTTTCCTTGGCAGCATAACCTGACATGAAACTCATACAGATACATTGCATAGACATCACAAACTCAGCTTGAACACCTTACGGCCAGCTGCTTGGACATATGTAGGATATAAGGATGCCGTACCTTTAGCCTAATTCTCATTTATGAAATCCAGAAATATAATATTTTGACTAATGTATGTATGTCAAACCCTCCCTTACAATTATGTGAAGTTATTCAACTCATTGATTGAGTTGGAGGTATGCGTGGCCATGCAGTCATGGGTGAACAGGGAGTACAGGAGGGGGCTGAACACGCACCCTTGTGGGGCCCCTGTGTTGAGGATCAGCGAAGTGGAGGTGTTTCCTACCTTCACCACCTGGGGCGCAGCCCGTCACGAAGTCCTGGACCCAGTTGCACAGGGCCCAGAGCTTAATGATGAGCTTGAAGGGTACTATGGTGTTGAATGCTGAGCTATAGTCAGTGAACAGCATTCTTACATAGATATTCCTCTTGACCAGATGGGATAGGGCAGTGTGCTGTGTGATGGTGATTGCATCGTCTGTGGATCTATTGAGGCGGTAAGCAAATTGAAGTGGGTCTAGCGGGTCAGGTAAGGTAGAGGTGATATAATCCTTAAATCTTAAATGTAATGTAATGTATAATCCTTAACCTCTCTGGGGTATGTGGGATGCTAGCGTCCAACCCGCGGGACACACTATTCAATAGCCAGTGAAAAAGCAGGGCGGCAAATTCAAAACAACAAAAATCTCATAATTCAAATTTCTCAAACATAAAACTATTATATCCCATTTTAAAGATACACTTCTCGTTAATCCAACCACATTGTCCGATTTCAAAAAGGCTTTACAGCGAACGCATAACATTAGATTATGTTAGGACAGCGCTGAGACAAGAAAAACCACACAGCCATTTTCCAAGCAAGGAGAGGCGTCACAAAAACCAGCAATACAGCTAAAATTAATCACTAACCTTTGACGATCTTCATCAGATGACACTCCCAGGACTCAATGTTACACAATACATGTATGTTTTGTTCGAAAAAGTTCATATTTATATCCAAAAAAACAATTTTACATTGGTACGTGATGTTCAGGAAATGTTTTGCCTCCAAAACTTCCGGTGAATGAGCACATCAATTTACAAAAATACTCATCATAAACGTTGATAAAATGTACAACAGTTATTGAAAGAATTATAGATACACTTCTCCTTAATGCAACCACTGTGTCAGATTTCAAAATAGCCTTACGGCGAAAGCACATTGTTCAATATTCTGAGTACAGAGCTCAGCCATCAAAGCAAGCTATACAGTTACCCGCCAAGTTCTGGAGTCAACAAAACTCAGAAATAGTATTATAAATCTTCACTTACCTTTGCTGATCTTTGGCGGAATGCACTCCCAGGACTCCCACTTCCACAAGAAATGTTTGTTTTGTTCGATAAACTCCATATTTATGTCCAAATACCTCAGTTCTGTTCGCGCGTTCAGATCACTATTCCAAAGGCACAATGCGCGAGCGCAAAACCCTAGACGAAGAGTCAAAAAGTTCCATTACCGTTCGTAGAAACATGTCAAACGATGTTTACAATCAGTAGTAAACAACTCATTGGTCTCAGGCAGTCCACTTGTTGAGTCAGCTCTTATTCTCTCCCCAGTAACAGTAGAAGCATGAAACAAGGTTCTAAAGACTGTTGACATCTAGTGGAAGCCTTAGGAAGTGCAAAATGAACCCTAAGTCACTGTATAGGCAATCACTTGAAAAACGAAAAACCTCAGATTTCCACACTTCCTGGTTGGATTTTTCTCAGGTTTTTGCCCGCCATATGAGTTCTGTTATACTCACAGACATCATTCAAACAGTTTTAGAAACTTCAGAGTGTTTTCTATCCAAATATACTAAATATCCTACCTTCTGAGCCTGAGTAGCAGGCAGTTTACTATGGGCACGCCTTTTATCCGGACGTCAAAATACTGCCCCCTTCCCTAGAGAACTTAATTAGCCTCTCAAAGCACTTCATGATGACAGAAGTGAGTGCTACGGGGCGATAGTCATTTAGTTTAGTCACCTTTGCGTTCTTGGATACAGGAACAATGGTGGGCATCTTGAAGCAAGTGGGGACAGCAGACCAGGATAGGGAGAGATTGAATATGTCCATGAACACTCCAGCCAGCTGGTCTGTGCATGCTCTGAGGATGCGGCTAGGGATGCCATCTGGGCTCGCAGCTTTGTGAAGTTTAACACGCTTAAATGTCTTACTCAAGTCGGCCACGGAAAAGGAGAGCCCACGGTCCTTGGTAGCGGGCCGTGTCGTTGGCACTGTGTTATCCTCAAAGCGGGCGAAGAAGGTGTTTAGCTTGTCCGGAAGCAAGATGTCGGTGTCCGTGGCTGGTTTTCCCTTTGTAGTCCGTGATTGTCTGTAGACCCTGCCACATATGTCTCGTGTCTGAGCCGTTGACATGCGACTCCACTTTGTCTCTATACTGACGTTGTGCCTGTTTGATTGCCTTACGGAGGGAATAAATACACTGTTTGTATTCGCCCATATTCCCAGTCACCTTTCCATGGTTAAATGCGGTGGTTCGCGCTTTCAGTTTTGCGCCAATGCTGCCATCTATCCACGGTTTCTGGTTAGGGTAGGTTTTAATAGTCACAGTGGGTACAACATCTCCTATACACTTCCTGATGAACTCAGTCACCATATCCATGTATTCGTCGATGTTATTCTCAGAGGCAACCTGGAACATATCCCAGTCTGTGTGATCAAAACAATCTTGAAGTGTGGAATCCGATTGGTCAGACCAGCGTTGAATAGTCCTTAGCATGGGTACTTCCTGTTTGAGTTTCTGCCTATAGGAAGGGAGGAGCAAAATGGAGTCGTGATCAGATTTGCCGAAGGGAGGGCAGGGGAGGGTGTTGTAGGCATCCCGGAAGTTGGAGTAGTAGTGGTCAAGTGTTTTAGCAGCGCGAGTACGACAGTCAATGTGTTGATAGAACTTCGGTAGCGTTTTCCTCAAATTTGCTTTGTCAAAATCTCTAGCTACAACAAATGCGGCCTCAGGATATGTGGTTTCCAGTTTGCATAAAGTCCAGTGAAGTTCTTGGAGGGCCATCGTGGTATCGGCTTGAGGTGGAATATACATGGCTGTGACTACAACCAAAGAGAATTCTCTTGGGAGGTAATACGGTCGGCATTTGATTGTGAGGTATTCTAGGTCGAGTTTCTGTATGTTATCACGATCACACCATGAGTGGTTAATCATGAATAGTATTGGGGCAGTACTCAGTGACATCACTTCCTGATGCCAAGAGTGTGCAAAGCTATCATCAAAGCAAAGGGTGGCTACTTTGAAGAATCTCAAATACAAAATATATTTTAATTTGTTTAACACTTTTTTGGGTACTACATGATTCCATATGTGTTATTTCATGGTTTTGATGGCTTCACTATTATTCTACAATGTAGAAAATAGTAAAAATAAAGAAATACCCTTGAATGAGTAGGTGTGTCAACTTTTGACTGGTACTGTATATACACAAAATATTAAATTAGGATTTTAAAAAATGAAATAATTTGGACATTTTGAATCTTAAAACAGTTTTAAGTCGAACTCGTTAAGACCAAGTGGCGACAGTGTGTTGAGCCTGTGGATCCAGAAAGATTCCCATTGAAGAAGTTTCCTCTCAATGTCCCCTCCCCTGCGTGACATCTTGACCATTTGTATTCCAATGTATCTCAGAGAACTAATAGGATGTCCAGCTTGTACAAAATGAACAGCAACCAGATTTTTTGTCTCACAAGTCGGTATATTGCTGTGGTGCTCACTGATCCGGGTCTCAAGGCTTCTATGGGTTTTCCCTATGTAAGACAGACCGCAAGGACATTTCAATATGTAAACATTGGTGGATATGCAGGTAATCAGGCTTTTGATCTTACATCTTCGTCCTGTGCGGGGGTGGGAAAATTAGTCACATTTGTACTTGAAACTGCATTGAGCACATTTGTAATTACCCTCCGGAACCTTGTCCAAGAAGTTTCCCTTTTCTCTGGTGGATAATCAGATTTGACCACAATGTCTTTCATGTTTGGGGGTCTTTTAAAGACCATACTTGAGTGATATTTAAAGATGGGTTTCAATTGTGGGTCACTATCAATAATGTACCAGTGCTTCCTGATAATGTCTTTAAATGCCTTCCCCAATGGTGAGTATTGGGTGAAGAATGGGGGACATGTTCTGCGTTTTCTTTAACTTTTGGAAGAAGGCGTTCCAACTGTGTTAGTTAGCCCTTCAAAACGATCATTGGTATGTTTTGCCCAATTGTCTTTGTACCCCCTTTCCTTAAACCTTTGTGTGAGGTACATGGTATGTTTCTGGTAAGAAGCATCAGAGCTGCATACTCTTCTGGTGCGGCTGAATTGATTTACAGGGAGACTTTTAATAAGTAGACGTGGATGAAAACTGTCACCTCTAAGGAAGGTGCTCCTGTCCGTAGGTTTCCTATCGAGAGGAGGGGTCTGGATTCCGCACCACCTCTTATTCTACCCGTGTGGCTAGATGGAGTAGGTCTACAGCGCCATCTACTGGTCGCGTCGGAGACAAGTTGATGACAACTGTAATATTAGCCTATCCCTTTTCCTAACCTTAACCTAATTTTCCTAAACTGCTACGTTAATTCATATAACATCCCACGTTAATTATCCTAACCTGTTATGTACACAAACCATCTGTGATGTCGACAAATCATGATTATCACCACACCGGAATGTTTGTTTATTTTTCACACACTATTACTTAACCAAATTATTCCGACAACGTGTCTTGTCAGAACAAGATTGGAAAACCATGAATAAAACAGTAGTTTTCTATTATCATGTAACGTTGATCAGCGATACACTTCCGATATAAAAAAATGTCATGCGCGTAGTAGAGCACTGACGCGGGAAGAAAGCGCGGAAACAGTCAAGATACACCCTACCAGTTAGCTAGCAACTAGCAAGCTAACCTTCTCCCCCAAATTGGTTGACACAATCATATGTCAAAAATGGAGGAATGCAAGGAGAATATTCAAGACAGGGATGGCAATGTGAAATTGTCCTCTAAACCGGAGGAAGATGACAAGGTTAGTAGCTACTGCTATCTAGCTTGCAAGATTGGAGTAGAAATAGAATCCAGGGATATGTTAAACTAGCTATGAAACTACAGTACCTACTTATGTGACTAACATTGACGGTACATTCCTTCCTATATGTCAAAGTCTTGCAGCAGAGTCAGAGTTTGTAGTAACATCGGTGAACCCGTCCGTCAAGCATCTCCTACTCACGGCGACTTCAGTGATCCAGTTTACAAAGAGATTGCTCTTGCAAATGGACATATCAACCGCATGAACAAGGATGAGCTTCGGGCCAAACTGGCAGAATTGAAGCTTGACACAAGGTATGTAGGAACACTTGTTTCAGTACCTAAGGAATTGTGCTGTATGTAATCACATACCACGTTACAATCGTATAACTAGTGTAGTGTTTCAGCAGGAGATGGCTACAATCATAATCCATTGGAGACCTGGGGCCTGTTGCACAAAAGTAGAATTAAGACATCCGGGATAAATGACTCAGCTGAGCTCAATGAAGCCAAAACATGTGCGTCCAGGCTTAATTGGTTGCACAAAGACCAAGCCAGGATGAGCAGACACGGATTCATTAAGCCAGGTGAAACCAATCCTGGATAGGTGCGCGCTCACGGCTCACTCAAATAGACCCCGCCACAGATCACAGATTAACTGATTTACCATGGCAACTAGAGCCGCGTACTTTTCCCCGTCGGAAGCACAAATCCTCATGGAGGCATACGAGGAGGTAAAATATATAATTAAGAAGAAAGGCAACACCGCCACAGTGATAAAGCAAAGAGAAAAACCGTGGCAAAGTATTGCAGACCGCCTGAATGCGTAAGTAGTGCACAATTACACAGTCACCGCTCCGCTGAAACATCACAATTACAATTCAAATATTTAATTCACATCTCCAAAAATGCAGTTGTACTGTAATTATGAAACGGTTAAATTTTTTATTGAAATGCACTGCAGATATGAGTGAAATTGTGTAAAGTAACTCCATCACACTGTATAAAGCTATGATAGATTTTTTGATATTTTTACTGAAAACAAGACAAAAATACCAAGTAATTTTTTGCAGTGTGACTCCATTAAATGTGTGTGTGTGTGTGTGTGTGTAGATTAAACATGAACGGGCCAAAACGGACATGGCAGCAGGTCAAAATCAAATACAAGAACATTCTGCAGAATGGTATGGTCCCTGACTAATATTTAACAAAGCACAAGCATATATTGTACCCAGAAGGTGCCTGCTCACACATTGTCTGTACTGTTTTAGCAGTGAAAAAGAATACCCACAGACAAGGCACGGGTGGTGGGTCACCAAAGGCTGACCTTACCCCAGCAGAGGACATGGCCTTGGAGCTAAATAAAGGCAGGCCCGTCTTAGAGGGGATCCCTGGGGGGAAAGAGACGAGCATAGGTTCCTCCCAAGATGCCACCCGCTTCATTCAAGGTATGTCCTTCCATCTCTACATGGGATACAACCACATTCATATTGAATCAATTTGGACTGTCTGACTTTGGTTTACCTATTGCCTTGCAGTGTCTGGCAGCACTGTGTTCCTGTTAGAGCCACCAGCACAAGCACCAGACGATGCTGATCCAGTGAGTACTCCATCAAAGGCATACTGTAGGCCTGGCATGTCTTGTCTACTAGCTTCAATATGAATCCGATTAAATGTGATAGGGTGAAGGCCCCAGTGCAGCAGCAACAGCACATGATGGAGACGATGATGAGGAGGAGACCATCTCTCTGGATTCCAGAAGGCATGAGGTATCATGTTAAGACTGTGAAAGTACTATTTACTCTACAATGGTGAGGAGTCCTCATCAAAATCAAAAAATCTAATTTCTTTTACAGGACCCAGATGCTATACAGTGGGAAAACCAGCCTGGCAACATAGTGCGTATTAATAAAAGGACACCACATCCTGCCAAATTCCAGCTGCGCTAATTGTATTGTGTTCACAGAGCTCACAAGCTATCAGAAAGTTGTATGGCAACCACCTCCGGCGCCAAATAGAACTGGCAGACATAGACATTCAGTACAAGAAGAAAAAGATGGAAAATCTTGCACTGGAGTCCGAAATAAAAAAGAGGACAATTAGGAAACTGGACCTTGAAATAAAAAAACTTGAGAGGGAGGTGAGATATGCCTTCAATGTACACTGTATGCTAACTGTAACACAAATGTATTAATCATTATTTTTCTTTCCTCCCCCAGCTCCAAGAAGATGACACAGCTCAAAATAAAAATTAGGTATATTCTCGTAAAGTCAAGTGAGCCATGACATATGATCTCTTATTGTGAGCACACAGGACGGTGGCATCTTTCTAAGGTTTTTTTTATTTTCCCAGCAATCAGTACAACCAAGTCATCGTTATAAGGCATCGCCCTCTTTTGCCCACCCCCCCAGCACCAGGTGTGGCCACTAGCCTATATGAAGGCCCAAAATTGTGTGTTCCTTTCTGCTCTGACAATGGCATGCCCATTCGTGCGAGATGTGGTGGATGAAGAAGCACTTGTGCTGAGGAGAGCCTTCAGGCGAGAAAGGGTCTTCAGGGACCGGTTGGACCTACTGGCCTTCCCTGATGACCATCTATATGAAAGATACAGGTTTTCTGCAGATGGCATCAGGTATCTATGCAGACTACTGGGTCCCAGGATTAAGCACCGCACTGCACGGAGCCATGCACTGAGTGTGGAGCAAATGGTTTGTGTGGCCTTGCGCTTTTTTTCTAGTGGAGCCTTCCTGTACTCAGTGGGGGATGCAGAACAGCTGAACAAGGCCACAATTTGCCGCACAATAAGGAGTGTGTGTCTGGCTATCAAAGCATTAGCAGATGTCTTCATCTCCTTCCCTGGCCACAGAAGACTCTGTGACATCAAAGAGGAGTTCTATAGGATTGCAGGTAAGAGGATCTACAAATTACAGGACAACTGTTAACACATAGTAGGATACTCATTACTTTGTGTGACAGGTTTCCCCAATGTCATTGGTGCAGTGGACTGCACACACATAAGGATAAAAGCCCCCTCAGGTGCCCATGAGGCCGATTTTGTGAATAGGAAATCCTTTCACAGCATTAATGTTCAGGTGAACATAACTTTTTGATATTGTCCATTGACGAACACTCTGCATTGCCAGTGATGTGCATTGATTGGTGTAATATTCCTCATCTTATGATTTCAGATGGTCTGCAATGCTGACTGTGTGATCAGCAATGTTGTGGCAAAATGGCCTGGCTCAGTCCATGACTCCAGAATCTTTCGGGCCTCTGAAATCTATCAGTGCCTATCACAAGGTAAGCCACACAACCCCTATTTATAACCATCATGGCTGTGTCAAGAATATCACTGTGTTTATGAGGTAGTAATGATGAGATTTTGTGTTGACAGGTGAATTCTCTGGTGTGCTGCTGGGAGACAGGGGGTATGGCTGCCAGCCTTTTCTCCTGACACCTTTCACAGACCCCCAGGAAGCACAGCAGGCCTACAACCATGCCCATGCCAGGACCAGGGCCAGAGTTGAAATGACCTTTGGCCTCCTGAAGGCACGCTTTCACTGCCTTCACAAATTAAGGGTCAGCCCTGTTAGGGCATGTGATATTACTGTGGCTTGTGCTGTCCTCCACAATGTGGCCTGCCTGAGGAAGGAGAGGGCCCCCAGAGTGCCACCAGCCATGGACTGGGACAATCCGGCAATCTTCCCTGATGACGACAGTGGTCGGCTGCTGAGGGACAAATATGTGTTGAATTATTTTAGTTAGTATGTGTGCTTTCAATTTTGGTTAAATATGTCCTGCGGTGGCAGAGGAATTGGTTTTTTTTTGGGTTCGTTTTTTTACGAATTTGGCCTCTTATGATGTTTGTGCGGTATACTGTGTGTAATACAAGGCTGCAGGGAGGCTACTGCATCCATTCATTTGTCTGTTCAGTTGATGTGTATGGATTTGTCCTGCATTTATTTTAGTGTGCAGACATGCAGGGTGTGTTATATACAGACCTTTGAATGTGTATGTATCATTTTGTATAATATGCTTGGATTCTGTGCTTTCCATCTTGTAGTCACTGTGACTTCAGTTTCGAAAGGAGCTGATGGTTTACCTGCTTTGTTTTGTCCTTATTCAATAAAGGAACATAATGTTACACATTGTGTTTTTATATTCATATGGAATGTGTATTTGTTTATATGACAGAGTACTAGGGCCACACTGAAGAAAAAGGATAAAGTCATAAATTTATGAGGCTGGTTCTTTCTGCAGAAAAGCTACATATTGTTTTGATACTTATGACAATGTGATACTTAATATTCTGGCACATCAGCATGTCTTTGTTTATGAAACCATACTGAAGTACAATTTCACGAAATGCCCCACATCTGTCATTTTAACAACTGTCCTCCTTTAAAACAACCGGTTACAATATTATTACTTGTGTTTTTTTCCCCTCTGTGGCCCTAATATTATATCATTTTATATATAGCCTTATAGTCTATGGGAAACTGTAAATTATCTAATGATAGCAACATAATCTAAAAATTATTTTTTATCCAAAATCATTGAAATTAATGATCACAAACGTTTAAATAATGACAGTGGGTCTAGTTATGTGATAACAATGTATAGTGAGCAGTGAAATAACTATTGGTTTCCATTTGTGGTGACTGCTGACTGACATTAGGGATGAGATTAAATAGATCCTGGAATTTAGCCTGGTCTGGAGCAGGCTAGCTCCACAGAATAAATCTCCATGGTAATTTATACCATAACATATCCTCCTGCCCCCTATCCATCTTTAGTGCAACCGGATTACGGATCAATTGAGCCAGGATCACCAAGATATCCTGGCTTAATCCCTTATCCTAGTTTTGTGCAACAGGCCCCAGGGGTGTAATCATTAGTCCAAACTAAATCGCGTATTTTTGTTGTTGTTGACAAATTCAGGTTGGTCGCTCCCCATTCCGTTTGCTCCTGTTTTTAAGAAACGCTTTGCAACAGAACCAGCTTCATGAATATGCCCAAGGATCTCTGTGTTTGGAAATCCCAGAGCTGCTAGACATGCCACTGAAGAAGGTTCATTCCACTGAATGTCAAATGATCCCAATTTGTGTGTGTGTGTAGGGGTGTGAAGGAAGTGATGAAGAAGCGGTTGAAGAACTACTACAAGAAACATAAGCTGTTGATGACGCAGTCTGTGACAGCAGGTGAAGCCACGGATACCTACTACGACTACATCTGCGTGGTGGACTTTGAAGCAACGTGTGAACAGGACAACCCTGCTGACTTCACTCATGAAATCATTGAGTTCCCAATGGTCCTGCTCAACACGCACACTTTAGAGATTGTGAGTGGGAATGGAGGGGACATTGTTAGAAGCAATGCATTGTTAGGCTTGTGTGTACGATCATACAGGTCATAGATATATAGACTTTTGATTTAATATTAGTTGTTGACGCAAATAATACACAAATGTTTTGGTATCATGATTGACACTGGTTTTCCTTGTAGGAAGACACCTTTCAGGAATATGTCAGACCAGAAGTCAACACACAGCTGTCAGAGTTCTGTGTAAAGTTGACAGGAATAACACAGGTGAGACACCAGGCATAGACGTTGACTGAACTATCTTGAAGGACTTGAATAGTATGATTTAAAAATACTTCACACAATGTAATGTTCATATAAGAGTTTGTAACTGCTTTTTTTTGCCCAGAAAATGGTGGATGACGCAGACACGTTTCCTGATGTCCTTGAGCGGGTTGTGCTTTGGCTTCAGGAGAAAGAGCTTGGCACAAAATACAAATACACTCTTCTTACAGACGGGTATGTCAGTGTGGGCAGAGGGTACTAACACTGCTTTGGTGTATTAATGATAACGCTAGTAAGATATTAAATGTTCTCATTAGTATACAACTATGTGCTTTTGTTATTTCCACAGATCTTGGGACATGAGCAAGTTCATGAACACCCAGTGCCGTTTAAATAGTCTCAGATATCCACAGTTTGCAAAGAAGTGGATCAACATCAAAAAATTATACGGGAACTTCTATAAGGTTTGTTTTTTTGTATGATATGAAATTAGCTGAAATCTCTCTAAATATAGATGCATGTAAGACATTCCTTACATACACTATGTTGAGTAGCATAGAATCTTCCCTTTACCACAGGTCCCTCGCACCCAGACCAAGCTGAGTAGCATGCTTGAGAAGCTGGGACTTAAATACGAGGGCCGCCCTCACTCTGGCCTGGATGACTCGCGCAATATCGCCCACATTGCGATGCGAATGCTGCAAGACGGCTGCCAACTGCGCATCAACGAGCGCATGCACGAAGGACAGCTGCGGACTGTGCCCAGCTCTGCCCCTGTGGAAGGAGCTCCACCCCCACATACCCCCCGCAGCAGAGACTAGCCCTCGACCTCGGCTCCGCATCCTCGGCTCCGCATCCCCCCTGCATTGAGGCCTTCAAGCAGGCATCCCATGTCTGTTTTACCCCCATATGGCTTTTTAAAAAAAATCATAGCACTTTTCCCACTCAATCGAAGACTCTGTTCTTTTTTCTTTTAATTTTTTTCCCCCAAATTGTGGGACTGTGTGGATAGCTGTTTAATTAGACTAGTAGTGCCACTTACCACAATATGAATTTTGTTGCTGCCTTTTGACATCCTCTGTAGATTTCTACAGTAGGACTAAGACATCTGCTAGGGATTTTCTTTAAAGAATGATTTTTAAATTTGTCTTTCATATTGTCTGAAAACAAAAACATCTTTGCTGCTAACCCTCGAAGGCTGTGTTTACACAGGCAGCCCACTTTGGATCTTTTGCCACTAATTAACCGTTTGACCAATCAGATCTCTTGCCCATAATTGGGTAAAAGATCAGTGGGCAAAAGATCAGATATGGGCTGCATGTGTAAAGCAGCTAAATTTACTTGACTGTGTCTGTTAGAGCACATGTGGCTTTTAAAATCGGTTCAAGACAATTGAGGATGTTGGCTTTAACTTTGGTTTAAGCAATGCATATACTTTGTGATTTACATGATACATTTTTGCACAAGCTCACATGCAAACAATGTATGAACTATTTAGCTATTGTCTTAACAATTTCTTTTAGTACTAATAAATATGTATAAACTCCAGTAATTCTACTGCCTTGTTACAAACCATACCAAGTACATCTTTTTTTTTTAAGCAACTAAAATGTACTTCTATTTTTCTATTAATTTCCTGATACTGGTAATTATATAAATGCCTATTATTATACTGCTTAACTATTGCCAGTTCTGGTTAATAGGAGTTAGTAGTGGGTGATGTTCATTTTTAGCCTGCTTTCTTCACTTTCTGGGGGCAGTTTAAAGCCTTTGACAGTCCTTGACATGTATTGTCTGTCTGGTTTTTCTTGTGCTGCGTTTTATAATCGATTTGAACTTGATGGACTCGATGTACAGTGCCAACTGATCGATGGATAAGGACAATTGTAATACACACTAGCATAACATTTGCATTACATTTTTCAATGTACAATTGGTACAACCCCTAACATTTCTAACACGTCTGTGCTTCATGGCATCAGGTTCAAGAGAATTTGTCCTTTTTGTTATGTACAAAACCAATCAAATTTCTACCATAAGCGGTAAGTCAATGATTTCTAGTTAAATAAAATACATTTCAACATTCTATACAATATGGTGACGTAATGGTTTTGCCAACCCCGGTGCAGTCGCATCATAGCCATTAGATGGAGACAAAGCAGGTAACACGCCGAAAGAACACGCACTGTTTCCCATCAAGAGAATACCAAGAGAAAGTGGTACGTGTTTTGTATTTGTCCCAGTGAGTCATGTTGCACCATGTAAGTTTCAATGTCTGCTACTGAAAATAACCTTTTCGCAGAGGGATATTTTTATCTTCCGCAATAACATATCTGGTGTTTGATCGAAATAGCATTGCAGAAACTACATTCTATATACTATTTTGTATTTTTCTTATAAAATAATTTTGTATCCCATCTGACCAGAATAATTATGGAAAAATTAGCTTAATATAGAATAATACATTTAACTTTCTCAACTCAATGGGTGTGGAAAACAGATGTAAAAAAAGTTATCTAAATAAAAAGGAAAACACCTCTCTCGCTGTAGATAAAAGACATATTCCTTTATTTAATCTTATAAATGTTCTAGCCTAGCAATAAAAATACAATGTCATCATGGGCAGTCAATCGAGAACTAAACCAAGTAGGCAAAAAAATCTGACGCAGTGTTAATCTAGGCGTTGCTGCTGTTCACTCCCCCTTGAGCAGCAAGGACTAGTTTACGAGAGATCACAGGCAGAGAGATGAGCGAGGCACAAGGATGAGACATTGGCCGCTGTTTGATTTCATGCTTTGTTTTTTGATAATAGGGCGCGATTGGATGCCACGATACTAGAGAATGTGCTGGCGGGGCCAGCCCAACCGCCTGTGTTCTAAAATGGATTTGAAATTGCGGTAGGTTTCCCTGTTCATTGTGCGGTCTGCGGCCGTAGATAAAGATGCGTGAAGCACTGCTGGCCAAGTCCAGTATTGATTCGATTGAAAAACATGTGTTCTTGGTCGAAATGGAATTACTGTCGTTTTCTCTGTTGTTTGGATTGTTCATTATAAGAACACTAATCGATGACACAAGGGCACCTAGACCACCATATTGCCAGGATAATTGATGATTCCTCCCAATGAAAACAAGGAGGTGTCGGTTTTCAAAACAATGGGGGACAAGGAGAACAATCTCAAAACGGCTAAATTGTGGAGAGATGCTGCTCTCCGCTCTAGGAAGCTGCGAAGCAACCTGCGACAGCTCACCCTCTGCTCCCAAAACAGGGAGAAGATCATTCTACCTGAAAATATAAGCGATATAGAGGTACTCAATCTGGGCAATAACTCACTGCACGAGCTACCAGAAGGATTGGGGGCAACCCTCACAAACCTGCGTAGCCTTGTCCTACGCAGGAACAAATTTGTCACAGTTCCTTTTGTGGTGTTTGAACTGGGTCCTCTTGTGGAACTGGACATGAGCCACAACTGCTTGGGCCACTTCTCTGAGGACATAGGCCTGCTGAAGGGGCTGAAAAAGCTCTGCATCAGTCACAACAACATCCAGTACCTGCCATCACAGATTGGGGCACTGCATTGTTTGGAGGAGCTGGACATAAGCTTCAATGACATATGTGATTTCCCCAGGTCCTTCTCACAGCTCAAGAGGCTTCGTTCTCTGGATGCTGATCACAACAAGCTGAACCAGTTTCCCCCAGAGATTCTTGCCCTCAGTGACATGGAGGAGCTCGACTGCTCTGGGAATACATTTGCGTGTCTACCAGAGGACATCATTAAGCTGCAGTCCATCAAGATCCTGTGGCTCAGCAGCATTCACATCTCCATGTTACCAGACACGTTCTGTCACCTGCACAACCTGGAGAGCCTGATGCTGGACAGTAACAACCTCACAGCTCTGCCTCGTTCCTTTGGCAACCTGCAGAGACTTAAAATGGTCAATCTATCCTCTAATGAGCTTGAGGAGTTTCCCCAGGTTATCCTAAACATCACAGGACTAGAAGAGCTTTACCTGAGCAGAAATAAACTGTCTTTTGTTCCAGAGGAGATAGGCCAGCTGCGTAGGCTGGCAAACCTCTGGTTAGACAATAATAACATTACTTATCTGCCCGACTCCATTGTGGAGCTAAATAGATTGGAGGAGCTTGTTTTACAGGGTAACCAAATAGCCATACTTCCAGATAACTTTGGAAAACTCTCCAAGGTAAACATTTGGAAAGTGAAGGATAACCCCCTCATCCAGCCTCCCTATGAGGTCTGTATGAAGGGGATCCCCTACATCGGTGCTTATCAAAAGGAACTTGCACATTCCCAGCTGGCTGTGAAACCCAGGTTAAAACTGGTCCTGATGGGAATGAAAAACGCTGGGAAAACACAGCTCAGGCAGAGTGTT
This sequence comes from Salmo salar, assembly GCF_965601325.2. NCBI lineage: Eukaryota > Metazoa > Chordata > Actinopteri > Salmoniformes > Salmonidae > Salmo > Salmo salar. The sequence goes on from NC_138303.1 coordinate 95,842,454, forward strand.
GTGAGTGAGCAGCAGGATGCCAACTCTGCTCAGGGAAACAAAGGGGTTGATGTGACTAATTGGGTAGCGGACGCCGATCGCAGTCTTACATTTTTAGTGTATGACCTGTCAGGGAAGCCAAACTATGACCTCATCAAACCTTTTTTTCTCTCACCTGGTGCTCTGTACATCCTCGTTGTGAATCTGAAAACATACTCACCCAAGAACTTTTACGCCCACGTGGGCTACTTCCTCCATCTCCTCAATGCAAAAGTGCCCCACGCTGTGGTCTGCATGGTGGGCACGCACACAGACCTGTGTGGAGACATGGAGGTGGAGGGGAAGAGCCTTGATATCCACAGACAGATTGCCCTGCAGGAGAAGTGGGACACCCATTGCCTGCGGAGCCTTGCCCAGCAGGTGGACCAGGCCCTGGAGCAGGGCTACAACGTCCGCACCTCCAGCCCTCACATCCTCTTCTACGGCGTCACAGACAAGAACCTGAGACGGAAGAAAGCCCAGCTGCAGTACATGCTGAACCACAGGCTACAGATCCTGTCCCCTGTCCTGTGTGTCAGCTGCACGGAGAGCCAGATAAATATCCAGAGGCTGAGGGAGAAGCTCATGTCAGTGGCTGACCATCGTGACATCTTCCCCAACCTCCACCGCGTGCTGCCCAAGTCCTGGCAGATGCTGGAGGAGCTGCACTTTAAGCCCCAGGACCTGTGGCTCTCGTGGTGGGACTCGGCCCGTTTGGGCCTCCAGGCTGGGCTCACGGAGGACCGCCTGCAGAGTGCCCTGTCCTACCTACACGAGAGTGGGAAGCTACTCTACTTCGAGGACAGTCTGACACTAAAGGAGTATGTCTTCCACAACCTGCCACGCTTCATTGCCATCCTCAATGTCTTCTTCCAGAGGGATGAGTCCACGCTGCTGGAGAGACTACTGTCGGACAGTGAGAAGGGGGACAAGAGGAGGACCAGTGTAGTTATAGATGGGGAGAAGGGAGAGAACCTCAGGGCTACCCATCTACAGCACCAAGTGGAGGGCTTCCTCAGCCACGGCCTCCTGCCTTCTAACGTCATACGGCTGCTCCTGAGACCTCTCATCCAAACCCAGCAGGACCTCCACCTCATCATGGAGCTGCTAGAGAAGATGGGGGTCTGCTACTGCATTAACAAGCCCCGCAGCAAGCCTCTGAACGGGGCCACCGTCTGGTACAAGTTCCCCAGCTATGTCAGCAATGAGGAGCCCCATGCCGAGGCCTGGGTGAACGGCAGCTCAGTGGCTGCTAGTCAGTTCTTCTCTGTGGAGCAGCTGCAGATTGAATACAGCTTCCCCTTTCTCTTCCCTCCTGGACTGTTTGCACGCTACAGTGTGCAGATCAACAGCCATGTGGTTCAGCGGTCAGACGGGAGGCACCAGATCTTTGCCTATCGCGGTAAAGTGCCTGTGGTGGTCAGTTACCAGCCGGCTCGGGGCAGGCTGCAGGCCGAGTCACTGTCCATAGCCAGCCATGCCTCCCTGCCAAATATCTGGACTGCTTGGCAAGCGATAATCCCACTGGTTGAGGAGCTGAATGTCCTTCTGCAGGAGTGGCCCGGGCTCTACTACACTGTTCATGTTCTGTGTTCCAAGTGCCTCAAGAGAGGGTCACCCAACCCACACACCTTTCCGGGTAAATATGCTGTCCCTTCTCTTTCTGACCCCTCCCACCCCTCAGTTACCAGGGGTTTAGAGTCATGGCATTATGGAAATATCTCATGGAGGGACATCTGATACATTTTATTGGATGAAAGGGAATAATTAAACGCTAATAACGTTTCTTCCTATTATAAATGTCTAAAAACAATCTCTCGAGCTTTGAGTGAGAAAGAGAAAACCATACTGTACATTCATGCACTGCCCTTGTTCTATATTCAATAGAAATAGGGGTTTATTGCTGTGGGTGAGAAGATTAGTCTTTAGGTTGAAGTTCTATCAGTCAGTGGGGATGGAGGCTAAACAAGGTGAGGTGGGTTCCAAGCCCCACCTCAAAGATACAAATTGGCCTCGTAGCTGTCTGTTCTGGGCCTCCTGCTGAGATCATGGACAAGTTCAAACATGGCTGTGTAGACAGAGTTGCCATGGCAATGCAACTGCCTTTATTTTCTTATAATGTGACTTGAGTACAATAGATCATACAGCATGAGCAAGCCCATAGTCAGCTCTTTGTTATGATATAAACGATGCCATCCTGACATCCGTAGGTGTGTGTACGCACATATGGAAAAATCAGTAAAGATTTCCCTATTTGTGCTTTCAGTGGGAACAAGTGTACAATGTCTCATTACTATTATGAGAATTTTGCTGTGATATCATCATATTACCTCCTCAGTGTGAATAGAGTACCTACTCCTTTTCCTGCCCCTATGTTATGACAGAAGGTCTGCCTGACTCTAAGATAATATTTTTAAAATGTCTTTCCATTTGAAATTGTGTTTTTAAATAGGCCGTTCCATGCTGCAGATCTTGTTTGTATCTTGTGCTGGAGCTATGCACCAACCAGGATTGTTGAGATCTCGTAATTTAGGTGTGGCCCTGAATTGAGCAGGCACAAGAATGACAGCTGGGTTTCTGCCAGCAGGATGGGTAGCTGTATCTACCCTATTCCCTGGCCTTTGTCTTATTTCTTCCTCATGTTCCCTGTGTCAGCTCCCCACATACTCTTGTTTTCACGCTCCGCTCCCCTCACCCCCCTCGCTGGTCCAGGGAGCGCTTTGGCGGTCTTTGTGGATTAGTTCACGTCTGCGCCGTTGCTGGTTTGAATCATTAGACACGAGGCAGTGCTTTTTCAGAGCTCTTCTACTGGCATGCCTGGGCTTCCGGAGCAACTGTCAGTCTGACTGGTTTGGGAGCCGGGACACAGACCAGGCCCTACTATACTAATACACCGGAGCTTAGCTAGGCACATAAACTGGCTGGTAGATCAAAGTAAGGCAGTTCTTTGGCAGATACAGTATATGACATCTAGTCTAACTAGAAGAGGAGACATGGGAGGACAATACATACAAGCACAATGTGTTGTATGCCCTTGTAGTTTGCCACATTTCACAAGTCACAACATATACTGAGTATACAAAACATTAAGAACATCTGCTCATTCCATGACAGACTAACCAGGTGAATCCAGATGAAAGCTATGATCCCTTGATGTCACTAGTTAAATCCACTTCAATCAGTGTAGATGAAGGGGAGGAGACAAGTTAAAGAAGAATTTTACGACAATTGAGACAGTTTATGTACGTGTGCCATTCAGAGGTTGAAGGGGCAAGACAAAAGATTTGTGCCTTTGAACGGGGTATGGTAGGTGTTACGTTCCCCAGCAAGAAAACCAAAAATATCACTCAAACAGAAGAGGGAACTAAGAGTCACTGACCAAAAAATTATAAAAAAACCCCGAACAGGTGGGGTTTTAGAAGGGGTTCTGAAAGATACTCATGGGGGTGTCCACTGAAAGTTGACTAGCAACAACATCTGGAACCTAAAAGACACCTACCATGAGCGCCCATTAAATTTGCCCAAGAAGAGCAAAACAAAAGAAAACCTCACACCAAACTTAAAGACACAAAGAAAAACTAAATCAGGTAAAGGATTGTTTGTCTAGAAATAAGAATAGGGAAAGCCAACTAAAGGTTTTAACCCTCGGTCTCTCAAGACGACTGTAGCACTAGGCCAGCCACTCTTAAATTGCACCTGGGCCAGCACAGGTGAAACACCTTCCCTCTAATGAGATGACCAACCAGCACAGGTGTACTATAGATTGACTAACGAGGTGACACCAATCAGTGCACCTGACGTGCTAACTGCAAGTATAAAATGGAAAAACCAAAGTCTGTAACATTGCTTGCTGGTTTGTGTCAAGAACTGCAACACTGCTGAGTTTTTCACACTCAACAGTTTCCCGTGTATATCAAGAATGGTCCACCACCCAAAGGACATCCAGCCAACTTGACACAACTGTGGGAAGCATTAGAGTCAACATGAACCAGCATCCCTGTGGAATGTTTTTGACACCTTGTAGAGTCAAAAGGTGGGGGCAATTCAATATTAGGAAGGTGTTCCAAATATTTGATATACTCAGTGTAGACATTAACTTTAGCAAGATGATTGTCAACTGTTTTGGTGTACTAAACAGTTAAAATATATATATATATATATATATATATATATATTTTTTTTTTATGCGTAGTAACTAGACGGTGATGGCTCATGTAAATGTACCACATTTCATGGCATGCATCGTTGTAATTTCTGCTAGATAGGAGTGAGTTACTTCACCACAATCTAGTCTTTCTACTTGGCAAATGAAGTAAGGCTGGATGTGCTATCATACGCTGATGGTTTGGCTTGAGCTGAAAAGAAAACTGTTTCTTTAGTGTCTGGACCAGAGAGAAACAACCCTGCCATTATTTGGAAGGGTCAAAGCATTTCCTCTACTTTGTCGGCAACACATTTTTGTGAGGCAGCAATATTATGGCATCTGATCTCTCATAAAGAGGAATGTTTATTCTTCTACAGTACAACTGCAACTTCCTCTACATTCTCTCTGTGTCCACTTCCATCCACACCAAGGCCTTCTCAGTTTATCATCACAATTTACTTAGAAACTCTGTCAACTGTCAATCTGGATGCTTGGGAGGCACAAAGGGAGGTGAATGTTTTGTTGATGGAGTGGGGGATGTAATGTGTTACAGGTTAGTGATTGGAATTCAAGGAATGGAACTTTAGCACTGTAGCCTACTCCTGACCCTCACCAGCTGTAAGCTTCATAATTTAGACTGGCCAATATCTGAACTTGAACAGCTGGAAGGGTGGACAGAGCTTCAAATATATGACATGACTTGATTGTAAATTGGAAAAAGGGTATAGATTGTCTTCAAGCCTTACAATGTTGGCATTCATTTAGAATGTTGGCATAAGATTCATCAATGCATCCTAAATGAAGTTCCTTCACTGATTCTCCCTTGGTTTTACGAGGGAGTTTTTCATTGAGGTCCTAAGCCCTGGTATAGGTGGTAACCATAGAGGTGTCCATTGTAGTATTCTAATTCCTAATTCTATGGTGGTAACATCCTCCCTTGAGTGTTATCCTATAGAGTTTAATGAGGGATTTATCCTAGCCTTGCGTTGCGACAGGATGTGGTCGTCTGTTTGGCACTCCCTGAAGCACTTGGAATGCCCCACCCCCACCACTGTTCCCATGGTGTGTATGTGTCAAGACCAGGTTAAGCAGAAGCAAACAGTGACTCAAGTACTTACTTTTGCAGGTGACTGGCTCTCAGCTGCACCTGTCTATCGCCATGGACTGTGCCCTGTTTATTGGAGCAACTCAATGGTTGCTGCTATAGATTTCTCTCATGCATGCGGTCTGATGATTTCAGTTACTTTAGAATGTGATGTTTTTCCTTTTGCCCCTGCTTTGTCCCCGTAAAGAAATTAAAATCGACTACCTTTTCCACAACCTGTTTGTCCTCTGTTTAACTGCACAGCTTTTTATCTGTTACTATATAGACATATTTTTGGCTGCTGCTGCTTGTTGATTCACTTTTGGGGCTCCTCTCTCTCCGTTTGACTGAACATGGCGGGCTCTTGAATACACTCATTCTTCTGTAGAATCTGTAGAGAATACCTCCATTGCAATATCCTTTACTCGCATCTGTTTCCTGCTAAATCTCTGAATCAAACAAAGGCATACATTCCTGTTCCTATTCATGACCTGATCTGCCTCTGTATGGCTGGAAAAAGTCTCAGCTATTTTAATTTTTAATTTTTTTAAATTTAACCAGGTAGGCTAGTTGAGAACAAGTTCTCATTTACAACTGCGACCTGGCCAAGATAAAGCAAAGCAGTGCGACACAAACAACAACACAGTTACACATGGAATAAACAAGCGTACAGTCAATAACACAATAGGAAAAAAATAAAGTCTATATACAGTGTGTGCAAATGGCATGAGGAGGTAAGGCAATAAATAGGCCATAGTAGCGAAGCAATTACAATTTAGCAGATTAACACTGGAGTGATAGATGAGCAGATGGTGTTGTGCAAGTAGAAATAATGGTGTGCAAAAGAGCAGAAAAGTAAATAAAAAAAATATGGGGATGAGGTAGGTAGATTGGGTAGGCTATTTACAGATGGGCTATGTACAGCTGCAGCGATTGGTTAGCTGCTCAGATAGCTGATGTTTAAAGTTAGTGAGGCAAATATAAGTCTCCAGCTTCAGCGATTTTTGCAATTCGTTCCAGTCATTGTCAGCAGAGAACTGTAAGGAAAGGCGGCCAAAGGAGGTGTTGGCTTTGGGGATGACCAGTGAGATATACCTGCTGGAGCACGTGCTATGGGTGGGTGTTATCGTGACCAGTGAGCTGAGATAAGGCGGAGCTTTACCTAGCATAGACTTATAGATGACCTGGAGCCAGTGGATCTGGCGACGAATATGTAGCGAGGGCCAGCCGACTAGAGCATACAGGTCGCAGTGGTGGGTGGTATAAGGGGCTTTGGTGACAAAATGGATGGCACTGTAATAGACTGCATCCAGTTTGCTGAATAGAGTATTGGAAGCTATTTTGTAAATGACATCGCCGAAGTCGAGGATCGGTAGGATGTGACCTTTCCAACCTTATGGTGTGTGTATGTGTTAACATATGTTTGTTGTGTAAGCGAGAGAGAGTCTGTGCTTGTGACTGTGAATGCATTTGTTAAATGACAGAATGAGGGTTCTGAGTGAGTAGTGGTCCTGTGTAGCTCTGTTGGTAGATCATGGCTCTTACAACACTAGGGTTATGGGTTCGATTCCCACGGGGGACCAGTATGAAAATATATGGACTCACTACTGTAAGTCACTCTGGTTAAGAGCATCTGCTAAATGACTTAATTAAATGTGATTAGTAGTGTCCTCTTAATTACTTCCACACACATCCAGATTGGGTCATTGCTGATCTGACAGTTAATAACACTTAGTGTGAACTGAAAGGATGTGATCCTCCACATTCCACAGGGTTTAGTCACAAAGGTTATCCTTAAATGTGAACTGCCCACTCACTCCTGACCACTCAAATAGCCCTAGTTTTGGTGGAATTGTCAGTGACCTCCTCCTAGGGGATTTCATGGGAAAAACAGGCCTACTTGTATATGAAGGTCATTTGGTGAGTTCTTTCTGGTGTGCAACTCCTGTGTCAGACCAGATGAAGATTTGGTCACTGGTGCTATTTATGTTTGTAGGGTATTGGAACAGTGGATATTTTGGTCCCATTGCATACCTCGAGCTTAACAATGTTGCTGTGTTTTGAACTGGGTGTTGTAGACCTGCAGACAGACTGATAAGAAAAGGTTCAGCTTCAGACCCGACATTGGGCTAGTTTGTATATAGGGTCCCCTCGACCTGTTTTGTTAAGTCATCACCCTGTTGCATCATTCAGGGTCATTCATGTGATGCTGATGTTGAGTACAGCATCCACATGGGGTTAACCCGAGGACCAGGGTGTCCATTATGAAAACGTGGCACCCGGACATTTGACCAGCAGCATTTTAATTTACCAGACATTTGAGAAATTTACCAGACCCATATGCATTGGGTGCATAAATGATTAGGGCATCCTCCCACGGTGGTCAGAATAACAGAAATCACATTTTAGATTATGGTAATTCATCTTAACAGAACATGCAAGTCGAGGATGCGACAAAGTGCGTCCGTTTTACCGAATTCCGATGCGGACATCGAAGATGTTAGCGTAATTGTCCACATTTACTTTTCCTCAGTCAACAACATGAGTAATGAACAACAAAATCACTAGCCTACATCAATCTACTATTCTCCCACAGTAGAAAAGTGGACCTATTCTATTGATCAGCTTGTCGAGAAAGAAATATTCCAGACAGACTCTGGGACAGTTGTGGGACGATAGATCCTAAATTCATACAACCAGTAGGCCTAGGCTACATAAAAAACAAACATTTAAAAGCAATGAGTCTGATGCAACCGATCAGAACATTTAGCTTAAAATGTTGATCAACTATTAGTCCTTCACATTATAAGCGCAGCAATGCTCACAAGGCCATAGGCTATGCGCAAACGTTAGTTTCCTAATACAATTAGCAGGAAAACACCAGGTACATGAGAGAAATAGGTTACTGATGAAGCCTGCCTTTGCATTTGAATGGCGAATTGGAAGTGTGCTTCAGTTATTCTACCGGTTGAGAAATAGGCCTAAAAATAGTACCTCATTTTAATCGTGGCCATCAAAATTATTTTTAACACATGATTGCAGTTTTAGAATTGTTGTGCAATGATTGGGTTTATAAAAATGCTGTCTGACAGATTTTCCGCTCAAAGGCGCTGTATCTTTATGCTGTGCATGTGTGATAAATAAGATGCAAAACGAATATATACACACGCAGGAATTTAATTCCACTAAATTATATAAATTAACCCATAGATCGATAAGTATGACTGGTCAAATGTACAGATTTCCATCAATGAATAGGCAAAAAAACATTATTTTGCAATGGGACTTTTATTTTTTCTTCTTCTCCCGGACAATTGGTCGGTGGAAGTTTTATTTATCGTCTTTTCAAAAAATAAAATAACGGAAACCCTGCTGAGGACATGCCCTGGGGCTTTGCTGGAGGTACTGTATATATTTCTGAAAAACCGAGCAGATCAAAGTGTGTGTGTGTGTGCAGATATCTGAGCTGCCGTCAGTCGACCCTGAGTGGGAGATGTGTGAGAAACCAGAGCCTGATCTCTGGCTGGATGCCCACGGTCTGCCCTTTTCCAGTACAGTACCACAACCTGCTCACTGCCGGGCCGGCCAACTGCTTACTACTCTGAGAATAGCTGTACAGTAACGTTACAACAAATAAATCTGGCCCGCTGGCCTATCAGCTTGACAACCTGTGAGCTACTTAGCATACATGGTGCAATTACATCCCAAGATGTTAACCAACATAGATGCATTTCGTTGGCATACCATGGTGTATTTTCTTACATGTCATCGTTGCTTTTCAAAAAAAGGTGCCACTTCAAAGTAGGATATGTAAAAGGTTGGTCTTTTGGGTAGAACAACTCTTTTGAAATCATATTTATGTCCATGTCCTTTTGACTTTGTGGTTACCAGGTTTAAGTATAGCCTACAGTTGAGGGGCAGGGATCCAGGTGAATCCTTGAGCACTTTCCCTCTTTGACTCACTACCGCTGAGCAAGCCCCTTTAATCCAGTTAGGAGATCTGATAGGATTAGGCCGCTAGTGATAAGTGTCCTGCAGGTGACTGGCCAAGAAGGAAAAGGTGAGATGGTTAGATAATCACAGAAAACACACTCATAGTCACATAGATACAATCACACACGTACACACAGAAACAAACACAAAAGCCATTTACCCTCAAGCTGTTTACATAGTGTACCCTCACAGCCTCCTCCACCCACACATTTAGTGGTATAATAGTTAGACAGTTTTTCCTGTTTCATTGCTGCACTCTTTTGTATTATGAAAGAGATGCGATTTGCTGAAAGACTTGAGGCTGTCTGCCCAGTAACGATGGTATGAAGACAACTTCGTTCGCTGGAACATTTGTTTGGACACTATTTCAGTTTAATTCTGACCTGATACCTTTTTTGTTGTTGAAGTGAATATGAATACTGGAGTCTTTTCACTGTGGAAGAGCTAGCCGTTTTCTGAGTATGAATAGCGCGGAGTCATACATGCCCCTAGGGCTCCCTGCTTGCCAGTTATTACAGTCTTAGTCTATCCTCTTCCTTCCATCTAGGAGCATAGATCAGTCATACAGTCATCATGTATTGTTTTCTCACCACATTGAAGACATTTTAATTGGGCTTCTTACAGGTTCCGTACATCCCCTGGGGAATATCCTGAAAAAGCTTTGGCCAACTTAAGATAAGTTGGTGTGCTTTACCCCAGGAGCCAGAGAAGACTGTGTCTCATTTTATGGGTGTGTGTTGCCAATGTAACCAAAGGCCTCCAAGATAAAGTAAGACAAGTCACAACATTTATACCTGTCACAGGAATCACAGAGAAGATGTCAGGATCGGCTAAGTTTTATTGTTTGCAAATTGAGCAAACCACCTTTAGAAATCTTGAGGAATTTGTAGCTGTCAGTAACAGTAGCTTTGTTGATTACATGGATTGGCAATACAGAGAGTATTAATGAGGCAAAAGTTCAAATCCTGTCTGTCAGTCTCTTGCAGCTCTTGAGCTGGGACTTCTCGGCCAGTTATGACTGAGTGTTTTACCAATAAAAACATTCTGCTGGTGGAAGTGCTGGGAAATGACACAGCTCAGACACTCTGGCCAAGGACTGATTGCAGGGTCAGGAGGAGACAGACTCAAGGCTGGGGATGATTGTTGCCATACAGTAACTGCCAAGCACAAGGAACTCTGGCAGAATGAGCCAGAATCTCACAACCAAAGTAAAGCTGTTTTTGGGAAAGTTCCATGGACTGGAGATCTGAGAGGCAGAGACTAGACTACAAATACACATGAAGTGAAGAGTATTGATTAATACTAACTTGGTATGCTGCTGAAGGGCCTACATTAATGTTTAGTTGTTATTTCTAGTGAATGTGGGTCAATCACAACTGTTGAGGCAGAGACATAAAGGTTGCCAAAATAAAGGAAAGGGAAAAGTATACCTAGTCAGTTGTACAACCGAATGCATTCAACCGAAATGTGTCTTCCGCATTTAACCAACCCCTCTGAATCACCAAAATAGTGTCTTAATAGGGCGTTGGGCCACCACGAGCCAGAACAGCTTCAATGCACCTTGGTATAGATTCTACAAGTGTCTGGAAGTCTATTGGAGGGATTCGACACCATTCTTCCACAAGAAATTCCTTCATTCATTTTTTGTTGTTGATGATGGTGGAAAACGCTGTCTCAGGCACCGCTCCAGAATCTCCCATGCATTCAAATGGGTTGAGATCTGGTCATATGGTTGACATTGTTTTCATGCTCATCAAATCATTCAGTGACCACTCGTGCCCTATGGATGGGGGCATTGTCATCCTATGGGGGCATAGCCATTGTAGCCAAAATAATGGCCTGCCCAGTATTTTTATACATGACCCTAAGCATGATGGGATGTTAATTGCTTAATTACCTCAGGAACCACACCGGTGTCGAAGCACCTGCTTTCAATATACTTTGTATCCCTCATTTACTTGTGTTTTCATTATTTTGGCAGTTACCTGTAGCCATCGTACTAGTGGCTGATAACCTGAGGGAGGTTCTGTATTGATGGAGAGGTTCAGATGTTTTGAGTTTTCTGGCTCAGGGACAAGCCTGGAAGTGAAAATGATAGAGCTCATATTGCCCCTCGTACTGATGTGCTGCTGTGACCTTCTGAGTTGTCTTTCTCTGTTGTGTGTGTTTGTGTATGTCTGTGTGTGACGTGAATGAGCTGTTGACATGAAAGAAGATTACGCCGTTTTTTGTTTTGTTTTTAACTCTGTAGCCATCACATGAGTAATGGTCTTATGGACATCTCTCAGTAAATATGGTCCTCTGAAGACCTTACATAGAGTTAAATAGGGCAGCATAGGTCTACCTACTAAGATTCTCTTCCTGTACAGCTCATGCTGAAATGTTCTTATTTTCTACCTGTAAAGTATATCTCATTCATGCTATAGCTAGGAGCTAAATATCTGGCTGAGAGCCTGAGGAATTACTCCTGTCCTCTCAACCACACACGAACACTGAATGACACGGCTTAGATAGATGAGACACCAGTGAGCTAAATTAGTTCTGCAAGTTGCTGCAGGTTTTGGATGGTTTAGTCTGCTTTAAATGTTGTTTTTCATATTTTCTACTTGTTTTTTTATTTTGCTGTATGAAATCTGCCTGGAGTTGAAAGCAGTAAGCCTGTCTGCTGCATTATCTCTCAGCCGTGGCGGAGACGGTGGTCGTGGGGGTGGAATTGGTTCACAGCTTCTATTCTGTAGGACCACAGAGGCAATGATGTCAATTGTCACCTGGGAGACTGACCTCATCACATAGGCAGTACACCAATGGGGTGGGTGGAGACATGATGTCTGAGGTGAAAGAGGGGAATAAAGGATTCTTCTAAACAAGATTGGCTTACATACATCTCCCAGATGGACAAAAAAGGCAATTTTCTATCTACTATATCAAATACTTTTGTTTTTCTATGGCTGAGTCATGAGCATTATACAGTGTATTGTAATCAAATATTTGCATAGACTCTTGAAATGTTTGGCTATAAAAGTCTAGATTTGTGTTTCTTGACTTAGTCTGTCAAGATTAATTTTCTTAAAAAATAAGAATACAAAATAACGACTTAACTTACTTGCTATGTTGCTGTGATTACTGTGTATTCCTCCCAGAACACATCTACAGTACTCAAATCAAATCAAATGTTATTGGTCACAGACACATGGTTAGCAGATGTTAATGCAAGTGTAGCGAAATGCTGCTGGGCTGAAAATGGTCTGGAGTGGACTGTTATAGTGTACAGCCAAGAGGCTGACTGGAGTTTGAAACCACGTCTGTACTAAACACTGGCCTTGTAACCACAGCGACACTGCTGCTAAATGCTCGTCCCACCACTGCAGCTACTGAACGCTTGCGTTGTTACCACGGAGGCACTGCCACAGTGTCTAGTCAATAGATTTTCTAGTGAATCCAGCATTCCTTGCAGAGTTATTTTCGTCCACAATCCTGTGCAAAGATAGTGGTGTTGCTGTATTCATAATCTATGGGTTCTGGAAGCCTGGTTGCCAGCCTTCGTTTTGTGTTATGAATTATATCAAATCCCTTTCAACATAAGTTTCCCCCTTTGCCCACTAGCATCAGTCAAAATCCTGAATGTGTTGAATGAATATGAAATGAACAAAGCCATCAAGGCTAAAACTTCTCCTAGAAGGGAGCAGTTCTTATTTGAATTTGTCGGGCCATTGTCTACCTTGAAAGAGAAATGGTGTCTGGAAATTAAATTAGGGCACTCCTGTTTATAGCCATGCACCTTCAGGCTTTCCTTCCAGTCAGACGTGGTCAGAGATCTGGAACTGATAGTAATAGTGGAAATGGACCATTGGTCAGACAGTCCTGGATGGAGCATGAGCACTTGACCTCAATTGCTGCTTTGGAATATTATTCAGCTGAATAACTTGTGTTCTTCCTGGTCTTCCAGGCCAGTAAGTCAAGTAAAGCAGTGTCACGGTGAAGAATAAAGAGTTCAAGATCAGATTGTGTTTTCCTCCATCTTGGCTTGGGCAGGCAGAGCCGCTGAGATAGATCCTTGAATTTGAGGATGTGGTGTCAAGGGAAAGGTTGAGGACGTCGAGCTGTGGGGAGGAAGAAGGAAAAGGAAGCAGTACTCAGATCAGTTCCAGGCAGATTGCCTTGCCTGGGGTGCGTTTCCTCAAAACCATCTTCAACATTCTTGAACAGACTTTGAGGTACATTTGCACGATGTGAAGGGTGTGGCGGGGTGTGGCTTGAAGCAATGAGTGTGCACCCTAACCCACAATAGGGCTCGGCGGTATACCGTATTTTATGATATACCGGTATTGATGCAGGGACCGGTTTGGGTTTTTACCTTCTATACCGGTATTTGAATGTTTGGTTTGTTAAATGTGAAACGCCTTGTGTAATGTCAATTTGTATTGTTTACCTCGCTACTTGAGTCATCTCTCTCCGCTCTTTCTCTCCGTGCCACTTTCCACACAGACCTAGCCACGCCTCCTGTCACTCAAGGAGCGCATTTGATGTTCCTCAACCACGAGACACTTGCGTTCAGTCTGCATGGTCAATGCAGCATATGTAACAATGTTGATGACAACAATGCTGTTTTCACTTTGCTTCTTAATATAAATCCACTAGCGTTCTGTAATGACACTATTAGTTTGTTTCTTACATCAGCAAACGGCTAGTTTGTCTTTTCTTAGCAAGTTTCCCTAAATATTGTGAGACGCTAACTGTTAGCTGCTGATAGCTAGCTAGCGAGCTAATAAATGTACTGAGTAAGAGCAAACGTAGCTAACTAATGCAGCCTGATTATACCAGTGATGGTGTAGACCTATATCAGCATGTTGTTTGTGCAACAGTATCTTCTAAATCAAAGAGGAATATGCAAAGCAAGAATATGTTAGCTACATGAAGTAGCTAAGAGAAAACATGCAATGTAGCCAAAGCTTATAGGGTACCCTAGGAAACACTTATCAACACTTTAGTTCCTACCCTGTCACAATAACTCCTCCCTGGTATTTTAGTTCATTGTCATCTCAAACAACACTGTATTCAAAGTGCCCAATCTTATATTCTAACTATAGAATTAGAATAGTCATACTGTTTCCATGATTCCAACAGTTTTTCTCTAATTCGCAAGTCAAATCGCAATTGCAACATTTGGTTAAAAATAAGTCCTAGATTATTTGCCCATATTGTTCAGCCCTACGTGGCAGTGTGGAAATTCTCAATTGAGCAGTGGTGTAAAGTACTTAAGTAAAAATACTTTCAAGTACTACTTAAGTTGTTATTTTTGGTATTTGTATTTTACTATTTTTATTTTTGACAACTTTTACTTTTACTTCACTACATTCCTAAAGAAAATACTGTACTTTTTACTCCATACATTTTCCCTGACACCTAAAAGTACTCGTTACATTTTGAATGCTTAGCAGGACAGGAAAATGGTCCAATTCACGCACTTGTCAAGAGAACATCCCTGGTTGTCAACTGCCTCTGATCTGGAGGACTCACTAAACACAAACGCTTTGTTTGTAAATTATGTCTGAGTGTTGGAGTGTGCCCCTGGCTATCTGTAAATTAAGAAATATATTTTTAAAAATGGTGCCATCTAGTTTGCTTAATATAAGGAATTTGAAATGATTTATACTTTTACTTTTGATACTTAAGTACATTGTATTAATTACATTTACTTTTGATACTTAAGTATATTTAAAACAAAATGCTTTTAGACTTTTACTCAAGTAGTATTTTACTGGGTGGCTTTCACTTTTACTTGAGTAATTTTATATTAACGTATCCTTACTTTTACTCAAGTATGACAATTGGGTACTTTTTCCACCACTGCAATTGAGTGCAGGAAATGCAGAAATGATAAAAGTGCTGAAATTTGTATAAAACAATCAGAATGGAGAAATCACTTAGAATGTATGTGTTGCCACCCTAGGATCACTCACTACTCATAAAGCAAATGTAGAACTTTTATTCATCAAAAACAAAAAATACCGTCATACCGTCCAACAAAAAAATACTGTGATATAAAATTTCGGCCATATCGCCCAGCTCTAACCCACAACCTAACCCCTCCCCGTTTTTTAACTGGTCGTTCAGAACAGCACCATTTCGGTTGAATTGAACGTTCCACTAGGTTTTTTTGTACCTAGCGCGGCCCTCCTGTCTATTACTCAGCTCTGCATGAGGAACGATAAATGAATCCACTTTAAACCCAACCAGTCAGTGTATTTATAGTATGTGGGTTGTTTGTGTGTTTATGTGGTGGGGCATGGGCAGCATTGCAGAGATGAGCAGGCTGTCTGTTTTAATGACCATAATAACCTAGCTACTACTGTTAGCTGCTAATTAATACACAGGGCTGTTCAGCAGCATTCCATCCACAGCCTGTTCAAGCCCCCTTCGGACAATGATCCCCTGGAGTGGTAACCCCCCCACCCCCCCCAGGCATGGACAGCTATTTTAGGAGCCCTTCTGTTTTATGAACTCCTCTGTTGTTGGTTCTACTTTTGGTTGATTTTCACAATTGGTGGATATACAATACACAACCGAAGGTATGTGGACACCTGCTCGTCGAACATCTCATTCCAAAATCATGGGCATTAATATGGAGTTGGTCCCCCCTTAGCTGCTATAACGGCCTCCACTCTTATGTGAAGGCTTTCCATTAGATGTTGGAACATTGCTGCAGGGACTTGCTTCCATTCAGCCATAAGAACATTAGTAAGCTCGGGCAGTGATGTTGGGCGATTATAGGCCTGGCTCGCAGTCGGCGTTCCAATTCCTCCCAAAGGTGTTTGATGGGGTTGAGGTCAGGGCCCTGTGCAGGCCAGTCAAGTTCTTCCACACCGATCTTGACAAACCATTTCTGTATGAACCTCGCTTTGTGCACAGGGGCATTGTCATCCTGAATCAGGAAAAGGCCTTCATCAAACTGTTTCCACAAAGTTAGAAGCACAGAATCCCTTCTAAAATGTAATTGTATGCTGTAGCCTTAACATTTCCCATCACTGGAACTAAGGGGCCTAGTCCGAACCATGAAAAACAGCCCCTGGCCATTATTTCTCCTCCACCAAACATGCATTGGGGCAGGTAGCGTTTTCCTGGCATCCGCAAAACCCACATTAGTTAGTTGGACTGTCAGATGGTGAAGCGTGATTCATCTTCCCAGAGAAAGCGTTTCCACTTCTACTGAGTCCAATGGCGGGGAGCTTTACACCACTCCAGCCGACGCTTGGTATTGCGCATGGTGATCTTAGTCTTGTGTGCGGCTGCTCGGTCATGGAAACCCAGTTCATGAAGCTTCCGACGAACAGTTCTTGTGCTGACATTACTTCCAGAGGCAGTTTGGAACTCGGTAGTGAGTGTCACGTGTGCTCCCACTCCGGCCTCTAGGTCACCAGGCTGCTCGTTATGGCGCACACCTGTAACCATCGTTACACGCACCTGCGCGTCATCAGACTCACCTGTACTCCATCACTTCCCTGATTACCTTCCCTATATATGTTACTCCCTTTGTTGTTCGTGTTTCTTATTTTGTATTATGTTGCGTTTATTTATTATAACACTCACTCCCTGAACTTGCTTCACGACTCTCAGCGCACATTGTTACAGATTTTTACAGGCTTCAGCATTCGGTGGTCTCGTTCTGTGAGCTTGTGTGGCCTACCACTTCACAGCTGAGCCGTTGTTGCTACTAGACATTTCAACTTCACAATAACAGCACTTACAGTTGACCAGGGCAGCTCTAGCAGGGCAGAAATTTGGTGAACTGACATGTTGGAAAGGTGGCATCTTATGACGGTGCCACGTTGAAAGTCACTGAGCTCTTCAGTCCGGGCCATTCTACTGCCAATGTTTGTCTATGGAGATTGCATTGCTGTGTGCTCAATTTTATACACATGTCAGCAACGGTTGTGGCTGAAATAGCCAAATCCACTAATTTGAAGGGGTGTCCACATACTTTTGTGTGTATATATAGTGTATATATGATTTCTTTCATGTTTTGCCATATTACCATGTACCGTAAATTCCGGACTATAAGCCGCAACTTTTTTCCCAGCTTTGAACCTCGCGGCTTAAACAATGACGCGGCTAATATATGGATTTTTCCCGCTTTCAATTTTTTTTCATCCAAAAAAACACATTCTGTGACGTGCTCAGTTTTTTGGCGGCATGAAGCTTTCATTAGACCAATGAAATTGCCGAACGGGTTAAGGTCAAACAACTTTTTTGTTTACTGTTTAGATTAAATCGAGCGCTCTCAAACTTCCCATCATTCTGATTACGGTAGTCATTTTGTCACCCTCATCATGGCAAAGACACGGAGAAATGCATATGATGCAGCTTTCAAGTTGAAGGCGATTGATCTGGCTGTTGGAAAAGGAAATAGAGCTGCTGCATGGGAGCTTGGTCTTAATGAGTCGATGATAAGACGTTGGAAACAGCAGCGTGAGGAATTGACTTAGTCCAAAAAAGACAACAAAAGCTTACTGCTAATTTTGTATTTTTTGTTACAAGCCGTGTTTCGTTAAAGCCTATTTATTTTTGTTACAAGCCGTGTTTCATTAAAGCCTATTTATTTTTATTACAAACCGTGTTTCGTTAAAGCCTATTTATTTTTGTTACAAGCCGTGTTTCGTTAAAGCCTATTTATTTTTGTTACAAGCCGTGTTTCGTTAAAGCCTATTTATTTTTGTTACAAGCCGTGTTTCGTTAAAGCCTATTTCTTTTTATTACAAACCGTGTTTCGTTAAAGCCTATTTATTGTTGTTACAAGCCGTGTTTCGTTAAAGCCTATTTATTTTTGTTACAAGCCGTGTTTCGTTAAAGCCTATTTATTTTTGTTACAAGCCGTGTTTCGTTAAAGCCTATTTCTTTTTGTTACAAGCCGTGTTTCGTTAAAGCCTATTTCTTTTTGTTACAAGCCGTGTTTCGTTAAAGCCTATTTCTTTTTGTTACAAGCCGTGTTTCGTTAAAGCCTGTGAAAAGTTCATTTGTTTCAATGTACCGGTAGGCACCTGCGGCTTATAGACATGTGCGGCTTATTTGTTCAAAATAATATATATTTTTTAATTCAGTGGGTGCGGCTTATATTCAGGTTCGCTTAATAGTCCGGAAATTACGGTAATTAATGTATATCCAATGCTCTAGCTGATTTTTAAGAGGATACTGAACTGTGTTCATTTGCAATGTTTTGATATAG
This sequence comes from Salmo salar, assembly GCF_965601325.2. Classification (NCBI taxonomy): domain Eukaryota; kingdom Metazoa; phylum Chordata; class Actinopteri; order Salmoniformes; family Salmonidae; genus Salmo; species Salmo salar. Next base: position 95,860,913 of record NC_138303.1, read on the forward strand.
GCTATTGTGAGCATTCTTGATTTTACCCTGAAGAAGGCACAGTGATGCCGAAACGCGGGTGGTTTACCCAACCCATTACTGGGAGCTTATATAGTGTGCGACTCTATTTATTTTTACAGAGTTTATGCAACACGTTCTGAAACACAGGAAAAAAAATATTTTTTGCTCGAGTGGACAATCATTACATTAATTTAGGAGAGGGAATCTCTCTCGCTTTTTCTCTCATTTTCTCTCCCATTTCCCTGGGGCAGACTGAGGCATATTTAATAGTCACGTCACATGGTGTATTTGCCTGCATGATACAGTCACCAATTTGCAAAGTTAAACCCATGTTTAGTCATTTCGTTGTTGCGTATCTGTCCATGCTACAAGCCGATATACAGAACCCAGCGTTTAAACAGATATCCAAAAGTGCATTACTGGGTGGTTCGAGCCCTGAATGCTGATTTGGCTGACAGTCGTAGTATATGAGACGGTATACCACAACATTTATTTTTATTGTTCTAGTTACATTGGTAACCAGTTTATAAAGGCACCTTGGGTGTTTGTGGTATATTTATTGAACCTTTATTTAACCAGGCAAGTCAGTTAAGAATAAATTCTTATTTTCAATGACGGCCTAGGAACAGTGGGTTAACTGCCTTGTTCAGGGGCAGAACAACAGACTTTTTACCTTGTCAGCTCGGGGATTTTATCTTGCAACCTTTCGGTTACTAGTCCAACACTCTAACCACTAGGCTACCTGCCGCCCCAATATACCAATATACCACGGCTAAGGGCTGTATTCAGGCACTCTGCGTTGCGTCTTGCGTAACAACAGCCCTTAACCGTAGTATATTGGCCTTATTGCTTAATTAGCATTCCTTTAGAAAAAACCCATGATTTTGTCAGTCCAAAATCAACATGATGGTAATTTGGGGCCCATCAGTGTGAGTGGTCTGATTTTAAATGTGATTGGACAGCTTCAGTGAGAGGAACGCATTGGGGCTGCTCTGCCTGCTGTGCTGCAGCAGGGTGATCAGCTCATTATGCAGCAGATGTTAACATCTGGCCCTGCAGCGTGTGCGCTCGTGCGTACACGCACCACTGTCCGAGCAGATGACCAGCAGCTGTCTCTGAGTACATACAAATGCAATGTACAGGGGAGAATATAATGGTCTTCTAGAAGTCTTTCCATAGCCATCAGATGACTAGAAGAGTAATTTTTGTATTAATTTGATATTTATCCCAGCTCATTGCCTACCCTGGCTATGATAGGAGCCTGTCTGCACTATGTTACTGCCGCCTCCTCCCCTCTCTTTAGTGTAGTTGTGTGCAGGTTAATGCCCCTGTGATTAAAATCCCCTCTCTGCCTGCCTGGATTAAGCTCCACTTTAACCACAGCCATCTTGAACACAAAGGTGCTGCTAGACCCCCCCCCCCCCCTTCCCCTCTCCATCTTAAAGGTCCCTAGTCTCTGCAGGGCCACTTGCTGTTTGCAGGGCAGGCCCAACTCCACAGATTCCAAGGCAACCCTCTATTGAATGGCCAGAATGGGTCATTTTTTAGGCATCTCCTCTGACAGAGAAGTAGGGCACACATTCCTCAGGCTGTGGGCCCATCCATTTCAGGAGGCAGGAGCCGCTCGCTGTTCAAACAAGCTTAATCTAATTTAACGTGTTTGAGAAAATGTTCACGATATCTGCCTGTCTCTCTTTGTTAAGCAATCTCTAAGATAGTCGTGTCTCCAGTCTATGTCTGTGTAACATTTAGTCATGTCCCAGCTCCTGGTTTGATCCAGTGAAGAGTCTGCTTGTCCACAGTTTTAGATTTTAGCCTCTAAAATGTCCTCTGGCCTGTTTTCTCTCACTGGAGAATGAGTCCAAGAGTCACAAACTACTGTTTGTGCAATCTGCTGATCTGAGCCCAAATGTAGGAAATGTTTAGTTAGTGGCCACCAGGATTGGGGTCAATTCCATTTAAATTCCAGTCAATTCAGGAAGTAAACCACATTCCAATTCCTAATTTTCGTAATTGAAAAGCATTGAACATAATTGAATTTGGAATTTAAGTGTACCTGAATTGACTGGAATTTAAATGAAATTGACCCCAACCCAGGTGGCAACCCAATTCGTCACCCTGTCCCCATCACATGTCAGCTCATGGAATTAGTCAATTCTGATCTAGACTGGCCTAAGAAGGAAACTCTGTGTAATTCTCCAGCCCACTTTCTGGCGCTGTGTATTGTTCATAAACAAGTATAGTCAGTTACCTCATCAGATGAATGAAGGGCTCATTGAGGTTGCGGTCCAATTTGACGCAGCAACTAAAACTGGAAAGCTTTGGTGTTACGTTTGCCGGCCAAGGAAAGCGAGTCCCAACACCCAAAGACAAGGAGATTGCAGAATTGTTAACAGAGACAGAGTAGGTCTTGGCTGAGGCTACTCAGACCAAAATGTACTTTCCACACCAGACGTTGTCACAGACAGGCTAGGAAGAGAACAGTGCGTTTGGTGATCTAAAACCCTCATTATGCAGGTAATGACCCTGGTGATAAAAATGTGGGTTATGCAAAGTAGAACGAGTTATTAGGGGGCTGTGGTTTTCATTAAGACATTTGACTGGTGTTCTGCTGGCCTGGGCCTGGGCCTGGGCCTTGTCACCAATACAGTACAGAGTGGGCAGAGCAGTCAGCTGCCTGTGTGGAAATCTCATTAGCGCACAGCCCTGACTCAACTGCATCTGACCACTAGAAGGCTGCTAAGCTCTCTCTCTCTGTGTGTGTGTGTGTGTGTGTGTGTGTGTGTGTGTGTGTGTGTGTGTGTGTGTGTGTGTGTGTGTGTGTGTGTGTGTGTGTGTGTGTGTGTGTGTGTGTGTGTGTGTGTGTGTGTGTGTGTGTGTGTGTGTGTGTGTGTGTGTGTGTGTGTCAAAGAAGACAGTGTGTTTGTGTTTTTGTTTATGTAGCACTGTGCTATATGTCAGTCTATGTCTGGCAATGTGTTGATTGTGACTAGTGTGGCCTGGGTGCTTCATGTGACGTGCTTGGCCTTATTGTTGTTTAACCCACTGTGGTGCTAATCCTGTGACCGAGCTGCTGGCCTCTGGTTGTGATCTCAGAGCAGCTGGCTGTGTCCTCTGCCCTCTGCATCTCTCTCGCTCACTGCTCACTCACTGCCCACACCAGGCACTGCTGCATGGGTGCTTCCATGACTGGTAGCAACCCGAGCGCTGTGTCTTCTCTACTGTCCAAGATGTCTGATCTGTTTACTAGAAACTCAAAGGTCACTGTCTCAACAACACTCTGACATTTAAACATCCTTAGTTCCTGATCTAACTGTATGAGTCACACTGATCTACTTTACAGGAATAACCTGAACTGATCTGACTATGTACAGGCAACCTGAACTTGGCTTTCCCTCACTTCTCTGTGAACGTGTCAAATGGTAGGCTGCTGATGAGGGACATGTGTGGGCCTGTTGAACTGCAGGACAGAGGACACTCCACCTGAAGAAGTGAAAGGTGATCTTATGTACTGATTTGAGGTTGTTGAGATACAGGCTAGTCTTGTCTGTCCTGATAAATCACCCTGGAAATAACATTTATTTGTACTGTTCTAATTACGTTGGTAACCAGTTTATAATAGCAATAAGGTACCTCGGGTGTTTGTGGTATATGACCAATATACCACGACTAAGGGCTGGCAACATGGATATAGCCCTTAGCCGTGGTATATTGGTCATATACCACAAAATATTTATTAAAGTTATGTGAATAAATGATGGTTAATAAGTGATAAGCAGTAATGGGCATTCACTACCATCATAGGACTTTTATGAATTGTTTTATTCTGTTACAAAATTCACCCACAATGTATAGTGCATTTAATGTCCAAAAAATGTGGGAAACATGATCATTTTTTTACAAATCAAAACAAAACCGAGCCGACCTCAAAAAGCCCTAATCACTCAGCACTATTGAATGCACCACTGAAAACGTAATAGATTGTTAGGACTGTATAGTTATAGTTTATTACAGGATGTTATGACAACACAATCAACAGTATTCCTGGGGCTTAGTTCAAATGCAGTATTTAAAGCAACACACCAGGCGTTACAAAGTGAGGTAATTTCTGACATGAGTCCATAAACCTGACATTCTTAGGCTGTGTTTAGACAGGCAGCCCAATTAGGATTTTTTTCCCTTACTAATTGGTATTTTGAGTGGAAAAACCATCAGAATTGGGAAGCCTTTCTAAACATAGCCTTAGATATCTGTGGTTCATATATTTTCAAAGATGCACATGACGTGGAGAATCCCGTATACAGGTTGATTCCCTGTCAGATTATTCAGGCTGTTTATTCAGGCTGTTTCAACAGAAACTGCAGTCAGTCCTGTGTGACTAATTAGCACACAGGAGCTTGTAGAGATCCTCCTCTGGTGTGTGTGTAGAGGTCAAATCAAATCAAATTTATTTGTCACATACACATAGTTAGCAGGTGTTAATGCAAGTGTAGTGAAATGCTTGTGCTTCTAGTTCCGACCATGCAGTAATATCTAACAAGTAATATAACCTAACAATTTCACAAAAACTACCTTATACACACAAGTGTAAAGGAATGAATACGAATATGTACATAAAAAAATATAAATGAGTAATGGCCGAATGGCATAGGCAAAATGCAGTAGATGGTATAGGGTACAGTATATACATACAGTGAGGGAAAAAAGTATTTGATCCCCTGCTGATTTTGTACGTTTGCCCACTGACAAAGAAATGATCAGTCTATAATTTTAATGGTAGGTTTATTTGAACAGTGTGAGACAGAATAACAACAAAAAGTCCAGAAAAGCGCATGTCAAAAATGTTATACATTTATTAGCATTTTAATGAGGGAAATAAGTATTTGACCCCCTCTCAATTACAAAGATTTCTGGCTCCCAGGTGTCATTTATACAGGTAACGAACTCTTAAAGGGAGTGCTCCTAATCTCAGTTTGTTACCTCTATAAAAGACACCTGTCCACAGAAGCAATCAATCAATCAGATTCCAAACTCTCCACCATGGCCAAGACCAAAGAGCTCTCCAAGGATGTCAGGGACAAGATTGTAGACCTACACAAGGCTGGAATGGGCTACAAGACCATCGCCAAGCAGCTTGGTGAGAAGGTGACAACAGTTGGTGCGATTATTCGCAAATGGAAGAAACACAAAATAACTGTCAATATCCCTCTGCCTGGGGCTCCATGCAAGATCTCACCTCGTGGAGTTGCAATGATCATGAGAACGGTGAGGAATCAGCCCAGAACTACACGGGAGGATCTTGTCAATGATCTCAAGGCAGCTGGGACCATAGTCACCAAGAAAACAATTGGTAACACACTACGCCATGAAGGACTGAAATCCTGCAGCGCCCGCAAGGTCCCCCTGTTCAAGAAAGCACATATACATGCCCGTCTGAAGTTTGCCAATGAACATCTGAATGATTCAGAGGACAACTGGGTGAAAGTGTTGTGGTCAGATGAGACCAAAATGGAGCTCTTTGGCATCAACTCAACTCGCCATGTTTGGAGGAGGAGGAATGCTGCCTATGACCCCAAGAACACCATCCCCACCGTCAAACATGGAGGTGGAAACATTATGCTTTGGGGGTGTTTTTCTGCTAAGGGGACAGGACAACTACACCTCATCAAAGGGACGATGGACGGGGCCATGTACCGTCAAATCTTGGGTGAGAACCTCCTTACCTCAGCCAGGGCATTGAAAATGGGTCGTGGATGGGTATTCCAGCATGACAATGACCCAAAACACACGGCCAAGGCAACAAAGGAGTGGCTCAAGAAGAAGCACATTAAGGTCTTGGAGTGGCCTAGCCAGTCTCCAGACCTTAATCCCATAGAAAATCTGTGGAGGGAGCTGAAGGTACGAGTTGCCAAACGTCAGCCTCGAAACCTTAATGACTTGGAGAAGATCTGCAAAGAGGAGTGGGACAAAATCCCTCCTGAGATGTGTGCAAACCTGGTGGCCAACTACAAGAAACGTCTGACCTCTGTGATTGCCAACAGGTGTTTTGCCACCAAGTACTAAGTAATGTTTCGCAGAGGGGTCAAATACTTATTTCCCTCATTAAAATGCAAATCATTTTATAACATTTTTGACATGCGTTTTTCTGGATTTTTTTGTTGTTGTTATTCTGTCTCTCTGTCACGGCTGTCAAAAGGAGAGGACCAAGGTGCAGCGTGTGTGTAGTTCCACATTTTATTTAATCTGTGAAACTTTGCAATACATAAATAAACTGAATTGACAAAACAACAAACCGTGACGCAGAGGAGAAAGAAACACTACTCAAAAATAATCACCCACGAAACCCAGGAAGAAAAACATCTAATTAAGTATGATCTCCAATTAGAGAAAACAAGAACCAGCTGCCTCTAATTGGAGATCATCCCAAACAAACCAACATAGAAATACAAAAACTAGAACCTAAGACCATAGAAATAGAAAAACACAAAACACCCCGTCACGCCCTGACCTACTCTACCATACAAAATAACATCTTACTATGGTCAGGACGTGACACTCTCACTGTTAAAATAAACCTACCATTAAAATTATAGACTGATCATTTCTTTGTCAGTGGGCAAATGTACAAAATCAGCAGGGGATCAAATACTTTTTTCCCTCACTGTATGAGATGAGTAATGTAGGGTATGAAAACATAAAGCGGCATTGTTTAAAGTGGCTAGTGATACATTACATCAAGATGGCAAGATGCGGTAGATGGTATAGCGTACAGTATATACATAAGAGATGAGTAATGTAGGGTATGAAAACATTATATATATAAAGTGGCTAGTGATAAATTGATTACATCAATTTTTCCATTATTAAAGTGGCTGTTTAACAGTCTGATGGCCTTGAGATAGAAACTGTTTTTCAGTCTCTCGGTCCCCGCTTTGATGCACCTGTACTGACCTCGCCGTCTGGATGATAGCGGGGTGAACAGGCAGTGGCTCGGGTGGTTGTTGTCCTTGGTGATCTTTTTGGCCTTCCTGTGACATCGGGTGGTGTAGGTGTCCTGGAGGGCAGGCAGTTTGCACCCGGTGATGTGTTGTGCAGACCTCACTACCCTCTGGAGAGCCTTCCGGTTATGGGCGGAGCAGCTGCCGTACCAGGCGGTGATACAGCCCGACAGGATGCTCTCGATTGTGCATCTGTAAAAGTTTGTGAGTGTTTTTGGTGACAAGCCAAATTTCTTCAGCCTCCTGAGGTTGAAGAGGCACTGCTGCGCCTTCTTCACCACGCTGTCTGTGTAGGTGGACCATTTCAGTTTGTCCGTGATGTGTACGCCGAGGAACTTAAAACTCTCCACCCTCTCCACCACTGTCCCGTCAATGTAGATAGGGGGCTGCTCCCTCTGCTGTTTCCTGAAGTCCACGATCATCTCCTTTGTTTTGTTGACATTGAGTGTGAGGTTATTTTCTTGACACCACACTCCGAGGGCCCTCACCTCCTCCCTGTAGGCCGTCTCGTCGTTGTTGGTAATCAAGCATACCACTGTGGTGTCATCTGCAAACTTGATGATTGAGTTGGAGGCGTGCATGGCCACGCAGTCGTGGGTGAACAGGGAGTACAGGAGAGGGCTGAGAACGCACCCTTGTGGGGACCCAGTGTTGAGGATCAGCAGGGTGGAGATGTTGTTACCTACCCTCACCACCTGGGGGCGGCCCGTCAGGAAGTCCAGGACCCAGTTGCACAGGGCGGGGTCGAGACCCAGGGTCTCGAGCAAAATTATGAGTTTGGATGGTACTATGGTGTTAAATGCTGAGCTGTAATCGATGAACAGCATTCTTACATAGGTATTCCTCTTGTCCAGATGGGTTAGGGCAGTGTGCAGTGTGATGGCGATTGCGTCGTCTGTGGACCTATTGGGTCGGTAAGCAAATTGGAGTGGGTTTAGGGTGACAGGTAGGGTGGAGGTGATATGGTCCTTGACTAGTCTCTCAAAGCACTTCATGATGACGGAAGTGAGTGCTACAGGGCGGTAGTCATTTAGCTCAGTTACCTTAGCTTTCTTGGGAACAGGAACAATGGTGGCCCTCTTTAAGCATGTGGGGACAGCAGACTGGGATAAGGTTGATTGAATATGTCTGTAAACACACCAGCCAGCTGGTCTGCGCATGCTCTGAGGACGCGGCCGGGAATGCCGTGTGGGCCTGCAGCCTTGCGAGGGTTAACACGTTTAAACGTTTTACTCACGTTGGCTACAGTGAAGAAGAGCTCTTAGGTTTTGGTAGCGGGCCGTGTCAGTGGCACTATATTGTCCTCAAAGCGAACAAAAAAGTTGTTTAGTCTGTCTGGAAGCAAGGCATCGTGATCCGCGACGGGGCTGGTTTATCTTTTGTAGTCTGTGATTGACTGTAGACCCTGCCACATACCTCTCGTGTCTGAGCCATTGAATTGCGACTCCACTTTGTCTCTGTACTGACGCTTAGCTTGTTTGATTGCCTTGCGGAGGGAATAGCTACACTGTTTGTATTCGGTCATGTTTCCAGTCACCTTGCCCTGATTAAAAGCAGTGATTCACGCATTCAGTTTTGCGCGAATGCTGCCATCAATCCACGGTTTCTGGTTTGGGAATGTTTTAATAGACGCTGTGGGTACGACATCGCCGATGCACTTGTTAATAAACTCGCACACCGAATCAGCGTGCTTGTGGATGATTGGGCGGTGGGGGTTCTCACACACAGCCAATTGTGTGGCCATTGTGTGCTTTGCCAAGTACCTCAACTCCTCCAGAGTTGAGCGCAGACTAGAGTTTTGAACCTCCGAATCAATCGAATTGCTATGCGTCGATACTTAAAAATGTAAATTCTTAAATAGCCTTTTTCCTTGTGTGCACCGTCAATGTCCCCAGTTGGTCTAATTTATGGTTTGTTTACTATTCTTGTGGGGACTTCTGGTCCTCACAAGTATAGTTAAACATGTCCCCCCCAACACAGACAGACAGACAGACAGACAGACAGACAGACAGACAGACAGACAGACAGACAGACAGACAGACAGACAGACAGACAGACAGACAGACAGACAGACAGACAGACAGACAGACAGACAGACAGACAGACAGACAGACAGTTAGTTAGGAGAGGAGGCTGCAGGCTGTTTAGGTAGACAGAGGTTGGTAGGGGTGTGTAGTGTGTAATGTTATGTTGTCCTTTGTGTGGACATGCTCTAAGAGAATAATAATTTCTCTGTTTACTCTTATGGCAGGCACATGTAATGCTGCAGTAGAGGGGTGGGGCTGCCTGGGGCATGTGTAGATGTTATCACGAGGACCATTATCCATGGGGGATTAAACTGTGGAATTGGTTTCTGAAATCCCTTTGCTGTGATCTAAGCAGATTTCAGTATTGAGACCAAATATAATATTTTGTTCTTTGTCCAATCCCTCCCTCTGCCCTGTTTTGCCTTAATGGTGAATATGGATATGGCTGTAACATGCTCAGTGTGTTTGTTCTCCGTGTGAACTTCGTTTGGTGTAGTTTTTCATCCATGGCTGTTGAGTTAGCTGTAAAAAGTTATCCTCTCTCTCCCCTCATTCATGTGGAGTGACAGGGCAGAAGGCAGCTAGCTGGCAGCCCTGTTTGCTTTAGGCCTGACCTGGGAACACTGCCAGCTTTGTCATGGCATTGGCAGTTACTGACAAAGTAACTGCCAATGAACAGCTGACAAGTAATTTCCCTGTGAATAACTTTGTATCGATCTTATCAAGAGCTTATCAAGAGCTCCTTCAAACCCTAGTGTGATTTTGAGATCTCAGCTACCATTGTGGAGAGAAGTGCAGCTGTGAAAAGAAGTGTGGAAAGAGGGAGGGAACCCCACTGTTTTATTGGATAATGATGTAACCTATGGATGAGATGAGAAAGAGGAAATCAGTGTGTAAAATCAGACGATGTGATTGGAACTTGGGAAAATTATGACGTTGTGAAGGAATGGAGGAGGTGGGACAAGGCCTGTAAAATCAGTCTGTTGATTGGATGCTGGGGGTCATTCCCTTTGCAGGAATAGTGGCTGACCATAAGTGACACATCTGATCTTCCTACAGAAACAACCTGTACAGAGAAAGACATTTGAAAGTGAAAGTAATTGAGCCAGACACCCTCAGTAATATGTCCTTCTTCTCCACCCATCTCTTTGCGTGTATTGTCATCGATCATTGTCAATAGCCTTCTTTGAAACGAGAACCCTCCTCCAACCCCCAAACCCTCTTCGCCCCCTCCCTCTCCGACCATGCTGCTAATGTCAGGAAACAAAAGAAGGAGAAGTGGAAGGGAAGGGACTGAGGCCTCTGGAGTCCATTGTGAAAGGATCAGACGTGGACGTTCTCAGCTAAACTCTTGGGGATTTCCAAACATGTTCAGCATCCTACTGGGACTTTCTTAGAGACAGGGAAAGGGCTCTTTTTATAGCAATTCTGGAGAAATATCAGTTTTCCTTTTATGGAGGCAGCGGTAGAGCTCTCTGGAGAATAAAAGAGAGAAAGAGCAGAAATGGAGGGCCTGGCAGAAGATCAAGCCCAGCAGGGCAGAGCAGCAGCACAGGAATGTACAGGCTCATTATTCTACCTGCCTGCTGATGATATTTCAGTGAGGAGGGGGAGTTGGGAGTTGAGATGAATTGCACATTCCTAGTCCCTGATGTCAGGGTCAACCGATTCCTCTATCCGTCTGCATACTGCATTACTAGCCGACACCCATTCAGCAGTGATGAAGGTGAGACTAGTGTTCTCAGTCTGACTCTCTCTGACCAAGATGAAGAGGCAGAGATAACTGGCTCTGTGATTCAGCATCCGTGCTGCTTCCTGTAACAGACTCCCTCCCCCTATTTCCACACAGAGAGATCTGGAGCCAGCAACATTCTCAGGAAGGAACCGCTAATACATCATGTCAGGATGTCCTGTATAGTGAACTAATGTTATACATTGACTGTTTTGCAGTGTATGGCAACACGACAAGCAAAATGCTGTAAAAATCACACCTATTTAACAGGACAAGAAATACCATGACCGGCACCGGTTTGAGTGTGTCATGAACTGCAACGCTGCTGGGTTTTTCACACTCAACAGTTTCCTGTGTGTATCAAGAATAGTCCACCAAAGGACATCCAGCCAACTTGACACAACTGTGGGAAGCATTGGAGTCAACATGGGCCAGCATTCCTGTGGAAAGACCCTGTGTAGAGTCCATGCCCTGATGAATTGATGCTGTTCTGAGTGCAAAAGGAGGTGCAATGCAATAGTAGAAAGGTGTTACTGATGTTTTGTACACTCAGTGTACATTGTGTTGTTGAGTGTAGGAAATAAAATACGTGTGAACTCCATTGTTTCAGGACAAAAGACAGAAAAAGAAATGGACACCGCTTGAAATTAATTAGAAATACCAAGACCAGAGAAAATATCAACCATGTCCTTGGTAACTAACTATGCCCATTACCTTTTGGATAGGGTTGCTACGAGGGTTCTAGTTTTACAGCACGGTGACACTCAGACATAGTTACACAGACAGCCCATGAGACCGTTCTGGAGCTACCGTCTGTTGATCCAGCAGGTCAGGAGGATATGAGGTTTCAGATAGTGAATCCAGGTCAATCTGTGTCTGTAGCAGATAAGCTCAGATCCTCCTGGTGATGGGTCAATACAATATTAGTGAGCTCTCTAGGCAGATGCCTAACAGAGATTTTTAGTACCAATTATGATTTGCTCAAAACAAGAGGGGTGCAGCAGTATTTAGCCAAGGAAAAGGGTTTAACATCGAGGCCTAATCCATTCCCATAGCTTAACCATAAAAACCATGTGAGCTCTGAACATGGTACAGGGGACTATAGCTTGCACAGCAAAAGAAGCATGCAATGTTCTCTCGCTCTCTCTCCTTGTGCTCTGTTTTGTGCCCTGTCTCTTTCTCTCTTTATCTTTCTCTCTTTCTATAAAATATTGATTGGTTTACCTTTCCAGCATGCAACAGAGATGTTATAATAAAACCCTTGCATAATGATAGAATGTATTGACATAGTATTACTGACAGGATTTAACTACTGTTGTCTCATGGCCTTCAAAACACTAAGTGAGTACATGATCCAGCCGGTTACAGTAGCAGTGTGTGGTCAGACTTTGTACAGACAGTGAGTGGCTTTAGTATGTGCTGCACTGCATTACTGTCAGAGGTGGAGGCAGCCAGGCGGGATGACCGTAATGTTATTGAGTGACGAATGATGTAACAACCCATTGTTTCTGCCTGCCTCAATCAGACCAATACCCAGCATCACAAACAAACTCCTGCACAACATCCCATACCCTGTTAGTTGTGGACTGGCTGACAGCGTTTGGAGGAACCATGGCTGTGCCACTCAGGACTACTTTTAGAACTAGTTTCCTTCCATTAAGGATGCAGCAGAGGATGAAGGAATTGGGATGTTTGTTTTAGCTTTTTGCTGTTTTCCTGATTCTGTTCAGTCATGCTGCACCTGCTCTGGTACTGCTATTGTTCTGAAATGGAGGGAAGAGGTCTTTCAGGGTTGCCATATTGTCTAGTGAACCAGTGAACCAAGTGAACTAAGCAGTCGCGCAAATCATGTTAACCTCTATTATTGAACACAGAATGAGTCCATGCAACTTATGTGATTTGTTAAGCAAATTTTTACCCCTGAACTTATTTAGTCGTGCAATAACAAAAGGATTGAATACTAATTGACTCAAGACATTTCAGTTTTTCATTTTTTATTAATTTGTCAAATGTTTTACAAACAAAATTACACGTTGATATTATGGGGTATTGTGTGTAGATCAGTGACACAATCTTGATTTAATAAATACAAAATTCAGGCTGTAACACAACAACATTTGGAAAAAATAAAGGGGTGTGAATACTTTCTGAAGTCACTCTACTGCTGAAGTGTCTGCCTGTTCTGTGCTGGTAGTCAGGAAACGGTCTTGACTACAGGAAATTGTATAATTAACACACACATGCACGTTCACAGTCAAACACACACATACAGGCTCTTTGTCTCACTTACACACACATTCCCCAACAACCTGGCAGTGCCTTGTGATTTTGCTGATGAGGACAAACCCTTTCAATATGAGTTGATCTGCAGTTATTAAGCCTGGTGATGGAGTCCTCCACTCCAGTGGTCTCTAGGAATTGAACATGTGGTTACTGTGCTCATTTTGCTCTGTAGTGGGCTCTGGAAATCAGTGGTAATGAAGTCAAATCGCCATCTAGGGAACAAATAAAGAACTGTTGTTTTTTTACAGATCAAATCTCTTTCAATCTTGGCAAAACATTGACTTGAGCTCCTGTACAAAATCCACCATTTCCTGATATCATTGGATAAATAATCTCTCAGTCAATTAGATAATTAAGTATTATATACAGTTGAAGTCAGAAGTTTACATACACTTAGGTTGGAGTCATTAAAACTTGTTTTTCAACCACTCCACAAATTTCTTGTTAACAAACTATAGTTTTGGCAAGTCGGTTAGGACATCTACTTTGTGCATGACACAAGTCGTTTTTCCAACAATGTTTACAGACAGATTATTTCACTTATAATTCACTGTATCACAATTCCAGTGGGTCAGAAGTTTACATACACTAAGTTGACTGTGCCTTTAAACAGCTTGGAAAATTCCATAAAATGATGTCATGGCTTTAGAAGCTTCTGATAGGCTAATTGACATCATTTGAGTCAATTTGAGGTGTACCTGTGGATGTATTTCAAGGCCTACCTTCAAACTCAGTGCCTCTTTGCTTGACATCATGGGAAAATCATAAGAAATCAGCCAAGACCTCAGAAAAAAAAATTGTAGACCTTCACAAGTCTGGTTCATCCTTTGGAGCAGTTTCCAAACACCTGAAAGTACCATGTTCATCTGTACAAACAATAGTATGCAAGTATAAACACCATGGGACCGCGCAGCCGTCATACCGCTCAGGAAGGAGACACGTTCTGTCTCCTAGAGATGACCGTACTTTGGTGCGAAAAGTGCAAATCAATCCCAGAACAACAGCAAAGGACCATGTGAAGATGCTGGAGGAAACGGGTACCAAAGTATCTATATCCACAGTAAAACGAGTCCTATATCGACATAACCTGAAAGGCCGCTCAGCAAGGAAGAAGCCATTGCTCCAAAACCACCATAAAAAAGCCAGACTACGGTTTGCAACTGCACATGGGGACAAAGATCATACTTTTTTGTGAAATGTCCTCTGGTCTGATGAAACAAAAATAGAGCTGTTTGGCCTTAATGACCATCGTTATGTTTGGAGGAGAAAGGGGGAAGCTTGCAATCCGAAGAACACCATCCCAACCGTGAAGCATGGGGGTGTCAGCATCATGTTGTGGGGGTGCTTTGCTGCAGGAGGGACTGGTGCGCTTCACAAAATAGATGGCATCATGAGGAGGAAAATTATGTGAATATATTGAAGCAACATCTCAAGACATCAGTCAGGAAGTTAAAGCTTGGTTGCAAATGGGTCTTCCAAATGGACAATGACCCCAAGCATACTTCCAAAGTTGGGGCAAAATGGCTTAAGGACAACAAAGTCAAGGTATTGGAGTGGCCATCACAAAGCCCTGACCTCAATCCCATAGAAAAGTTGTGGGCAGAACTGAAAAAGTGTGTGCGAGCAAGGAGGCATACAAACCTGACTCAGTTACACCAGCTCTGTCAGGGGGAATGGGCCAAAATTCACCCAACTTATTGTGGGAAACTTGTGGAAGGCTACCCGACACGTTTGACCCAAGTTAAACAATTTAAAGACAATGCTACCAAATACTAATTGAGTGTATGTAAACTTCTGACCCACTGAGAATGTGATGAAAGAAATAAAAGCTGAATTCGTTCTCTCTACTATTATTCTGACATTTCACATTCTTAAAATAGTGGTAATACTAACTGACCTAAGGTGGAATTTTTACTAGGATTAAATGTCAGGAATTGTGAAAACTGAGTTTAAATATATTTGGCTAAGGTGTATGTAAACTTCCGACTTCAACTGTATAAACTAACTCACCCTCTTCTTGCTCTCTCAGGTGAGCTGCTAAGCCAGCCACGCCCCGAGGGGCTGACTGAGATCATCTGCCCAAAGAACGGTTCGGAGCGGGTCAACGTGGCACTGGTTTACCCCCCTACGCCCACCGTGGTCAGCCCCTGTCTCAAATGAGCCCTTCTGCCTAGCCTCTACTGTCCTGTCCTGTCTGACTGTACCCTCACGCTGCCTGCCTCTCTAGCCAACTCCTGAGTCTGAACACCACACCCCAGCTCTCCCTCTGAATCTCCTCAACCTACCCAGGCAGCAGCCTGACTGGACACATAGCCATGCAAGGTCACAGAGATATGCACCGTCAGCTGGATGGAGCAGAGCAGATAACTGTAAGTATCCTGAAATATTAATGCAGGATTGGCCTTCTCGAAAGGGTCATAGGTTGGTAACTAGAGGGTTGGATGCTTAGAGCCTTCTATTTACTGTTGAAATGTAATTGACAAAGTATCGAATTATAAGTAAGAGTGTCTAATATTGTCCTTTTTTTTCTCCTTAATTTTTTTAGGTTATCCAGCTGTTTCTACATGCCTCGCCATGGTGACAAAGACGGTATTAAAGGACTTTGGCTGAAAGCAAACCTGGGTTGTTTTTAAGACCCATGCAAGCCATCAACAAGCAGTATCTTTTCCAACTGTCCTACTCTCTACTGCCCTCCAAAACTCTAACAAACCTCTGCCTACAACCTACCCAAGACGAAACACAGGAAATCAACCTATCCATGCTATCAATTCAACAACAAGAGAGATGAGTGGGCAAAGACTTGGACTGGTTTCTCTCTTTACTACTTAGTGGTGTCATGAAATGTTGGAAACCTCTTGGCTGGACTGCTACCCATTCTAACTTCCCGTAATGCTGCTTATCCTGTCCACATGTCAAGGTTGTGATTGATGAACGTGGGAAAGAGAACTGACTGAACCTCCTACGTTATCATGCTGTTTGTAAACCAAATACTGTCTTGTATAGCCAAATACATGAACCACATACTCCTGAACACACATTACCCATGTACAGACCTTATTCTTTGCTTTAGCCTTTTGCGAATGGACAGATGTATCATATGAAGTAAATGCTGGGTCTTACATATTATGACAGACATACTGAACAAAAATATAAATGCAACATGCACCAATTTCAAATATTTTACTGAGTTACAGTTCATATAAGGAAATTGGTCAATTGAAATAAATGAATTGGGCTCTAATCTATGGATTTCAAATTACTGGGAATACAAATATGCATCACAGACAACTTATTTAAAAAAAAAATTAAGGGCATGGATCATCAAACCAGTCAGTATCTTGTGAACATTCCCGCAGTCAGCATGCAAAGTGCATTCTCCCTCAACTTGAGACATCTGTGGCATTGTGTTTTGTGACAAAACTGCACATTTCAGAGTGGCCTTTTATTGTCCCCAGCACATGGTGCACATGTGTAATGATCATGCTGTGTAATCAGCTTATTGCTATGCCACACCTGTCAGGTGGATGGATTATCTTGGCAAAGGAGAAATGCTCACTAACAGGGATGTAAACAAATTTGTGCACAAAATGTGAGAGACATAAGCTTTTTGTGTGAATGGAACATTTCTGGAATCTTTTATTTCAGCTCATGAAACATGGGACCAACACTTTACATGTTGTGTTTTATATTTTTGTTGGGTGTTTTATGTAAGATCAGTGGACTGCCTTTATGCCAAGGAAATTCCAGTTCAGCTGGATTTGAAAATATGTTTCATTTTAACATATCCTGACCAAACCATGGTGTGATGTATATGTGATATGCCATTTCAACTTCAGTAAGAAAGGTACTCGGTTTCTCATTAGACTTGTTCAAAAATTATCATTGTATGTAAATAAAATATAATAATGTTCTCTAAAGGAAACAGAAAAAGAAGACCTCTGTAGGTGTTGAGTTTTAAGTCTTCATAAGACTATTTGTGGTCATGTTGGAAGAGGACTTTATTTCAAGATGTTTGTTCACTGCTATGGGGAGATACTGCAATATGTTTAAAACATGGAAGAAACAAGTTAATACACCTTTTGTGTGTAATATCTTTATTTTTGTATGTCGACACAAGTTGTCACCACCCTCTCTCAACATTATTTACAGTGCAATGTTGTGCATGGCTCTCTTGGCCAATGTGAGAGTGTACATACAATTTTATATGTAGCTGGTCAAACCATCTCCCAACACAACATATAAAGCACAAAATACAAGTATGCCAACTACTGGTTTTAATATTACCATATTGTTGTGTCTTTTTCATTTCTACTTTTTTTTACACACTACTACCAAAGATTTGTATAACTAAACCAAAATAGACCACAGCCTGTCGTTTCAAATGCGAACAAATTAGTTATAGTAGAAAGAACAAGCAAGGAGGTGGGCAGAGCCAAGCACGAGCTAGCGAGATCCTATTGGCGCGTTCTAGCATACATTTGCATATGTCTGTTAGGGAAGGCATACTCTGAATTGCGCGTGTGCAACAATGCAATTAGCCTTTTCCCTCCTAAACAACAACATTTTTGGAAACTTTCGTCAGAGATTCTAGTTTTGGAAACAGAAACCTGTATTGAGATCAAATGTTTAATCGATGAGAAAATTAGCAGAATTTCGGCCAAAATCCATCTCGTTCCATCTTTTCCTACTGCCAGCCACTGGGCTTCCTCCGTGGTAACGCCAAGCTGATGCTTCACATTTTTATACATCTGTCTCATTGTTCTATCTGTGCTACTACTGTAGATATGATGGCTCTATGACCTTTATGGGAATAATATTTTGATACTGCTCGATGATTTATATATCTTGACATTGAGGATCACATCCAATAACATTTCTGAAACAGAATATCACACATTTTACTTATTGATGAGAATCGAGAGGCTAGTTTCTCTACCCTCTGTATTTGAATGGAAGTTCTTACTCTGGTTCTGCCAATTACACATTAAATCAAATCACTTTGTATTTGTCACATGTGCCAATAAAACAGGTGTAGACCTTACAGTGAAATGCTTACTTACAAGCTCTTTCCCAATGATGCAGAGTTAAATAAGAAGAATTTAAAAAATGCATGAGAAACAAAACACAAGAATGAAGCTACAGTATATACAAGTAGTACCAATACCATATCAATGTGCAGGGATATGTGGTAATTGAGGTAGATATGTACATGTAGGCAGGGGTAAAGTGACAAGGCATCAGGATATACACTCATCCTCAGTTTTCTCCTATCACTGCCATTAAACTCTGTAACAATTTAAAAGTCACCATTGGCCTCATGGTGAAATCCATGCGTGGTTTCCTTCCTCTCCGGCAACTGAGTTAAGGACACTTGTATCTTTGTAGTGACTGGGTGTATTGACACACCATCCAAAGTCTAATTAATAACTTCACCATGCTCAAAGGGATATTCAATGTATGTTTTGTTGTTGTGTTTTTTTCATCTACCAATAGGTGCCCTTCTTTGCGAGGCATTGAACAATCACCCTGGTCTTTGTGGTTGAATCTGTGTTTGAAATTCACTGCTTGACTGAGGAACCTTACAGATAATTGTATGTGTGGGGTACAGAGATGAGGTAGTCATTCAAAAGTAATATTAACCACTATTATTGCACACAGAGTGTGTCCATGCAACCTATTGTGACTTGTTAAGCAAAGTTTTACTCCTGAACTTATTTAGGCTTGACTCGAGACATTTCAGCTTTTCATTTTTAATTCATTTGTAAACATTTCTAAAAACACTTTTACATTGGGATATTGTGTGCAGGCCAGTGACACCAAATCTAAATTTAATCAATTATACATTCACAACAAAATGTGGAAAAAGTAGATATGGCTCTATGACCTTTATGTGAATAATATTTTGATACTGCTCGATGATTTATATATCTTGACATTGAGGATCACAACCAATAACATCACCTTACTATACTGTACATTTTTCTAACCTTTATTTAACTAGGCAAGTCAGTTAAGAACAAATTCTTATTTTCAATGACGGCCTAAGAACAGTGGGTTAACTGCCTTGTTCAGAACAACAGATTTATAACTTGTCAGCTCGGGGATTTGAACTTGCAACCTTTCGGTTACTAGCCCAACGCTCTAACCACTAGGGTACCCTGCCGCCCCACATACAGTATCTACTTCTATCCCTCCAGTATCCCTGCACATTGTAAATATGGTATTTGAACTGACCTTCTTACTTTCTCATGTTCTTCTGATTTCAATTTCTTGTTTGTTTTTGTTCTACCGTATATTAGTTTTAGTGCTTCATGGATATTGATTGTTGGGTTTGGAGCTTGCAAGAAAGGCATTTCACTGTACTTGTGCACGTGACATAAAAAGAAATATATACAGTATCAGTCAAAAGTTTGTACACACCTACTCATTTAAGGGTTTCTTTATTTTTACTATTTTAAACATTGCAGAACAATAGTGAAGACATCAAACTATGAAATAACACATATGGAATCATGTAGTTATAACGACACAAGGAGAGACCCAGATGCAGACACGGGAGGCAGATGGTTTGAGCTCTGATATTTATTTTAGACCATTCTGCCTGACCCTGACCTCGAGTCTGCCTGCTGCCCTGTACCATTTTGGACTCTGACCTGGTGGTCAGAGAATGGTCAGGCAGGCAGGCGGGCACAGAGTCAGGACAGGCAAGGGTCAGAACCAGGAGGACGAGAAAAACAGACTGGGAAGAACAGGAGCTAGGAGAAAAACGCTGGTTGACTTGGCAAACAAGACAAACTGGCACAGACAGACAGAAAACACAGGTATAAATACACAGGGGATAATGGGGAAGATGGGGGACACCTGGAGGGGGGTGGAGACAAGCACAAGGACAGGTGAGACAGATCAGGGTGTGACAGTAGTAACCAAAACAGTGTTAAACAAATCAAAATATATTTATATTTGACATTATTCAAAGTAGCCACCCTTTGCCTTGATGACAGCTTTGCACACTTGCTTCACATGGAATGCTTTTCCAACAGTCTTGAAGGAGTTCCCACATATGCTGAGCACTTGTTGGCTGCTTTTCCTTCACTCTGCAGTTCAACTCATCCCAAACCATCTCAGTTGGGTTGAGGTTGGGTGATTGTGGAGGCCAGATCATCTGATTCAGCACTCCATCACTTCTTGGTCAAATAGCCCTTAAACAGCCTGGAGGTGTGTTGGGTCATTGTCCTGTTAAAAACAAATGATAGTCCCACTAAGCGCAAACCAGATGGGATGGCGTTTCACTGCAGAATGTTGTGGTAGCCATGCTGGTTAAGAGTGCCTTGAATTCTAAATAAATTACAAACGGTGTCACCAGCAAAGCACCCCCATACCTCCTCCTCCATGCTTCACGGTGGGAACCACACAGCCGGAGATCATCCGTTCACAAACTCTGCATCTCGCAAAGACACAGTAGTTGGAACCAAAAATCTCACATTTGGACTAATCAGACCAAAGGACAGATTTCCACTGGTCTAATGTCCATTGCTCGTGTTTCTTGGCAAGTCTCTTCTTCCCAAGCAAGTCTCTTCTTCTTATCGGTGTCCTTTGGTAGTGGTTTCTTTGCAGCAATTCGACCATGGCCTGATTCATAAATGTCACCTCTGAACAGTTGATGTTGAGATGTGTATGTTACTTGAACTCTGTGAAGCATTTATTTGTCCTACAATTTCTGGTAACTAATGACTCTGAGTCTTCCTTTGCTGTGGCGGTCCTCATGAGAGCCAGTTTCATCATAGCGCTTGATGGTTTTTGCGACTGCACTTGAAGAAACTTTCAAAGTTATTGAAATGTTCCGGATTGACTGACCTTCATGTCCTAAAGTAATGATGGACTGTCATTTCTCTTTGCTTATTTGAGCTGTTCTTGACATAATATGGACTTGGTCTTTTACCAAATAGGGTTATCTTCTGTATACCACCCCTACCTTGTCACAACACAACTGATTGGCTCAAACGCATCAAGAAGGAAAGAAATTCCAGAAATGAACTTTTAACAAGGCACACCTGTTAATTGAAATCCATTCTAAGTGACTACCTCATGAATCTGGTTGAAAGAATGCCAAGAGTGTGCAAGGCTGTCATCAAGGCAAAGGGTGGCTACTTTGAAGAATCTTAAATATAAAATATATTTTGATTTGTTTAACACTTTTTTGGTTACTACATGATTCTATATGTGTTATTTCATAGTTTTGATGTCTTCACTATTATTCTACAATGTAGAAAATAGTAGAAATAAAAAAAAGCCTGGAATGAGTAGGTGTGTCCAAACTTTTGACTGGTACTGTTTATATATTTACAGTATAATTTGTTAAAACTTGATACAGATATTTGGGTTAAAGAAGTCCTCCAGTGATTTTTTTACTTTTCCTATTGAAAAGCGATATCCCAAGTATAAATATCAATATGTCTCTTCTATAGGGAGAACACATATAACAGTACAAAATAACAGTACAAGCACATAAGGATGTATGATGTTATATGATACATATGAAGGTAGTTAGAGAATAGTGTGTCATCAATATTCTTCTTTCCATTGGAATAAATGCTTGTCAGAAATTACACCAAAGAACCGTTGAAATTTCATAAAATCTCGCGAGACGACATTCACGACTTCTACTCCCAGAATGCTCTTTTCTACCTCTTCCCTTCCGCGGCCTGAGAAAGTAAGTGAACAGACATACAAATGGGTCCGAAAATCTATCTAATCTCTTCAATATCTACGGCATCCCGACTCTTTAAATGTTTAATTTACATGTATTCCAACTACTACCATGAAACGTCGGCGTTCATGATTGTATCTTTTCAAGAAAATATTGTAATATTGGTGATTTTCTTGGCCCGATGTAGCACGCCGGTTTCCAGCCATTTTTACCTTTGCTACCAACAAGAAAACGTCCTACGACTGAATCTTTATAAAAATGCATTGTCGTATTGATGTAGTTATGTGATTTATTTGTTGGAACTAAAGCAGAAACGTTCTAGTTATGCTGACGTTAGCTAACTAACACGTAGCGCATCCTCCAGTATGTCGGATTTATTTTCTCAAACAACCCACTGACACGTTCGCCGATTAGGGTACCGGTCTGTTACAAACTAACAAACCTTTTATCGTTTGCAGATCTCTGAAAATGGTCCGCTATTCGCTTGACCCCGAGAACCCGACTAAGTGTGAGTATCTACCGGGTGGTAATTGTCACCCTGGCTTCATTCATTGGCTAGCTCGCTAATGCTAGCTAGGTACTATCCTTCTGGCAGCATGCATGGTTAAGTCTTAACGGACCTTGCAATTACCCATGATATTAAGTCATACGTACCTATATGCAGTGGTTGTAATGATGACTTTCTTAGGACACCTTTGGATTACCCATGAAAATAAATATGAATGAGGCTGAGCAACCGCATGTTCGTAAACGTATCATTGTTTAATCACCATACTTTTTTGGTGACCGCACTGATTATTGCTGGATTTCCCCCCCCCCCCCACAGCATGCAAGTCGAGGGGCTCTAATCTCCGGGTTCACTTCAAGGTAAGGCATTGTCTTTTCTAACTGAGTGACACGAAGTTCATTTCAGTCTGGTTGTCCACTGTAGTTAATTATATCAATGTGGGAGTTGCATTTGGTGGTAATTGGTATTTATTGATAGACATAAATGAGTACAGACTTAAAGGTGTGGTGCTTTGTTATGATGACAACATTGGAGACCTTTGGAATCAAATGTGACAATATCTAACAAATAACAGAGCAATTTTGAATCCATGCCTATTGGGCCAACCTTTTTGACATGTTATTTATATGTAGTTACTACAGTATGTTGATTTTTTTTGTTTGTTTTTCCCATCAGAACACCCGTGAGACAGCTCAGGCCATCAAAGGCATGCACATCCGCAAGGCCACCAAGTACCTGAAGGATGTTACCGTCAAGCATCAGTGTGTTCCCTTCCGCCGCTACAATGGGGGTGTTGGCAGGTGTGCCCAGGTGAGCTTCAGTTATAGTTGACCTAGCCTCTATTGAAATGGCTTTAGGGGAGACTGCTTGGTATCTTTATGAGAATGCTAACTCTTTCCTATATTTCCCATTTAAAAGTAGTGGGACCTTGCACGTAGTCATGTTTTTTTAATGCGTGCCTGAATGAAATGGTTGCAGTGATGACTTTCTTAGGACACCTTTGGATTACCCATGAAAAGAAACATGAATGAGGCTGAGCAACCACACATTTGCACTTATGTCTACATTAATCTGTCCCAATGGGGACCAGAAATGGGGTCACTTATTCTGGCCCAGTCTGTTATGCACAACTGACAACCTTTCCTCTGCAGGCCAAGCAGTTTGACTGGACACAGGGACGCTGGCCCAAGAAGAGCGCGGAGTTCCTTCTCCACATGCTGAAGAATGCTGAGAGCAACGCTGAGCTTAAGGTAAAGTTGAGTTATTTGCTAGGCCTGAGATTTATTGTGCCATGCCTGTAGTGGAGAGTAGTACCTTTTACGTGGCTTTCTCTTGTCCCTCTGCTGTAAACATGGTGAGCAATGTGTTTGGACCATGGAATCTCAATAGAATCAGTATTGAATCTTAATACATATAGAATCGCAGTACATGTTGCATCGGCACCTAAAGTATAGTGATAATATCGTATTGTGAAGTCCCTGGCAATTCCTAGCCCTAGTGGAGAGATGGGTGAAAGTATGATGCTATCAAGCTTGTAGCAAAGTCTGCATGTTTGGGATTTGTTCTTTTATTTGTGTTCAGGCTGTGTAATGCACACATTTCATGATTGCAATGACCGTTAACCATGAAAATGATCTTGGAATAGAGTCGTCATGATTCTTGTATGACCAATCTAACTTGGTATGTATTAAGTACTGTGTATATATCTGACAACTAAGTGTATGATTTACTTGTTGACCGGTTTGTCTTTGCTCTATTCTGACAGGGTCTGGATGTAGACTCCCTGGTGATTGAGCACATCCAAGTGAACAAGGCCCCCAAGATGCGCAGGCGCACATACCGTGCCCACGGTCGCATCAACCCCTACATGAGCTCTCCATGCCACATTGAGATGATCCTCACAGAGAAGGAGCAGATTGTTCCCAAACCAGAGGAGGAGGTCGCCACTAAGAAAAAGGTGCACATGCGTCAAAGCCTTTTGCACAATCTGCTTAGTATCTTTCTCATAATATTTACTCTTTCACAGCGTCATTAGAAGGAACAACAGTTCTGCAGATAGGAACAAAATGGTTTACTGTCCTTCTGGCATCATAAATCATGAAGTCTAATCAGACCTTACCATTATGGTTTTTATACATTCCTGTATGAGATGGTTGCAATGATGACTTTCTTAGGACACCTTTGGATTACCCATGAAAAGAAATGTGAACGAGACTGAGCAACCCCGCATTTACATTTGTCATTCTGTTTGTATGTGGGTATTAGAATTGGTATGGTGTATATGTTGGTCTGACATTCTTTGTCTTGCAGGTTTCTCAGAAGAAGCTGAAGAAGCAGAAACTCATGGCACGGGAGTAAATGTAAATAAAATGGAACCATTCTTACCAAAACAAGTCTCACGCTTCATTACTTCATGAGTGTATTTGGAAATTCCCTACTGCTCATGTAAAATGTTTAAATCCAATATTCCATATCGAGGCAAATGGTTTCAAACCAACCCACATAATAAATGGACAGTCGTGTAGCTTAGCGGCAATGCTGTTCAGATGCAGTTTGTTACTTGCTGAAATGTCACACGCAGAACTGAAAATATTGCAGCCTTATAAGAGATGAAGCCATTGTAAAATTCTATTACAACCACAGCATGCATGTACATGGTGAAATCAAGCATTTGTGATTAATGCAGTCTTATTCATAAGAGGGGCAGATGGATATGTAAAGATGGCAGTGACGGAGTCCATGATAGACACATCTCTGAGGATTTCAGGAACCCCCTCAAGCCTTTTAGACCAGGGCTGTGCACGAAGGAGCAAATTATGCATTTGACTTGAAATGTCTACACTTGCCTCCACTTGGTGGTGCCAAAGTTCAGATTTCAGCCCTACACAGTATGTAGGCCTCTAGGATTAACCATGGCAACATTTTAGTACTATTGGAATAATAGTCACTTGGAAGGGTCACGTTACCTCAGTAAAATCTGCCTGTTTGAATGGGCCTAAATCATGAAAGGAATTTTGTCTACAATTAGTTTTCAATCGAATGCTAGTTACAAACTAGTTGGTCTAGGGCAGGTGTAGCCTACTCAAATCTGAGAACAGGTCTGGTCTGCTTTCAGTATGAAAAAAACATTGCAAAGTTGAATTAAATGTAAACGGTGCTGTTCTGAACGACACGTTGAAAAACAGGGAGTTGTCGGTTGGAGAACGCTGCACGCATACGTGTCTGGGGTGTAGGCTTATTATTAGTCCAAACTCTGTTTTGCAAATTATTGGACAAATTCATGTCTCCCTGTTTCGTCCGGCTGAATGAATATACACCTGTTTGAATGTTTTAGGGGAACGTATTGTTCAGTACAAACCATTATCCTGCGCAACGTGCAAGTGGAGTAGCTTACCGTTTCCTCCCCCGGTTGGTAGTTTGTCACTCATAGACCGCTGCTCCGCTCGGGAGCCTACGGCACTGCATCTCAGTGCTAGAGGTGTCACTACAGACCCTGGTTCAATTCCAGGCTGTATCACAACCAGCCGTGATTGGGAGTCCCATAGGGCGGCACACAATTGGCCCAGTGTCGTTAGGGTTTGGCCGGGGTAGGCCGTCATTGTAAATAAGAATATGTTCTTAACTGACTTGCCTGATTAAATAAAAATAATTTGCCAGACTCACCTGGAGCCCTATGTCTGAATCAGTGGCAGGTTAGGGAGTAAATGTTATTAATAAGGGTTACCTCCATGGAGAAAATCAGAACTCTGAAATAAATGTATGGCCGTCCCTTAAGAAAAATATATATTCACTTAAACCCTCCTTGAATGCTTGAGAAAAGTTACCCATATATTCCAAATAATAATTAAATAAAGTGGAAGGCAGAGAATATGCCTACGGTTTACCCTCACTTATTGGACAGATCACCAGCCTTAGATATGTAGTTGTAGACATTTCGTCCTGTAAGAATTAGAGTTCGACTACGGACGCAGAAAAATTCAAGCTTTAACTGCTGGCTACTCTTCTTCTGTTGCTTAACCCAACAAGTGTTACCTCAAAAGCTGTCTGCGTTTAAACATCTATTCTACAGAAAGTGAATCGCTTAATCAATTCATAGAAACACAATTGGATTACTTCTCAAGCAAAATCCATTTTTGGTCTCGTAAGCTATAGGTTGTAGCTCAGTCTCTGAATGTCAAAGAAACAAAACAATATACACTGCATACGGAGAGTATTCAGATTCAGTATTCAGCATTTTTCCACATTTTGTTACTTTACAGCCTTATTCTAAAATTGAATAATTCGTTTTTATTCCTGAACAATCTTCATACAATACCCCATAATGACAAGGCAAAAACAGGTTTTTGCAGCGATTACAGCCTCGAGTCTTGGGTATGACGCTACCAGCTTGGCACAACTGTATTTGGGGAGTTTCTCCCATTCTTCTCTGCGAATCCTCTCAAGCTCTTTTAGGTTGGATGGGGAGCGTCGCTGCACAGCTATTTTCAGGTCTCCAGAGATGTTCGATCGGGTTCAAGTCTAGGCTCTGGCTGGGCCACTCAAGGACATTAAGGGACTTGTCCCAAAGCCACTCCTGCGTTGTCTTGGATGTGTGCTTAGGGTTGTTGTCCTGTTGGAAGGTGACCCTTCACCCCAGGTTGAGGTCCTGAGCACTCTGGAGCAGGTTTTCATCAAGGATCTCTCTGTATTTTGCTCCGTGCATATTTCCCTCGATCCTGACTAGTCGCCCAGTCCCTGCCGCTGAAAAACATCCCCACAGCATGATGCTGCCACCACGATTCACCGTAGGGATGGCGCCAGGTTTCCTCCAGATGTGGCACTTGGCATTCAGGCTGCCATGTGCCTTTTACTGAGTATTTGTATTTATTATGGATCCCCATTCGCTGCTGCCATAGCACTCTTCCTGAGGTCCAGCAAAATTAAGGCAGTTTATACAGTGGGGCAAAAAAGTATTTAGTCAGCCACCAATTGTGCAAGTTCTCCCACTTAAAAAGATGAGAGAGGCCTGTAATTTTCATCATAGGTACACTTCAACTATGACAGACAAAATGAGAAAAAAAATTCCAGAAAATCAAATTGTAGGATTTTTTATGAATTTATTTGCAAATTATGGTGGAAAATAAGTATTTGGTCAATAACAAAAGTTTATCTCAATACTTTGTTACATACCCTTTCTTGGCAATGACACAGGTCAAACGTTTTCTGAAAGTCTTCACAAGGTTTTCACACACTGTTGCTGGTATTTTGGCCCATTCCTCCATGCAGATCTCCTCTAGAGCAGTGATGTTTTGGGGCTGTCGCTGGGCAACACGGACTTTCAACTCCCTCCAAAGATTTTCTATGGGGTTGAGATCTGGAGACTGGCTAGGCCACTCCAGGACCTTGATATGCTTCTTACGAAGCCACTCCTTCGTTGCCCGGGCGGTGTGTTTGGGATCATTGTCATGCTGAAAGACCCAGCCACGTTTCATCTTCAATGCCCTTGCTGATGGAAGGAGGTTTTCACTCAAAATATCACGATACATGGCCCCATTCATTCTTTCCTTTACACGGATCAGTCGTCCTGGACCCTGTGCAGAAAAACAGCCCCAAAGCATGATGTTTCCACCCCCATGCTTCACAGTAGGTATGGTGTTCTTTGGATGCTACTCAGCATTCTTTGTCCTCCAAACACGACGAGTTGAGTTTACCAAAAAGTTATATTTTGGTTTCATCTGACCATATGACATTCTCCCAATCCTCTTCTGGATCATCCAAATGCTCTCTAGCAAACTTCAGACGGGCCTGGACATGTACTGGCTTAAGCAGGGGGACACGTCTGGCACTGCAGGATTTGAGTCCCTGGTGGCATAGTGTGTTACTGATGGTAGGCTTTGTTACTTTGGTCCCAGCTCTCTGCAGGTCATTCACTAGGTCCCCCTGTGTGGTTCTGGGATTTTTGCTCACCGTTCTTGTGATCATTTTGACCCCACGGGGTGAGATCTTGCGTGGAGCCCCAGATCGAGGGAGATTATCAGTGGTCTTGTATGTCTTCCATTTCCTAATAATTGCTCCCACAGTTGATTTCTTCAAACCAAGCTGCTTACCTATTGCAGATTCAGTCTTCCCAGCCTGGTGCAGGTCTACAATTTTGTTTCTGGTGTCCTTTGACAGCTCTTTGGTCTTGGCCATAGTGGAGTTTGGAGTGTGACTTTTTGAGGTTGTGGACAGGTGTCTTTTATACTGATAACAATTTCAAACAGGTGCCATTAATACAGGTAACGAGTGGAGGACAGAGGAGCCTCTTAAAGAAGAAGTTACAGGTCTGTGAGAGCCAGAAATCTTGCTTGTTTGTAGGTGACCAAATACTTATTTTCCACCATAATTTGCAAATAAATTAATAAAAAATCCTACAATGTGATTTTCTGGATTTTTTTTCCTCATTTTGTCTGTCATAGTTGACGTGTACCTATGATGAAAATTACAGGCCTCTCTCATCTTTTTAAGTGGGAGAACTTGCACAATTGGTGGCTGACTAAATACTTTTTTGCCCCACTGTACAATTTAAAAACATTACAATACATTCACAGATTTCACAACACAGTGTGCCCTCAGGCCCCTACTCCACCACTACCACATATCTACAGTACTAAATCCATGTGTATGTATAGTGCGTATGTTATCGTATGTGTGTGTGTGTGTGTATGCGTGTGTCTGTGCCAATGTTTGTGTTGCATCACAATCCCTGCTGTTCCATAAGGTGTTTTATTATCTGTTTTTTAAATCTAATTTTACTGCTTGCGTCAGTTAATGTGGAGTAGAGTTCCATGTAGTCATGGCTCTATGTACAGTCGTGGCCAAAAGTTTTGAGAATGACACAAATATTAATTTCCACAAAGTTTGCTGCTTCACTGTCTAGATATTTTGGTCAGATGTTACTATGGAATACTGAAGTATAATTACAAGCATTTCATAAGGGTCAAAGGCTTTTATTGACAATTACATGAAGTTGATGCAAAGAGTCAATATAATTGGCATGCTGTCAATTAACTTCTGGGCCACATCCTGACTGATGTCAGCCAATTCTTGCATAATCAATGCATGGAGTTTGTCAGAATTTGTGTGTTTTTGTTTGTCCACCCACCTCTTGAGGCTTGACCACAAGTTCTCAATGGGATTAAGGTCTGGGGAGTTTCCTGGCCAAAATATCGATGTTTTGTTCCCCGAGCCACTTAGTTATCACTTTTGCCTTATGGCAAGGTGCTCCATTATGCTGGAAAAGGCATTGTTTGTCACCAAACTGTTCCTGGATGGTTGGGAGAAGTTGCTCTCGGAGGATGTGTTGGTACCATTCTTTATTCATGGCTGTGTTCTTAGGCAAAATTGTGAGTGAGCCCACTCCCTTGGCTGAGAAGCAACACCACACATGAATGGTCTCAGGATGCTTTACTGTTGGCATGACACAGGACTGATGGTAGCGCTCACCTTGTCTTCTCCGAACAAGCTTTCTTCCGGATGCCCCAAACAATCGGAAAGGGGATTCATCAGAGAAAATAACTTTACCTCAGTCCTCAGCAGTCCAATCCCCGTACCTTTTGCAGAATATCAGTCGGTCCCTGATGTTTTTCCTGGAGAGAAGAGGCTTCTTTGCTGACCTTCTTGACACCAGGCCATCCTCCAAAAGTCTTTGCCTCACTGTGCGTGCAGATGCACTCACACCTGCTTTCTGCCATTCCTGAGCAAGCTCTGTACTGGTGGTGCCCCGATCCCGCAGCTGAATCAACTTTAGGAGACGGTCCTGGCGCTTGCTGGACTTTTTTGGGTGCCCTGAAGCCTTCTTCACAACAATTGAACCGCTCTCCTTGAAGTTCCTGATGATCTGATAAATGGTTGATTTAGGTGCAATCTTACTGGCAGCGATATCCTTGCCTGTGAAGCCCTTTTTGTGCAAAGCAATGATGACGGCACATGTTTCCTTGCAGGTAACCATGGCTGACAGAGGAAGAACAATGATTCCAAGCACCACCCTCCTTTGGAAGCTTCCAGTCTGTTATTCGAACCTAATCAGCATGACAGAGTGATCTCCAGCCTTGTCCTCATCAACACTCACACCTGTGTTAACGAGAGAACAACTGACATGATGTCAGCTGGTCCTTTTGTGGCAGGGCTAAAATGCAGTGGAAATGTTTTTGGGGATTCAGTTCATTTGCATGGCAAAGAGGGACTTTGCAATTAATTGCAAATCATCTGATCAGTCTTCATAACATTCTGGAGTTTATGCAAATTGCCATCATACAAAATGAGGCAGTAGACTTTGTGAAAATTAATATTTGTGTCCTTCTCAAAACTTTTGGCCACGACTGTAGCACTGTGTGCCTCCCATAGTCTTCTGGACTTGGGGACTGTGAAGAGACCTCTTGTGGCATGTCTTGTGGGGTATGCATGTGTGTCCGAGCTGTGTGCCAGTAGTTTAGATAGACAGCTTAGTGCATTCAACATGTCAATACCTCTCATAAATAAAAGTAGTGATGAAGTAAATCTCCTCCCCTTTCAGCCAGGACAGATTGACATGCATATTATTAATTTTAGCTCTCTGCGTACATCAGAGAGCCAGACGTGCTGCCCTGTTCTGAGCCAATTGCAATTTTCCTAAGTCCTTTTTTGTGCCACCTGACCACCCGACTGAACAGTAGTCCAGGTACGGCAAAACTAGGGCCTGTAGGACCTGCCTTCTTGATAGTGTTGTTAAGAAGGCAGAGCATTGCTTTATTATAGACAGACTTCTCCCCATCTTAGCTACTGCTGCATCAATATGTTTTGACCATGACAGTTTACAATCTAGTGTTACTCCAAGCAGTTTAGTCATCTCAACTTGCTCAATTTCCACCTGATTTATTACAAGATTTAGTTGAGGTTTAGGGTTTAGTGAGGGTTTTGTTCCAAATACAATGCTTTTAGTTTTAGAAATATTTAGGGCTGACTTATTCCTTGCCACCCACTCTCAAACTAACTGAAGCTCTTTGTTGAGTGTTGCAGTCATTTCAGTCGCTGTAGTAGCTGATGTGTATAGCGTTGAGTCATCCGCATACATAGAAACTCTGGCTTTACTCGAAGTCAGTGGCATGTCGTTAGTAAAAATTGAAAAAAAGCAAGGGGCCTTAACAGCTACCCTGGGGGAATTCCTGATTCTAACTGGATTATATTTGATAGGCTTCCATTAAAGAACACTCTCTGTGTTCTGTTAGGCAAGTAACTGTGTAAAGCCATAACACATATGTTTTTCCAGGAGCAGACTATGATCAATAATGTCAAAAGTCTAACAAGACAGCTGTCTGGCCATTCTACCATAAATGCCTGATTGGTGGTGTGCTGCAGAGATGGTCGTCCTTCTGGAAGGTTCTCCCATCTCTACAGAGGAACTCTGGAGCGCTGTCAGAGTGACCATTGGGTTCTTGGTCAGCTCCCTGACCTAGGCCCTTCTCCCCTGATTGCTCAGTTTGGCCAGGCAGCCAGCTCCAAACTTCTTCCTTTTAAGAACGGTGGAGGCCACTGTGTTCTTGGGGACCTTCAATGCTGAAGAAATGTTTTGGTACCCTTCTCCAGATCTCGACACAATCCTGTCTCGGAGCCCTACGAACAATTCTTTTGACCTCATGGCTTGGTTTTTGCTCTGACATGCACTGTCCAGTGTGGTACCTTATATAGACGCTGGGCCAATTGTGCGCCGCCCTATGGGACTCCCAATCATGGCTGGTTGTGATACAGCCTGGAATCGAACCAGGGTCTGTAGTGACGCCTCTAGCACTGAGTTGCCTTAGACCCCTGCGCCACTCGGGAAACCAGCTATGTTTTTTTTAAAGGCAGTAAATGAGGCTGAATGAACTGGTTCGCTGCCAGACAAGGCTCCGCTGATAGCCAGGTGTAGCAGTGGTAAGGTGTTGGGACAGCTTTATGTAGGCCCTAACAGTTTGTGGGCACCGTTTGTCACCGTTATAGTGCAATTCATGCATTGTTTAGTGTTGTGTTCTGTAGTGGCTTCGCTGGCATACATCCCACATTTATTTATATAATTTTTGCTCCAAGATTTATACGCTAAAATCGCCACTGGGTCTGAATACTTTCCGAATGCACTGTATTTTACAACTTGTTTCTAGCATGAAGCATTGCGGACCTGTTTCAATTTCTGTCACACCCTGATCTGTTTCACCTGTCTTGTGCTTGTCTCCATCCCCCACCAGTTGTCTCCCTTTTGTCCCTATTATCTCCTGTGTATTTATACCTGCTTTTTCTGTTTGTCAATGCTGGTTCATCGTGTCAGGGAGTTCCAGCGTGTTTCCCGTTTTTCCTGTTTCTCTAGTTTTGTTTTCTAGTCTTCCCCGTTCTGACCATTCTGTCTGCCCTGAGCCTGCAAGCCGTTCTATCCCTGAATGACTTTGCCTTGGATTACTGACCTCTGCCTGCCCTCGAACTGTCCTTTGCCTTCCCCCTGTGTTAAAATAAACCTTCTGAGATTAGAACTATCTGCCTCCTGTGTCTGCATCTGGGTCTTATCCTGAGTCGTGACAGTACGAACTAGCTATGACTGACCCAACAGACTCAGACCAGCTCTGTAACGCTGTCTCCTTCGAAGGAGCCACCATTGGAAGACACAAAGAGTTCCTTCAAAGCCTTATGGAAAGACTCCAGATCTTGGTGGAACACCATGACCACGCTTTCAATGCATTACTGGAGCTATTCCGCGGATTATCTACCAGGCAGCAAGCCACTACGGTCACCTCCCAGACTCTCAGTAACCCTCCTACCAGTGGTGATTCTCCCCAGCCTACCCTGACTTCCAGTGAACCCCACTTAGCTCCTCCGGGACGCTATGTGGGAGATCCAGAAACCTGCCGGGCGATTCTCTCCCAGTGCTCTCTCATCTTCGAGCTGCAGCCTTCTTAATTTCCCTCGGACCACTCGAAGATAGCGTACCTGCTAACGCTCATGTCTGGGAGAGCACTTGCCTGGGCTACGGCGGTGTGGGAGCAACAATCCACTGTTTGCCTCAGTCTGGAGGAGTTCATGGCGGACCTAAGAAAGGTGTTCGATTCTCTGTTGTCTGGGAGAGAGGCTGCTCAGAAGCTACTTCAACTGTGTCAAGACTCCCGTAGCGTGGCAGACTACGCAGTGGATTTTCGCACTTTTGCCACCAAGAGTGCCTGGAACCCGGAAGCCCTGTTTGACACATTCATTCGAGGTGGTTAAAGACAAGCTCACAGCCCGGGAGCTGCCCATGGACCTCAACTCTCTCATAGCCTTGACCATACGGATCGATGGGCGGCTACGGGAATGTAGGAGGGAGAGGTCTGTTCCCGGTCACACTCGCTCGTCCACGATTCCCACCTCGCCTCTGAGGAGTTCTGAGTGATTCCAGAGTTCTCTCGGGAATCACAGAGGGCAGTCGACTCATCTCCTCCGGAGCCCATGCAACTGGGCAGAGCTAGATTGTCTCCTGACTGAGCACCAAGAGCTGTCTGTATTGTTGTATTACAGGGCATTACATATCTACCTGTCCATTAAAAGACCATGCTCAGGGCCTCCCGAGTGGCGCAGTGGTCTAAGGCACTGCATCGCAGTTGCTAGCTGTGCCATTAGAGATCCTGGTTCGAGTCCAGGCTCTGTCGCAGCCGACCATGACCGGGAGACCCATGGGGAAGCGCACAATTGGCCCAGTGTTGTCCGGGTTAGGGGAGGGTTTGGCCGGCAGGCATGTCCTTGTCCCATCGTGCTCTAGTGACAAATGTGGCGGGCTGGGCGCATGCACGCTGACACAGTCGCCAGGTGTACGGTGCTTCCTCTGACACATTGGTGTGGCTGGCTTCTGGGTTAAGCGGGCATTGTGTCAAGAAGCAGTGCGGCTTGGTTGGGTCATGTATCAGAGGACGCATGGCTCTCGATCTTCGCACTCCCAAGTCCGTATGGTAGTTGCAGCGATGAGACAAGACTGTAACTACCAATTGGATACGACAAAATTGGGGAGTAAAGGGGATTAAAAAAAACATGCTCATCGGTAGGTAAGAGTACGCTGGTGAGCCATACAGGAAGTTTCCAATCTCCCCTTACTCGTAACCCTCTTCATGCCATCCTGCTGTAGGGTGACCGGTCCAAATCTCTCCGTGTGCTCATTGACTCTGGGGCTGATGAGAGTTTTATGGACATTACCCTGGTGTCGTAGCGGTCGTAGCTGGGTATCTCCAGCTACGTCCATTCCCATGGACGTCACTGAGCTGGATTGTCAGAGGTACCCACAATACGGTTCCTATCGACCTGCGAGTGTCAGGTAATCACAGTGAGTTTATACAGTTCCTGCTCATTGAATCACCTTATGTACCTGTGGTTTTGTGGTTTTTGTGGCTTCAGAGGCACAATCCCCTGATCGACTGGGCTACTGGATCTACATGGGTTGGGGCCAGTACTGACACGTGCATTGTCTGAAGTCAGCGGAGCCTGCTTCGGAATGTATTTCTGCTGGCTTGGGAAAAGCCTCGGATCTCTCCACTGTTCCCGCAGAGTACCAGGACCTCAAGGAGGTTTTCAACAAGGCTTGCGTCACATCTCTTCCTCCATCTGCGCTATCGACCTACGACTGCACTATCGACCTTCAACACCGCCTCGGGGGTGGATTTAGTCCCTGTCGGGTCCTATGGAAAGGTGCATTGGGGACTCTTGAAGCTGGAAGTATTCGTCCATCTGCCTCCTCCGCCAGAGAAGGGTTCTTCTTTGTGGAGAGAAAAGACAAAACCCTGTGTCCGTGTATCGACTACCGGGGCCTTTCTGACATCACGGTTAAAAAAGTTACCCGCTAACACTCATCTCCTCGGCTTTCGAGCCTCTCCAGGGGGCTACCATCTTCTTGAAGTTGGACCTTCGGAACGCCTACCATCTGGCTCGGATACAGGAAGGAGACGAATGGAAGACAGCCTTTAACACAGCTAGCGGGCACTACGAGTTCCTGGTGATACCATTCGGACTGACCAAAGCTCCCGCAGTGTTCCAGGCCCTGGTCAACAATGTGCTCCGTGACATGTTGAACCGGTTCGTGTTTGTCTATCTCGACGACATCCTCGCTTTTTCCCGGTCAGCTCAAGAGCACGTCCTCCACGTCCGACAGTTCCTCCAGTATCTCCTGGAGAACAAGATTTTTGTTAAAGCAGAGAAATGTGAAATCCATCGTTCCACCATCCCCTTCCTACGATACGTCATCGCTGCAGGAAATATTCAGATGGATTTCGACAAGGTGAGAGCGGTGGTGGATTGGCCTCAACCCACATCCAGAGTGCAGCTGCAATGTTTTCTGGGGTTTGCTAATTTCTATCGCCACTTCATCCGGGGTTACAGCACCCTGGCTTCCCCCTCTCAAATCAAATCAAATCAAATGTATTTTTATATAGCCCTTCGTACATCAGCTGATATCTCAAAGTGCTGTACAGAAACCCAGCCTAAAACCCCAAACAGCAAGCAAAGCATGTGAAAGAAGCACGGTGGCTAGGAAAAACTCCCTATGAAAAACTCCCTAGAAAGGCCAAAAACCTAGGAAGAAACCTAGAGAGGAACCAGGCTATGAGGGGTGGCCAGTCCTCTTCTGGCTGTGCAGGGTGGATATTATAACAGAACATGGTCAAGATGTTAAAATGTTAAAATGTTCATAAATGACCAGCATGGTCAAATAATAATAATCATAGTAGTTGTCGAGGGTGCAACAAGCACGTCCGGTGAACAGGTCAGGGTTCCATAGCCGCAGGCAGAACAGTTGAAACTGGAGCAGCAGCACGGCCAGGTGGACTGGGGACAGCAAGGAGTCATCATACCAGGTAGTCCTGAGGCATGGTCCTAGGGCTCAGGTCCTCCGAGAGAAAGACAGAAAGAGAGAAAGAGAGAATTAGAGAGAGCATATTTAAATTCACACAGGACACCGGATAAGACAAGAGAAATACTCCAGATGTAACAGACTGACCCTAGCCCCCCGACACATAAACTACTGCAGCATAAATACTGGAGGCTGAGACAGGAGGGATCAGAAGACACTGTGGCCCCATCCGATGATACCCCCGGACAGGGCCAAACAGGCAGGATATAACCCCACCCACTTTGCCAAAGCACAGCCCCCACACCACTAGAGGGATGTCTCCAACCACCAACTTACCGTCATAAGACAAGGCCGAGTATAGCCCACAACGATCACCGCCATGGCACAACCCAAGGGGGGGGCGCCAACCCAGACAGGAAGACCACGTCAGTGACTCAACCCACTCAAGTGACGCACCCCTCCCATGGACGGCATGGAAGAACACCAGTAAGCCAGTGACTCAGCCCCTGTAAAAGGGTTAGAGGCAGAGAATCCCAGTGGAAAGAGGGGAACCGGCAAGGCAGAGACAGCAAGGGCGGTTCGTTGCTCCAGCCTTTCCGTTCACCTTCACACTCCTGGGCCAGACTATACTTAATCATAGGACCTACTGAAGAGATAAGTCTTCAGTAAAGACTTAAAGGTTGAGACTGAGTCTGCATCTCTCACATTGGTAGGCAGACCATTCCATAAAAATGGAGCTCTATAGGAGAAAGCCCTACCTCCAGCCGTTTGCTTAGAAATTCTAGGGACAATTAGGAGGCCTGCGTCTTGTGACCGTAGCGTACGTGTAGGTATGTACGGCAGGACCAAATCGGAAAGATAGGTAGGAGCAAGCCCATGTAATGCTTTGTAGGTTAGCAGTAAAACCTTGAAATCAGCCCTTGCCTTAACAGGAAGCCAGTGTAGGGAGGCTAGCACTGGAGTAATATGATCAAATTTTTTGGTTCTAGTCAGGATTCTAGCAGCCGTATTTAGCACTAACTGAAGTTTATTTAGTGCTTTATCCGGGTAGCCGGAAAGTAGAGCATCGCAGTAGACCAGCCTAGAAGTAACAAAAGCATGGATTAATTTTTCTGCGTCATTTTTGGACAGAAAGTTTCTGATTTTTGCAATGTTACGTAGATGGAAAAAAGCTGTCTTTGAAACAGTCTTGATATGTTCTTCAAAAGAGAGATCAGGGTCCAGAGTAACGCCGAGGTCCTTCACAGTTTTATTTGAGACGACTGTACAACCATCCAGATTAATTGTCAGATTCAACAGAAGATCTCTTTGTTTCTTGGGACCTAGAACAAGCATCTCTGTTTTGTCCGAGTTTAAAAGTAGAAAGTTTGCAGCCATCCACTTCTTTATGTCTGAAACACAGGCTTCTAGCGAGGGCAATTTTGGGGCTTCACCATGTTTCATTGAAATGTACAGCTGTGTGTCGTCCGCATAGCAGTGAAATTTAACATTATGTTTTCGAATGACATCCCCAAGAGGTAAAATATATAGTGAAAACAATAGTGGTCCTAAAACGGAACCCTGAAATTTACAATTGATTTGTCAGAGGACAAACCATTCACAGAGACAAACTGATATCTTTCCGACAGAGGCCAGAACTTGTCCATGTAGACCAATTTGGGTTTCCAATCTCTCCAGAAGAATGTGGTGATCGATGGTATCAAAAGCGGCACTAAGATCTAGGAGCACGAGGACAGATGCAGAGCCTCGGTCTGACGTCATTAAAAGGTCATTTACCAGCTTCACAAGTGCAGTCTCAGTGCTATGATGGGGTCTAAAACCAGACTGAAGCGTTTCGTATACATTGTTTGTCTTCAGGAAGGCAGTGAGTTGCTGTGCAACAGCTTTTTCAAAATTTTTTGAGAGGAATGGAAGATTCGATATAGGCCGATAGTTTTTTATAATTTCTGGATCAAGATTTGGCTTTTTCAAGAGAGGCTTTATTACTGCCACTTTTAGTGAGCTTGGTACACATCCGGTGGATAGAGAGCCGTTTATTATGTTCAACATATTATGTTCCATGGGACAAAACTAGGTCCAGAGTATGACTGTGGCAGTGAGTAGGTCCAGAGACATGTTGGACAAAACCCACTGAGTCGATGATGGCTCCGAAAGCCTTTTGGAGTGGGTCTGTGGACTTTTCCATGTCAATGTTAAAGTCACCAAAAATTAGAATATTATCTGCTATGACTACAAGATCCGATAGGAATTCAGGGAACTCAGTGAGGAACACTGCATATGGCCCAGGAGGCCTGTAAACAGTAGCTATAAAAAGTGAGTGAGTAGGCTGCATAGATTTCATGACTAGAAGCTCAAAAGACGAAAACGTCATTGTTTTTTTTTTTGTAAATTGAAATTTGCTATCGTAAATGTTAGCAACACCTCCGCCTTTGTCGGATGCACGGGGGGTATGGTCACTAGTGTAACCAGGGGGTGAGGCCTCATTTAACACAGTAAATTCATCAGGCTTAAGCCATGTTTCAGTCAGGCCAATCACATCAAGATTATTATCAGTGATTAGTTCATTGACTATAACTGCCTTGGAAGTGAGGGATCTAACATTAAGTAACCCAATTTTGAGATGTGAGGTATCACAATCTCTTTCAATAATGGCAGGAATGGAGGAGGTCTTTATACTAGTGAGATTGCTAAAGCGAACACCGCCATTTTTAATTTTGCCCAACCTAGATCGAGGCACAGACACGGTCTCAATGGGGAAAGCTGAGCTGACTACGCTGACTGTGCTAGTGGCAGACTCCACTAAGCTGGCAGGCTGGCTAACAGCCTGCTGCCTGGCCTGCACCCTATTTCATTGTGGAGCTAGAGGAGTTAGAACCCTGTCTATGTTCGTAGATAAGATGAGAGCACCCCTCCAGCTAGGATGGAGTCCGTCACTCCTCAACAGGCCAGGCTTGGTCCTGTTTGTGGGTGAGTCCCAGAAAGAGGGCCAATTATCTACAAATTCTATCTTTTGGGAGGGGCAGAAAACAGTTTTCAACCAGCGATTGAGTTGTGAGACTCTGCTGTAGAGCTCATCACTCCCCCTAACTGGGAGGGGGCCAGAGACAATTAATCGATGCCGACACATCTTTCTAGCTGATTTACACGCTGAAGCTATGTTGCGCTTGGTGACCTCTGACTGTTTCATCCTAACATCGTTGGTGCCGACGTGGATAACAATATCTCTATACTCTCTACACTTGCCAGTTTTAGCTTTAGCCAGCACCGTCTTTAGATTAGCCTTAACGTCGGTAGCCCTGCCCCCTGGTAAACAGTGTATGATCGCTGGATGATTAGTTTTAAGTCTAATACCGCGGGTAATGGAGTCGCCAATGACTAGGGTTTTCAATTTGTCAGAGCTAATGGTGGGAGCCGTCGGCGTCTCAGACCCCACAACGGGAGGAGTAGAGACCAGAGAAGTCTCGGCCTCCGACTCCGACTCGCTTAATGGGGAGAACCGGTTGAAAGTTTCTGTCGGCTGAATAAGCGACACCGGTTGAACATTCCTACAGCGTTTCCCTCCAGAAGCCATGAGAAAGTTGTCCGGCTGCGGGGACCGTGCGAGGGGGTTTATACTAACGTTACTATCTGTACTTACTGGTGCACAGACGCTGTTTCCTCCTTTCCTACACTGAAATTGCCCTTGCCTAACGATTGCGTCTGAAGCTGGGCTTGCAGCACAGCTATCCTTGCCGTAAGGCGATCGTTCTCCTGTATATTATAAGTACAACGACTGCAATTAGAAGGCATCATGTTAATGTTACTTAGCTTTGGCTGTTTGAAGGCCTGACGAACCATGTCCAGATAAAACCTCCGGGGTGAAAAAGTTGAATGAAAAAAGTTGAGTGAGGGAAAAAGTACAAATATGAATGAAAAAAGTTGAGTGAGGGAAAAAGTAAAAATATACGGTAATGAAAAAGTAAAAAAACCGTCAGGTAGCAAAGTAAGATCGGCAACAAACCGCACAGCAGCGTAAACAAGTCTGCAATCTCAGCACTCACCTCTCCCAAGGTTCCTTTCACGTGGTCTCCAGCAGCTGACAGGGTGGTCTCGAACCTCACGCATCGATTCTCTACAGTTCCCATCTTAATCGATCCGGACTCATCCTGTCAGTTTGTGGTGGAGGTCAATGCCTCGGATGTCGGAGTGGGGGCCGTCCTGTCCCAGCGTTCTGCCCAGGACCAAAAGCTGCATCCCTGCACCTTCTTTTCCCATCGTCTTAACCCCACTGAGAGGAACTATGACGTGGGAAATCGAGAGCTATTTGTGGTTAAGATGGCATTGGAGGAGTGGAGGCACTGGTTAGAGGGGGCGGAACATCCATTCTTAGTGTGGACTGACCATAAGAACCTGGAATATCTCTGCACCACCAAGCTCCTCAACTCAAGGCAGGCTCGATGGGCCCTCTTATTCACTTGTTTTAATTTCACTATCTCCTACCGCCCGGGGTCCAAGAATGTAAAACCTGACGTGCTCTCACGCCTGTATAGCCCTGCGGCTTCACCGTCTGACCCAGAGACCATCCTCCCTACCTCCTGTCTGCCGGCTGAACTCATCTGGGGTATAGAGAGTCGGGTCCGTAAGTGGGAGCCCGGCTAACTGGATGTTTGTCCCGGACTCTGCCCGTTCTCTGGTCCTGGCACATTCTTCTAGACTCACCTGCCATCCTGGCTCGCGTTGGACCTTGGCTTTCGTCCTACGCTTTTGGTGGCCCACCATGGTTCCTGACGTCTCTGAGTTCGTCGCTGCCTGCACTGTGTGCACAGAATAAGACTCTGCGGCAAGCTATGGCTGGCCTTCTTCAACCACTCCCTGTTCCTCACCACCCCTGGTCTCATATATCCCTGAACTTCGTCACTGGTCTCCCTCTGTCAGATGGCGACACCGCCATCATGACGGTGGTGGATAGGTTTTCCAAAGCCACTCATATCATTCCCCTTCCCAAGTTGCCCTCAGCCAAGGAGACGGCCCAGCTCATGGTGCCGCACTTCTTTCGGATCCATGGACTTCCGGTTGACATGATCTCTGATCGCAGCCCTCAGTTCTCGTCCCGGTTCTGGAAGGCGTTCTGCACCCTCAATGGGTCATTGGCCAGCCTGTCATGCACAGTCTAACGGCCAGTCGGAGTGAGCCAATCACCACCTGGGGCCAGCAACGTGTGTGGATGGAATACACCTGCAACACCCTACCCTGCCCTGCCCTGCTCGGCCACTGGTCTCTTGCCCTTTGCGTGTTCCTTGGGATATCAGCCCCCGCTCTTCCCTGAGCAAGAGGAAGAAGTCAGCATACCCTCTGCTCAGATGTTCGTCCGCCGCTGTCGTCGTACCTGGAAGACAGCCTGGTCCACTCTTCTCAAGACCCTCTCCAGATATTACTGACCTTTTTCTGCCCTTGACCTGCCCTTTGCCTGCCCCCTGTGTTAAAATAAACCTTCTGAGATTCTAACTATCCACCTCCTGTGTCTGCATCTGGGTCTTATCCTGAGTCGTGATCATTTCCTTTAATAAAAGGTAGGCCTATGGCATACATACCCTTTCATACCCCCTAAATTCGAGTGTTGGATATAACCTAACAGCCTTCACTGATAAGGAGGAAGACTATTTAAAGAGTGCATGGTGGGTGAAGAAATTGACCACAAATCTAAAGTCTAATTTCATCTTTCAAACAGGTAGGCCTACCTCTTATTTCTTAAATAGGAAGAAATAGGCTCCAACACAAAGCCCTCTTGTTGTTAGTAAAGTTTAATTAAAATTAAGACATTGAAATGAATTATGCCTACTCAAATGTGCCTAATTTCAGCACCATGAGCTGCCCTTCTCCGATTGATTGTGCTGAGGCTGCTGCTTCAAGTTTCAGCACCACAATCAATGTAAGTTACTCGAATCTGGCTTATTGTGAATTCAATAATTCTGATACATACATTATGGGCAAGAAAAATACTGTTTTTAATCAAATCAATTATATTACCAAGCTATCAAAATGTACCTCTGGTCCTTCGGATCTTCGCGCTCTCCTCAAACTGAACATAGGCTATAGTAGCGCTATTCAACCCTTAGGTCTGGAACCGGCTGGTTTTCTGTGCTACCTGATAATTAATTGCACCCAGCTAAATCAGTCCCTGATTAAAGGGGAACAATGAAAAAACGCAGTTGAACTGGTTTCGAGGCCAGAGTTGAGTTTGAAGGGTGTGTAGGCTAGTCCGCCCGCGCACCGTTTAGGGAAGAAACCTTTGAGTCTCCTGTACTGCCACCGTAGGCCTACACAGCACAGCCATTGGTTAGGCAGCACACAAACATGCTTATGATCAGCAAGAGCAGAGCCGACCGGGAATCAGGGTTGGAATATGCATTACACACTGTAGTTTTATTTATACCATCCCACAAATATACCTTTGCCCCGTGCTTCTCCGAGCATGAACTTTGTAGCCTATAGGCTATGGATCATTTGATTGAGCTCACACTAAATAGCCTATCGGTGCACTTGATATTACGTGCTCAGCCGAGAATCAGAGGTGAGGGGCGGCATCGGACACAAATTGATATATAGCTTAATAAGCAACTAATTCTAAAACAAACTATAAAATGAGAAATATTGAAATGTCATCAAGTACATTACTCTCCACTGGACTAGATTAAAAAAATATGAAACCCTCCCCTTGACTGAAATTGAAAAAGTATGACCCTCCCCCATTTCCTCCAGGTAAACATTCTGTAAATGTCGATCCATATCTTAGAATAAAAATATATAATCAGTTGAGGTCCAGATTTGATAAAGTAATTGCTAGAAAATATTGGTGAAATCCAGCGTTTTATTAACTGCAGTATTAGAGTATACCACAGGGTGTCACTGGTGTCTTGCAATCCTTAAATCTAGTTTAGGAATAGGGTGCACTGTAGCCTAGACCTACTGAAACAGCGGTGATACATGTGCTTATTTTTTCCAATGCAGAAGAATAATATTGACATCCGTTGTTAAAGACTTTTAAGTCTTCAATAGCCGATTAATTTAATGGTTATTCGTGCATTACATTTTCTCACTCTCAATTGATAGCCTATGCCCAGACAGCATATACCTATGCTTGAATTAAAATCAATACCAGACCGTTACCAATAATAATTTGATAATAGTATAGCCGGTGAAACAATATCCCAATAAAGACATGTACAATTCTGTTGAGGATGTCATACAGAGACAAAAAGTCCCCATATGTATTTATATTAGAATAGTTAAAGTTTTGTGTGTTCTCAATATTGATCTAA
Source organism: Salmo salar (assembly GCF_965601325.2). Taxonomy (NCBI): domain Eukaryota; kingdom Metazoa; phylum Chordata; class Actinopteri; order Salmoniformes; family Salmonidae; genus Salmo; species Salmo salar. The sequence continues at coordinate 95,904,291 of NC_138303.1, forward strand.
TTAGGCTACAAAAGCACAAACACACGCACACAGACACCGTGCTACATTTTAATCCAGGAGCACATAAATGACAACGTTTGGCCTACTATTTGGTCTACTATTACTCCATAATAGATCATGGCGTATTACCCATATTTAGGTTTATCTATGGCTTAATGCAGAGCCATATATTTAGATACATGGCTAAATGCATATCTCAATAAGCTATGCAGCTTCTTTATTAAATAAAATGTTATTTGTCACATGCTCCGAATAAAACAGGTGTAGACCTTACAGTGAAATGCTTTAGCCTACAATTCATATGAATACATATGGATGGATAAACTACATTTGGATCTAGTAGTCTATGTCACATGATGAGCAACAAACTCAAACTGGACAGTTTTATCTCCATCTCTTCATTCAAAGACTCAGTCATGGACACTCTTACTGACAGTTGTGTCTGCTTCTCGTGATGTATTGTTGTCTCTACCTTCTTGCCTTTGTGCTGTTGTCTGTGCCCAATAATGTTTGTACCATGTTATGTTGATACCATGCTGTCATGTTGCATTGCAACCATGCTGTGTTGTCATGTGTTGCTACCATGCTATGTTGTTGTCTTAGGTCTCTCTTTATGTAGTGTTGTGTTGTCTCTTGTCGTGATGTGTATTTTATTCCCAGCCCCGTCCCGGCAGGAGGCCCTTTTGCCCTTTGGTAGGCCGTCGTTGTAAATAACAATTTGTTCCCTAGTTTAATAAATGTTAAATAAAAATAAAATAAGTAAATAAAATGAGCACATGCAGATGTCCCTTTATCTAAAAAAAATAGATGTAGAATTGACTCGATTGATTCGGTTCCTTTTGTGTTTAAATGCGGTTCTGATTGCAACTGTTTGAATGTGCAAATCAAAACTATTATGGCGAGCCAATGAGGACACACTCCTAAATCCTGTTGGCTCTTGCACTTGACACACTGCGTACGTCACCGTCGGATTACCCAATCGCAACATAAACACCTCATCTACTTTCTGTTTACTCTCAAAGTTTTTACTTTTGCCTCAAAAGACATCGGAAAGTGATGATAATGTTTTATTATCTTAAAGATCGTCTTGTGCATCGGAAAGAAGGGGTAGCTTTTTATCAATAGATTTCAAACATTCAACAATATCAATTTCTCTAAAGCAGTCTGCCCAAATCAGTGAGGACAACTTCGGAAATTCATCCTATTTGAACAACTTCATTCCCAAGATTTACAAGGTTGAAGAAGCGGCGTTATCCCTGTAATAATGACTTTTGAATCCCTGCGAAATTAATCTGGGATTTCATTTTGCCATGGTTTAGTTTTAAAACAGGACATTTTCATTTTAGATAGACCATTTTTCAGGCGTGCACATTTTGAAGATTTGGGCTAATATAGGCCTACCCCAAAGGAAACGTGTATTGTTTTGTCTGTTGGTCGATTTGAGCAAAACTTTGCATTATTAGGCATCTTGAGAGCGTGAGCATTGAGGATATTTTTTTGAGAAAACCGTCACATTTACCTAGTCTCGGTTATGTTAGCAGTGGGGCAGATGGACGGGTCCCGACAGAGCGCTTTCCTCCTAAGCACCGCACCTTTAGCGGCTCTGCATAGCATGACGGAGATGAAGACCCCACTATACCCAGCCTACCCATTATCTTCCACCGGTCCGGCCTCTTCTACATCACCTACTGCCACCTCTCCAAACCCCGGTGGCATCCCGATGTCCTCACCGGGGATAAAAACATCCTCCGGAATGTCATCGCTCGGATCGCTCCATCAATGCATTGCGCTAGGCACACCTCATGGAATAAACGACATCCTCAGTCGTCCTTCGGTTCTTGCCCCAGGAGCTGCTGCTGCCGTTGCTGCGTCCTCTTCTGCCGGCATCTTGTCCGGACTGCCCCGCTTCAGTAGCTTGAGCCCCCCGCCACCCCCTGGACTCTACTTCAGCCCCAGTGCTGTGGCAGTGGCTCGCTACCCCAAGCCCTTGACAGACCTTCCAGGAAGAACCCCGATATTCTGGCCAGGAGTCATGCAAAGCCCACATTGGAGAGACGCCAGATTCGCATGTTCACCGCGTAAGTAACTAGTCCACGTTTTTGAGCTATCTGAACTTCAGTTTATCGTATTTTGATGCATGATGTAGGCCTATGGGCTGGAGGGGTTATTAATTATTCCCGAGTAGCCTATGATATTTCATACTAAAAACGGAAGCAGATCTGACTTGAGTGTTTAGCTGCAATGTGCATTAAAATTGACTAACGAAGGCTTATTTTATAACAGCTCAAATTAAGTTGATTGTGATATTATAATGAGAATAGCCTAACAGTAGGCCCATCCCAACATCAAATAAATGTCAATAGCCTAATATTGGCACATTCTATCAATGCATAACAATAGGCGACATTTCGTTTAATGAATTAGAAGCTTTATGTTTTACATTTTCAGATCAAAATTCTATACTGCTTGACAAAGATGGAAAAAGAAAGCACACACGTCCCACCTTCTCTGGACAGCAAATATTTGCCCTAGAAAAGACTTTTGAACAAACGAAATATCTGGCTGGACCGGAGCGAGCACGACTTGCCTACTCGCTGGGAATGACAGAAAGCCAAGTAAAGGTAAGACATATTCTGAAATAGTCTTTATAAAGTCCAATAAGATGTTTAATAAATAGCCTAGTTAACCTGTCACTAAGGAGGAGCACAAAGGCCTCTTGCATAGCCTCTTCTACTCAGTTAGAATTTGTCTCACGCTTTCCATTAAAGTGCCTCATGCATTTTAGACAATAATGTTTCTTTCGTTTCAATATTCATAAATACATAGATATCGCCTACATTTAAAGTCGAAAAACAGTGGTCGAACTAATCTAAATTAAAATGGCTGTCTTTTGCATTTAATAATACATCTTTAAAGATAATTCTCAAATAATTGTTGTCATATTCACAACTATACATTTTTCTAAAATATTAGTATGTATAACTAATAACTGAATAATACATTACACTATAATTTAACCAAACAATTTGTTAATTTATGTCATGGAAATGTGGAAATAATGGTAGCAACGTTTTGCACAGCAGCATATAGAAAATGTGCATGTTTGCAAACAACATGGAAAGATATTGAGTCCCTTTTTCTGAATGCATTATTAGAATGACATATAACCTATCTGTTGACTTCACGTGACTTAGACGTATGCCCTTTTACTTTGGCAGGCGAAGGCTACATACATTATTTGTAAATGTCTGGTTGTTAATCAATATCTTTGCAATAGAGTCATGGGTAATCATATTATTTGTTGATTGCATGTAATCAACGAATATTAACCTTTTAGGTGTGGTTTCAAAACCGAAGAACGAAATGGAGAAAACGCCACGCGGCTGAGATGGCTTCGGCAAAGAAGAAGCAGGATTCGGAGACGGAGAGGCTGAACGGGGCCTCGGAGAATGAAGACGACGATGATGATTATAACAAGCCGTTGGACCCTAACTCAGACGACGAGAAAATAACACAATTACTGAAAAAACACAAACCAATCTCCTCACTCCTTATTAATACATCAGAAAACGACAGTTCGTAGACAGACACGGGGAAAAATACGTTTGATGAAACATTTCATCGTGGAACTGGTGCAGGTTGTGTCTCTTTTTTCGTCCAAAATTTTAAATGAATAAGTTTGCACGAGGACGGAGGATCAAAGGAATAGACGCAATTGTGTAGTCTGGAACAGTGGCCAAAACATGGACACCATTTATAGAAGTTTGAACATTACGAAGATGATACTTACATGTAAATAGAAACGTGAGTTGTATTCAATAGAAATTATATTACTGTGAATATTTATGTGTAAAAAACTTTTTTTTGTATAGAAAGCACTGCTGAGTCTCTTCCTCTTAGTTGTTCCGACGTCTGACATCGTTACAGCTTTGTCAAATGCAAAAAGCATAGCGTATATTTTCATGTTTAGTTTTGTTTTTGAAACTTGACATATACATTGCATTTCATAGTGAAGTAATAAGATCCACAAGTTTGTAGGGCCCAATTTTCAACCATTAGGGCCTCCAAAAAAATATCAGAACAAGCTTAACAGGGAACCCCATTGGGTCTGTGGACTATAATATTTTTTTTAAATATATATTTACAAAATAAATGGAAATGAAATTAGCCACATATTTTAAGTGTAAAGAATACCGGTTGTGACGCAATTGAAGTACATTTGTAAAATAAATGCACATTGTGTGTTTCTCTAATGGTAAAATGGTTTCCCCTCACACTTTACTTAATTTATATAATGTTTTAAGTTTGTAACAGTGATTGAATCCTGCAAAAATGTGTATCGCGGGTTCATATGTATTGCACTTAAAAAAAAATAAAAGGGAAGATTAACGTTGCTTTACTCTGGATATACATAAAACAATTAAATTGCGTTCTTGGCAGTAATCACCTGATGGAGGACATAAAGGGAGAAGCATAGGAGGAAGCTCAGTATTTTATTTAATTTCGTTTTATTTTATCTACCTATCAATTTCTATTTGTGCACGTTAACGAAAGACACATGAATGTATAATATTTATATGTAAATATATCATATTTGGAGATATGATGGTTACTATTCATCTTAATTTAGGGGTTATCTTTCTTAGCAGGGCGACGTAAAGTGGTTTTCTATTTGTTTATGCAAACATTTCATATGTATGTATGATGATGATGATGATAATTATGATTATTATTGATGATGATTACATTATGCCACTATTCCTTCCAAGACATGCGATGATGTAGGAACATCTATTGTTGCCTATAACCAAGCTATAATAACAACAATGATTATTATTATTTATAATTATTAATATTTATAATAAAACTATAATAGCATCCACTCTTCAGTGTTTTTATCAAAAAATATTCTGCCCTCTTTCCCTAGATTACTGAATCACAAAATATAATTTTGAATTTCGGATCGAATAAGTAAGCCTTGACCACAGAGGGTCTGACTAGTAGCCTATTGACTTGCATTTACAGCATCGCATATCGTCGATATTAATGAATTAAAATTGTGTATCTGGCTGAAATTGTTCTATGTGTGATGGAGTGAAGATATATATATTCGATGGGCAGAATGTGTTTCAACAGTCACAGTTAAAACATGGCCTGAAAAGTTCATAATTAATTTATCTGGCGCAGAATCTAGAAAATTCACTCTGCAATGTCTGTGCGTCTACAGATCCGCGTGATTACATCAGCATGTTCTTTTAAAATTGGAAATCCCTCAACCGATGTACAAACAGTTCCAGCAAATATTTAATTGATCACATGTGGTTCGAAGATGCGGCTTTCGCCAGGTATAGGAGACTCACTGTTGGTAAATACTGGATTTAAGACTTTAGTGAGCAGAGTCTGTGAATAGTGTCATCAAAATGTGGTCTTTATGATAGGTCTAGAGACAAATGCTCATTTCTAAATCTAATCTGCAGTTGTATTGTACATTTGCAATATAGTAGGCCTAATAGCAGACCTACATCTATACAATGACAATTTTGAGAGAAAAAAAAGTCAGTTCATGAAACTGAAAGAATACAACGATTTCTCAGTTAGATATGATTTCGAATGCAGAAATTGTTAGTTGCTCCGACTTAAGCCTCTACGAAGTACTGGCTACCAGACAGAAGGACCTGTAGAATGTGCTTATGAATGATACAGTACACTACTGAGGGCAGTCACGCAGTAAAAGGCTTGTAGACTTGAAAGGTAGGCCTATGCGCACCAGTACAGTCTGCTATTTGTATCATCACTTTATTCCGGGTAGGCCTTCATTGACTTTCCTAGTTAAATAAAGGTTAAATAATAAAATGTCAGATCAAAATAGATGTATTGAAATCCTGCAGTTGCACTACATCTTCAAGAGAACGTGGACAGAGTGACAACTTAGTAAGTCAAAATACACTGCCACCACATTTTTAACACGATGTTGATTGACACAAGTAGGCTACAAAAGCAGACAATTATGATTTGTAATTCTCAAACTAGAATTATTATTGGGGCATATTTAAGAACATATTTTAGAATTGAACTCCTGTGTATATTTGATGCCATTTATTAAAAGCACTAGGGCATAACAGGAATGCAATAGTTCCAACCTTCATGTTTCAGTTTCACGCATGCGACTCTCCAAGTATTATAGGTCTACTTTTACAGATGTCCGGTCGTGTTGGCGGAATAGTCAAATAAGAACTGCACAGGTAAACATGGTTTTATATTTTCACTGAAATTATGTCACCGTCAAATGACAACACCATGAATACGTGAAACATCGGGGCCGTTCAAGAGTCGTCACTAGTTACCACAGCTACAAGTCATAAACCCCGCCTATTTCGACAATTTCTCTTATTAAAATGTGATTTTAAATATAATTGTATTTAACAAGTGGCATCAATAAGGCATCATAGCTTTCAACTGGATTCACCTGGTCAGTTTGTCATGGAAAGAGTAGGTGTTCTTAATGATTTGTATAATCGCTGTATATGGAAACTCAGCAAAAAAGAAACGTCCTCTCACTGTCAACTGCGTTTATTTTCAGCAAACTTAACATGTGTAAATATTTATATGACCATAACAAGATTCAACAACTGAGACACAAACTGAACAAGTTCCACAGACATGTGACGAACAGAAATTGAATAATGTGTACCTGAACAAAGGGGGGGTCAAAATCAAAAGTAACAGTCAGTATCTGGTGTGGCCACCAGCTGCATTAAGTACTGCAGTGCATCTCCTCCTCATGGACTGCACCAGATTTGCCAGTTCTTGCTGTGAGATTTTACCCCACTGTTCCACCAAGGCACCTGCAAGTTCTCAGACATTTCTGGGGGGAATGGCCCTAGCCCTCACCCTCCGATCCAACAGGTCCCAGACGTACTCAATGGGATTGAGATCCGGGCTCTTCGCTGGCCATGGCAGAACACTAACATTCCTATCTTGCAGGAAATCACACACAGAATGAGCAGTATGGCTGGTGGCATTGTCATGCTGGAGGGTCATGTCAGGATGAGCCTGCAGGAAGGGTACCACATGAAGGAGGAGGATGTCTCCCCTGTAACGCACAGCGTTGAGATTGCCTGCAATGACAACAAGTTTAGTCCGATGATGCTGTGACACACCGCCCCAGACCATGACGGACCCTCCACCTCCAAATCAATCCCGCTCCAGAGTACAGGCCTCGGTGTAACGCTCATTCCTTCAATGATAAACGCGAATCCGACCATCACCCCTGGTGAGACAAAACTGCGACTCGTCAGTGAAGAGCACTTTTTGCCAGTCCTGTCTAGTCCAGCAACGGTGGGTTTGTGCCCTGCAGGTATGAAGTTCGGATGTACTGATCCTGTCCAGGTGTTGTTACATGTGGTCTGTCACTGTGAGGATGATCAGCTGTCCGTTCTGTCTCCCTGTAGAGCTGTCTAGGCGTCTCACAGTACGGCCATTGCAATTTATTGCCCTGGCCACATCTGCAGTCCTCATGCCTCCTTGCAGCATGCCTAAGGCACATTCACGCAGATGAGCAGGGACCCGGAGCATCTTTGTTTTGGTGTTTTTCAGAGTCAGTAGAAAGGCCTCTTTAGTGTCCTAAATTTTCATAACTGTGATCTTAATTGCCTACCGTCTGTAATCTGTTAGTGTCTTAACGACCGTTTCACAGGTGCATGTTTATTAATTGTTTATAGTTCATTGAACAAGCATGGGAAACAGTGTTTAAACCCGTTACAATGATCTGTGAAGTTATTTGGATTTTTACGAATTATTTATTATTATCTCTGTTGCCATGCATCTGCAAAAAGTTTGCTCAGATGTGCGAGTGCCTTTTGAATTACGAATTATCTTTGAAAGACAGGGTCCTGAAAAAGGGACGTTTCTTTTTTTGCTGAGTTTATATATATATATATATATAAATGTACTGTATATAAATGTACTGTATATATATATATATATACAGTACAAGTCAAAAGTTTGCATACCCCTACTCATTCAAGGGTTTTTCTTTATTTTTGCTATTTTCTACATTGTAGAATAATAATGAAGACATCCAAACCATGAAATAACACATATAGAATAATGTAGTAACCAAGACAGTGTTAAACAAATCAAAATATATTTTATATTTGAGATTTCTCAAGGTTGCAACCCTTTGCCTTGATGATAGCTTTGCACACTCTTAGCATTCTCTCAACCAGCTTCATGAGGAATGCTTTTCCAACAGTCTTGAAGGAGTTCCCACATATGCTTAGCACTTGTTGGCTGCTTTTCCTTCACTCTGCGGTCCAACTCATCCCAAACCATCTCAATTGGTTTGAGGTCGGGTGATTCTGGAGGTCAGGTCATCTGATGCAGAACTCCATCACTCTCCTTCTTGGTAAAATAGCCCTTGCACAGTCTGGAGGTGTGTTTTGAGTCATTGTCCTGTTGAAAAACAAATGATAGTCCCACTAAGCACAAACCAGATGGGATGGCGTATCACTGCAGAATGCTGTGGTAGCCATGCTGGTTAAGTGTGCCTTGAATTCTAAATAAATCACTAACAGTGTCACCAGCAAAGTACCCCCACACCATCACATCTCCTCTTCCATGCTTCACGGTGGGAACCACACAGCCGGACATCATCTGTTCACCTACTCTGCTTCTTACAAAGACACGAAGGTTGGAACTTAAATTTGGACTCATCGACCAAAGGACAGATTTCCACCTGTCTAATGTCCTTTGCTCGTGTTTCTTGGCCCAAACAAGTCTTCTTCTTATTGATGTCCTTTAGTAGTGGTTTCTTTGCAGCAATTTGACCATGAAGGCTTGATTCACGCAGTCTCCTCTGAACAGTTGATGTTGAGATGTGTCTCTTGCTTGAACTCTGTGAAGCATTTATTTAGGTTGCAATCTGAGGTGCAGTTAACTCTAATGAACTCATCCTCTGCAACAGAGGTAACTCTGGGTCTTCCATTCCTGTGGCGGTCCTCATAAGAGCCAGTTTCATCATAGCGCTTGATGGTTTTTGCGACCTCACCTGAAGAAACTTGAAAAGTTCTTGACATTTTCCAGATTGACTGACCTTCGTGTCTTAAAATAATCGACTGTAGTTTCTCTTTGCTTATTTGAGCTGTTCTTGCCATAATATGGACTTGGTCTTTTACCAAATAGGGCTATCTTCTGTATACCACCCCTAAATTGTCAAAGCACAACTGATTTCCACAAATGAACTTTTAACACGGCCCACCTGTAAATTAAAATGCATTCCAGGTGTCTACCTCATGCAGCTGGCTGAGAGAATGCCAAGAGTGTGCAAAGCTGTCATCAAGGCAAAGGGTAGCTACTTTGAGGAATCTCACATATTACATTTATTTTGATTTGTTTAACACTGTTTTGGTTACTACATGAATCTATATGTGTTATTTCATAGTTTTGATGTCTTCACTATTAAAACCAATTTTGACATTTGTGACTGTGCTATTTAGTGGAAACCCTGTTCAAGTTAGAGGCCTTAACATTTGGCAATTTTTAAAGATTTGGCCATCAGTCCTACTAAAGATCTTTATGTTTGTAGGCTATCCCAGTATAACTGGCATGCATTTTCTAAATGTACTGGAGTGAAATACAGACCACGTAATGCTTTTTTTCTTTGCAAAAGCCAATGTTTGACTTTTATCCTTTTTACTCAATTACTCCCATTACTCCTATCACTGTGCTCTTATTCCCCTTTTCTGTTCAGACTGGCAGTGAAAATGAATTTCTCTTGCACAAACTGTGAGTTCCTTGAAGGCATCCTATTCGGGGAAACTACCTCCAACCCAAAGTGTGATGCACGAGGACCATGCAACCTGAGAGAGAGCTCATGAGACCAGCAAGCTGGTGACCAGCGTGAATAGTGGTTAAGATGACTAGCTACTCCATTATTATTAAATTGAGTAGTTAGGCCTTCTGCAGTGGCCACACTCAATGGAATGTTTTCAGATGGAGGTTGCGGTATGGCAATGTCATGTCATGGCGCTGGGGAGATAGCTCCTCTATGTACCTGGCATCTCACACTGCCACATGGGTCAGTGCAGTGTGTGCTACTTGTCATTCTTAGCTGCTGCTACTTTTCAATTTATTTTTATGGCTATAATATCAGTCAGCACAAAAAGCACTCAAAATGAGCTTTGTCCTGTCCACCTCCTCAAATGGATTTTGAATGAGTATTGAAATGTGGACTCACTCTGGGTAAGAACTAAAATGTGTATGTTTTATAAAAAAAAATCGAGTTATTCTGAAAAGCAGCAACCAAAGTGGTTATCACTGGACTAGTTTTCATTTTGGCACGACGAGGCCTCTCAATAAAACTGGTGGAAGAATAAGTATTTCCACCCAAAATATTCTGACATTGGTGATTTTATTCTTGTGAGATTTTTACAAGATGTGATTTCTAGCACAATATGAGTGCTAGAGTGTTAAATATGAGCTGTTGATGCACCGGTGAACGCTGGTTCTGTGGGTTCCAGGTGTGGAGAACACTGGTTCTCTGGGTTCCAGGTGTGGAGAACACTGGTTCTGTGGGTTCCAGGGGTGGAGAACACTGGTTCTCTGGGTTCCAGGGGTGGAGAACACTGGTTCTCTGGGTTCCAGGTGTGGAGAACACTGGTTCTCTGGGTTCCAGGGGTGGAGAACACTGGTTCTGTGGGTTCCAGGGGTGGTGAACACTGGTTCTGTGGGTAACACAGGGGTGGTGAACACTGGTTCTGTGGGTAACACAGGGGTGGTGAACACTGGTTCTGTGGGTTCCAGGGGTGGTGAACACTGGTTCTGTGGGTTCCAGGGGTGGTGAACACTGGTTCTGTGCGTTCCAGGTGTGGAGAACACTGGTTCTGTGGGTTCCAGGTGTGGAGAACACTGGTTATGTGCGTTCCAGGTGTGGAGAACACTGGTTCTGTGGGTTCCAGGTGTGGAGAACACTGGTTCTGTGCGTTCCAGGTGTGGAGAACACTGGTTCTGTGGGTTCCAGGTGTGGAGAACACTGGTTCTGTGCGTTCCAGGTGTGGAGAACACTGGTTCTGTGCGTTCCAGGTGTGGAGAACACTGGTTCTGTGCGTTCCAGGTGTGGAGAACATGAGTAGTTTTCCCCAGGGACTGGCAGCAGGATCTGCCGACTTATTTCTCTGTCAGCCTGCCTGCCAGCCTGCCTGCCAGCCTGCCTGCCTGCCAGCCTGCCTGCCAGCCTGCCTGCCTGCCAGCCTGCCAGCCTGCCTGCCTGCCTGCCAGCCTGCCTGCCTGCCAGCCAGCCTGCCTGCCAGCCAGCCTGCCTGCCTGCCAGCCAGCCTGCCAGCCAGCCTGCCTGCCAGCCTGCCTGCCAGCCTGCCTGCCAGCCTGCTCTCTGACAACACTCACCTACACCACTCTGCCAAACATGGCTGTCCTACTAGCTCTGCCAGATGCTACTGGGTCTCCAGCTTCCCCAATCAAACATTAGACAAATAAATGGCATGCTTCTAAACAAGGCATTTTTACAGTCTGACCTATACAGTTTCACTATGGATCAGCCCTTGTCTCAATGTACATTGTTACATACAGTAGTATTATTTTTATATCAGACAGTGAATTTGTGGTGAAAAAAAACATTTAGCTTGGAGCGATGTAATGGCATGATGACTAACTGCATGGTTCTGAAAATAACATGTTTTTGGGAAGCTTTTTATTGAGGTTAAACAAAAACCCAAAATGGATTCATCATAATACCCCAAATATACAATACCATTTATGGTTTTAACTATGTTTTCATATCCCTGCCAGTTGAATCCCCAATAAATCATTTGCTGTTTAGTGGTGTGACTAATGTGTTAGCCTTAGCTGGCTATCTTCATAAAGAGCCCGTTGATGGGGCTCTCAGTTGACCATGTTCTACAAGAGATTGTACACAAAGACATGTGTCACAGGAGGCTGTGGATCCCACTCAGCTCACATTTGCCTGCAGCCTTATCTCTCCCTTCTCCCGTTTGGAGGCTTGTGATAAGGAGCACCTTGGGAGCCCCAATTATACAAATCTATCCGGCCACACAGCAACCGACTGTCAGAGAGGACCAAAACAGGGGCTTTTCACAGTGTTCACATTAGAGACACGTTCTCATCTTTATGTTATCATCTTTCCCCTGTTTCTTCACATTTATGCTTAAATCAAACCATAGTGTGTTCTAGAGCTCTGAATACACCTCGTTCCATAATAATGTAGCTAATTCATTCTTGCAGTGTTACACTGCTCAGTGAGCGTAGTAATCAGTGGCCCATAGAGCCTGGAAATAAAGTCAATGTTAATTGCTCTGTCTGCTTGAGCAAATAAATGGCAACTTATGTTGATGATTAACTCGATCCCATGGTAGACGAGGGTTTATGCAGGTGGCAGGTGCCTTCACCTGGTGTGTGTGTGTGTGGTGTGTGTATGTATATTTCATCGATCAGATAACATCTACAGTCCTTAGCCTTTGTGGCCTTTTTAGTGTTGTGCCCACATCCCCTGACTGTCTCCTGACTCTGTGTCTGGGGAAGACACCCTGGGTGTGATGTTTTCTCAACGTCCCCTGACTGTCTCCTGACTCTGTGTCTGGGAGAAGACACCCTGGGTGGGATGTTTTCTCAACGTCCCCTGACTGTCTCCTGACTCTGTGTCTGGGGAAGACACCCTGGGTGGGATGTTTTCTCAACGTCCCCTGACTGTCTCCTGACTCTGTGTCTGGGGAAGACACCCTGGGTGGGATGTTTTCTCAACGTCCCCTGACTGTCTCCTGACTCTGTGTCTGGGGAAGACACCCTGGGTGGGATGTTTTCTCAACGTCCCCTGACTGTCTCCTGACTCTGTGTCTGGGGAAGACACCCTGGATGGGATGTTTCTCAAGTAGTTTTTCTGAGATAATCTCCTCTAATGATGTCTCACTTCTCTCCTCCTGTCAATGCCACCACTCTTATACTGGCTTATGAACAGATGTAGTTGCACAAATAGAGAGTTGTAAGTAAACATGATAACCATACTTAAAGCTAGGATCCTTAATTGAAACAATAACAAAGCGGACACCCCGCCTCAGTTTTGGTAAAAAGCTAAACGATTGGCCTGGAGAAATGTAAACACTCTCAAATTCATAGACAGGGGTATGGAGGCAAAGACTGACTATCCGTGATATCAAAATGATAGTTTTAACCATGTTTTGAGACAACAACAAAAATTATATAAATATATTTGCATTGTTTATAAACATTAGAGCAAAACAAGCTTATATTTTGGGTTCTGTTGGGGTAAGACAGTTGAACTGAGTTAATGAGGCATCTCTAATCAAATCAAATTTTATTTGTCACATGCGCTGAATACAACAGGTGTAGACTTTACTCCCTACTTACGAGACCTTTCCAACAATGCAGAGTTAAAAAGTAAGATAAATTAGCAAAAAAGGAAATAGTAAAACAATAAAATAACAATAAGTAGACAAATGGTACTGAGTCAATATGTAGCGGTACAAAAATCAATGGGTATATATATATATTACTTGATTAATAAGTCAAAAATTGATGTAACAAGCAACTAAGGATTATAGCTTTAAAGCTAATCCTTACTCAGTCAGATGACAACACAGGTTGTAGGTGTACTAGTAATAACTCATTCTCAGACTGTTCTGTCTCTGAGCTTATGCTATTTTTAACACTGTTCTTATCAATGTTGTTTCTTATTAAAAAAAAGGCACGGAAACTGTTGTGATTGATGAGGAGACTAAAGTTGGGAATGGCCTTGTTCTAAGAGCTCTGCGCAGAAGCTCGCTGCTTGGTTACAGACTAAAGACTTTGTGTCATTTCTCCTGCTTTGGAATAGGGGAATGAGGGCAGGGGTATAGCTGGGCTAAGTAATGACAAAATGAGCACCTTCAGTGGACTGGCTGCGAAAAAACCTGTCCTCATCACCCAAGTCTTTCACTCTGAATTTTATTAGCAATAGCCGTGCTAAAATAACCTGTTAACACTTATCATAGTCCTGCAATAATAACCTCCTCAATCATATTTTAAAAGTCACATCAAGCCGGCCAAGTGTAATTCATCTCTATGCAAATACATCAGTGCCCGCCCATTAGTGTATTGCTAAGGGGTTTTATTAAAATGCATTCTTTCCCTCTTCGTTTTTTACTAAGGACCAATAAAACACTAGCCCCTATTGCTCAAGAATTATAGCAACTATTAGAGGAACATATGGACAGCATGCACTCTGAAAATAAAAAACAACAGATAAAGTGGCAGGGTCATGATGGGGTGCAAACACTTAGGAAAATGGTGGTGAATTAATAGATTGTGCCCTGGCGGTCTGAGGCCTTAGCCGAGTTTGCCATAGAGATCAAAGCCTGATTATACATTCATTTGGGGCTGGATCCCTGATGTAGGATGCAAAGCCCTCACTCACCAAGGTGGAGTTATTGCCACCACAAAGTGTAATGGGGTAATTAATTAAAAAGTGATGAAGTGCATTCATAATGTGTTATGCCCTTAATTAATGGAATTAAAGCAGCAGTATGGTGCTGGATTCCTTTCATGTACTGATGGTCTTATGGAGTGTATATTATCTAGGTGTAGAGAGGGGAAGGAAGGGAATGAAAGTGTCCACTGGTTGGTGTAGGTTGAATCAGTTTCATGCTTACGTGTAGAGTTCCCAGCAGTCTGGAGTTGTTAATCAGAGGTGTTATAGGAGTATTAGCTAAGTTGATACATGTGTTGGAGGAGCCCAGGTAGGGGAACTGTTGCCTTCTGGCTGTCTGTTGGAATGGTCACACAATGCTGTTACAGTATGAGACTGCTCTTGTTTCATGTACTTTACATAATGATTGATGCTCAGTTAAACTATGAAATGGCATGACCCAGCCCAGTAACTGTGCTCCAATTGATGATTGAGTTTCAGTGATTTAACGTGTTGTTCTTAGTGACTATGCGTCACGTTGGGCAGAGCTGCACCAATATTCAGGATATTTGGATGCAACTCTGTTATTTCATGTCACAACAATATAACACATCAGTGTAGCAAACAAGTACATTTTTTTTAAATAGCTTGATCTAATAAAGAATAAATGGTTGCTTTTCCATTATATTATTTTTAAAAATATTTTCGTTGAGTAAGGCAGCTCCAAAATGCAGCTGTTTCAGCCTCGCTTGGTGTTTTCTTTAGAGGAGGGGCAGACAAAGAAATTACAGAGTGTAGGCATCATTGATCTTCTCTGGTTGCACGTGATTGGCTCAGGGTGGTGTCACTCATGGCGACACCTTGTCCTCGCAGCACCACCTGGGAGAGCTAGCCAGCAAAAGCCCATCTTCGGTGTTCCATTGATTTACAGTAGAAGTGCCCGCCCAAGAAGGCTCATTGTTATTGGCCACAGATAAATCAACGTCTTATGCCCGGTAACTTCGATTGGACTGATCTGTCAACTTTATAGATAGCTAGTTGTTTACCTTGCGTTGTTATCAAGTATTCAAGCAAGGTAGCTTAGCTAGATGAAACATGTCAACTAGCTTAGTTTTTTCCTAGCAAATAATTTTCAAACTTAGTGTTATGAAGGAAATGTAGAGCTAAAACATCTTGGTGCTCATAAGCCACCTAAACGTTAAAATATAGCCATCCATTAAAATAAAGCAAGCTGGAAAAGAAGATTAAAGTCGAGTGGTTGGTGGTAGTTCATGGAGCAGTGGATAACATCTGTTTTGAGGTAGGCTAGCTATAATATCCAGGCTAGCTATATAATCTAGGCTAGCCATAATATCCAGGCTAGCTATATTATCCAATCTAGCCATAATATCCAGTCTAGCTATAAAATCCAGGCTAGCCATAATATCCAGGCTAGCTATAATACCCTACTGTATAGGCTTCATGTACAGTGCCTTCGGAAATGTTTCAGACCCCTTGACCTTTTCCACATTTTGTTACGTTACAGCCTTATTCTAAAATGGATTTAAAAAAAAAATCCTCAGGAATCTACACACAATACCCCATAATGTCAAAGCGAAAACAGGTTTTTAGACATTTTGCACATTTCTAAAAGAAACAAAACAGAAATACCTTATTTACATAAGTATCCTTTTTCCATTGATCATCCTTGAGATGTTTCTACAACTTGATTGGAGTCCACAAGTGGTAAATTCAATTGATTGGACATGATTTGGAAAGGCACTCACCTGTCTATATAAGGTCCCACAGTGGACAGTGCATGTCGGAGCAAAAACCAAGGCATGAGGTCAAAGGAATTGTTCGTAGAACTCCAAAACAGGATCATGTCGAGGCACAGATCTGGGGATGGGTACCAAAAAATGTCTGCTGAATTGAAAGTCCCCAAGAACACAGTGGCCTCCATCATTCTTAAATGGAAGAAGTTAGGAACGACCAAGACTCTTCCTAAAGCTGGCCGTCCCTGCCAAACTCAGCAATCGGGGGAGAAGGGCCTTGGTCAGGGAGGTGACCAAGAACCCGATGGTCATTCTGACAGAGCTCTAGAGTTCCTCTGTGGAGATGGAAGAAACTTCCAGAAGGACAACCATCTCTGCAGCACTCCACCAATCAGGCCTTTATGGTAGAGTGGCCAGTGGGAAGCCACTGCTCAGTAAAAGGCACATGAAATCCCGCTTGGAGTTTGCCAAAAGGCATCTGAAGACTCTCAGACTATGAGAAACAAGATTCTCTGGTTTGATGAAACCAAGATTTAACTCTTTGGCCTGAATGCCAAACGTCACATCTGGAGGAAACCTGGCACCATCCCTACGGTGAAGCATGGTGGTGGCAGCATCATGCTGTGGTGATGTTTTTCAGCGGCAGGGACTGGGAGACTAGTCAGGATCGAGGGAAAGATGAACGGAGCAAAGTACAGAGAGATCCTTGTTGAAAACCTGCTCCAGAGCGCTCAGGACCTCAGACTGGGGCGAAGGTTCACCTTCAAACAGGACAACAACCCTAATTACACAGCCAAGACAACGCAGGAGTGGTTTTGGGACAAGTCTCTGAATGTCCTTGAGTGGCCCAGCCAGAGCCCGGACATGAACCCGATCAAACATCTCTGGAGAGACCTGAAAATAGCTGTGCAGCGACGCTCCCCATCCAACTTGACAGAGCTTGAGAGGATCTGCCGAGAAGAATGGGAGAAACTCCCCAAATACAGGTGTGCCAATTTTGTAGAGTCATACCCAGGAAAACTTGAGGGTGTAATCGCTGCCAAAGGTTCTTCAATAAAGTACTGAGTAAAGGGTCTGAAAACGTATGTAAATGTCATATTTCAGTTGTTTAAATTTGCAAAAATGTCTAAAAACCTGTTTTTTCCTTGTCATTATGAGGCATTGTGTGTAGATTGATGAGGGGGGAAAACTATTTAATCAATTTTAGAATAAGGCTTTAACTTAACAAAATGTGGAAAAATTAAAGTGGTCTGAATGCTTTCCGAAGGCACTGTATTATTGTTGTTTGATGGCAGACTGTAATACCCATGGAACCACATATAGAAGAAGGGTTAGTAATAAATATATTTGATGAATCTGGAAATGTGCAATAGCGTTACAAACGTTGCATGTTGTTAACCTGGCCCCTATGTAACAGGTAGTCAGACACACGCAGTATCGCAATATTGTCGACCAATTACTAGCTAGTTTACTCTATACAAGTATGCTCGACTACTGTAGTCTTCTGTGCAATAAGAGCTAAAGATATAGAAAATAGCCATAAACTGATCTTAACCCAAATGTTTTAATGTTTGTGTGTGTGGCTCAAAACTCGTTTCTGGGATTGGTTATTAGTGCATTCAATGTGTATCCAGTGTAGTGTACTGCCGGTTTCGATGAATATCATGAGCTTTGTTGATTGAGTTTTCCATATCAATATTTTCATGTTAAAATCAGCACTGGTTATTCTAAGATTGAGGTATGTAATCCAGAACAGCTTCCCAGTGCATGTGATCTCTGATTTATAGAGACATAAGCAAGTTTCTCATTCAGTATCCAACATTTTTACTTTAATAGTACATTTATCTTGGGGGGTCTTGATGGGGCGGGATTATCTGATTATCTGTCATTTAATGGTTGATCAAAGTCTCAAGATCTTGTCATAGCTGTGTGAGTGGCGGATTTTTCATTTTTATGGAGTCATTAATTTAATCCGGATCATTAGCTTCTATACAGATCCTGTGTTTTGACAAATGCAGCCTGTGAATTATGATAATGTGCCTCCCTCCCGGCCGTGACACCGCCGTCGTCAGCCTCCCTTCCTATCCCGGCGAATGCATCACATGATAAACAGGGAACTGCCCCGCCATATTACCTAAATGTGTTTCAGGGGCTGTCTCTACTCAGGCACGTCACTCCATTACTGTAGACGGCTCACTCAATAGCGACCGCGGTGTCGCTGTGACACGTGGTCAATGACAGCATTTTCATTGTAACTGTCGGTGCGTTTGGGGGAAACAGCATTAAATATTAGGCCCGGAAGAAAAATGAAGAAACGGTGAACATCCCCTGTAGCCACAGAAATATTATTGTCACATCTGGTGCTGCTTTACGTGTGCAGTGATGTTTTGG
The DNA here is from genome assembly GCF_965601325.2 of Salmo salar. NCBI lineage: Eukaryota > Metazoa > Chordata > Actinopteri > Salmoniformes > Salmonidae > Salmo > Salmo salar. The sequence goes on from NC_138303.1 coordinate 95,922,870, forward strand.
GGGGAATAAGAGATTCCCATTCAAGATGCATTTGGTTGGTTTTAAAGGATGGCTAGCAATTTGTGTGTAGTCCCAAGGTTGCCGCTTCTACATGGATAACTGCATTTTGAAAATGGTGATTTAAAAACTAATTTTCTACAATTCTCTCTGTCCCCAAAGTATTATTGGTCTAATGTCTTTAAAGGGGCAATCAGCAGTAGAACCAATAACAACATGTCTCCCAGCCCCTGTTTCGGTAAAACACTGAGGGGTGGGGCTGGAGAAATGTAACCACTCTGAAATTCCTAGACAGAGCTTTGGATGCAAAGACTGACCGTCCATGATATCAAAATTAGAGTTTTAACCATATTTTGAGGCTACAGTATATAGTGTTTGTTTACATTTACTTAGTTTATAAACATTTGAGTACTGTCACGGTGAGCGCTACAGGTGGAGAAGTCAGGTGCAGGAGAGCAGAGAGTTGTGAACAGGCGCACACTTCATTGGGAAACAAAACAGACAGACGCCACTGCGTCAAAACCTCCAGCCAAAGGAATAAAGTGCAAGGCGCGAAACAGTCACAAAAAATTAGCAAATGTTACAATAAACAACCTTCGTGAAATACCACGGAAATAACGGGAAAAACCCAGCCTGGCGCGTACACACGAAACACGTAACAAATACAATTTCACACAAAGACATGGAGGGGAACAGAGGAATAAGTACATGCAGTGTGATTAGGGAATGAAAACCAGCTGTGCAGGGAACAAGACAAAACAAATGGAACAATGGAAAAATGTAGCGACGATGGCTAGAAAGCCGGTGACATCGACCGCTGAACGCTGCCCGAACAAGGAGAGGAGCCGACTTCGGCGGAAGTCGTGACAAGTACAACAAGCTTATATTTTGGGTTCTGATGGGGTACAACAGCTGAACTTAGCTCATGAGGCATTTATATACTGATTATACCAAACATTAGGAACGTCTTCCTAAAATTCAAATCAAATCAAATTGTATTTGTCACATGCGCTGAATACAACAAGTGAAATGCTTACTTACAAGCCCTTAACCAACAATGCAGTTTAAGAAAAATACCTGCAAAAATAAGAAATAAAAGTAACAAATAATTAAAGAGCAGCAGAAAAATAACAATAGCGAGGCTATGTACATTGAGTTGCCCCAGCTTCCCAGTGGAAAACATTCCACAGGGATGCTGGCCGATGTTGACTCCAATGCTTCCCACAGTTGTGTCAAGTCCGCCTGGATGTCCTTTAGGTGGTGAACCATTCTTGATACACACAGAAAACGGTTGAGTGTGAAAAACCCAGCAGTGTTGCAGTTCTTGACACAAACCAGTGACCTGGCACCTACTACCACAACCCATTCAAAGGCACTTACTGTAAATCTTTTGTCTTGCTCATTCACCACCTGAATGGCACACATACACAATCCATGTCCCAATTCTTTCAAGGCTTAAAAATCATTATTTAACCTTTTACTGCAGTGTGCTAAATCAGGGTTACACAGAGTGTTTCTTGGTAGTCTTAAAGAAATCTACTTTGAAACAAAGGTATAAACCTCACACATGGTTATCGGCTTAAAAAAAGTAGGAGAAAAAAGGAGACAACCGAGTTTGCATCCCAATATTACCTTTTATATACAGTACATCACAGAACACTGAAATACAACAAAAGTATTTGACATAGAAACACCGGATTTTGATCGTTTTGAAAATTTATATAATCTTTATTAATTGTAAAATTACAAAACATATTAATAACATTCAACCCATGAGGCCAAAGAGGGCGCTTTTGGAAAGGGCTTCATCTACACTGATTGGAGTGGATTTAACAAGTGAAGTCAATAAGGGATCATAGCTTTCACCTGGATTCACCTGGAAAGAGCAGGTGTTTTTAATGTTTTATATACTCTGTGTAAATTACAGACATAGGATCTTAATTTGAGCCAGTTTGCTACAGTAGGAAAATAATCCTGCACAACAGCAAATGTGAATTATTATGTGGATTATAATGAATGGACATGTTTTGTAGGGGTTGATCAAAAGCAAATTAAGTGTACACTACATATCATTAATTTATAAATCCTAAAATGGATGTAGCAACTGATAAGTGCCCCTTTAAGAGTCCCTTTTACTCTGAATAAGTCATCTTGACAAGTACTGGTATTTTCAGGATGAAAATGGAATTGAAACCATTGCCTCTACACACCTCTACGATGTTATTGAACCAGCGGTGGAGACGATTTTCCTAATGTTATATTTTTTGGCGACTTAAGGTAAATGTAGATGATTCACCCGTATTTTTCCAGAGTTTATTGCTCTGGTGAGAGCTTAAGTGAGAGGCAGGAGCATGAACTCCAGACAGCCTCACTTTGTCAAGCGCTAATATCTAAAATGCTTCTTATGACCTACTTATGAAGTCAATCTGGGAGAACCTATTGATCTGAATGCCAAATCATAGGATGACTGTCCATGCCAAATCAGGCCAGGACCAAGGAGAGAGGGGAACTTAAGTACATGGTCCTGACCTCCTGGCTCTCCTCCCTGTGACTCCCCTCATGACCACTGCTCCAGACGCTCCCCAGTATCAAAGTGCAAAGGTCAAGAAACCCGCCCCAAGGTCACCCGACATTAACATTTCTGAGCCGGTAATTTAATTTTCAAGACAACAGAGTATATACACAAAAATGATATGATTTTTTAAACAGTGGTGATTTCGTGCGGTGAGGGGGAGAGGTACATCTAATAAAACTCTGATTTAACTGCCAAAGTATTTTCTCTGTTGCATTTAATCAATACTTAAGACTCAGGTCACCAGGAGAGACATTTCCATAATCAATGATAAGAGGTTCTCTAGTTCAGCAGGTTATTGTGCTCTCCCTACCTCCTCATTTTTCATAGAGTTATTTATTGTCAGGCTGCCTGTCAGAGAAAGACTGCTGAGGAACCAAGGAGGTATCTCAGAGGACACTCAGCTGTGCCAGTTGCCTGGGAAACCAACCACTCACTCTCTATGTGTGTGGCCCTCTCAATCAGAGGTCAGGTGAGATCACTGGTGCTGTGGACCTTGGATCTGGCATAGTGAAGGCTTGTGATGACCTCATCTAACACTGAGCTTCTATGACCCCTCACTGTTGTCAAAGTAGCCATGTTGGTGGGACAGTTCTCTCTCAAACCAATGAATGGACAAAGTGGATTTTGGCCAGAGGGTTAATTGTACCCAGGTAAAGCCACTCCTCTGTTAGGCACTTTAAGTGTTTTAGTATACATTTACATTTTAGTCATTTAGCAGATGTAATTTATAATGAGCAATTTACATGAGCAATTAAGAATAAGTGCCTTGCTCAAGGGCACAGTCAGATTTTTCAACGAGTCTTCTTGAGGGTTCAAACCAGCAACCTTTTTTTTGCTTACTGACTCAACGTTCTTAACCACTAGGCTACCTGCCTGTAGTCTGCCTTTGTATATGGCCCAGTACATCACTGGGGCCAAGCTTCCTGCCATCCAGGACCAATATACTAGGCGGTGTCAGAGGAAGGCCCAAAACATTGTCAAAGACTCCAGTCACCCAAGTCATAGACTATTTTCTCTGCTACCGCACGGCAAGCAACACCGGAGCGCCAAGTCTAGGACCAAAAGGCTCCTTAACAGCTTCTACCCCCAAATCATAAGACTGCTGAACAATTAATAAAATGGCCACCCGAACTATTCACATTTACATTGACCCCCACTTTACCCCTACCTACCTGTACAAGTTACCTCGACTAACCTGTACGCCCGCACATTCACTCGGTACAGGTACCCCCTGTATATAGCCTTGTTATTGTTATTTCATTGTGTTATTTTTATTTTTTTACTTTAGTTTATTTGGTAAATATTTTCTTAACTCTATTGCTTGAACTGCATTGTTGGTTAAGGGCTTGTAAGTAAGCATTTCATGGTAAGGTCTACACCTATTGTATTCAGCGCCTGTGACAAAATAAAATGTTATTTTATTTTATTTGTTGTTTAAGGTATGGATTGTATATACAGTCAGAATGTAGCTATGTATTCCTGCTTTGTGTCATCCCATACTGCAAGCCTCATGTCCTCTCTGTCGATTTGTTCTCAATGGACATTCTCCCGTCTGTTGTTCTTTAGATGTTATTTCATTTTGTTCTATTTTACGAGAGCCAATAAAACACACATTGAGGCCCCGAACTGTTCAACTCTAAAGAGCTTCAACAAAACACCTCAGTCATTGGTCTGCCAATAAAAAATGAAAACCCATTTAACCCAGCGGAGGTATAGCCTTATGTCTGCGGTCAGTCAATAAACCAAACTAGGCGTAGTGCTTGTCGGACCAAGCTGCACATGACTCTGTGGAGATGGCAAGGTCAGAGACGAAAGAGATCGTAACCAAAGCTTCAACAGACAACAGAGAACAATCCCATTATAATATCGATATGTTTCCCTTTCTGTGTGGTCCTAGTTGTATCTGTCAGGAGAATGTTCAGAGAAAGTTGGAAAAGTCGTGTTTTTCTTGCAGTTACAGAAGCTTACATCGTAGAGGAAACTATTTAAATGTTTATGCAAATACATTTGGTGTATGGTGTGTGTGTTTGTGTATCTATGTGTGGGCGAGTAGGACACTAAAGAGATCAGTGAACTTGTTTCGGCTTAGTATTTTCGAAAATCAACTGCAAGCCCAAATGACTTCATTAATAAAGGCCAATAGCAACAGCTTCTCTGTATATACAGAGAGAGAAACAAAGTACTGGACTTGGCTGGGGTTTTTAGCATACTCTCTCGGGTATCTAGGTTAATGGGGCCTGCAGCTTTTACCTCATCGTGTGTGAGAGGAATGAGGATAGGGACCTACTGATTTACATTCTCTAGTCTTTACACACATCTCTGGAATCATTGATTAAACCATACCAGATGATCTGTAGCAAGATGTGGTCACATGTCCTGCACTGTAACTAGAAACTAAGCCTCCATGATGCTGTATGATTTCATTACAGAAGGATCTTCTCTGTTTGAGAGAGAAATAAGGAAATCGAGTTGAGGTTGGAGTTGCGGCCAGCCAGAGATACTTTGGCTTCTGTATAGAACCCAGTGGTAAGCAGAGCCAGAGCAGACACAGAGCAAAGACAGAGACACAGACGCCTCTTTTCTGCAGTCTGCACCTCCTCAGCTGCTTGGGGTGACATAACTAAAGAGGCATTAACACCCAGTTGCGACATTGCTAAACAAACGCCAGGGCCTTGGCGAGCATGGGAAAATGTCATTATAGCTTGCTGGGAGTGACTTGACCAGGAAAACAAGGCACAATTTGAGCCTTGTTCTGTAGAGTCGATCCCCCAGCCTATCTACGTGGACCTGACAACTTTCTATCATGTGTACTAACTTTCCCAGGCAGGATCTGGTCCATAAAAGGCACTGTTCCTTTGTGTGAGGTGATAAATCAAGCTGGCAGGGTCTTGCCTCTCTTCGCAGACACAACAAGTGGACAGACACAGCTCTTGTCTGTTCTCCGGCATGCAAGGCCCTGCAGGTATCTCAAGGCTGTGGCAAAAAGTGGGCCACCGTCTCAATCCTGAGGTGTAATCATTACTCCAAACAGTTGCAAAACGTTCCATTTTGTAATTACACCCCTGCTCTGTTGACCTAGTCACTCACTGACCTATAAGTACACAGGATAGATTTATTTGATATTTTTACTCAATACCTAGACTTAAATTTACAGGTGCTTGTTCATTTATTGAATTCATTAATTCAAAAAGGCCAAAACCAGACATAAATGTCAGTGCTAGCTTAACGACTTCCTCTAAATCTTTATGGAAACTTTGAAATAATTGTACTACTCCAGTTAATAACATAAGAATATATATTTCTATAACAGTAGGCTATTACCAGCATTACTTTACAATTACACGTCAGATTGTCAGGGATCCCGGGTTGTCAGTTGTCCTGAGGTGTCTCCATATGGCCTGGCCTGGCTGCAACAGCGGTTGGCAGCTAATTCCCTGAGCCTCTTTGTTCATTAACGGCCTGTGTCTCCCTCCCTGCTGCTGCTGTCTCTAGCCTATGGAGACGCCCGTAAGGGGCCCCTTTGTAATCCTATAAAGTGGAAAAATATAAATTTGTCGCAATTTGTCTCACAGCAGTGTAAGATGTTAAAGAGGGGTTTGATCACTGATCTCTGCCCACCACCAGCCCCAGGCCCCCAGGACACAGACTCAACAGCTGTCTGTCCCCCACACGTATTACAGATCTATACTGTCTGGGAAAGTCATTGGAAGGGTTATGTATGGCACAACTTGTATTGTATTGTGTACTGGCAAGGTAAGGTAAACATTAATGTTACAGTGTCTCATAAACTTTAGATCTTTATGAAATAACCAAAACTGTAGAATGTGATTGAAAAAAGAGACAAAACAGCACATTGGTCTCCGAGGATTGTTTTTGGATTTAGTTTCAACCCTTCTCGTCTTTGAATGGACAGATCGTTTTATATTTATTCATGTTTAATGGAATTCTACTTTCTAGCTTTCTACTTAATTTGTGAATTTAGTAAGAAATAAAGTAGAAGTCACATGGAATACACAGTACAATGTCAGTATATGAGGCATGGGCTGTATTTGTTAAAATTGGCAATTTGATTACCATACCAATTTAAGGACATTATAATATATATAATATGATAAATCAATTATAATGATAATGCCATAGGGAGAAGCAGGATAGCCAGACATTCTTAAATCACACCATTATAGAATGCCATAATTATAGATCAATCCATTTTCCTTCCAGAAGACCCAAGACTCAGGGAAACACACACGAACACACACACACACACACACACACACACACACACACACACACACACACACACACACACACGCACGCACGCACACATGCACGCACGCAAACACACACACACACACACACACACGCACGCACGCACGCACGCACGCACGCAAACACACACATGCGCACGCACACAAACACACACATGCGCATAAACACACACACTTGATTTAACTGTAAGTTACCTCTATTTTCTTTTAAAATACAGGAGGTCAATATAAAGACACACTGGGACACAAAGTAATTAGTACTAATTAATTCAATGTAGAATGAGCTTTCCAGAGTTACTGCAGTGGGGCTGTTGACTTATTGATTAATAGATAGATCATAACTCCAAACCGTGTTGCAAACAGCATGGATCTCCTGGAACGGTCCACATCTGTGACACGCTGACTCATGAGAATTAAAGACGTTTCATTGGTTTTTGTACCACAGAAATACTCAAAACTGCCAATCAGCGACATGTAGAACACAGAGCAACATCAGCCTAGTCAAGGAGCTGTATAAATGGAGCAATCAATCTACCTATTGGTCAATCAGCACTGCCCAATCCAGAGAGGAGGTGTTTGGGCTGGTTCAATACATTGGATTAATGTAACAATGACCTTAAATAATTCAGTTTGGGGTAAATGTTTGCGGGAAACGACGACAGGAGTGTAAAGGTGAAGTACTCCGCAGTTCCCACAAAGCAATACTTCCCACGTTCTGAGAAATGTTATCACCGGGTCACTCTCAGGCATTATAATAGTTCTATAAAGTCTGGTGACCTCACAGTTTCTCTCGTGTATAGCCAATGACTTCAAGTGTGTTCAATCCAATCATCAGCTATTCATTGAGGGAAGCACAGAGCTGCTCGCTAAGTAAATTGAAATCTTTCCTCCCTCTTGGGATATCTTTTCAACTGAAAATAGCCTCAGAATTTCATGGAGGCCAGGGATCATTTTCTTAATTGCCTGGGAATCTAAATGCATGTATATTTCTTGTACCAAGAATTGTATTATTTTATGTCATAAAAAAAGTGAGTTTTGTTTTAAGAGTTATCTTTGATCTTCTTTTGAGAAGAAAAAAACAATTGAACAATTTACATAATACTCTTTTGTTAAACATAAATGTAGACAACACAAGAAAAAAGCTACTTTATGTATATGGCTCACTTCTCACGTGATGTAAAGTGTGGGTTTGAACCAGAGATGTACACACACACACTCACTCACTCAGCCAAGTGGAGTAAGTTCAGATCTTAATTTGAGTCAGTTTGCCACAGCAGGAAGTCCTGCAGCAACAGTTGTAGTTAGGACAAATAAAGTCAGACATTTTAAAGTGGAAACGACATACTTTAGAAGCCTTTTTAAACCTTAAATACACTACAAGCTACAAATGATCAGTAACAAAAGAGTGATCAAATTAAAATCCTATTTCTGTATCCAGCTCTGTGGCCCCCAAGGAGCTCAGCTGCAGCTGTATAAATGGGTTATGTATGAAATGTAAGCTATGCAGGTCAGAATGGGTAAGAGTCCTGCTAGGCAAATAAATAGTGTGATGTAATAGCACAAAGAGACTATCTCAGCCCCTCCAGATTCAACCCACACTTCATTACCAATGAGACATGTTTATCCCCATACAACTCTAATGTCCTCGTGTCCCCTTTCAATGCTGAGGCATACATCAAATAATGGTAAATATACTGTTCAAAAGGTGAACATTACAAGTGTAGGATCTTAATTTGGTCACTCTTTTATTGCAGGAAATGCACATTTCTAGTGTATTTGAGTTTTAAAAAGGATTCTAAAGTTTGTCAATTCCACTTTGAAATTTCAGACTTGATTTGCCTTAATGAAAAATGTATTAACACCTTCAAAAATGTTCATTCACTATAATCCACATAATAATTCATATTTCCTGTTGTAACAGGATTATTTTTGTGCTGTAGCTAACCAGCTCAAATTAAGACCCTACATCTGTGGTGTGTCTTTGGTGTGTTATAATGCAGTAAGATTGATCCTTATGATAAAATCAATACAGGATATTCTCTAGAAAGGTGTCAGCATTTAGTATTATGGATCATTTTGACAGATAAGCGGTGGCTATTTCAAGATGAAAACGTTTTGTCAATCGATGAAGGAGCCACTCCTTTTAGCATGTTCCCTTTTCACACTACATTCATCTTTTTAAGTGAAACAGGTCACACCCGACTCTCTGGATTTTCGAATGGTGAGGCATTGTGGGTATCTAAGTAATATCATATGCTTAAATGCTTTGTTTTGCGTTTTGTCCCCTCTCACCCCTTGAGGGAGAGATAGGCTTACGCTCGTCCTGATTTAATATTTTGTCCAGGTCATTACCTTGGAGACAGCGAGAGAGAGTGAGAGAGGGACAGGGAGAGGAAGAGGGAGAGGGAGAGCAACAGCTAGAGGGGAGAGGAGAGGGTCAGGTGGTCTGACCCACATCCACTCCTCCTTTGCTTCCTTCATCCCATCTCATCCATCTCGCAGCCTCATAAAACAAGTTTTCTTGTCAGATTCCTTGAGAATCAGTGATTGCTGTGTCTATTTGACAACCAGTTTCACACTGCCAAGGAGAAAAACGTCCACCAAAGCCATGGAGGATAAAACATTTCAGCACCTGCTAAGTAAATTTGACTTTGAGTTCTTATTTGGCTGCTTTTGATAGTGCTTCCATTTCCATATGTTACCACAGTTCTCTCTCCGTCTTGTGGTTTGAGACATGTAGACATTTAGATGAAGACATTAATGGTCCAGCACCTCCTTGTTGTTTTATAAACCAAGCGTGCAGACAGACAAGCCAATCTGAGATTGATTATGCCGCTCCTCTCCATTGATTGTCCTGCTGATCTCCTCTGAAGTGTGTAAAAAAAAAAGAGAGAATGTATTATTCAGAAGAAAATGATAAAAACACTTCCATTCCTATTTGTATTTATTATTTTCTCCCGTGAAGAGAGGCGAGTGGTTGAATAATAGTTTTTATTAATTTCATGGATTATTTGCTCATTATGCATTAATCATGGTGGCCCATCTGGAGGGTACAGGCGTGACTGTGTTAGAAACAGCCATTCTGATCTCAATTAGATTATGCCTCTCCTCTCCATCTAGCCATAAATCACTTCTCCAAAGTGAAATGAACAGTTACTGGAGCGCATTAATAACCTGCATCAGGCATGAGGGAAGGGCAGCCACTGGAACTACCACCCATCTCACAATGTTGAAAACATCATTTTATTTGTGAAATATCAACATTCCACGCTAAGGTTGCTCTGCAGATTTCTCAACCCCCCCCCCCCCCCCCTCCCTCTCTCTTGTGACGCTTTGACAGGGAAAAATGATGGTGCGTGGAGCTCCAGACATTCATTCACCCGGTTACCAGACATGGGCTGCATGTGTGGCGTGCAGTGTGTGGCGTGCGCTGCAGCTCAGCCTGACCACGGTCCATATAACCCACATAACAACCTCTCTGGATGAAATCCCCCAGGATAGGGGATGTCTTATCCCAATATAAAGTCATTAAAGAGATAATGATTATTTGCTCTAGAAAATAGCTAATGATTATTTGCTTAAGAAATGTCATAAATAACATTAAGACAGACATCAACAACACAATGTCATCATTATGGGCAATATGAATAATCCTCAGGGCAGTAAATCCAGAGGGATGAAATGTGTATTATACAGTATCCTCTACCACAGGGGCGTAACTGAATGGTGTTTGGATAGTGTGGTATCCCCACACACTTCCACTGCCTCGGAGGCAGTCAGTTGTGGCCTAGCCGAGTCGTGTTACTCCACCAGGGGCAACAGATAGTGAGATATGGGGGTCATTCTACTGATTACCCAGGTGAAAGCACAGGGGCCCTGTGATTTATGAAGAGCACTTAAACCCTTTGTGTCGTGTACATCACATCTTTGATAGATTAGAAGTGTGACATTAAAATGGAAATTACTTTGTGGAGGCTTGACAAGGGATTGTGGGCAACCCCTGACCTCCCAGTGAGACCACAGGCTGACCGCGCAATCCCTCAGAGCGAGAGAGAGAGAGAGAGAGAAAGATGAGAGTTAGAGAGAGAGAAAAAAAGACAGAAGGAGAAAGAGAGAGATGAGAGCGAGATAGAGAGAATTGAATTGAATTGAGAGAGAGGAGAGTTAGAGAGAGAGAAAGAGCGAGAGAGAGGAGATGTGGTAAGATATGAGGTTAGAGAGTGTAAATAATGTAGAATAATACCTGTTTGAGATCGATTAGATCAAGACCAATAGGTAACTCTTTATATGGGTAGTCCATCTGTAGATGCTCTACAGACTTTCTACAGACTATAACATCTACTAACCCTAGCCCTCACCTCAACCCTTATCCTAATCCTAAACTTAACCCTTAACCTAACTATAACCCTAACCGTAACCTTAGCAAGCAGTTGCTTATCAACAGATAGTTTGTTGATACAGTGCATTCGGGAAGCATTCAGACCCCTTGACTTTTTCCACATTTTGTTAAGTTAAAGCCTTATTCTAAAATTGATTAAATAGTTTTCCCCCCTCATCAATCTACACACAATGCCTCATAATGACAAGGAAAAAACAGGTTTTTAGAAATTTTTGCAAATTTAAACAACTGAAATATGACATTTACATACGTTTTCAGACCCTTTACTCAGTACTTTATTGAAGAACCTTTGGCAGCGATTACAGCCTCGAGTTTTCCTGGGTATGACTCTACAAAATTGGCACACCTGTATTTGGGGAGTTTCTCCCATTCTTCTCGGCAGATCCTCTCAAGCTCTGTCAAGTTGGATGGGGAGCGTCGCTGCACAGCTATTTTCAGGTCTCTCCAGAGATGTTTGATCGGGTTCATGTCCGGGCTCTGGCTGGGCCGCTCAAGGACATTCAGAGACTTGTCCCAAAACCACTCCTGCATTGTCTTGGCTGTGTAATTAGGGTTGTTGTCCTGTTTGAAGGTGAACCTTCGCCCCAGTCTGAGGTCCTGAGCGCTCTGGAGCAGGTTTTCATCAAGGATCTCTCTGTACTTTGCTCCATTCATCTTTCCCTCTATCCTGACTTGTCTCCCAGTCCCTGCCGCTGAAAAACATCACCACAGCATGATGCTGCCACCACTATGCGTCACCGTAGGGATGGTGCCAGGTTTCCTCCAGATGTGACATTTGACATTCAGGCCAAAGAGATCAATCTTGGTTTCATCAGACCAGAGAATGTTGTTTCTCATTGTCTAAGAGTCTTTAGGGGCCTTTTGGCAAACTCCAACCGGGCTGTTATGTGCCTTTTACTGAGGACTGGCTTCCGTCCGGCCACTGTACCATAAAGGCCTGATTGGTGGAGTGCTGCAGAGATGATTGTACTTCTGGAAGATTCTCCCATCTCCACAGAGGAACTCTGACCAAGACTCTTCTCCCCTGATTGCTCAGTTTGGCCGGGCGGCCAGCTCTAGGAAGAGTTTTGGTGGTTCCAAACTTCTTCCATTTAAGAATGACGGAGGCCACTGTGTTCTTGGGGACCTTCAATGCTGCAGAAATGTTTTGGTACCCTTCCCCAGATCTGTGCCTCGACACAATCCTGTCTCGGATCGCTATGGACAATTCCTTCTTTCTCATGGCTTGGTTTTTGCCCTGACATGCACTGTCAACTGTGGGAACTTATATAGACAGGTGTGTGCCTTTCCAAATCATGTCCAATCAATTGAATTTACCTCAGGTGGTCTCCAATCAAGTTGTAGAAACATCTCAAGGAGGATCAATGAAAAAAGGATGCACCTGAGCTCAATTTCGAGTCTCATAGCAAAGGGTCTGAACACTTATGTAAAGAAAAAAGTTGTTTCTTTGTTTTATAAATGAGCGAAAATGTCTAAAAACCTGTTTTTGCGTCGTCATTATGGGGTATTGTGTACAAAAATTATGGTATCAATTTTAGAATAAGGCTGTAACGTAACAAAATGTGGAAAAAGTCAAGGGGTCCGAATATTTTCCGAATGCACTGTAGATCATCTATATGGGACTATCCAGACTATCCAAATAAAGTGGGACCTCAATCTACCAATTGAACAATGATACAGATGCAGGATCGATCTTAATTTGACCCGTATTGTCACAGCAAAATAATCCTGCAGCAACAGGATTTTAACTTTTAGTCCAAATGTTGCTTGATTTGTGGTTAGGCCAAAAGTAGGCTACATGAAAAGTGCAATACTATTATTATGACCATATATATTCTCAGCAACAAAAGAGTGATCAAATGAAGATCCTACATCTGTAGATGACATACAGTTTTAGTTAGGATTATTTTCAGTTCTCTCTTGTTAAGAGCACTCCCTTGCAACCACAACTGCTATATTTCACCAATTGTACTTGAGCTGCACTATTTCACCAGCTCAAAGAGATGACTTATTCCATTGTTTTAACAAGAGCAGAGCAGCACGCTTCTATCAGATTAACAAAACCTTTCAATCACATAGGATGAATGAGGAACAAGAGCCAGGAACCAGGGACCAGGGACATTGTACATTACCCGAGAGAGAGAGAGAGAGAGAGAGATAGAGAGAGAGTGAACAAGCTAGGAAGCGAGGAAGAGAACAAGAGAGAGAGAAAACAAGAGAGAATGAGAGAGAGTATGTGTGTGAGAGAAAGAGAGAATAAAAGGGAGATAAAGAACAAGAGATGGAGAGAGAGATTAATTCTGGGGCTGAGGAATTCCCCAAACTGCTGATTGTCATCTTACATCTGTCATGTGAACCAGAGGAGACCCTTGTTCTTTCATTCTCTCCCAGCAGTCCTCTGACACCACCATCCTTAATTAATGACAACATTTCCATTAAACTACTGATTAAACAAATATATTAAACACACAGGCCCGAGTCAATAGACACAGGCATATTTAATCATGTTCTTAGTAATGATTACTGTTCCCATAATGCAATAATTATTTTCAGCAGCTGAGTTGGATTCATCTTTTGTCACTGTGCCATCAAAGAGAGAGCGAGATAAGGTGAGAGCGAGAGTTGCAGAAAGAGAGAGAGGGAGATGCAGAGAGAGAGAGTTTGGAAGGCTAGCTTATGAGTAACAGTGATAGAGAAAAAAGCCATGTGAGAATTCGGGGGCCGCTTGTCTCTTTATGTGGAGTGACAGGTGAAAACTGGCTGTCAAAAATGCACTGGATATTTACTGTTTTGTTTATCAGCTGGCTGGCTCTGAATAAAAGAGGAGAAACATGCATTGCCTGTCCGTCCGCTTTTTCATCTGCTCCCTAAATGGGTCAGGGGATTGGAGAGTGCAGTTTATCCCTTCCATTCCCCCTGACAGAGAAACCGTTTAAAGCTCACTGCCAAGTAGACAACAGTCTGTCACCAGAGACAGTCTGTCACCAGCTCAAATCAACTCCTCAAACGCCGCTAGCCTGTTTAGCCGCGGCCCCATACGGTGCTCTGAGTTTCATTAAGTTGCCGCCTGCCTCACTCTCGTCTTACCGTATGTGAGCGATACATTACCATGACTTCTCCCTCCATTTTATCTCAATAGTCATTATGATTAATCAAATACATTCTTGTTTTCGCTTTAATTTCTTTAATTTCCTGCTCTTTTCCCTATGAATATAGGTGATACATTGTATTTGCTCTGAAAGGACTCTCTCTGGAGCACATTACAAACATGAATGGAGATTTATACAGGTTAACAACTGTCAGTATTGCTGTAAAGCAAGCCCATTTTGAGCCCATTTCTTCCTGACACCTCCCAAAGCTCATGGGAATCTCCTTTCCAAACAGTGGGATGAGGAGATCACCATCCCCCGGCTTGTGATTGTGCGAGGTCGGAGGTTAATGACTTTGTGTTTACCATCCAACCTGCTCTTTGATAACAGGACAGCCCTACCGTTCCCATTTTCCCACTGTTTTAATAAAGACGCTCAGTGTAGCAACAGGAAGCAACATAGAATGTGACACCAAAGATGGCTTTGTACGGAGAAAAAGCACCCACAATCTGGAGGGAGAGTGAGAACCACTAATATTTATTCATGATAGAGAGAAAGTAGTGGCTTGTTGGCACAAGCTACTTCATTTACATGCGGTTATAGACTGTTTGCCCCAGCCCAGGAGCTCTGTCTATCTCCAAATAGATGAACCTGTCTCACATACTACCTTTCCTTGTCATCCTGTCTTCCTACTCTTCAAAGCTCCTCTTGCATCCGTCGCCTGGTTGTTATTCTCAGTAATGGGGTTGAGGAGCCAAGATTAATATATTATATCATAATCATATTACATCATCACAATAGGTTTGAAAAATAAGGAAATTAGCTAATGAACGAATATCTTAACAATATGATTAGCAATGTGTTGGAGTACTTCGACCTGAGAGCTGATGGATCATGGGAAACTAAAGTTGTTTCACTCATTTCAGTCCTGAATGCATGGGAACCAAACATCATTGACAACGTTCCTCATGATAAATGTGATGATGATTGCTCTGGCTCGCAGGATTAGATTTGGACACTAAATCACTTGTGTGAGAGAGAGGTTAGATAAGGCAGACGGAGACCTGTGGCGTAAAACGCTGGATATATTGACTACCAGTCTCTCCACTGACACCAACTGCAGTGCTTCTCACCATTACGGTAGCCTTATCAGAGTCTTACAAGGCTGAACATCTCACTAACTAGAGGGGCAACTGGCCATAAACTCCAGTGGAATTTTCTCAGTGAAATTTGTCAGTGTAATTGGTGTGTTGTTTGAGCTGCTGTCTAAATATATTACAACAGACAGATACACAAAGCCAGACACACATGGATAAACATAGCCATTAGAATGTTAAAGGTTCAACAGGCACTCTGAAGGAATCTCTTTATTCGGTTCAAATGTCAGAGGTGTATCTTAGCATTTACTAGAGCTGGGCAATATGGACCAAAATCCATATCACTATAAATTGACTCAATTATCACAATAATGATTAATGGAACGCAGTGGTGTAGTAAAGTAAAAATACTTTAAAGTACTAAAGTAGTTTTTTGGGGTATCTGTACTTTACTATTTATATTTTTGATGACTTTTAGTTTTACTTCACTACATTCCTTGAAGAAAATAATGAACTTTGTACTCCATACATTTTCCCTGACACCCAAAAGTACTCGTTACATTTTGAATGCTTAGCAGGACATGAAAATTGTCTAATTCACGCACATAAAGAGAAAATCCCTGGTCATCCCTACTGTATCTGATCTGGCAGACTCACTAAACACAAATGCTTTGTTTGTAAATTATGTCTAAGTGTTGGAGTATACCCCTGGCTATCTGTAAATAAAAAAGACAAATTGTGCCGTCTGGTTTGCTTAATTTAAGGAATTTTAAATGATTTATACTTTTACTTTTGATACTTAAGTATATTTAAAACCAAATACGCTTATTACTTTTACTCAAGTAGGATTTTACTGGGTGACTTTCACTTGAGTCATTTTCTATTAAGGTATCTTTACTTTTAGTAAAATATGACAAATGGGTACTTTTTCCACCACTGATGGAACGATAAGTTTATAACATAAGTGTGCACCAGTTACTTTTTTATATTACCTTTAAAACTGCTACTATTACTTTTGGTATTTGGTATTTTATAAGGATCCCCATTAGCTGTTGCAAAATCAGCAGCTACTCTTCCTGGGGTCCACACAAAACATGAAACATAATACAGAATGACATAATACAGATCAATAGACAAAAACAGCTCAAGGACAGAACTACATACATTTTTAAAAGACACACGTAGCCTACGTATCAATGCATACACAAACTATCTAGGTCAAATAGGGGAGAGGCGTTGTGCCGCGAGGTGCTGCTTTATCTGTTTTTTAAAACCAGATTTGCTGTTTATTTGAGCGATATGAGATGGAAGGAAGTTCCATGCAATAAGGGCTTTCTATAATACTGTAAGTGTTCTTGAATTTGTTCTGGATTTGGGTACTATGAAAAGACCCCTGGTGGCATGAATGTTTTAGCTATCAATTGTCCCATTAGCCATAGCCCATAATAGCAGGTCATTTCAAACTTCACATTCCTCTAGTAAATGCTACTTATCGTTTTTATATCAGTAAAAAGTTCTCGATGAATGGTTGGTCCGGTCGGTATCGACAATTTTCGGTTTACTGTCCCAGCTCAACCATTTACTCCAAACCCTCTACCTGAAAAGTTAAACTGAGTCTGCCTGAGCAGCCTTTTACTTGGCAACATGTCAGCAAAACTCCAAGCAGTGCATCGTTAATGACATGTTTTATTTGCACCTCAAACAGGATAGTTTCAACCTGAAATTGTTAAATTGCCCTCGTCCTGGTCAAATATATTACCATTTAAACATGAAAAATAGGCCATTGTGTTGGTCATTACAAAACTCCATCATGTCTACCACTACTGGTAGCCAGCCAAGCCGTAAATCCCATCTGGCCAGGGTCAACAGTGAGGTGTCTCCCTAACATGGCCGCATGCTGTGTCTCTTTGACTGTCATCAGTTTGCTTTTGTCAACAGAAGGCCAGCAGCAAATGAATGCTGCAGATGATCTGATGAGAGACTCAGAACAAACAAAGCCATGAATACCTGTTGATTGTCAGATTAGCTGATTCAGAGACACTGTTACCTAATATCTGCATAACATCTATTTGCATTGTTAGGAACTAGACTGTCATTAACATGATGATGCTGCCATATAGCGTAGTACATACTACGAGAGACTGAGAAACAGCTTCTATCACCAGGCGCTCAGACTGTTGAACAGCCATCACTAGCCGGCTACCTGCCCAGTACTCAGCCCTGCACCTTGAGACTAATACCCCAAGTATGTAGATAGTCGTTGAACGCTGGTCACCTCATTCTGTTTATATACTGTTGTTTACACAGTGTATTCTATATACTGTATTCTCGACATACAGTAGCCCATCCTAATATACCTGCTACTGTAATACTATTTTCTTTCCCAAATGATATACTGTCTATACACACCACGTATATACAGTTGAAGTCAGTTTCAAACCTCTACAAATGTTTTGTTAACTAACTATAGTTTTGGCAAGTCGGTTAGGACATATACTTTGTGCATGACAAGTCATTTTTCCAACAATTGTTTACAGACAGATTATTTCACTTATAATTCAATGTATCACAATCCAGTGGGTCAGAAGTTTACATACACTAAGTTGACTGTGCCTTTAAACAGCATGGAAAATTCCAGAAAATTATGTCATGGCTGTAGAAGCATCAGATAAGCTAATTGACATCAGTTGAGTCAATTGGAGGTGTACCTGTGGATGTATTTCAAGGCCTACCTTCAAACTCAGTGTCTCTTTGCTTGACATCATGGGAAAATCAAAAGAAATCAACCAAGACCTCAGAAAAAAAAATGTAGACCTCCACAAGTCTGATTCATCCTTGGGAGCAATTTTCAAGTATAAATACCATGGGACCACACAGCCGTCATACCGCTCAGGAAGGAGACGCGTTCTGTCTCCTAGAGATTAACGTACTTTGGTGCGAAAAGTGCAATTCAATCCCAGAACAACAGCAAAGGACCTTGTGAAGATGGAGGAAACAGCTACAAAAGTATCTATATCCACAGTAAAATGAGTCTTATATTGACATAACCTGAAAGGCCGCTCAGCAAGGAGGAAGCCACTGATCCAAAACCGCCATAAAAAAGCCAGACTATGGTTTGCAACTGCACATGGGACAAAGATTGAACTTTCTGGAGAGGTGTACTCTGGTCTGATGAAACAAAAATAGAACTGTTTGGCCTTAATGACCATCGTTATGTTTGGAGGAAAAAGGAGGAAGCTTGCAAGCCGAAGAACACCATCCCAACCGTGAAGCACGGGGGTGGCAGCATCATGTTGTGGGGTTGCTTTGCTGCAAGAGGGACTTGTGCACTTTACAAAATAGATGGCATCATGAGGGATGAAAATTATGTGGATATATTGAAGCAACATCTCAAGACATCAGTCAGGAAGTTAAAGCTTGGTCGCAAATGGGTCTTCCAAATGAACAATGACACCGAGCATATTTCCAAAGTTGTGGGAAAATGGCTTAAGGCACAAAGTCAAGGTACTGGAGTGGCTATCACAAAGCCCTGACCTAAATCCCAAAGAAAATTTGTGGGCAGAACTGAAAAAGTGTGTGCGAGCAAGGAGGCCTACAAACCTGACTCAGTTACACCAGCTCTGTCAGGAGGAATGGGCCAAAATTCACCCAACTTATTGTGGGAAACTTGTGGAAGGCTACCCAAAACATTTGACCCAAGTTTAAATTGTTTAAGGCAATGCTACCAAATACTAATTGAGTGTATGTAAACTTCAGACCCACTGGGAATGTGATGAAAGAAATAAAAGCTGAAAATCATTCTCTCCTATTATTATGACATTTCACATTCTTAAAATAAAGTGGTGATCCTAACTGACCTTAGACAGGGAATGTTTACTAGGATTAAATGTCAGGAATTGTGAAAAACTGAGTTTAAGTATATTTGGCTAAGGTGTATGTAAACTTCCGACTTCAACTGTATATGCAGTGTGAAATCAGGCGATATCAGGTGGAAGGCCTGGAAAACCGTTGAAGACTCTAGCCACCCAAGCCATAGACTGCTCTCTACTTCTGCACAGCAGGCGGTACCGGTGCATCAAGTATAGAACCAAAGGACCATGAACAGCTTCTATCCTCAAGCCATAAGACTGCTAAATAGCTAACAAAATGGCTACACAGACAATTTATTATATTTTTTTGCACTTTCTCTATGCACACTCACATACACTGATGCTCCAACACACACATATATACTGACGCTACACACACACACTCACATACAATCATAATCTATGCTGCTGCTACTCTGTTTATCATACATCCTGATGCCTAGTCACCTAACCCCTATACACATCTACACTACCGTTTGGGGTCACTTAGAAATGTCCTTGTTTTTGAAAGAAAATAAAAAAAATTGGTCCATTAAAATAACATCAAATTGATTAGAAATACATTGTTAATGTTGTAAATGACTATTGTAGCTGGAAACGGCAGATTTTTTATGGAATATCTACATAGGCGTACAGAGGCCCATTATCAGCAACCATCATCCTGTGTTCCAATGGCATGTTGTGTTAGCTAATCCAAGTTTATCATTTTAAAAGGCTAATTGATCATTAGAAAACCCTTTTGCAATTATGTTAGCAAAGCTGAAAACTGTTGTTCTGATGAAATAATTGATAACTGTCCTTCTTTAAACTAGTTGAGTATCTGGAGCATCAGCATTTGTGGGTTCGATTACAGACTCCAAAATGGCCAGAAACAAAGCCCTTTCTTCTGAAACTCAGTCTATTCTTGTTCTGAGAAATGAAAGCTATTCCATGCGAGAAATTGCCAAGAAACTGAAGATCGCGTACAACGCTGTGTACAACTCCCTTCACAAAACAGCTCAAACTGGCTCTAACCAGAATAGAAAGAGGAGCAAGAGGGCAAGTACATTAGCGTGTCTAGTTTGAGAAACAGACGCCTCACAAGTCCTCAACTGGCAGCTTCATTAAATAGTACCCGCAAAACACCAGTCTCAACGTCAACAGTGAAGAGGCGACTCCGGGATGCTGGCCTTCTTGGCAGAGTTGCAAAGAAAAAGCCATGTCTCAGACTGGCCAATAAAAATAAAATATTAAGATGGGCAAAAGAACACAGACACTGGACTGAGGAACTCTGACTAGAAGGCCAGCATCCCGGAGTCGCCTCTTCACTGTTGACGTTGAGACGGGTGTTTTGCGGGTATATAGGCGTAAGGCCGAGACAATAAGAAGACACATTGGAAGAATAAATTCAACCACACCTTTGTTTCGTCACAAAACCGGAGAGCAACATCTGCCCTGTGAAGTCCACAAAGCATATTGCATTTAACAGGCAGTTAGATGACCTACAGCATTGTCAAGCAAGTTAATGTTTCTGACATTTCTGACCATGGATAGTTAGGCTATGGCAAGTCGCAAAGAATAAAGGAGCTACCTCCAATATTCCAGCACCATTTCAACATCATCAACTCACCTATGCTTAGTCTAAAACAGTGACAACTAAAACACACCAAAAATTATTTCGTCCAATTAACGTAATCAACATTTTGTAACGAAAACACCTGAAGTCAGGAGGCAGGTGCAGTCGGTGAGTTTAATAGGAACAAACAGAGTGAGTTCAAAAATAGGAGTAGCGTCTAAACATGAAAACAGGAAACAATACTACCTAATGTGTGATACAACGGAGTGCTAGATAAAGGGGAAGTAATCAGGGAGTCATGGAGTCCAGGTGTGCCTCATGATGGGGTGCAGTGGTGCGTAATGATGGTTGCCAGGTGTGTGTAATGATGGATAGCCAGGACCGGTGGTTAGTAAACCGATGACGTCGAGCGCCAGAGCAGGGGAGTAGACGTGAAAGTACCCCGGAGGACAGGGAGCAGGCACTGGTTCCCTCTCCAGAGCCTGGCGTATGTCCATGTCTATGTCCCAAAGCACGGGGACAACGATTCGGGAGGGCGGTATGATGGACGCAATCAGGACCGGAACCTCTCCCAAATCGTGGAGACGGGACAGGGCATCGGCTTCGATATTCTTTGAACCTGGGCGGTATGACAGGGTGAAGTTGAATCTGGTAAAGAAAAGGGCCCATCTTGCTTGGCACGGATTCAATCACCTCGGTGTCCGTGTGTAATCCAGGTTCCGATAATCGGTGAGGATGAGAAATGTGTCCGTGGAGCCCTCGAGCCAGTGTCTCCACTCCTCTAATGCCAACTTCACCGCCAGGAGCCCCCGGTCACAGACGTTATAGTTCCTTTCTGCAGGAGACAGTTTTCTTTAGAGTATTTGTATTTATTATGGATCCCCATTAGCTGCTGCCAAGGAAATCCAGGGTTACTCCAAGCAGTTTAGTCACCTCAACTTGCTCAATTTCCACATTATTTATTACAAGATTTAGTTGAGGTTTAGTGAATGATTTGTCCCAAATACAATGCTTTTAGTTTTGGAAATATTTAGGACTTACTTATTCCTTGCAACCCACTCTGAAACTAACTGGAGCGCTTTGTTAAGCGTTGCAGTCATTTCAGTCTCTGTAGTAGCTGACATGTATTGTGTTGAGTCCTCCGCATACATAGACACAGCCAGTGGTATGTCATTAGTAAAGATTGAAAAAAGTAAGGGGCCTAGACAGCAGCCTTGGGGAATTCCTGATTCTACCTGGATTATGTCGGAGGCTTCCATTAAAGAACACCCTCTGTGTTCTGTTAGATAGGTAACTCTTTATCCACAATATAGCAGGGGGTGTAAAGCCATAACACATACATTTTTCCAGCAGCAGACTATGATCGATAATGTCAAAAGCTGCACTAAAGTCTAACAAAACAGCCCCCACAATCTTTTTCTCATCAATTTCACTCAGCCAATCATCAGTCATTGCTGTACTTGTTCCGTATACGCATGCTGAAAGTCTGTTGTCAATTTGTTCACTATGAAATAACATTTTATCTGGTCAAACACAATTCTTTCCAAAAGTTTACTAAGGGTTGGTAACAGGCTGATCGGTCGGCTATTTGAGCCAAAATTCTAGATCACCTGTACTCCACACAGACACGTGTACAAAGCTCTCCCTCGCCCTCCATTTGGTAAATCTGACCACAATTCTATCCTTCTGATTCCTGCTTACAAGCTAAAATTAAAGCAGGAAGCACCAGTGACTCGGTCTATAAAAAAGTAGTCAGGTGAAGCAGATGCTAAACTACAGGAATGTTTTGCTATCACAGACTTGAACATGTTTCGGGATTCTTCCGATGGCATTGAGGAGTACACCACATCAGTCACTGGCTTTATCAATAAGTGCGTAAGGCCCAATACATCACTGGGGCTAAGCTGCCTGCCATCCAGGAGCTCTACACCAGGCGATGTCAGAGGAAGGCCCTAAAAATTGTGAAAGACCCCAGCCACCCCAGTCATAGACTGTTCTCTCTACTACCGCATGGCAAGCATGCCAAGTCTAGGACAAAAAGGCTTCTCAACAGTTTTTACCACCAAGCCATAAGACTCCTGAACAGGAATTCAAATGCCTACCCAGACTATTTGCATTGTGTGACCCCCCCAACCCCTCTTTTAAACTGCTGCTACTCTCTGTTTATCATATATGCATAGTCACTTTAACTATACATGCATGTACATACTACCTCAATTGGCCCGACCAACCAGTGTCCCCGCACATTGGCTAACTGAGCTATCTGCATTGTGTCCCACCACCCGCCAACCCCTCATTTACGCTACTGCTACTCTCTGTTTATCATATATGCATAGTCACTTTAACCATATCTACATGTACATACTACCTCAATCAGCCCGACTAACCAGTGCCTGTATATAGCCTCGCTACTGTTATAGCCTCGCTAATGTTATTTTTCCACTGTCTTTTTTACTGTTGTTTTTATTTCTTTATTTACCTATTGTTCACCTAATACCTTTTTTTGCACTGTTGGTTAGAGCCTGTAAGTAAGCATTTCACTGTAAGGTGAAATGTTGTATTCAGCGCACATGACAAATATACTTTGATTTGATTTACTATTAGGTACCAGAATTACTTTTGTTTCCCTCCAGGCCTGGGGGTACACACTTTCTAGTAGGCTTAAATTGAAAATATGGCAAATAGCAATATCATCCGCAATTATCCTCAGTAATTTTACATCCAAGTTGTCAGACCCCGGTGGCTTGTCATTGTTGATAGACAACAATAATTGTATCACCTTTTCCACACTCACTTTATGGAATTCAAAATTACAATGCTTGTCTTGCATAATTTGGTCAGATATACTTGGATGTGTAATGTCAGCATTTGTTGCTGCATGTCATGCCTACATTTTCTAATCTCCTCAAAAATCATTAAAGTAGTTGGCAATATCTGTCGGTTTTGTGATGAATGAGCCATCTGATTCAATGAATGATGGAGCTGAGTTTGTCTGTTTTCCCATAATGTCATTTAAGGTGCTCCAATGCTTTTTTACTGTCATTCATTATGTCATTTATCTTTGTTTCATAGTGTAGTTTCTTCTTTTTTATATTCAGATTAGTTACATGTTTTCTCAATTTGCAATACGTTTGCCAATCGGTTGTGCAGCCAGACTTATTTGCCATTCCTTTTGCCTCATCCCTCTCAACCATACAACTTTTAATTCCTCATCAATCCACAGGGGATTAACAGTTTTTACATTCATTTACTTAATGGGTGCATGCTTATTAGTAACTGGAATAAGCAATTTCATAAAAGTGTCAAGTGCAGCTTCTGTTTGCTCCTCATTACACACCACGGACCAACAAATATTCTTTACATCAACAACATAGGAATCACTACAAAACTTATTGTATGACCTCATATACACTATATTAGGCCTGCCTTTGGAAATGTAGTATGCACATGGATCCAATTTTTGTGGATTACCTTGACGTTGTGACAGGACGGCCCCCACGCCCATTTCTGAGGCGTCCCCCTCCACCACTAAGGGCAGCGTAGGATCTGCGTGTTTTAGCAATGGGTGGAGGTTAAATTCCCCTTCAGTAGGTGGAAGGCCTCATCTGCTGCAGGATTCCACACCAACTTTCAGGGACCACCTTTGAGGAGAGAGGTGAGAGGAGAGGCGATGGAACTGAAGTTCCTAATGAAGCGGCGGTATAAGTTGGCAAACCCCAAAAGCCGTTGTAGTGTCTTTATGGTGGTTGGGACAAGCCATGACCTGACTGCATCTACTTTCATCTCCTCCATAACCACTCCCTGAGGGCTGATTCAATATCCCAAGAAGGAGATGGCGGCCTGATGGAACTGGCACTTCTCCACTTTGACGTACAGATGGTTCGCCAGGAGGTGTTCCAGGACTACCCGGACGTGGGCGATGTACTCCTCTAAGGTGGCCGAGTAGATCCGGATGTCGTTGACATACGACCACCTGACGCCCAAGCATGTCCCGAAACACCTCATTCACGAATGCCTTGAACACTGATGGACCATTGGCTATTCCATAAGGCATCACCAAGTACTCGTAGTGCCTAGACATTGTGCTGAAGGCAGTCTTCCATTCATCAAATAGTAGGCACTCCGCAGGTCCAGCTTGGTAAAAACCCGGCCCTGCGAAGCTGTTCAATGGCGGCCGGCACCAATGGGAGGGGGTAGCGGTACTTGGTGGTTATGCCATTGAGACCTCTGTAGTCAATACATGGACGAAGACCCCCCTCCTTCTTGGCTACGAAAAATAAACCTACTGACGCAGGGATGGGGGATGGGTGGATGAAACCCTGTTGGAGAGCTTCCTGGCTGTACTCCTCCATAGCCTTGGTTTCAGCCACCGACAGGGGATAGATGCGGCTGCGCGGAGGCACAGAGTCTGTTAGCAGGTCGATGGCACAGTCCCAGGAGCGATGAGGAGGGAGACAGGTGGCACGGGTCTTGAAGAAAACCTCCCGGAGATCCTGGTAAACCTCTGGGATGTCGGACTGGAGGGCAACCACAGGACTCTCAACCGACGTGGAACCACAGGGTAAGGGAAAGCAGGTCTTCCGTCATCTGGGTGCCCAGGGCGTGATCTTCATTCACGACCAGGAGATAGTGGGGTCGTGACGTTGGAGCCACGGGAGGATGACTTTGTGTACGGGTTCCTGGATGATGAGGAAGGGAAGGTTTTCTTGGTGCAGGGGTCCCACGGTGATGGTTAGTGGTGCTGTGATGTGTGTGATTGTCCCAGATCCCAGTGGTCGGTTATGCAGCGTTTTGAACTTGAAACGTAGAGGAGAGCAGGTATGATGTTATGTTCAGGGAGGAGTCCACTAGAGCTGTAGAAACAACACATGAGGGACAGCCAGCTAGTGAAATCTGTACTAAAAAGGGTTTGGTAGGGAGTGATGATGATGGAATACACACTTACACCAGGAGACGGATGATCACCCTGTGTCGTTATAGTATGAACTGGCCATGACTGACCCAGCAGACTCGGACCGGCTCAGCAACGCCGTCTCCCTGCAGGGAGCCACCATTGAAAAACATGAGGAGCTACTTCAGAACCTTATGGAAGGTCTCCATACGCTGGCAGGACGCCATGACCAGGGTTTCAATATGTAACTGGAGCATTTCCGTGAACTATTTATCAGGCAGCATGCCACAATGGAGACCTCCGGGATGCTCAGTAATCACCCTGCCAGTGATGATTTTGTACAGCCTACCCTGGTTTCCCCGAGTACCCCGCTTACCTCCTCCAGAGCATTATGTTGGGGACCCTGGAACCTGCTGGGCGTTTCTTTCCCAGTGCTCCCTCGTCATTGAGCTGTAGCCCTCTTCGTTCCCTTTGGGCCGTTCGAGAATAGCGTATCGTATAACGCTAATGTCTGGTAGGGTGCTCTCTTTGGCTACTGTGGTTTGGGAGCAACAATCCGCCATTTGCCTTCGTTTTGAGGATTTCATGGTGGAGGTGAGGAAGGTATTCGATTCTCCGGTTTCCAGGAGAGAGGAGGCCCGAAAGCTACTTTAATTACGTCAAGAACCCCGTGGTGTGACAGACTACGTGGTAGACTTTCGCACATCGGCTGCCGAGAGTGCCTGGAACCTGGAGTCTCTGTTCGATACTTTTCTTCATGGACTATCAAAGGACATTAAAGACGAGCTCGCAGCTCAGGAGTTACCACTGGACCTCGTCTCCCTCATAGTCTTAACTATAAGGATCGATGGACGCCTATGGGAGCGCATGAGGGAGAGGAGGTCTGTTTTCATCCCCACTCGTTTGTCCACAGCTGTTTGCTCGCCCCCGAAGAACCCCGGAAGTCCCCGATGCCTGTATTTCCGAGAGGATCCGAAGTCACCCGAGTCTCCTCGGGAATCATCGGAAACGGGCGACTTGTTTTCTACTGTGCCTATGCAATGGGGCAGAGCTAGATTGTCACCTCAGGAACGATTACATAGGCTTAACTCCAGCAGTTGCCTGTCTTGTGGTTCTACAGGGCATTACAAATCCACCTGTCCAGTAAAATACCAGTCTCATCAGTTAGGTACGAGTACTCCCTTCCATGTTATCCTGCTGTGGGGTGAGCGGTCTAAATCTCTCTGGGTGCTCATTGACTCTGGGGCTGATGAGAGTTTATGGATGCTACTCTGGTATTGGAGCTGGGTATCACCACACAACTCCTCTACATTCCCATAGACGCCAGAGTACTGGACGGACGCACCATTGGCAGGGTCACTCATAATACGGTGCCAATTAACCTGCAATCACAGTCCATACAGCTTCTACTCATTGAATCTCCCCATGTTCCTGTTGTTTTGGAATTTTTACATTTTTTTTAACATTTTTAGTCATTTAGCAGACGCTCTTATCCAGAGCGACTTACAGTAGTGAATTCATACATTTTCATACTTTTTTTTTTCTTCTCCGTACTGGCCCCCCGTGGGAATCGAATTTTCATGGCTCCAGAGGCACAACCCCATTATTGACTAGACCACTGGTTCTATCCTGGGTTGGAGACCGTTCTACCACTCACATTGCTTTAAGGCCGCACAGCCTGCCCTGGTACGTTTTCTTATGGTAAAGCCACAGATTTCTCTGCCATTCCAGCATCGTACCAGGACCTCCTGGAGGTTATCAGCAAGGCTCGCGCCACCTCCCTCCCTCTGCATCATCCCTATGATTGCACTATTGATCTCCTCCTGGGCACAACACCGCCTCGTGGGCGGCTATATTCCCTGTCTGGCCCTGAGACCAAGGCAATGGAGGAGTACACTGAGGACTCTCTGGCTGCTGGGAGCATTCGTCCTTCTGCCTCCCCTGCCGGCACAGGGTTCTTCTTTGTGGAAAAAAGGACAAGACGTCCATGTATCGACTACCCGAGCCTCAATGAGATCACGGTTAAGAATCGTTACCCTCTACCAATATTTTCCTCTGCTTTCGAACGTCTCTAGGGGGCAACAATCTTTTCCTAGTTGGACCTTCTGAATGCTTACCACATAGTTCGGATACGTGAAGGAAACGAGTGGAAGACGGCCTTCAACACAGCTAGTGGACACTGAGCACCTGGTCATGCCGTTCGGACTAACCAATGCTCCCGCAGTGTTCCAGGCCCTGGTCAACGATGTGCTCCGTGACATGTTGAATCAATTGGTGTTTGTCTACTTCGACGACATCCTTGTTTTCTCCCGTTCTGCTCAAGAATACGTCCTCCTTGTCCGAAAAGTCCTTCAGCGCCTCCTAGCGAACTAGTTGTTTGTGAAAGCAGAGAAGTGCGAATTCCACTGCTCCACTATCTCCTTTCTGGGATACGTCATCGCTGAAGGGAATGTTCAAATGGATCCTGAAAAGGTGAGAGTGGTGGTGGATTGGCCCCAACCCACATCCAGATTGCAGCTGCATGTTTCCTGGGATTTGCTCATTTCTACCACCACTTCATTCTGGGCTACAGCACCCTGGCGGCTCCCCTCTCTGCACTCACTTCTCCCAAGGTGCCATTCACATGGTCCCCAGCTGTTGACAGGGCGTTTTTGGACCTTAAGCATCGGTTGACTACAGCCCCCATCCTCATCCATCCGGACCTGTCCCGTCAGTTGTGGTTAAAATCGACACTTATGACGTTGGAATGGGGGCCGTCCTGTCCTAGTGGTCTGCCCAGGACCAAAAGCTGCATCCCTGTGCCTTCCTGTCCCACCATCTCAACCCCGCTGAGAGAAACTACGTTGTAAGAAATCGGGAACTTCTGGCGGTCAAGATGGCGTTGGAGGAGTGGAGGTACTGGCTGGAAGGGGTGAAACATCCATTTTTGGTGTGGACCGACCTTAAGAATTTATAATATCTCCGCACCGCCAAGTGACTTAACTCTAGGCAGGCTCGTTGGGCTCTGTTATTCACCAGGTTCAACTTCACCATTTCCTACCGCCCAGGGTCCAAAAATGTGAAGCCGGACGCTCTCTCTCGTCTGTATAGTTTTGCTGCCACACCTTCTGACTCTGAGGCCTTGTCTTGCAGCTACAGTTGTCTGGGGTATCAAGAGCCTGGTTCGCAAGGCACAACGTTCCCAGCTGGAACCTGGGGGGCTCCCGGCTAACTGGATGTTTGCCCCTGATTCGGCCCAATTGCAGGTCCTGGAATGGACTAATTTCTCCAAGCTCACCTGTCATCCCTGCTCCCGTCGAACCCTGGCCTTCCTCCGACAACACTTCTGGTGGCCAACTATGGTTCCTGACATCTCAGCATTCATTGTTACATGCACGTGTGTGCTCAGAATAAGACTCTGCGGCAAACTCCAGCTGGCCTCCAGCTGTTCCTCATCGCCCCTGGTCCCATACATCCCTGGATTTTGTCACTAGGCTTCCTCCATCTGAGAGCAACACCACTATCATGACAGTAGTGGATAGGTTCTTTAAAGCCGCCCATTTCATCCCTCTCCCCAAGTTACCTTCAGCCAAGGAGATGGCCCAGCACATCTTCCGAATCCATGGACTCCTTGTCGACATTGTCTCTGATCGTGGTCCTCAATTCTTGTCCTGATTCTGGAAGGCGTTATGCACCCGCATTGGGTCGTCGGCCAGCCTGTTCTCCGGGTTTCATCCCCAATCCAACGACCAGTCGGTTGGACTGGCTCCCCGCTATCATCTCGGGCAGAGGGTATGGCTGTCTACGCAGGACCTGCCACTCCGGGTGGAGTCCCATAAACTTTTTCCCCATTTTATTGGTCCTTTCCCCCATCTCTAAAGTCGTTAGTCCCACTGCTGTTCGTCTTCTGTTGCCCCGTACCCTCCGTATACATCCCACTTTTCATGTGTCCAGGATTAAGCCCTTTGTCTCCTGTTTCCAGGACCACCCCTCCTCCCCATCTCATCGACGGCCATCCGGCGTACACGGTAAGACGCTTCCTTAGTGTTCAACCTTTGGGCAGGGGTTTTCAGTACCTGGTTGTCTGGGAGGGTTATGGACCGGAGGAGAGGTGTTGGGTCCCCGCTAAGGACATCCTGGACCCGGCCCCCATCGCCGAATTTCACCGCCGGCACCCCGGTCAACCAGGTATGGGTCCAGGTAGGACTCCAGGTGACGCCTCTAGAAGGGGGGGGGGGGGGGGGGGGGGGGTACTGTCACACCTTGATCCGTTTCATCTGCCTTTGTGCTTGTCTCCACCCACCTCCAGGTGTTGCCTATCCTATCTTCCCCATTATCCCAAGTACATTTATACCTCTGTTCGTTTGTTGCCAGTTCGTCTTGTCTCGTCAAGCCTACCAGCATGTTTTTTCAGTGCTCCTCTTTTCCTAGTCTCTGTTTTGTAGCCCTCCCGGTTCCACAATTTTCTGCCTGCCCTGACACTGAGCCCGCCTGTCTGACCATTCAGCCTGCCCTGACCTCGAGCCTGCCTGCCGTCCTGTACCTTTCGGACTCTGACCTGGTTAATGAACTTCTGCCTGTCCTCGACCTGCCTATTGCCTGCCCCTTGTATTTTAATAAATATTAGAGACTCAAACCACCTGCCTCCTGTGTCTGCATCTGGGTCTCGCCATGTGTCATTATACCGTGGCAACCTTGGATCTCTTGGTGGTGGCGGCTCCCATTTGACGAGCAAAATAGAGGGATCACTGGAGGAGGAAGCCAGGACATTTGAATGGAGTCCCGTCATATTTTTCTGGAAGGGACAAACGGGCATCGCTGACCTGGACAGACTGCTGAATGGGGCTGGCTCACTGGGTCGACTCATGCTAGAAGATCCTCTGCTCGTTGGGGGTGATGCCCTTTGAGGAAGGTCTAGGACCTCATCCATAGCCGTTGTCAGTTGCGCCAGCTGGTTGTGGTGTTGGCGAAGTAGGTCCCCCTATTTGCCAACCTTCTGGGAGATGTCTTGGTTGGCTGCTGTTTCCATTCTGTGAGCTAGTATTCTGTAATGAAGATGCAGGAAGTCAGGAAGCAGGTGCAGTCTGAGTTTAATAGGAACGAACATGGACTGAATACTGTCACAGGCCGGCTCATAGCCTGTGGCAAAAATGAGGGGACATCAACAACACGTATAGGCCAATTCAAAAGGTTCTTTATTGTAAACAAAACTATTAACTCTAAACAAAGAAAAAGGAATGAGGTGTGGAAATGTCATAATGTAGGGTGTATGTAAAGTGCATGGATGCGTGAATATGTGTGTGTGAACATGACTGAGTGGAAACTACGTAAAACTACAAAGGAACAAACAAAACAGGATCATACCTGGAGGAGCAGGGAGAGGAGAGAGAGGTTAGTGGAGCAGTTTTATACCCTGAGCTCAGGTAGCTCCAATCACACCAGCTCCAATCACTAATGACACTCCTCTGCCTGCAGGAGGAGCAGCCCCTGCACTGCAGAGGAGGAGCCGTGACAATACAAAAATAGGAGTAGCGTCTAAACATGAAAACAGGAAACAGTACTCCCTACAACGGAGTGCTAGATAAAGGGGAAGTAATCAGGGAGTAATGGAGTCCAGGTGTGCCTCATGATGGGGCGCAGGTGTGCATAATGATGGTTGCCAGGTGTGTGTAATTATGGGTTGCCAGGACCGGTGGATAGTAAACCGGTGACGTCGAGTGCCAGAGCAGGGGAGTTGGAGTTGACGTGACAAATTTGATGTGGCTGTCCATGGTACTGACTTCTGTGTGTGTGTGTGTGTGTGTGTGTGTGTGTGTGTGTGTGTGTGTGTGTGTGTGTGTGTGTGTGTGTGTGTGTGTGTGTGTGTGTGTGTGTGTGTGTGTGTGTGTGTGTGTGTGTGCGTGCATGCTTGTAAGTAGAAAAAACATGTTGACTCACCTTACATGTAGAGAAACGCCAATGCCATCCTCCTCTTTTCCATGTTTCCGAAACAGTGCACACTTTTAGTTTTTGTTGTCCTAGGCTACCTGGTTAAAATGCTTGCTCACTAGCCAAACTTCCTTTCATGGGCAACGATGAGCCAGCTAGTTAACATTAGCCTACTACATCTAGCTACATGTTGAACTTTAATCATTTCAGGCAAGAATCGCTGTCAGAATCATTGTTATAGTTATTGGCCAGTACTGAGAATTAAGTAAAACCACAAGTCCAAATCCCTATCTCCATCCATTGCTAATTTAGGGAAGTGTCAATTTTAGCTATCTAGTTAACCACTGGAGGAAACCACACAACGAGATGCAACCATTCCATTTTTCTTCTGTCAGAGACGTTTGGTTTTTGATGTGATTGTTGTGAAGCCAAACCCAAACTGGCTTCCTTGACACTTTTTTATTATTATTATTTAATTATTTGGATTTACTTTACATTTTACAGAACTAGCAACAAGCATTTCGCTGCACCTGCCATAACACCTGCAAATCTATGTACGCGACCAATAAACGTTGATTTGATTTAATATAGCATGCATCGGCAACACTGTTTATGTGTTGGGAATTAATCATCTTGTAATAAGTACATAAAGATTGGACCAACTATGCCCATACATGAGGCACATATAATTAGGAGACGTATCAATAGTATTTTCTAATCTCTTAAAGAGAGCCTCTTGTTTATGGATTGTGTGCCTTCCTAGAGAATTATCAGAGTCCCAGTCATCCTCAGGGCAGCCTAAGGAACCCCGATATAGAGTTAATCATTACATCCCAACTCCTACCATCATTGATTACCTACATAGTAAAGCCTCTGGAACAGTCAATCTTGCCTTCGATGCAGATTGCAGTGGCAGAGCATTCGCCTCAGCCCTTAAAAGTGCTTTCATTTTGTGTGGTTGTGCTAAAGAAGTATTGATCTGCCCATTGGCTAGACTCAAGAATTTTGTGCCGAGTCGGTCTTCAGCATAACCGTGCTATATCAAATACGGTTTTAGCACTTGCATAAACTTTCTCTGTCTAACACACACACACACACACACACACACACACACACACACACACACACACACACACACACACACACACACACACACACACACACACACACACACCACAGGAGGTTGGTGGTACTATCATTGGGGAGGATGGGCTCGTGGTAATGGCTGGAGCCATTGAGTTTTTATAAAAATGTTACTTTTAGTTTTCTTGCTACTTGTGAGGTTTCATCTGTCTGTCTGGTGTGACCTGTATGTGATGTGGGCTGGAAAGGCGGAATACATTACTTTAACTGAGCCTGATGATGAACTAAATTCCCATGCTGAAACCCTATCCTGAAGCATATACTGTCGACCATCTAAGAATCTTTCTTTTCACAATCACAGAATCCCATTTGTATCTTAACCCTGATGGTAGGTGATTGGCTGTGAACAACAAACATTTCTGCATTTGTTTGCAAGCATCAGCACCTTATGACATTCTATTATATCAGTATATCACATTATCTACCACTGACAATCAAATATTCTTGATTAATTTCATTTTACAGTGTTTCATTTTATTTGAATGTCGTGCCCCTGACATGTATCAATAATACAGCTTCAGGCTAATCAATTATGTGGAATGGCCAGCAGTCACAGACAGAGCTAGTCTTTCCTGAACGGCGGCAGGGTTACATTCTCCAGTTGTAAATCTGAAAGGTTATAATGGTGAACACCGTATCATTCAACCCAGGGCCCTTTAAAATATGGACCAAAGATGTACATTTTATTTAAATAATCCTCAGACAAAAAAAAGAGTGAAATTAGCATTTACTTGCTTTTTCCAAGTCAAGAAAAGCTGGTTAGTGTTTCAGGCCATGGTAACATACTGGAGATGACAGTGCATGTTCCTCAGAGTGGAGTCTGTGTTGACCCACAGCTGTTTAAATATGGGCACACCACCTCCTCTCACTGAGTGTTACAATGACTCTTTGCTTAGTTTCAAGAGAAAAAGCCCTGCACCATCTCAAAGTGCTATCCACAACTGTCAAGTTACAACTCAATAAACTTTACAGTGACCACAGCTACAGCTAAATGAAAAACACCCATATAACAGAGAAAGCTGACTTTTTGAAAGCAGTATACAATGAGTGTACAAAACATTAAGAACAACTTCCTAATATTGAGTTACACCCTCTTTTCGTCAGGGGATGGACTCTACAAGGTGTTGAAAGCGTTCCACAGTGATGCTGGCCCATGTTGACTCCAATGCTTCCCACAGTTGTGTCAAGTTGGCTGGATGTCCTTTGGGTGGTGGACCATTCTTGATATACACAGCAAATTGTTGAGCGTGAAAAACCCAGCAGCGTTGCAGTTCTTGACACACTCAAACCAGTGCATCTGGCACCTAATACCCTACCCCCATTCAAAGGCACTTAAATATTTTTTCTTGCCCATTCACCCTCTAAATAGCACACATACACAATACGTCTCAAGGCTTAAAAATCCTTCTTTAACCTTTCTCCTCTCCTTCTTCTACACTGATTGAAGTGGATTTAACAGGTGACATCAATAAGTGATGATAGCTTTCACCTTGATTCACCTCGTCAGTCTGTCATGGAAAGAGAAGGTGTTCCTAATGTTTTGTACACTCAGTGTGTTTCTCTATTCCTAGAAAGACAACTTCACTTTAATCTCTACTTAAACCACAAAAAAGTCCAGTGGTTTCTAGCTAAAGAACATCTCTTTTGCCATGGTATTTTCCTCCCCAACATCCTAAAAGTGATCACTGTCTGTGTCTGCTGCAGGATGATTTGAGTAGCTAAGCCTTTAGATGACAATATCTCCTTATGCTTTCAGCTCTGGTTTTTAAGACGTAAAAGCTTTGTTATCGATGTGCTAACTTAAAATATGTTCTCACTCCCTCCGTCTCCCTTGAGACATTAAGCAAATGTGCAAAACGGTTAATCTATCTTGATTAATATTTCCTCCCAGGAAATGAGTTACAGGGTTTTAAATTCCCTGCTATTACACTGCCGGCACAGTTAAGAAATAAGTTGGAGTACTTATTTAAATATTTTGCCATTTATAGCTCTGAATTTCTGGTTTCCTATTATATCAGCCAACTAATGTACATGCCTTGGTTTGGATGGAACAGATCATTTTATTAATCTATTATATTAGGTAATTGTCTGACATGAAACTATTAAAAGTCAGATATAACAGGAAGAACAAGCTGAGTCCAACATGATAGTAAAGCTTCATGATTTCCCCATATATTTTTATGGATAGTAGTTTAATTGCAATCTTTGATGTTGAATTAATATTACATAGTCTCCAATAGTCTGTATGGTTGTCACAGGCGTCACAATGAGTAGACCAAGGCACAGTGTGTATAGTGCTCATTTTTAAACTTATAATGAAGACACTTGAACCAAAAAAATAAAACGACTGACAACAGTTCCGTAAGGTACACACTGACAAAACAGAAAACAACTACCCACAAAAAACAAAAGAAAAACAGGCTGCCTAAGTATGGCTTCCAATCAGAGACAACGATAGACACCTGCCTCTGATTGGAAACCATACCGGCCAAAACATAGAACACAAAACATAGAATGCCCACCCACCTATCACACCCTGGCCTAGCTCAACAGAGAAAACCCAGCTCTTCTAGGTCAGAGCATGATTCACAATGGTGAATCAATATTACATAGTCTCCAATAGTCTGTATGGTGAATCAATATTACGTTGACTCCAAAAGACTGTATGGTGAATCAATATTACTTAGTCTCCAATAGTCTGTATGGTGAATCAATATTACATAGTCTCCAATAGTCTGTATGGTGAAAATTAGAAGCACATTAAAGACAGATACGTCACGATTGTGACAATAATTCTCAATCCATAATGATTCTTCTTCTGTTGGAAGTCTTCCTTCACAGAATCCACACACACCACTTTCATCTGTTTTTATTTATGTTGGTCTCAGCCAGGCCTGAAGTAGGTTTGAGGAGTTAGTGAGTTCAACTCGGGATAACCGGTCATACAAAAGTGGCTTACCTTTTAGCCAGGTACATTGTTTATGGCAACGAATCCTGCTGAACTAACCTGCTCCGAGGCAAGTTAATTTACGGCTAACTCCACTTACCCTGAATGAAATGACTGAGTCATGAGTTGAGGACCAATGAACTCAGATTCCCTCCCTCCAAACAGGCAGGGGTTATATCCCTGAAACATTTCAACGAGCAAGCCTTTCTAATCGACCTGGCCCTGGTATCCTGGAAGGATATTGACCTCATCCCGTCAGTAGAGGATGCCTGGTTATTTTTTTTAAATGCCTTCCTCTCCATCTTAAATAAGCATGCCCCTTTCAAGAAATTTAGAACCAGGAACAGATATAGCCCTTGGTTCTCCCCAGACCTGACTGCCCTTAACCAACACAAAAATATCCTGTGGCGTTCTGCATTAGCATCGAACTGCCCCCGCGATATGCAACTTTTTAGGGAAGTTAGAAACCAATACACACAGGCAGTTAGAAACGCCAAGGCTAGCTTTTTCAAACAGAAATTCGCTTCGTGCAACTCCAACTCTAAAAAGTTCTGGGACATTGTAAAGTCCATGGAGAATAAGAACACCTCCTCCCAACTGCCCACTGCACTGAGGATAGGAAACTCTGTCACCACCGATAAGCCCACTATAATTGAGAATTTCAATAAGCATTTTTCTACGGCTGGCCATGCTTTCCACCTAACTACCCCTACTGCATTCAACAGCACTGCACCCCCCACAGCTACTCGCCCAAGCCTCCCCCATTTCTCCTTCTCCCAAATCCATTCAGCTGATGTTCTGAAAGAGCTGCAAAATCTGGACCCCTACAAATCAGCTGGGCTTGACAATCTGGACCCTTTCTTTCTAAAATTATCTGCCGAAATTATTGCAACCCCTATTACTAGCCTGTTCAACCTCTCTTTCGTGTCGTCTGAGATTCCCATAGATTGGAAAGCAGCTGCTGTCATCCCCCTCTTCAAAGGAGGTGACACTCTTGACCCAAATTGCTACAGACCTATATCCATCCTACCCTGCCTTTCTAAGGTCTTCGAAAGCCAAGTCTGGCTTGGTTTCTCAAACGATTGCGTCGCCTGGTTCACCAACTACTTCTCTGACAGAGTTCAGTGTGTCAAATCGGAGGGCCTACTGTCTGGACCTCTGGCAGTCTCTATGGGGGTACCACAGGGTTCAATTCTTGGGCCAACTCTTTTCTCTGTATACATAAATGATGTCGCTCTTGCTGCTGGTGAATCTCTGATCCACCTCTACGCAGACGACACCATTCTGTACACTTCTGGCCCTTCTTTGGACACTGTGTTAACAACCCTCCAGACGAGCTTCAATGCCATTCAACTCTCCTTCCGTGGTCTCCAACTGCTCCTAAACACAAGTAAAACTAAATGCATGCTCTTCAACCGATCGCTGCCTGCACCTGCCCGCCTGTCCAGCATCACTTCTCTGGACGGTTCTAACTTAGAATTTGTGGACAACTACAAATACCTAGGTGTCTGGTTAGACTGTAAAGTCTCCTTCCAGACTCACATCAATCATCTCCAATCCAAAGTGAAATCTCGAATTGGCTTCCTATTTCACAACAAAGCATCCTTCACTCATGCTGCCAAACATACCCTCGTAAAACTGACCATCCTACCAATCCTCGACTTCGGCGATGTCATTTACAAAATAGCTTCCAATACCCTACTCAACAAGCTGGATGCAGTCTATCACAGTGCCATCCGTTTTGTCACCAAAGCCCCATATACTACCCACCACTGCGACCTGTACGCTCTCGTTGGCTGGCCTTCGCTTCATAATCGTCGCCAAACACATTGGCTCCAGGTCATCTACAAGACCCTGCTAGGTAAAGTCCCCCCTTATCTCCGCTCACTGGTCACCATAGCAGCACCCACCTGTAGCACTCGCTCCAGCAGGTATATCTCTCTGGTCACCCCTAAAGCCAACTCCTCCTTTGGTCGTCTCTCCTTCCAGTTCTCTGCTGCCAATGACTGGAACGAACTACAAAAATCTCTGAAACTGGAAACACTTATCTCCCTCACTAGCTTTAAGCACCAGCTGTCAGAGCAGCTCACAGATCACTGCACCTGTACATAGCCCATCTATAATTTAGCCCAAACTACTACCTCTTCCCCTACTGTATTTATTTATTTTATTTATTTTGCTCCTTTGCACCATATTATTTATATTTTATCTCTGAACTTTCTTCAAACTACAAATCTACCATTCCAGTGTTTTTCTTGCTATACTTTATTTACTTTGCCACCATGGCATTTTTTTGCCTTTACCTCCCTTATATCACATCATTTGCTCACATTGTATATAGTCTTTTTTTTTATTTTTTATTTTTTTCTACTGCATCATTGATTGTATGTTGTTTTACTCCATGTGTAACTCTGTGTTTTTGTATGTTGTCGAACTGCTTTGCTTCATCTTGGCCAGGTCGCAATTGTAAATGAGAACTTGTTCTCAACTTGCCTACCTGGTTAAATAAAGGTGAAATAAATAAATAAAATAAAAAAAATCTCTGGGAGACAAAACGCGTCTCCTTCCTGAGCGGTATGGCGGCTGCGTGGTCCCATAGTGTTTATACTTGCGTACTATTGTTTGTACAGATGAACGTGGTACCTTCAGGCATTTGGAAATTGCTCCCAAGGATGAACCAGACTTGTGGAGGTCAAAAAAAAAAATGTGGAGGTCTTGGCTGATTTCTTTTGATTTTCCCATGATGTCAAGCAAAGACGCACTGAGTTTGAAGGTAGGCCTTGAAATACATCCACAGGTACACCTCCAATTGACTCAAATGATGTCAACTAGCCTTTCAGAAGCTTCTAAAGCCATGACATAATTTTCTAGTATTTGCCAAGCTGTTTAAAGGCACAGTCAACTTAGTGTATGTAAACTTCTGACCCACTGGAATTGTGATACAGTGAATTATAAGTGAAATAATCTGTCTGTAAACATTGTTGGAAAAATGACTTGTGTCATGCACAAAGTAGATGTCCTAACCGACTTTCCAAATCTATGGTTTTAACCTCTTACATCTAGACGTTCCGCTAGCGGAACACCTGCTCCAATATCCAATGATAGGCGTGGCGCGAATTACAAGTTCCTCAAACATACAAAAACTTCAATTTTTCAAACATATGACTATTTCACAGCATTTTAAAGA
Source organism: Salmo salar (assembly GCF_965601325.2). Lineage (NCBI taxonomy): Eukaryota > Metazoa > Chordata > Actinopteri > Salmoniformes > Salmonidae > Salmo > Salmo salar. The sequence continues at coordinate 95,961,794 of NC_138303.1, forward strand.
CAAGACTCTCCTTTATCTAACCACACTGTCCGATTTCAAAAAGGCTTTACAGCGAAAGCAAAACATTAGATTATGTCAGCAGAGTACCCAGCAGAAATAATCAGACACCCATTTTTCAAGCTAGCATATAATGTCACAAAAACCCAGAAGACAGCTAAATGCAGCACTAACCTTTGATGATCTTCATCAGATGACACACCAAGGACATTATGTTATACAATACATGCATTTTTTGTTCAATCAAGTTCATATTTATATCAAAAAACAGCTTTTTACATTAGCATGTGACGTTCAGAACTAGCATACCCCCCTCAAACTTCCGGGGAATTTACTAACAATTTACTAAATTACTCACGATAAACGTTCACAAAAAGCATAACAATTATTTTAAGAATTATAGATACAGAACTCCTCTATGCACTCGATATGTCCGATTTTAAAATAGCTTTTTGGTGAAAGCACATTTTGCAATATTCTAAGTACATAGCCCAGCCATCACGGGCTAGCTATTTAGACACCCGGCAAGTTTAGCCTTCACCAAAATCAGATTTACTATTACAAAAATGTTATTACCTTTGTTGTCTTCGTCAGAATGCACTCCCAGGACTGCTACTTCAATAACAAATGTTGGTTTGGTCCCAAATAATCCATCGTTATATCCGAATAGCGGCATTTTGTTTGTGCGTTCCAGAAACTATCCGAAATGGTAAATCAGGGTCGCGCGCATGGCGCAATTCGTGACAAAAAAATTCTAAATATTCCATTACCGTACTTCGAAGCATGTCAACCGCTGTTAAAAATCTATTTTTATGCAATTTATTTCGTAAGAAAGCGATAATATTCCGACCGGGAATCTCCTTTTCGGCAAACAGAGGAAAAATCACAAAGACAGGGGCGGCCAGGGCACGCGCCTAAGCCCACAGTCTCTTGATCGGCCACTTGAGAAAGGCGATAATGTGTTTCAGCCTGGGGCTGGGATGACGACATTCTGTTTTTTACCGGGCTCTGAGAGCCTATGGAAGACGTAGGAAGTGTCACGTTAGAGCAGAGATCCTTTGTAATTGAATGAGATGGCAAAGAAGTTCAAGAAATGGTCAGACAGGCCACTTCCTGTAAAGGAATCTCTCAGGTTTTGACCTGCCATTTGAGTTCTGTTATACTCACAGACACCATTCAAACAGTTTTAGAAACTTTGGAGTGTTTTCTATCTATATGTAATAAGTATATGCATATTCTAGTTACTGGGCAGGAGTAGTAACCAGATTAAATCGGGTACGTTTTTTATCCAGCAGTGAAAATACTGCCCCCTAGCCATAACAGGTAACATAACATAAAATTTGCAGAGTGGTTGAAGTACGAGTTTTAATGACTCCAACCTAAGGGTATGTAAACATCCGAATTCAACGGTGTATATATATCTATATATTTATATATAATCCCCAGCAAAAAAAGAAACGTCCTCTCACTGTCAACTGCATTTATTTTCAGCAAACTTAACATGTGTAAGTATTTGTGTGACCATAACAAGATCCAACAACTGAGACATAAACTGAACAAGTTCCACAGACATGTGATGAACAGAAATGGAATAATGTGTCCCTGAACAAAGGGGGGTCAAAATCAAAAGTAACAGTCAGTATCTGGTGTGGCCACCAGCTGCATTAAGTACTGCAGTGCATCTCCTCCTCATGGACTGCACCAGATTTGCCAGTTCTTGCAGTGAGATGTTACTTGCAGTGATTGCCTGCAATGACAACAAGCTCAGTCCGATGATGCTGTGACACACCGCTCCAGACCAAGATGGATCCTCCACCTCCAAATCGATCCCGCTCAAGAGTACAGGCCACGGGGTAATGCTCATTCCTTCGACGATAAACGCGAATCCGACCATCACCCCTGGTGAGACAAAACCGCGACTTGTCATTGAAGGTCACTTTTTGCCAGTCCTGTCTGGTCCAGCGACGGTGGGTTTGTGCCCATAGGCGACGTTGTTGCCAGTGATGTCTGGTGAGGACCTGCCTTCCAAAAGGCCTACAAGCCCTCAGTCCAGCTTCTCTCAGCTTATTGCGTGTTCCTGGTGTAACTCGGGCAGTTGTTGTTGCCATACTGTACCTGTCTCTCAGGTGTGATGTTCGGAAGTACCGATCCTGTGCAGGTGTTGTGTGTAACAACTGCCGATCCTGTGCAGGTGTTGTGTGGTCTGCCACTGCGAGGACGATCAGCTGTCCGTCCTGTCTCTCTGTAGCGCTGTCTTAGGCGTCTCACAGTACGAACATTACAATTTATTGCCCTGGCCACATCTGCAGTCCTCATGCCTCCTTGCAGCATGCCTAAGGCATGTTCACACAGATGAGCAGGGACCCTGGGCATTTTTCTTTTGGTGTTTTTCAGAGTCAGTAGAAAGGCCTCTTTAGTGTCGTAAACTGTGACCTTAATTGCCTACCATCTGTAAGCTGTTAGTGTCTTAACGACCGTTCCACAGGTGCATGTTCATTAATTGTTTACGGTTCATTGAACAAGCATGGGAAACAGTGTTTAGACCCTTTACAATGAAGATCTGTGTTATTTGGATTTTTGCAAATTATCTTTGAAAGACAGGGTCCTGAAAAAGGGACGTTTCTTTTTTTGCTGAGTTTATATTTATATATGTGGAATAATCAGGAAGGTGATAGAGTACAGATGTGCCTGATGATGAGGCGCAGGTGTGCGTAATGATGGCCAGGGCCGGTGGTTAGTAAACCGGCACCGTCGAACGCCGGAGGGGAGGAGCAGGAGTAGACCTGACAAATTGTATCGATAGGAGTGGGAAAAAGGTGCTTGTGTGTTGAAAAGCACACCAAAGCACACCAAAGACAGCATTAGCGATAAGTAATAAAATTAAGACGGCACTTCTAAAAGCTGGTTAGCTTTAGAAATCCCTGAGTAGATCTAGCTTGCTTCGTAGGATACCCCTCAGGAGAGGAGCAGCAGGATTGTTCACCTTGTCCTTGGGCTTATCTGATGTTTACAACATAGATGTAATAGTGCCATGAGTAAATTCCATTTAATATGCCCCACTGTATCTGAAATAAAAAAATCTGTCAAGCAAAAAGCCTTAATAGACCTGTGTAGGCTGGTAATTGCAGCAGTATTGTTTCCCTTTGATTAGGACATAATCTGTCCCAGAGGACCACCCATCCTTCAGCTGTTTCATCTGCATTAGCCTACTCTTCCCATTATTTAATCTGGTCCCTGCTCAGGTATTTAGAATAAATCAATGGGAATACATGATTGTTTAATGATTTTCAGAAGGAGATCTCTTTGACCACAGCTGCATGATTTAGAATGACCAATTCCACTTTTTGCCATTGATACACCACTGTGGGACACATGCATCCTTGCCAGATAATGTCTGCATTGAGAAAGAGAGAATGACAGAGAGAGAGAGAGAATGAGAGAGAGAGAGAGTGAGAGAGAACGACAGAGAGAGCGAGAGAGAGAGTTAGGTGTCTTGGTGTGTGTATGTTGGTGTATGCATTGGTGTGTGTATTGGTGTGTGTGTGATGGTGAATGCATTAGTGGGTGTGTTGGTGTGTTTGTGTTTTTGTGAAAAGATTGCTAAAGGTTATGAAGAAAGTAGGAAATAATACATGTACTTCTGTGTGTGTGATGGAGAGGGACAGTGTGTAGAGCAGGGCTCTCCAACCCGGTTCCTGGAGGGCTACAGTCCTGTAAGTTTTCACTCCAACCCTGTTCCTGGAGAGCTACAGTCCTGTAGGATTTCACTCCAACCCTGTTCCTGGAGAGCTACAGTCCTGTAGGTTTTCACTCCAACCCGGTTCCTGGAGAGCTACAGTCCTGTAGGTTTTCACTCCAACCCTGTTCCTGGAGAGCTACAGTCCTGTAGGTTTTCACTCCAACCCTGTTCCTGGAGAGCTACAGTCCTGTAGGTTTTCACTCCAACCCTGTTCCTGCAGAGCTACAGTCCTGTAGGTTTTCACTCCAACCCTGTTCCTGGAGAGCTACAGTCCTGTAGGTTTTCACTCCAACCCTGTTCCTGGAGAGCTACAGTCCTGTAGGTTTTCACTCCAACCCTGTTCCTGAAGAGCTACAGTCCTGTAAGTTTTCACTCCAACCCTGTTCCTGGAGAGCTACAGTCCTGTAGGTTTTCACTCCAACCCAGTTCCTGGAGAGCTACAGTCCTGTAGGTTTTCACTCCAACCCTAATCTAGCACACCTGATTCTAACAATTAGCTGGTTGATAAGCTGAATCAGGTTAGTTACAACTGGGGTTGGAGTGAAAACCTCCCGGAGGGTAGTTCTCCAGGAACAGGGTTGGAGAGCACTGGTGTAGAGGGATCTTTTCTCCAAAATCCAAATTAATGATAAAACCATGCATGAAATGATGGCTTGCTACATATATTCAAAACTCCAACCCAAAGATTCACAATATTACAGTAGTGGGCTGAGACAGTGTATTTAAAACCTTTACCATACTTTTATTAATTATACCTATACCTGGCGTGGTCCTTTGTGAGATAAACAGATGAATGAACCACATGTTAACATGCACATGGCTGGTGTTCATTTAATACCATGCCAGTTACAGGTTAATTCATTATTCCAGCAGGTCTGTTTGTAATGATGTTATGGCTCCAGGATAGCAGGGCAGTCACTGTGACACAGTGGCCTTGCTTGTTGATGTGACACCTTAATTACACTGGGAGCTGATCATGGGTCTGCCAGTTGCCACTCGTCTCGGCCCAGGTCTGCTTTCTGCGCAACCTCCCAGATAAAGCTGCTGACGATAGGTGCTTTACCTGACCCTCCCAGATAAAGCTGCTGACGATAGGTGCTTTACCTGACCCTCCCAGATAAAGCTGCTGACGATAGGTGCTTTACCTGACCCTCCCAGATAAAGCTGCTGACGATAGGTGCTTTACCTGACCCTCCCAGATAAAGCTGCTGACGATAGGTGCTTTACCTGAACCTCCCAGATAAAGCTGCTGACGATAGGTGCTTCACCTGAACCTCCCAGATAAAGCTGCTGACAATAGGTGCTTTACCTGACCCTCCCAGATAAAGCTGGTGATAGGTGCTTCACCTGAACCTCCCAGATAAAGCTGCTGACGATAGGTGCTTTACCTGAACCTCCCAGATAAAGCTGCTGACGATAGGTGGTTTACCTGAACCTCCCAGATAAAGCTGCTGACGATAGGTGCTTTACCTGAACCTCCCAGATAAAGCTGGTGATAGGTGCTTCACCTGAACCTCCCAGATAAAGCTGGTGATAGGTGCTTCACCTGAACCTCCCAGATAAAGCTGCTGACGATAGGTGCTTTACCTGAACCTCCCAGATAAAGCTGCTGACGATAGGTGCTTTACCTGAACCTCCCAGATAAAGCTGGTGATAGGTGCTTCACCTGAACCTCCCAGATAAAGCTGCTGACGATAGGTGCTTTACCTGAACCTCCCAGATAAAGCTGCTGACGATAGGTGGTTTACCTGAACCTCCCAGATAAAGCTGCTGAAGAGAGGTGCTTCACCTGAACATCACAGCGGCAGTGAGATTAGTGCAGCATAGGGTGCTTCTCTGTGTCTTATCGCAGGTAGCCTAGTGGTTAAGAGCATTGGGCTAGTAACCGAAAGGTCGCTGGTTTGAATCCCTGAAGTGACTAGGTGAAAAATCTGTCGATGTGCTCTTGAGAAAGGCACTTAACCTTAATTGCTCTGCATAACAGCATCGGTTAAGTGACTTAATTGTAAATTTAGCTGTGTTGAGAAAATATAAAGCCAACAACCCCCGCAAAATAAATGGAAATAATACACATACATGGATATGTTTCTATTTCCAATCAGTAGCTTTGCTCTGCTTTGCGTCAAACAGCAATTGGATGTTATCCTATATTCCCATAGGAAGCCTGTTCTCAATGTGCTACAGCGTAGTTGTAAGGTGTTAGGTTAAGTGACCAAGGCTGGTCTGGCTTGGTCTGTCACACCTGTTCACCTGTAGACGTGCCTTGAAGCTGGGGTTAAATGGCCAATAATAAAACTTGTAAGGTAGACAGCAGCACCTCTCCACTATTGCCTTTTCACCTCATCTGCTCCTGGCAATCACAGGGGTGGCATTGGAGATAGTTAGTGCTATCTGGGACCCTTGGGATGTCCATACCCCCTAAACCCTAACCTTAAAGGCGTCTGCATATATAGGTTCAGTTTGTCCTAGCAGAATTCAGCTAAGTGAAGTAAATGTCTGTGCTCGCATACTCCCTTAAAATAAAAACTGTTTGCCCTTCTTGAAACGCCATATTAACAACATAACCAGTACACTTCCTCAAAATTGTCCCAATGAACTTAAGATAACTCAAAAAATCTGTAATTCATTTTGACGTCTTTGCTGAGGAGGTTTTAATCATGCAATTTTACATCTAACTAAGATGTTTGGTGCGGCATTTCTCAAGTGAAAAAACAGTTGCATGAAAACTAGCCGTCTGTCATTGAATGACAACAAACACTTCATTGAATAAACTCTACTGTTGACCAATCACAGACGAAGGAGCGTAGACTTTGGTTACCAAACTTCGACAAGCCTCAAGGAAAAATGTTGTGGGCTCGTACTGCCCCCCCCCCGAAAAACTGCAGAATGCTGCTGTACACTAAAACGAACAAAAGGGTCACAACATTTCATCATAATATATGCGTGAACTGTTTGGACTGGGGAGCATATGGTAAGCTTTACCTTAAAACCATTTCCTGCAGTCAAATGACCAAATCACCCTCTAGTGGACTCATGGGTGGAATGTTATTTATATTTTGCATAATTTCATAATTAATAAACAGATATTTTTTTTAAACGCAGAAAATCCGGTGTTTCTATGTAAAAGTGTTAGGGTTAGGGTTTTGTTATATTTCAGTCTTCTGTGAAGTATATAAAGTGCAATATTGGGATGCAAACTGAAAATGTAATACATTCCATCTATACATCTGACATGGTATAGGTGTGTCACGTCCTGGCCAGTATAAGGGTTAATTGTTATTGTAGTTTGGTCAGGACGTGGCAGAGGGTATTTGTTTTATGTGGTTCGGGGTGGTGTTTTGGTAAAAGGGTGTTTGATTTAGTATTTCCGGGTTTTTGGTTTATGGTCTATGTTTATGTATTTCTATGTGTAGTCTAGTAAGTGTGTTTCTATGTAGAGTTAATTGGGGTGGACTTCCAATTGAAGGCAGCTGTGTGGTGTTGCCTTTGATTGGAAGTCCTATATTAGTTGGGTGTGTTTGTGGGAGATTGTTCTGTGTTTAGCCTTGTGCCTTGCCAGACTGTCTGTATATCGTTCGTTCACTTGTTTTGTTATTTTGGTGTTCATTTTGGGAAGTTAATAAACCTCAAGATGAGCTTACACATACCTGCTGCGTTTTGGTCCTCCATTACCGACAAAAACCGTGACAAGGTGTCTTCTTTTTTAAGCCCATAACCATGTGTGTGAGGTGTATACTTTTGTTTCAAAGTAGATTTAAGACTACCAAGAAACACTGTGTGACCCTGATTTAGACCACTGCAATTAAAGGTTAACCCTTACCCTAAACTTAATTTTAACTCTAACCCTAACCATAACCCTAATCCTTACCTTAAACATTTTACATTTCAACTTCAATGGGGTAGGGACTTCCCAAGAATCCCGGATAGCAAGGACCAATGGTGGACCCCTCTGCCCTACCCACGCACCTGCTGCTGTGGAGATCACAGATGGGTGTCCATGGTGATCCTAATGATTTCAATGGTCTGTTGAATATTCAAGGGGATATTCTGGGAATTTGTGGACTGTAATAAAATGATGGGATTATGAGGACTTTACCCTGGTCATTGGGATAGGGTGGTCACGTCTTGGGTTTACTGTTAATGAACAGTAAAGATGATATTAGAATACATTTGTCAAAGACAATTATTTGCTTTCTTTTACATTAAATAAAACACAGTAATTTCAAAAGAACACCAAGCTAAAGCAATACATTAACTCTGTATTATGATCAATTTAAACTAATTTTAAGTCTAATTGAAAAAACATATATATTCTTCATCCTCTATAAACTGCTTATACCCTGGCCTGTAGGCACAGCACTCCTTTTCATCCTAACATTTTCTTTTGCAAAGTGGAAGGAGCACAGCATTTAAAAGTCACTTCCTCTCACCGACCCATGCTCTTAGCCCCCCTTCCCACCCAGACCACCGACTTCTGTCCCGTTCCTTTCAGAAGAGCCCCATGTCAGCCTGTTTACCCACAGAGTAAACTTATTAAATCAGTGATGTCAGATTACTGGACGAATGGAGGCTGAATCAAAGCTGTTGGTCGGGGCTTAAGGGACTGAGCAGCAAGAACAGTGTTCAGTGTGTTCAGTGTTCAACCTCAGCCATTTGCATCCAGTGAGCAGGGGGCAGTTTGACACTTCCTGGCTGTCTTCCTGGTCCTCTACCTACTCTGAATACTGTTGTGCCGTGTTGAATTCTCATCACTCTCATGATAGCTGAAATTGAAAAAAATCTATCAAAGTTCTGCTTTATTTGCGAGTGCTGGCTGTCTTTTTCATATTCTCAGCCCATCTTCCTCACACGTCAAGGAGAAGTGCCAGGAATGGAGAAAACAAATACATCTTTAAAGTCTGGACTTCAAATAAAAATGTCCTTAGGCTTATTTCAGTTATTGGGCTTTAATAATTACCTTGTAATTGGTGTCAATGATTAGATTAGTGGGATTGAAATAAACCCGCCCCCTCCCCTTTTAAAAGGATTAAGGTGATTTAAAAAGCAGCAATGAAAAAGTCTTCATTCTAAACTACATAGAGGGAAGGATGGCGGATACAAATGCAATCTATAAAAAAGAGAGAAAACGATGAAGAAAAACCATTGACTTGTTGCGAATGCAAATCAGCCCAATCCCATTTTATGCTAATAAAAAGAACAGCAAAACATTTCAATGTATTCTTGTCTTGTTACAGCCGGGCTAAGAGCTTCTAAATCCCTACCATTTACCAAATTAAACTAATTTAAAGTGCTTCCAAAAGGCACATCTGTAGTCTGACGTTTGTCCCCAGCCTTTGAGAGTGGGCTTCGCAAAATCATTCGACATCCCATTGATCCTTGAATAGTCATGCCTGTCATGCAGCCATATCAACCATTATCATTCTAATTTTACTGCCTTTCTTGGTCCGTAATCTCATTTGCAATGATGCTGGAGCATTTCGCAAGGCGACTGCACTTTCTTCAGAATTTCAACAAGGGCATTAAAGCCCCTCAATTTACATGAATGAAGTGCACATTTAATCAAGGGGGATAGGAAGGAGGAGAAGTGGTGGAGGAGAAATGGAGGAGAAGTGGTGGAGAGATGGAGGAGGAGAGTGGAGTAGGAGAAGTGATGGAGAGATGGAGGAGGAGGAGAGGTGGAGAAGAGATGTAGTAGAAGTGGAGAGATAGATGAGGAGATCGGGAGGGTTCAGATGGGTTTGGAAATTATCTCCTTTTTGAATTTGAGTATCTCAACCAGGATTGGGGTGAATTCCATTTAAAATTAAATTAAACCAAATTCCAATTCCACATTTTCCTAATTGAAAATCGTTTAGAGAATTGGAATTGGAATTTCAGTATACTTCCTGAATTGACTAGAATTTAAATGGAATTGACCCCGACCATGATTGACCCCGACCATGATCTCAACTCTCCCTATAATTGATTGTTTTTAGATATAACTTCCAGTCCATTGTGCTTTACTGTGACTACTCTATTCAATGTATGCAGTCTCTTTCAGACAGGGATTCAGGGCTGCTTGCCAATCAACAGGGGCTTTGACCTGTTGACTTCACCTGCCTCCACCTCCCTCTTCTGTTTGTTTGTAAAACTTTTCCCCCTTTCCCTCTTCTCTCTTCTGGTAGGTTTGGGGAGAATAAAGGAGGACAGCTGGTACAATTGTCCTGGTCAGCTGAGAATGGGGGAGACCAGATTCAGTTTGAGTGTTATGGAGTCGGAGAAAAGGCTCTGATTTGTGACTGAGTGGTGGAGGGGAGAAAAGCCTCTGATTTGTGACTGAGTTGTGGAGGGGAGAAAAGGCTCTGATTTGTGACAGAGTGGTGGAGGGGAGAAAAGCCTCTGATTTGTGACTGAGTTGTGGAGGGGAGAAAAGGCTCTGATTTGTGACTGAGTGGTGGAGAGGAGAAAAGGCTCTGATTTGTGACTGAGTGGTGGAGGGGAGAAAAGGCTCTGATTTGTGATTTGTGACTGAGTGGTGGAGGGGAGAAAAGGCTCTGATTTGTGACTGAGTGGTGGAGGGGAGAAAAGGCTCTGATTTGTGACTGAGTTGTGGAGGGGAGAAAAGGCTCTGATCTGTGACTGAGTGGTGGAGGGGAGAAAAGGCTCTGATTTGTGACTGAGTTGTGGAGAGGAGAAAAGGCTCTGATTTGTGACTGAGTTGTGGAGGGGAGAAAAGGCTCTGATTTGTGACTAAGTTGTGGAGGGGAGAAAAGGCTCTGATTTGTGACTGAGTTGTGGAGGGGAGAAAAGGCTCTGATTTGTGACTGAGTGGTGGAGGGGAGAAAAGGCTCTGATTTGTGACGGTTGTGGAGGGGAGAAAAGGCTCTGATTTGTGACTGAGTTGTGGAGGGGAGAAAAGGCACTGATTTGTGACGGTTGTGGAGGGGAGAAATGGCTCTGAGTTGTGACTGAGTGGTGGAGGGGAGAAAAGGCTCTGATTTTTGACTGAGTGGTGGAGGGGAGAAAAGGCTCTGATTTGTGACTGAGTGGTGGAGGGGAGAAAAGGCTCTGATTTGTGACTGAGTGGTGGAGGGGAGAAAAGGCTCTAATTTGTGACTGAGTGGTGGAGGGGAGAAAAGGCTCTGATTTGTGACTGAGTTGTGGAGGGGAGAAAAGGCTCTGATTTGTGACTGAGTGGTGGAGAGGAGAAAAGGCTCTGATTTGTGACTGAGTTGTGGAGGGGAGAAAAGTCTCTGATTTGTGACTGAGTTGTGGAGGGGAGAAAAGGCTCTGATTTGTGACAGTTGTGGAGGGGAGAAAAGGCTCTGAGTTGTGACTGAGTGGTGGAGGGGAGAAAAGGCTCTGATTTGTGACTGAGTTGTGGAGGGGAGAAAAGGCTCTGATTTGTGACTGAGTGGTGGAGGGGAGAAAAGGCTCTGATTTGTGACTGAGTGGTGGAGGGGAGAAAAGGCTCTGATTTGTGACTGAGTGGTGGAGGGGAGAAAAGGCTCTGATTTGTGACTGAGTGGTGGAGGGGAGAAAAGGCGCTGATTTGTGACTGAGTGGTGGAGGGGAGAAAAGGCTCTGATTTGTGACTGAGTTGTGGAGGAGAGAAAAGTCTCTGATTTGTGACTGAGTGGTGGAGGGGAGAAAAACCTCTGATTTGTGACTGAGTTGTGGAGGGGAGAAAAGGCTCTGATTTGTGACGGTTGTGGAGGGGAGAAGAGGCTCTGATTTGTGACTGAGTGGTGGAGGGGAGAAAAGGCTCTGATTTGTGACGGTTGTGGAGGGGAGAAAAGGCTCTGATTTGTGACTGAGTTGTGGAGGGGAGAAAAGGCTCTGATTTGTGACTGAGTGGTGGAGGGGAGAAAAGGCTCTGATTTGTGACTGAGTGGTGGAGGGGAGAAAAGGCTCTGATTTGTGACTGAGTGGTGGAGGGGAGAAAAGGCTCTGAATTGTGACTGAGTGGTGGAGGGGAGAAAAGGCTCTGATTTGTGACGAGTTGTGGAGGGGAGAAAAGGCTCTGAGTTGTGACTGAGTGGTGGAGGGGAGAAAAGGCTCTGATTTGTGACTGAGTTGTGGACGGGAGAAAAGGCTCTGATTTGTGACTGAGTGGTGGAGGGGAGAAAAGGCTCTGATTTGTGACAGTTGTGGAGGGGAGAAAAGGCTCTGATTTGTGACTGAGTGGTGGAGGGGAGAAAAGGCTCTGATTTGTGACTGAGTTGTGGAGGGGAGAAAAGGCTCTGATTTGTGACTGAGTGGTGGAGGGGAGAAAAGGCTCTGAATTGTGACTGAGTTGTGGAGGGGAGATAAGGCTCTGATTTGTGACTGAGTGGTGGAGGGGAGAAAAGGCTCTGAGTTGTGACTGAGTGGTGGAGGGGAGAAAAGGCTCTGATTTGTGACTGAGTTGTGGAGGGGAGAAAAGGCTCTGATTTGTGACAGTTGTGGAGGGGAGAAAAGGCTCTGATTTGTGACTGAGTTGTGGAGGGGAGAAAAGGCTCTGATTTGTGACTGAGTTGTGGAGGGGAGATAAGGCTCTGATTTGTGACTGAGTGGTGGAGGGGAGAAAAGGCTCTGATTTGTGACTGAGTGGTGGAGGGGAGAATAGGCTCTGATTTGTGACGGTTGTGGAGGGGAGAAAAGGCTCTGATTTGTGACTGAGTTGTGGAGGGGAGAAAAGGCTCTGATTTGTGACTGAGTTGTGGAGGGGAGAAAAGGCTCTGATTTGTGACAGTTGTGGAGGGGAGAAAAGGCTCTGAGTTGTGACTGAGTGGTGGAGGGGAGAAAAGGCTCTGATTTGTGACTGAGTTGTGGAGGGGAGAAAAGGCTCTGATTTGTGACTGAGTGGTGGAGGGGAGAAAAGGCTCTGATTTGTGACAGTTCTGGAGGGGAGAAAAGGCTCTGATTTGTGACTGAGTTGTGGAGGGGAGAAAAGGCTCTGATTTGTGACTGAGTTGTGGAGGGGAGAAAAGGCTCTGATTTGTGACTGAGTGGTGGAGGGGAGAAAAGGCTCTGATTTGTGACTGAGTTGTGGAGGGGAGAAAAGGCTCTGATTTGTGACTGAGTGGTGGAGAGGAGAAAAGGCTCTGATTTGTGACTGAGTTGTGGAGGGGAGAAAAGTCTCTGATTTGTGACTGAGTGGTGGAGGGGAGAAAAGGCTCTGATTTGTGACTGAGTTGTGGAGGGGAGAAAAGGCTCTGATTTGTGACTGAGTTGTGGAGAGGAGAAAAGGCTCTGATTTGTGACTGAGTTGTGGACGGGAGAAAAGGCTCTGATTTGTGACTGAGTGGTGGAGGGGAGAAAAGGCTCTGATTTGTGACAGTTGTGGAGGGGAGAAAAGACTCTGATTTGTGGCTGAGTGGTGGAGGGGAGAAAAGGCTCTGATTTGTGACTGAGTTGTGGAGGGGAGAAAAGGCTCTGATTTGTGACTGAGTGGTGGAGGGGAGAAAAGGCTCTGATTTGTGACGGTTGTGGAGGGGAGAAAAGGCTCTGATTTGTGACTGAGTTGTGGAGGGGAGAAAAGGCTCTGATTTGTGACTGAGTTGTGGAGGGGAGAAAAGGCTCTGATTTGTGACTGAGTGGTGGAGAGGAGAAAAGGCTCTGATTTGTGACTGAGTTGTGGAGGGGAGAAAAGTCTCTGATTTGTGACTGAGTGGTGGAGGGGAGAAAAGGCTCTGATTTGTGACTGAGTTGTGGAGGGGAGAAAAGGCTCTGATTTGTGACTGAGTTGTGGAGAGGAGAAAAGGCTCTGATTTGTGACTGAGTTGTGGACGGGAGAAAAGGCTCTGATTTGTGACTGAGTGGTGGAGGGGAGAAAAGGCTCTGATTTGTGACAGTTGTGGAGGGGAGAAAAGACTCTGATTTGTGGCTGAGTGGTGGAGGGGAGAAAAGGCTCTGATTTGTGACTGAGTTGTGGAGGGGAGAAAAGGCTCTGATTTGTGACTGAGTGGTGGAGGGGAGAAAAGGCTCTGAATTGTGACTGAGTTGTGGAGGGGAGATAAGGCTCTGATTTGTGACTGAGTGGTGGAGGGGAGAAAAGGCTCTGAGTTGTGACTGAGTGGTGGAGGGGAGAAAAGGCTCTGATTTGTGACTGAGTTGTGGAGGGGAGAAAAGGCTCTGATTTGTGACAGTTGTGGAGGGGAGAAAAGGCTCTGATTTGTGACTGAGTTGTGGAGGGGAGAAAAGGCTCTGATTTGTGACTGAGTTGTGGAGGGGAGATAAGGCTCTGATTTGTGACTGAGTGGTGGAGGGGAGAAAAGGCTCTGATTTGTGACTGAGTGGTGGAGGGGAGAATAGGCTCTGATTTGTGACTGAGTTGTGGAGGGGAGAAAAGGCTCTGATTTGTGACTGAGTTGTGGAGAGGAGAAAAGGCTCTGATTTGTGACTGAGTTGTGGAGGGGAGAAAAGGCTCTGATTTGTGACTGAGTGGTGGAGGGGAGAAAGGCTCTGATTTGTGACTGAGTGGTGGAGGGGAGAAAAGGCTCTGATTTGTGACTGAGTGGTGGATGGGAGAAAAGGCGCTGATTTGTGACTGAGTGGTGGAGGGGAGAAAAAGCTCTGATTTGTGACTGAGTTGTGGAGGGGAGAAAAGGCTCTGATTTGTGACTGAGTTGTGGATGAGGAGAAAAGGCTCTGATTTGTGACTGAGTGTGTGGAGGGGAGAAAAGGCTCTGATTTGTGACTGAGTTGTGGAGGGGAGAAAAGGCTCTGATTTGTGACTGAGTTGTGGAGGGGAGAAAAGGCTCTGATTTGTGACAGTTGTGGAGGGGAGAAAAGGCTCTGAGTTGTGACTGAGTGGTGGAGGGGAGAAAAGGCTCTGATTTGTGACTGAGTGGTGGAGGGGAGAAAAGGCTCTGATTTGTGACTGAGTGGTGGAGGGGAGAAAAGGCTCTGATTTGTGACTGAGTGGTGGAGGGGAGAAAAGGCTCTGATTTGTGACTGAGTTGTGGAGGGGAGAAAAGGCTCTGATTTGTGACTGAGTGGTGGAGGGGAGAAAAGGCTCTGATTTGTGACTGAGTGGTGGAGGGGAGAAAAGGCTCTGATTTGTGACTGAGTTGTGGAGGGGAGAAAAGGCTCTGATTTGTGACTGAGTGGTGGAGGGGAGAAAAGGCTCTGATTTGTGACTGAGTGGTGGAGGGGAGAAAAGGCTCTGATTTGTGACTGAGTTGTGGAGGGGAGAAAAGGCTCTGATTTGTGACTGAGTGGTGGAGGGGAGAAAAGGCTCTGATTTGTGACTGAGTTGTGGAGGGGAGAAAAGGCTCTGATTTGTGACTGAGTGGTGGAGGGGAGAAAAGGCTCTGATTTGTGACTGAGTGGTGGAGGGGAGAAAAGGCTCTGATTTGTGACTGAGTGGTGGAGGGGAGAAAAGGCTCTGATTTGTGACTGAGTTGTGGAGGGGAGAAAAGGCTCTGATTTGTGACTGAGTGGTGGAGGGGAGAAAAGGCTCTGATTTGTGACTGAGTGGTGGAGGGGAGAATAGGCTCTGATTTGTGACTGAGTTGTGGAGGGGAGAAAAGGCTCTGATTTGTGACTGAGTTGTGGAGAGGAGAAAAGGCTCTGATTTGTGACTGAGTTGTGGAGGGGAGAAAAGGCTCTGATTTGTGACTGAGTGGTGGAGGGGAGAAAGGCTCTGATTTGTGACTGAGTGGTGGAGGGGAGAAAAGGCTCTGATTTGTGACTGAGTGGTGGAGGGGAGAAAAGGCGCTGATTTGTGACTGAGTGGTGGAGGGGAGAAAAAGCTCTGATTTGTGACTGAGTTGTGGAGGGGAGAAAAGGCTCTGATTTGTGACGGTTGTGGAGGGGAGAAAAGGCTCTGATTTGTGACTGAGTGGTGGAGGGGAGAAAAGGCTCTGATTTGTGACTGAGTTGTGGAGGGGAGAAAAGGCTCTGATTTGTGACGGTTGTGGAGGGGAGAAAAGGCTCTGATTTGTGACTGAGTTGTGGAGGGGAGAAAAGGCTCTGATTTGTGACTGAGTTGTGGAGGGGAGAAAAGGCTCTGATTTGTGACTGAGTTGTGGAGGGGAGAAAAGGCTCTGAGTTGTGACTGAGTGGTGGAGGGGAGAAAAGGCTCTGATTTGTGACTGAGTTGTGGATGGGAGAAAAGGCTCTGATTTGTGACTGAGTGGTGGAGGGGAGAAAAGGCTCTGATTTGTGACTGAGTTGTGGAGGGGAGAAAAGGCTCTGATTTGTGACTGAGTGGTGGAGGGGAGAAAAGGCTCTGATTTGTGACTGAGTTGTGGAGGGGAGAAAAGGCTCTGATTTGTGACTGAGTGGTGGAGGGGAGAAAAGGCTCTGATTTGTGACTGAGTGGTGGAGGGGAGAAAAGGCTCTGATTTGTGACTGAGTTGTGGAGGGGAGAAAAGGCTCTGATTTGTGACTGAGTTGTGAAGGGGAGAAAAGGCTCTGATTTGTGACTGAGTGGTGGAGGGGAGAAAAGGCTCTGATTTGTGACTGAGTGGTGGAGGGGAGAAAAGGCTCTGATTTGTGACTGAGTTGTGGAGGGGAGAAAAGGCTCTGATTTGTGACTGAGTTCTGGAGAGGAGAAAAGGCTCTGATTTGTGACTGAGTTGTGGAGGGGAGAAAAGGCTCTGATTTGTGACTGAGTGGTGGAGGGGAGAAAAGGCTCTGATTTGTGACTGAGTTGTGGAGGGGAGAAAAGGCTCTGATTTGTGACTGAGTGGTGGAGGGGAGAAAAGGCTCTGATTTGTGACTGAGTTGGTGGAGGGGAGAAAAGGCTCTGATTTGTGACTGAGTTGTGGAGGGGAGAAAAGGCTCTGATTTGTGACTGAGTGGTGGAGGGGAGAAAAGGCTCTGATTTGTGACTGAGTTGTGGAGGGGAGAAAAGGCTCTGATTTGTGACTGAGTGAGTTGTGACTGAGTGGTGGAGGGGAGAAAAGGCTCTGATTTGTGACTGAGTTGTGGAGGGGAGAAAAGGCTCTGATTTGTGACAGTTGTGGAGGGGAGAAAAGGCTCTGATTTGTGACTGAGTTGTGGAGGGGAGAAAAGGCTCTGATTTGTGACTGAGTTGTGGAGGGGAGATAAGGCTCTGATTTGTGACTGAGTGGTGGAGGGGAGAAAAGGCTCTGATTTGTGACTGAGTGGTGGAGGGGAGAATAGGCTCTGATTTGTGACTGAGTTGTGGAGGGGAGAAAAGGCTCTGATTTGTGACTGAGTTGTGGAGAGGAGAAAAGGCTCTGATTTGTGACTGAGTTGTGGAGGGGAGAAAAGGCTCTGATTTGTGACTGAGTGGTGGAGGGGAGAAAGGCTCTGATTTGTGACTGAGTGGTGGAGGGGAGAAAAGGCTCTGATTTGTGACTGAGTGGTGGAGGGGAGAAAAGGCGCTGATTTGTGACGGTTGTGGAGGGGAGAAAAGGCTCTGATTTGTGACGGTTGTGGAGGGGAGAAAAGGCTCTGATTTGTGACTGAGTGGTGGAGGGGAGAAAAGGCTCTGATTTGTGACTGAGTGGTGGAGGGGAGAAAAGGCTCTGATTTGTGACTGAGTGGTGGAGGGGAGAATAGGCTCTGATTTGTGACTGAGTTGTGGAGGGGAGAAAAGGCTCTGATTTGTGACTGAGTTGTGGAGAGGAGAAAAGGCTCTGATTTGTGACTGAGTGGTGGAGGGGAGAAAAGGCGCTGATTTGTGACGGTTGTGGAGGGGAGAAAAGGCTCTGATTTGTGACGGTTGTGGAGGGGAGAAAAGGCTCTGATTTGTGACTGAGTTGTGGAGGGGAGAAAAGGCTCTGATTTGTGACTGAGTTGTGGAGGGGAGAAAAGGCTCTGATTTGTGACAGTTGTGGAGGGGAGAAAAGGCTCTGAGTTGTGACTGAGTGGTGGAGGGGAGAAAAGGCTCTGATTTGTGACTGAGTTGTGGATGGGAGAAAAGGCTCTGATTTGTGACTGAGTGGTGGAGGGGAGAAAAGGCTCTGATTTGTGACAGTTGTGGAGGGGAGAAAAGGCTCTGATTTGTGACTGAGTGGTGGAGGGGAGAAAAGGCTCTGATTTGTGACTGAGTTGTGGAGGGGAGAAAAGGCTCTGATTTGTGACTGAGTGGTGGAGGGGAGAAAAGGCTCTGATTTGTGACTGAGTGGTGGAGGGGAGAAAAGGCTCTGATTTGTGACTGAGTGGTGGAGGGGAGATAAGGCTCTGATTTGTTACTGAGTGGTGGAGGTGAGAAAAGGCTCTGATTTGTGACTGAGTTGTGAAGGGGAGAAAAGGCTCTGATTTGTGACTGAGTGGTGGAGGGGAGAAAAGGCTCTGATTTGTGACTGAGTGGTGGAGGGGAGAAAAGGCTCTGATTTGTGACTGAGTTGTGGAGGGGAGAAAAGGCTCTGATTTGTGACAGTTGTGGATGTGAGAAAAGGCTCTGATTTGTGGCTGAGTGGTGGAGGGGAGAAAAGGCTCTGATTTGTGACTGAGTTGTGGAGGGGAGAAAAGGCTCTGATTTGTGACTGAGTGGTGGAGGGGAGAAAAGGCTCTGATTTGTGACAGTTGTGGAGGGGAGAAAAGGCTCTGATTTGTGGCTGAGTGGTGGAGGGGAGAAAAGGCTCTGATTTGTGACTGAGTTGTGGAGGGGAGAAAAGGCTCTGATTTGTGACTGAGTGGTGGAGGGGAGAAAAGGCTCTGATTTGTGACTGAGTTGTGGAGGGGAGATAAGGCTCTGATTTGTGACTGAGTGGTGGAGGGGAGAAAAGGCTCTGATTTGTGACTGAGTGGTGGAGGGGAGAATAGGCTCTGATTTGTGACTGAGTTGTGGAGGGGAGAAAAGGCTCTGATTTGTGACTGAGTGGTGGAGGGGAGAAAGGCTCTGATTTGTGACTGAGTGGTGGAGGGGAGAAAAGGCTCTGATTTGTGACTAAGTGGTGGAGGGGAGAAAAGGCGCTGATTTGTGACTGAGTGGTGGAGGGGAGAAAAAGCTCTGATTTGTGACTGAGTTGTGGAGGGGAGAAAAGGCTCTGATTTGTGACGGTTGTGGAGGGGAGAAAAGGCTCTGATTTGTGACTGAGTGGTGGAGGGGAGAAAAGGCTCTGATTTGTGACGGTTGTGGAGGGGAGAAAAGGCTCTGATTTGTGACGGTTGTGGAGGGGAGAAAAGGCTCTGATTTGTGACTGAGTTGTGGAGGGGAGAAAAGGCTCTGATTTGTGACTGAGTTGTGAAGGGGAGAAAAGGCTCTGATTTGTGACTGAGTGGTGGAGGGGAGAAAAGGCTCTGATTTGTGACTGAGTGGTGGAGGAGAGAAAAGGCTCTGATTTGTGACTGAGTTGTGGAGGGGAGAAAAGGCTCTGATTTGTGACAGTTGTGGATGTGAGAAAAGGCTCTGATTTGTGGCTGAGTGGTGGAGGGGAGAAAATGCTCTGATTTGTGACTGAGTTGTGGAGGGGAGAAAAGGCTCTGATTTGTGACTGAGTGGTGGAGGGGAGAAAAGGCTCTGATTTGTGACAGTTGTGGAGGGGAGAAAAGGCTCTGATTTGTGGCTGAGTGGAGGAGGGGAGAAAAGGCTCTGATTTGTGACTGAGTTGTGGAGGGGAGAAAAGGCTCTGATTTGTGACTGAGTGGTGGAGGGGAGAAAATGCTCTGATTTGTGACTGAGTTGTGGAGGGGAGAAAAGGCTCTGATCTGTGACTGAGTGGTGTAGGGGAGAAAAGGCTCTGATTTGTGACTGAGTGGTGGAGGGGAGAAAAGGCTCTGATTTGTGACTGAGTGGTGGAGGGGAGAAAAGGCTCTGATTTGTGACTGAGTTGTGGAGGGGAGAAAAGGCTCTGATTTGTGACTGAGTTGTGGAGAGGAGAAAAGGCTCTGATTTGTGACTGAGTTGTGGAGGGGAGAAAAGGCTCTGATTTGTGACTGAGTGGTGGAGGGGAGAAAGGCTCTGATTTGTGACTGAGTGGTGGAGGGGAGAAAAGGCTCTGATTTGTGACTGAGTGGTGGAGGGGAGAAAAGGCGCTGATTTGTGACTGAGTGGTGGAGGGGAGAAAAGGCTCTGATTTGTGACTGAGTTGTGGAGGAGAGAAAAGTCTCTGATTTGTGACTGGGTGGTGGAGGGGAGAAAAAGCTCTGATTTGTGACTGAGTGGTGGAGGTGAGAAAAGGCTCTGATTTGTGACTGAGTTGTGGAGGGGAGAAAAGGCTCTGATTTGCTACTGAGTGGTGGAGGGGAGAAAAGGCTCTGATTTGTGACAGTTGTGGATGTGAGAAAAGGCTCTGATTTGTGGCTGAGTGGTGGAGGGGAGAAAAGGCTCTGATTTGTGACAGAGTGGTGGAGGGGCGAAAAGGCTCTGATTTGTGACTGAGTTGTGGAGGGGAGAAAAGGCTCTGATTTGTGACTGAGTTGTGGAGGGGAGAAAAGGCTCTGATTTGTGACTGAGTGGTGGAGGGGAGAAAAGGCTCTGATTTGTGACAGTTGTGGAGGGGAGAAAAGGCTCTGTTTTGTGACTGAGTTGTGGAGGGGAGAAAAGGCTCTGATTTGTGACTGAGTGGTGGAGGGGAGAAAAGGCTCTGATTTGTGACTGAGTGGTGGAGAGGAGAAAAGGCTCTGATTTGTGACAGTTGTGGAGGGGAGAAAAGGCTCTGATTTGTGGCTGAGTGGTGGAGGGGAGAAAAGGCTCTGATTTGTGACTGAGTTGTGGAGGGGAGAAAAGGCTCTGATTTGTGAATGAGTGGTGGAGGGGAGAAAATGCTCTGATTTGTGACTGAGTTGTGGAGGGGAGAAAAGGCTCTGATCTGTGACTGAGTGGTGTAGGGGAGAAAAGGCTCTGATTTGTGACTGAGTGGTGGAGGGGAGAAAAGGCTCTGATTTGTGACTGAGTGGTGGAGGGGAGAAAAGGCTCTGATTTGTGACTGAGTTGTGGAGGGGAGAAAAGGCTCTGATTTGTGACTGAGTTGTGGAGAGGAGAAAATGCTCTGATTTGTGACTGAGTTGTGGAGGGGAGAAAAGGCTCTGATTTGTGACTGAGTGGTGGAGGGGAGAAAGGCTCTGATTTGTGACTGAGTGGTGGAGGGGAGAAATGGCTCTGATTTGTGACTGAGTGGTGGAGGGGAGAAAAGGCGCTGATTTGTGACTGAGTGGTGGAGGGGAGAAAAGGCTCTGATTTGTGACTGAGTTGTGGAGGAGAGAAAAGTCTCTGATTTGTGACAGAGTGGTGGAGGGGATAAAAAGCTTTGATTTGTGACTGAGTTGTGGAGGGGAGAAAAGGCTCTGATTTGTGACGGTTGTGGAGGGGAGAAAAGGCTCTGATTTGTGACTGAGTGGTGGAGGGGAGAAAAGGCTCTGATTTGTGACGGTTGTGGAGGGGAGAAAAGGCTCTGATTTGTGACTGAGTTGTGGAGGGGAGAAAAGGCTCTGATTTGTGACTGAGTTGTGGAGGGGAGAAAAGGCTCTGATTTGTGACGGTTGTGGAGGGGAGAAAAGGCTCTGATTTGTGACTGAGTGGTGGAGGGGAGAAAAGGCTCTGATTTGTGACTGAGTGGTGGAGGGGAGAAAAGGCTCTGAGTTGTGACTGAGTGGTGGAGGGGAGAAAAGGCTCTGATTTGTGACTGAGTGGTGGAGGGGAGAAAAGGCTCTGATTTGTGACTGAGTTGTGGAGAGGAGAAAAGGCTCTGATTTGTGACTGAGTTGTGAAGGGGAGAAAAGGCTCTGATTTGTGACTGAGTGGTGGAGGGGAGAAAGGCTCTGATTTGTGACTGAGTGGTGGAGGGGAGAAAAGGCTCTGATTTGTGACTGAGTGGTGGAGGGGAGAAAAGGCGCTGATTTGTGACTTAGTGGTGGAGGGGAGAAAAGGCTCTGATTTGTGACTGAGTTGTGGAGGAGAGAAAAGTCTCTGATTTGTGACTGAGTGGTGGAGGGGAGAAAAAGCTCTGATTTGTGACTGAGTTGTGGAGGGGAGAAAAGGCTCTGATTTGTGACTGAGTTGTGGAGGAGAGAAAAGGCTCTGATTTGTGACTGAGTTGTGGAGAGGAGAAAAGGCTCTGATTTGTGACTGAGTTGTGAAGGGGAGAAAAGGCTCTGATTTGTGACTGAGTTGTGGAGAGGAGAAAAGGCTCTGATTTGTGACTGAGTTGTGGAGAGGAGAAAAGGCTCTGATTTGTGACTGAGTTGTGGAGGGGAGAAAAGGCTCTGATTTGTGACTGAGTTGTGGAGAGGAGAAAAGGCTCTGATTTGTGACTGAGTTGTGAAGGGGAGAAAAGGCTCTGATTTGTGACTGAGTGGTGGAGGGGAGAAAGGCTCTGATTTGTGACTGAGTGGTGGAGGGGAGAAAAGGCTCTGATTTGTGACTGAGTGGTGGAGGGGAGAAAAGTCTCTGATTTGTGACTGAGTGGTGGAGGGGAGAAAAAGCTCTGATTTGTGACTGAGTTGTGGAGGGGAGAAAAGGCTCTGATTTGTGACTGAGTTGTGGAGGAGAGAAAAGTCTCTGATTTGTGACTGAGTGGTGGAGGGGAGAAAAAGCTCTGATTTGTGACTGAGTGGTGGAGGGGAGAAAAGGCTCTGATTTGTGACAGTTGTGGAGGGGAGAAAAGTCTCTGATTTGTGACTGAGTGGTGGAGGGGAGAAAAGGCTCTGATTTGTGACTGAGTTGTGGAGGGGAGAAAAGGCTCTGATTTGTGACTGAGTGGTGGAGGGGAGATAAGGCTCTGATTTGTTACTGAGTGGTGGAGGTGAGAAAAGGCTCTGATTTGTGACTGAGTTGTGGAGGGGAGAAAAGGCTCTGATTTGTGACTGAGTGGTGGAGGGGAGAAAAGGCTCTGATTTGTGACAGTTGTGGATGTGAGAAAAGGCTCTGATTTGTGGCTGAGTGGTGGAGGGGAGAAAAGGCTCTGATTTGTGACTGAGTGGTGGAGGGGAGATAAGGCTCTGATTTGTGACTGAGTGGTGGAGGGGAGAAAAGGCTCTGATTTGTGACTGAGTGGTGGAGGGGAGAAAAGTCTCTGATTTGTGACAGTTGTGGAGGGGAGAAAAGGCTCTGATTTGTGACTGAGTTGTGGAGGGGAGAAAAGGCTCTGATTTGTGACTGAGTGGTGGAGGGGAGAAAAGGCTCTGATTTGTGACAGTTGTGGAGGGGAGAAAAGGCTCTGATTTGTGGCTGAGTGGTGGAGGGGAGAAAAGGCTCTGATTTGTGACTGAGTTGTGGAGGGGAGAAAAGGCTCTGATTTGTGACTGAGTGGTGGAGGGGAGAAAATGCTCTGATTTGTGACTGAGTTGTGGAGGGGAGAAAAGGCTCTGATCTGTGACTGAGTGGTGTAGGGGAGAAAAGGCTCTGATTTGTGACTGAGTGGTGGAGGGGAGAAAAGGCTCTGATTTGTGACTGAGTGGTGGAGGGGAGAAAAGGCTCTGATTTGTGACTGAGTTGTGGAGGGGAGAAAAGGCTCTGATTTGTGACAGTTGTGGATGTGAGAAAAGGCTCTGATTTGTGGCTGAGTGGTGGAGGGGAGAAAAGGCTCTGATTTGTGACTGAGTTGTGGAGGGGAGAAAAGGCTCTGATTTGTGACTGAGTGGTGGAGGGGAGAAAAGGCTCTGATTTGTGACAGTTGTGGAGGGGAGAAAAGGCTCTGATTTGTGGCTGAGTGGTGGAGGGGAGAAAAGGCTCTGATTTGTGACTGAGTTGTGGAGGGGAGAAAAGGCTCTGATTTGTGACTGAGTGGTGGAGGGGAGAAAAGGCTCTGATTTGTGACTGAGTTGTGGAGGGGAGATAAGGCTCTGATTTGTGACTGAGTGGTGGAGGGGAGAAAAGGCTCTGATTTGTGACTGAGTGGTGGAGGGGAGAATAGGCTCTGATTTGTGACTGAGTTGTGGAGGGGAGAAAAGGCTCTGATTTGTGACTGAGTGGTGGAGGGGAGAAAGGCTCTGATTTGTGACTGAGTGGTGGAGGGGAGAAAAGGCTCTGATTTGTGACTAAGTGGTGGAGGGGAGAAAAGGCGCTGATTTGTGACTGAGTGGTGGAGGGGAGAAAAAGCTCTGATTTGTGACTGAGTTGTGGAGGGGAGAAAAGGCTCTGATTTGTGACGGTTGTGGAGGGGAGAAAAGGCTCTGATTTGTGACTGAGTGGTGGAGGGGAGAAAAGGCTCTGATTTGTGACGGTTGTGGAGGGGAGAAAAGGCTCTGATTTGTGACGGTTGTGGAGGGGAGAAAAGGCTCTGATTTGTGACTGAGTTGTGGAGGGGAGAAAAGGCTCTGATTTGTGACTGAGTTGTGAAGGGGAGAAAAGGCTCTGATTTGTGACTGAGTGGTGGAGGGGAGAAAAGGCTCTGATTTGTGACTGAGTGGTGGAGGAGAGAAAAGGCTCTGATTTGTGACTGAGTTGTGGAGGGGAGAAAAGGCTCTGATTTGTGACAGTTGTGGATGTGAGAAAAGGCTCTGATTTGTGGCTGAGTGGTGGAGGGGAGAAAATGCTCTGATTTGTGACTGAGTTGTGGAGGGGAGAAAAGGCTCTGATTTGTGACTGAGTGGTGGAGGGGAGAAAAGGCTCTGATTTGTGACAGTTGTGGAGGGGAGAAAAGGCTCTGATTTGTGGCTGAGTGGAGGAGGGGAGAAAAGGCTCTGATTTGTGACTGAGTTGTGGAGGGGAGAAAAGGCTCTGATTTGTGACTGAGTGGTGGAGGGGAGAAAATGCTCTGATTTGTGACTGAGTTGTGGAGGGGAGAAAAGGCTCTGATCTGTGACTGAGTGGTGTAGGGGAGAAAAGGCTCTGATTTGTGACTGAGTGGTGGAGGGGAGAAAAGGCTCTGATTTGTGACTGAGTGGTGGAGGGGAGAAAAGGCTCTGATTTGTGACTGAGTTGTGGAGGGGAGAAAAGGCTCTGATTTGTGACTGAGTTGTGGAGAGGAGAAAAGGCTCTGATTTGTGACTGAGTTGTGGAGGGGAGAAAAGGCTCTGATTTGTGACTGAGTGGTGGAGGGGAGAAAGGCTCTGATTTGTGACTGAGTGGTGGAGGGGAGAAAAGGCTCTGATTTGTGACTGAGTGGTGGAGGGGAGAAAAGGCGCTGATTTGTGACTGAGTGGTGGAGGGGAGAAAAGGCTCTGATTTGTGACTGAGTTGTGGAGGAGAGAAAAGTCTCTGATTTGTGACTGGGTGGTGGAGGGGAGAAAAAGCTCTGATTTGTGACTGAGTGGTGGAGGTGAGAAAAGGCTCTGATTTGTGACTGAGTTGTGGAGGGGAGAAAAGGCTCTGATTTGCTACTGAGTGGTGGAGGGGAGAAAAGGCTCTGATTTGTGACAGTTGTGGATGTGAGAAAAGGCTCTGATTTGTGGCTGAGTGGTGGAGGGGAGAAAAGGCTCTGATTTGTGACAGAGTGGTGGAGGGGCGAAAAGGCTCTGATTTGTGACTGAGTTGTGGAGGGGAGAAAAGGCTCTGATTTGTGACTGAGTTGTGGAGGGGAGAAAAGGCTCTGATTTGTGACTGAGTGGTGGAGGGGAGAAAAGGCTCTGATTTGTGACAGTTGTGGAGGGGAGAAAAGGCTCTGTTTTGTGACTGAGTTGTGGAGGGGAGAAAAGGCTCTGATTTGTGACTGAGTGGTGGAGGGGAGAAAAGGCTCTGATTTGTGACTGAGTGGTGGAGAGGAGAAAAGGCTCTGATTTGTGACAGTTGTGGAGGGGAGAAAAGGCTCTGATTTGTGGCTGAGTGGTGGAGGGGAGAAAAGGCTCTGATTTGTGACTGAGTTGTGGAGGGGAGAAAAGGCTCTGATTTGTGACTGAGTGGTGGAGGGGAGAAAATGCTCTGATTTGTGACTGAGTTGTGGAGGGGAGAAAAGGCTCTGATCTGTGACTGAGTGGTGTAGGGGAGAAAAGGCTCTGATTTGTGACTGAGTGGTGGAGGGGAGAAAAGGCTCTGATTTGTGACTGAGTGGTGGAGGGGAGAAAAGGCTCTGATTTGTGACTGAGTTGTGGAGGGGAGAAAAGGCTCTGATTTGTGACTGAGTTGTGGAGAGGAGAAAATGCTCTGATTTGTGACTGAGTTGTGGAGGGGAGAAAAGGCTCTGATTTGTGACTGAGTGGTGGAGGGGAGAAAGGCTCTGATTTGTGACTGAGTGGTGGAGGGGAGAAATGGCTCTGATTTGTGACTGAGTGGTGGAGGGGAGAAAAGGCGCTGATTTGTGACTGAGTGGTGGAGGGGAGAAAAGGCTCTGATTTGTGACTGAGTTGTGGAGGAGAGAAAAGTCTCTGATTTGTGACAGAGTGGTGGAGGGGATAAAAAGCTTTGATTTGTGACTGAGTTGTGGAGGGGAGAAAAGGCTCTGATTTGTGACGGTTGTGGAGGGGAGAAAAGGCTCTGATTTGTGACTGAGTGGTGGAGGGGAGAAAAGGCTCTGATTTGTGACGGTTGTGGAGGGGAGAAAAGGCTCTGATTTGTGACTGAGTTGTGGAGGGGAGAAAAGGCTCTGATTTGTGACTGAGTTGTGGAGGGGAGAAAAGGCTCTGATTTGTGACGGTTGTGGAGGGGAGAAAAGGCTCTGATTTGTGACTGAGTGGTGGAGGGGAGAAAAGGCTCTGATTTGTGACTGAGTGGTGGAGGGGAGAAAAGGCTCTGAGTTGTGACTGAGTGGTGGAGGGGAGAAAAGGCTCTGATTTGTGACTGAGTGGTGGAGGGGAGAAAAGGCTCTGATTTGTGACTGAGTTGTGGAGAGGAGAAAAGGCTCTGATTTGTGACTGAGTTGTGAAGGGGAGAAAAGGCTCTGATTTGTGACTGAGTGGTGGAGGGGAGAAAGGCTCTGATTTGTGACTGAGTGGTGGAGGGGAGAAAAGGCTCTGATTTGTGACTGAGTGGTGGAGGGGAGAAAAGGCGCTGATTTGTGACTTAGTGGTGGAGGGGAGAAAAGGCTCTGATTTGTGACTGAGTTGTGGAGGAGAGAAAAGTCTCTGATTTGTGACTGAGTGGTGGAGGGGAGAAAAAGCTCTGATTTGTGACTGAGTTGTGGAGGGGAGAAAAGGCTCTGATTTGTGACTGAGTTGTGGAGGAGAGAAAAGGCTCTGATTTGTGACTGAGTTGTGGAGAGGAGAAAAGGCTCTGATTTGTGACTGAGTTGTGAAGGGGAGAAAAGGCTCTGATTTGTGACTGAGTTGTGGAGAGGAGAAAAGGCTCTGATTTGTGACTGAGTTGTGGAGAGGAGAAAAGGCTCTGATTTGTGACTGAGTTGTGGAGGGGAGAAAAGGCTCTGATTTGTGACTGAGTTGTGGAGAGGAGAAAAGGCTCTGATTTGTGACTGAGTTGTGAAGGGGAGAAAAGGCTCTGATTTGTGACTGAGTGGTGGAGGGGAGAAAGGCTCTGATTTGTGACTGAGTGGTGGAGGGGAGAAAAGGCTCTGATTTGTGACTGAGTGGTGGAGGGGAGAAAAGTCTCTGATTTGTGACTGAGTGGTGGAGGGGAGAAAAAGCTCTGATTTGTGACTGAGTTGTGGAGGGGAGAAAAGGCTCTGATTTGTGACTGAGTTGTGGAGGAGAGAAAAGTCTCTGATTTGTGACTGAGTGGTGGAGGGGAGAAAAAGCTCTGATTTGTGACTGAGTGGTGGAGGGGAGAAAAGGCTCTGATTTGTGACAGTTGTGGAGGGGAGAAAAGTCTCTGATTTGTGACTGAGTGGTGGAGGGGAGAAAAGGCTCTGATTTGTGACTGAGTTGTGGAGGGGAGAAAAGGCTCTGATTTGTGACTGAGTGGTGGAGGGGAGATAAGGCTCTGATTTGTTACTGAGTGGTGGAGGTGAGAAAAGGCTCTGATTTGTGACTGAGTTGTGGAGGGGAGAAAAGGCTCTGATTTGTGACTGAGTGGTGGAGGGGAGAAAAGGCTCTGATTTGTGACAGTTGTGGATGTGAGAAAAGGCTCTGATTTGTGGCTGAGTGGTGGAGGGGAGAAAAGGCTCTGATTTGTGACTGAGTGGTGGAGGGGAGATAAGGCTCTGATTTGTGACTGAGTGGTGGAGGGGAGAAAAGGCTCTGATTTGTGACTGAGTGGTGGAGGGGAGAAAAGTCTCTGATTTGTGACAGTTGTGGAGGGGAGAAAAGGCTCTGATTTGTGACTGAGTTGTGGAGGGGAGAAAAGGCTCTGATTTGTGACTGAGTGGTGGAGGGGAGAAAAGGCTCTGATTTGTGACAGTTGTGGAGGGGAGAAAAGGCTCTGATTTGTGGCTGAGTGGTGGAGGGGAGAAAAGGCTCTGATTTGTGACTGAGTTGTGGAGGGGAGAAAAGGCTCTGATTTGTGACTGAGTGGTGGAGGGGAGAAAATGCTCTGATTTGTGACTGAGTTGTGGAGGGGAGAAAAGGCTCTGATCTGTGACTGAGTGGTGTAGGGGAGAAAAGGCTCTGATTTGTGACTGAGTGGTGGAGGGGAGAAAAGGCTCTGATTTGTGACTGAGTGGTGGAGGGGAGAAAAGGCTCTGATTTGTGACTGAGTTGTGGAGGGGAGAAAAGGCTCTGATTTGTGACTGAGTTGTGGAGAGGAGAAAAGGCTCTGATTTGTGACTGAGTTGTGGAGGGGAGAAAAGGCTCTGATTTGTGACTGAGTGGTGGAGGGGAGAAAGGCTCTGATTTGTGACTGAGTGGTGGAGGGGAGAAAAGGCTCTGATTTGTGACTGAGTGGTGGAGGGGAGAAAAGGCGCTGATTTGTGACTGAGTGGTGGAGGGGAGAAAAGGCGCTGATTTGTGACTGAGTTGTGGAGGAGAGAAAAGTCTCTGATTTGTGACTGAGTGGTGGAGGGGAGAAAAAGCTTTGATTTGTGACTGAGTTGTGGAGGGGAGAAAAGGCTCTGATTTGTGACGGTTGTGGAGGGGAGAAAAGGCTCTGATTTGTGACTGAGTGGTGGAGGGGAGAAAAGGCTCTGATTTGTGACGGTTGTGGAGGGGAGAAAAGGCTCTGATTTGTGACTAAGTGGTGGAGGGGAGAAAAGGCGCTGATTTGTGACTGAGTGGTGGAGGGGAGAAAAAGCTCTGATTTGTGACTGAGTTGTGGAGGGGAGAAAAGGCTCTGATTTGTGACGGTTGTGGAGGGGAGAAAAGGCTCTGATTTGTGACTGAGTGGTGGAGGGGAGAAAAGGCTCTGATTTGTGACGGTTGTGGAGGGGAGAAAAGGCTCTGATTTGTGACGGTTGTGGAGGGGAGAAAAGGCTCTGATTTGTGACTGAGTTGTGGAGGGGAGAAAAGGCTCTGATTTGTGACTGAGTTGTGAAGGGGAGAAAAGGCTCTGATTTGTGACTGAGTGGTGGAGGGGAGAAAAGGCTCTGATTTGTGACTGAGTGGTGGAGGAGAGAAAAGGCTCTGATTTGTGACTGAGTTGTGGAGGGGAGAAAAGGCTCTGATTTGTGACAGTTGTGGATGTGAGAAAAGGCTCTGATTTGTGGCTGAGTGGTGGAGGGGAGAAAATGCTCTGATTTGTGACTGAGTTGTGGAGGGGAGAAAAGGCTCTGATTTGTGACTGAGTGGTGGAGGGGAGAAAAGGCTCTGATTTGTGACAGTTGTGGAGGGGAGAAAAGGCTCTGATTTGTGGCTGAGTGGAGGAGGGGAGAAAAGGCTCTGATTTGTGACTGAGTTGTGGAGGGGAGAAAAGGCTCTGATTTGTGACTGAGTGGTGGAGGGGAGAAAATGCTCTGATTTGTGACTGAGTTGTGGAGGGGAGAAAAGGCTCTGATCTGTGACTGAGTGGTGTAGGGGAGAAAAGGCTCTGATTTGTGACTGAGTGGTGGAGGGGAGAAAAGGCTCTGATTTGTGACTGAGTGGTGGAGGGGAGAAAAGGCTCTGATTTGTGACTGAGTTGTGGAGGGGAGAAAAGGCTCTGATTTGTGACTGAGTTGTGGAGAGGAGAAAAGGCTCTGATTTGTGACTGAGTTGTGGAGGGGAGAAAAGGCTCTGATTTGTGACTGAGTGGTGGAGGGGAGAAAGGCTCTGATTTGTGACTGAGTGGTGGAGGGGAGAAAAGGCTCTGATTTGTGACTGAGTGGTGGAGGGGAGAAAAGGCGCTGATTTGTGACTGAGTGGTGGAGGGGAGAAAAGGCTCTGATTTGTGACTGAGTTGTGGAGGAGAGAAAAGTCTCTGATTTGTGACTGGGTGGTGGAGGGGAGAAAAAGCTCTGATTTGTGACTGAGTGGTGGAGGTGAGAAAAGGCTCTGATTTGTGACTGAGTTGTGGAGGGGAGAAAAGGCTCTGATTTGCTACTGAGTGGTGGAGGGGAGAAAAGGCTCTGATTTGTGACAGTTGTGGATGTGAGAAAAGGCTCTGATTTGTGGCTGAGTGGTGGAGGGGAGAAAAGGCTCTGATTTGTGACAGAGTGGTGGAGGGGCGAAAAGGCTCTGATTTGTGACTGAGTTGTGGAGGGGAGAAAAGGCTCTGATTTGTGACTGAGTTGTGGAGGGGAGAAAAGGCTCTGATTTGTGACTGAGTGGTGGAGGGGAGAAAAGGCTCTGATTTGTGACAGTTGTGGAGGGGAGAAAAGGCTCTGTTTTGTGACTGAGTTGTGGAGGGGAGAAAAGGCTCTGATTTGTGACTGAGTGGTGGAGGGGAGAAAAGGCTCTGATTTGTGACTGAGTGGTGGAGAGGAGAAAAGGCTCTGATTTGTGACAGTTGTGGAGGGGAGAAAAGGCTCTGATTTGTGGCTGAGTGGTGGAGGGGAGAAAAGGCTCTGATTTGTGACTGAGTTGTGGAGGGGAGAAAAGGCTCTGATTTGTGACTGAGTGGTGGAGGGGAGAAAATGCTCTGATTTGTGACTGAGTTGTGGAGGGGAGAAAAGGCTCTGATCTGTGACTGAGTGGTGTAGGGGAGAAAAGGCTCTGATTTGTGACTGAGTGGTGGAGGGGAGAAAAGGCTCTGATTTGTGACTGAGTGGTGGAGGGGAGAAAAGGCTCTGATTTGTGACTGAGTTGTGGAGGGGAGAAAAGGCTCTGATTTGTGACTGAGTTGTGGAGAGGAGAAAATGCTCTGATTTGTGACTGAGTTGTGGAGGGGAGAAAAGGCTCTGATTTGTGACTGAGTGGTGGAGGGGAGAAAGGCTCTGATTTGTGACTGAGTGGTGGAGGGGAGAAATGGCTCTGATTTGTGACTGAGTGGTGGAGGGGAGAAAAGGCGCTGATTTGTGACTGAGTGGTGGAGGGGAGAAAAGGCTCTGATTTGTGACTGAGTTGTGGAGGAGAGAAAAGTCTCTGATTTGTGACAGAGTGGTGGAGGGGATAAAAAGCTTTGATTTGTGACTGAGTTGTGGAGGGGAGAAAAGGCTCTGATTTGTGACGGTTGTGGAGGGGAGAAAAGGCTCTGATTTGTGACTGAGTGGTGGAGGGGAGAAAAGGCTCTGATTTGTGACGGTTGTGGAGGGGAGAAAAGGCTCTGATTTGTGACTGAGTTGTGGAGGGGAGAAAAGGCTCTGATTTGTGACTGAGTTGTGGAGGGGAGAAAAGGCTCTGATTTGTGACGGTTGTGGAGGGGAGAAAAGGCTCTGATTTGTGACTGAGTGGTGGAGGGGAGAAAAGGCTCTGATTTGTGACTGAGTGGTGGAGGGGAGAAAAGGCTCTGAGTTGTGACTGAGTGGTGGAGGGGAGAAAAGGCTCTGATTTGTGACTGAGTGGTGGAGGGGAGAAAAGGCTCTGATTTGTGACTGAGTTGTGGAGAGGAGAAAAGGCTCTGATTTGTGACTGAGTTGTGAAGGGGAGAAAAGGCTCTGATTTGTGACTGAGTGGTGGAGGGGAGAAAGGCTCTGATTTGTGACTGAGTGGTGGAGGGGAGAAAAGGCTCTGATTTGTGACTGAGTGGTGGAGGGGAGAAAAGGCGCTGATTTGTGACTTAGTGGTGGAGGGGAGAAAAGGCTCTGATTTGTGACTGAGTTGTGGAGGAGAGAAAAGTCTCTGATTTGTGACTGAGTGGTGGAGGGGAGAAAAAGCTCTGATTTGTGACTGAGTTGTGGAGGGGAGAAAAGGCTCTGATTTGTGACTGAGTTGTGGAGGAGAGAAAAGGCTCTGATTTGTGACTGAGTTGTGGAGAGGAGAAAAGGCTCTGATTTGTGACTGAGTTGTGAAGGGGAGAAAAGGCTCTGATTTGTGACTGAGTTGTGGAGAGGAGAAAAGGCTCTGATTTGTGACTGAGTTGTGGAGAGGAGAAAAGGCTCTGATTTGTGACTGAGTTGTGGAGGGGAGAAAAGGCTCTGATTTGTGACTGAGTTGTGGAGAGGAGAAAAGGCTCTGATTTGTGACTGAGTTGTGAAGGGGAGAAAAGGCTCTGATTTGTGACTGAGTGGTGGAGGGGAGAAAGGCTCTGATTTGTGACTGAGTGGTGGAGGGGAGAAAAGGCTCTGATTTGTGACTGAGTGGTGGAGGGGAGAAAAGTCTCTGATTTGTGACTGAGTGGTGGAGGGGAGAAAAAGCTCTGATTTGTGACTGAGTTGTGGAGGGGAGAAAAGGCTCTGATTTGTGACTGAGTTGTGGAGGAGAGAAAAGTCTCTGATTTGTGACTGAGTGGTGGAGGGGAGAAAAAGCTCTGATTTGTGACTGAGTGGTGGAGGGGAGAAAAGGCTCTGATTTGTGACAGTTGTGGAGGGGAGAAAAGTCTCTGATTTGTGACTGAGTGGTGGAGGGGAGAAAAGGCTCTGATTTGTGACTGAGTTGTGGAGGGGAGAAAAGGCTCTGATTTGTGACTGAGTGGTGGAGGGGAGATAAGGCTCTGATTTGTTACTGAGTGGTGGAGGTGAGAAAAGGCTCTGATTTGTGACTGAGTTGTGGAGGGGAGAAAAGGCTCTGATTTGTGACTGAGTGGTGGAGGGGAGAAAAGGCTCTGATTTGTGACAGTTGTGGATGTGAGAAAAGGCTCTGATTTGTGGCTGAGTGGTGGAGGGGAGAAAAGGCTCTGATTTGTGACTGAGTGGTGGAGGGGAGATAAGGCTCTGATTTGTGACTGAGTGGTGGAGGGGAGAAAAGGCTCTGATTTGTGACTGAGTGGTGGAGGGGAGAAAAGTCTCTGATTTGTGACAGTTGTGGAGGGGAGAAAAGGCTCTGATTTGTGACTGAGTTGTGGAGGGGAGAAAAGGCTCTGATTTGTGACTGAGTGGTGGAGGGGAGAAAAGGCTCTGATTTGTGACAGTTGTGGAGGGGAGAAAAGGCTCTGATTTGTGGCTGAGTGGTGGAGGGGAGAAAAGGCTCTGATTTGTGACTGAGTTGTGGAGGGGAGAAAAGGCTCTGATTTGTGACTGAGTGGTGGAGGGGAGAAAATGCTCTGATTTGTGACTGAGTTGTGGAGGGGAGAAAAGGCTCTGATCTGTGACTGAGTGGTGTAGGGGAGAAAAGGCTCTGATTTGTGACTGAGTGGTGGAGGGGAGAAAAGGCTCTGATTTGTGACTGAGTGGTGGAGGGGAGAAAAGGCTCTGATTTGTGACTGAGTTGTGGAGGGGAGAAAAGGCTCTGATTTGTGACTGAGTTGTGGAGAGGAGAAAAGGCTCTGATTTGTGACTGAGTTGTGGAGGGGAGAAAAGGCTCTGATTTGTGACTGAGTGGTGGAGGGGAGAAAGGCTCTGATTTGTGACTGAGTGGTGGAGGGGAGAAAAGGCTCTGATTTGTGACTGAGTGGTGGAGGGGAGAAAAGGCGCTGATTTGTGACTGAGTGGTGGAGGGGAGAAAAGGCGCTGATTTGTGACTGAGTTGTGGAGGAGAGAAAAGTCTCTGATTTGTGACTGAGTGGTGGAGGGGAGAAAAAGCTTTGATTTGTGACTGAGTTGTGGAGGGGAGAAAAGGCTCTGATTTGTGACGGTTGTGGAGGGGAGAAAAGGCTCTGATTTGTGACTGAGTGGTGGAGGCGAGAAAAGGCTCTGATTTGTGACGGTTGTGGAGGGGAGAAAAGGCTCTGATTTGTGACTGAGTTGTGGAGGGGAGAAAAGGCTCTGATTTGTGACTGAGTTGTGGAGGGGAGAAAAGGCTCTGATTTGTGACAGTTGTGGAGGGGAGAAAAGGCTCTGATTTGTGGCTGAGTGGTGGAGGGGAGAAAAGGCTCTGATTTGTGACTGAGTTGTGGAGGGGAGAAAAGGCTCTGATTTGTGACTGAGTGGTGGAGGGGAGAAAATGCTCTGATTTGTGACTGAGTTGTGGAGGGGAGAAAAGGCTCTGATCTGTGACTGAGTGGTGTAGGGGAGAAAAGGCTCTGATTTGTGACTGAGTGGTGGAGGGGAGAAAAGGCTCTGATTTGTGACTGAGTGGTGGAGGGGAGAAAAGGCTCTGATTTGTGACTGAGTTGTGGAGGGGAGAAAAGGCTCTGATTTGTGACTGAGTTGTGGAGAGGAGAAAAGGCTCTGATTTGTGACTGAGTTGTGGAGGGGAGAAAAGGCTCTGATTTGTGACTGAGTGGTGGAGGGGAGAAAGGCTCTGATTTGTGACTGAGTGGTGGAGGGGAGAAAAGGCTCTGATTTGTGACTGAGTGGTGGAGGGGAGAAAAGGCGCTGATTTGTGACTGAGTGGTGGAGGGGAGAAAAGGCGCTGATTTGTGACTGAGTTGTGGAGGAGAGAAAAGTCTCTGATTTGTGACTGAGTGGTGGAGGGGAGAAAAAGCTTTGATTTGTGACTGAGTTGTGGAGGGGAGAAAAGGCTCTGATTTGTGACGGTTGTGGAGGGGAGAAAAGGCTCTGATTTGTGACTGAGTGGTGGAGGGGAGAAAAGGCTCTGATTTGTGACGGTTGTGGAGGGGAGAAAAGGCTCTGATTTGTGACTGAGTTGTGGAGGGGAGAAAAGGCTCTGATTTGTGACTGAGTTGTGGAGGGGAGAAAAGGCTCTGATTTGTGACGGTTGTGGAGGGGAGAAAAGGCTCTGAGTTGTGACTGAGTGGTGGAGGGGAGAAAAGGCTCTGATTTGTGACTGAGTGGTGGAGGGGAGAAAAGGCTCTGATTTGTGACTGAGTTGTGGAGGGGAGAAAAGGCTCTGATTTGTGACTGAGTTGTGGAGAGGAGAAAAGGCTCTGATTTGTGACTGAGTTGTGAAGGGGAGAAAAGGCTCTGATTTGTGACTGAGTGGTGGAGGGGAGAAAAGGCTCTGATTTGTGACTGAGTGGTGGAGGGGAGAAAAGGCGCTGATTTGTGACTGAGTGGTGGAGGGGAGAAAAGGCTCTGATTTGTGACTGAGTTGTGGAGGAGAGAAAAGTCTCTGATTTGTGACTGAGTGGTGGAGGGGAGAAAAAGCTCTGATTTGTGACTGAGTTGTGGAAGGGAGAAAAGGCTCTGATTTGTGACGGTTGTGGAGGGAAGAAAAGGCTCTGATTTGTGACTGAGTGGTGGAGGGGAGAAAAGGCTCTGATTTGTGACGGTTGTGGAGGGGAGAAAAGGCTCTGATTTGTGACTGAGTTGTGGAGGGGAGAAAAGGCTCTGATTTGTGACGGTTGTGGAGGGGAGAAAAGGCTCTGAGTTGTGACTGAGTGGTGCAGGGGAGAAAAGGCTCTGATTTGTGACTGAGTGGTGGAGGGGAGAAAAGTCTCTGATTTGTGACTGAGTGGTGGAGGGGAGAAAAAGCTCTGATTTGTGACTGAGTTGTGGAGGGGAGAAAAGGCTGTGATTTGTGACGGTTGTCGAGGGGAGAAAAGGCTCTGATTTGTGACTGAGTTGTGGAGGGGAGAAAAGGCTCTGATTTGTGACGGTTGTGGAGGGGAGAAAAGGCTCTGAGTTGTGACTGAGTGGTGGAGGGGAGAAAAGGCTCTGATTTGTGACTGAGTGGTGGAGGGGAGAAAAGGCTCTGATTTGTGACTGAGTGGTGGAGTGGAGAAAAGGCTCTGATTTGTGACTGAGTGATGGAGGGGAGAAAAGGCTCTGATTTGTGCCTGAGTTGTGGAGAGGAGAAAAGGCTCTGATTTGTGACTGAGTGGTGGAGGGGAGAAAAGGCTCTGATTTGTGACTGAGTGGTGGAGGGGAGAAAAGGCTCTGATTTGTGACTGAGTGGTGGAGGGGAGAAAAGGCTCTGATTTGTGACTGAGTGGTGGAGGGGAGAAAAGGTTCTGATTTGTGACTAAGTTGTGGAGGGGAGAAAAGGCTCTGATTTGTGACTGAGTTGTGGAGGGGAGAAAAGGCTCTGATTTGTTACTAAGTGGTGGAGTGGAGAAAAGGCTCTGATTTGTGACTGAGTTGTGGAGGGGAGAAAAGGCTCTGATTTGTGACTGAGTGGTGGAGGGGAGATAAGGCTCTGATTTGTGACTGAGTGGTGGAGGGGAGAAAAGGCTCTGATTTGTGACTGAGTTGTGGAGGGGAGAAAAGGCTCTGATTTGTGACTGAGTGGTGGAGGGGAGAAAAGGCTCTGATTTGTGACTGAGTGGTGGAGGGGAGAAAAGGCTCTGATTTGTGACTGAGTGGTGGAGGGGAGAAAAGGCTCTGATTTGTGACTGAGTTGTGGATGGGAGAAAAGGCTCTGATTTGTGACTGAGTGGTGGAGGGGAGAAAAGGCTCTGATTTGTGACAGTTGTGGAGGGGAGAAAAGGCTCTGATTTGTGACTGAGTTGTGGAGGGGAGAAAAGGCTCTGATTTGTGACTGAGTGGTGGAGGGGAGATAAGGCTCTGATTTGTTACTGAGTGGTGGAGGTGAGAAAAGGCTCTGATTTGTGACTGAGTTGTGGAGGGGAGAAAAGGCTCTGATTTGTGACTGAGTGGTGGAGGGGAGAAAAGGCTCTGATTTGTGACAGTTGTGGATGTGAGAAAAGGCTCTGATTTGTGGCTGAGTGGTGGAGGGGAGAAAAGGCTCTGATTTGTGACTGAGTGGTGGAGGGGAGATAAGGCTCTGATTTGTGACTGAGTGGTGGAGGGGAGAAAAGGCTCTGATTTGTGACTGAGTGGTGGAGGGGAGAAAAGTCTCTGATTTGTGACAGTTGTGGAGGGGAGAAAAGGCTCTGATTTGTGACTGAGTTGTGGAGGGGAGAAAAGGCTCTGATTTGTGACTGAGTGGTGGAGGGGAGAAAAGGCTCTGATTTGTGACAGTTGTGGAGGGGAGAAAAGGCTCTGATTTGTGGCTGAGTGGTGGAGGGGAGAAAAGGCTCTGATTTGTGACTGAGTTGTGGAGGGGAGAAAAGGCTCTGATTTGTGACTGAGTGGTGGAGGGGAGAAAATGCTCTGATTTGTGACTGAGTTGTGGAGGGGAGAAAAGGCTCTGATCTGTGACTGAGTGGTGTAGGGGAGAAAAGACTCTGATTTGTGGCTGAGTGGTGGAGGGGAGAAAAGGCTCTGATTTGTGACTGAGTTGTGGAGGGGAGAAAAGGCTCTGATTTGTGACTGAGTTGTGGAGAGGAGAAAAGGCTCTGATTTGTGACTGAGTTGTGGAGGGGAGAAAAGGCTCTGATTTGTGACTGAGTGGTGGAGGGGAGAAAAGGCTCTGATTTGTGAAGGTTGTGGAGGGGAGAAAAGGCTCTGATTTGTGACTGAGTTGTGGAGGGGAGAAAAGGCTCTGATTTGTGACGGTTGTGGAGGGGAGAAAAGGCTCTGATTTGTGACTGAGTTGTGGAGGGGAGAAAAGGCTCTGATTTGTGACGGTTGTGGAGGGGAGAAAAGGCTCTGAGTTGTGACTGAGTTGTGGAGGGGAGAAAAGGCTCTGATTTGTGACTGAGTTGTGGAGGGGAGAAAAGGCTCTGATTTGTGACTGAGTGGTGGAGGGGAGAAAAGGCTCTGATTTGTGACTGAGTGGTGGAGTGGAGAAAAGGCTCTGATTTGTGACTGAGTGATGGAGGGGAGAAAAGGCTCTGATTTGTGACTGAGTTGTGGAGAGGAGAAAAGGCTCTGATTTGTGACTGAGTGGTGGAGGGGAGAAAAGGCTCTGATTTGTGACTGAGTTGTGGAGGGGAGAAAAGGCTCTGATTTGTGACTGAGTTGTGGAGGGGAGAAAAGGCTCTGATTTGTGACTGAGTTGTGGAGGGGAGAAAAGGCTCTGATTTGTGACTGAGTGGTGGAGGGGAGAAAAGGCTCTGATTTGTGAATGAGTGGTGGAGGGGAGAAAAGGCTCTGATTTGTGACTGAGTTGTGGAGGGGAGAAAAGGCTCTGATTTTTGACTGAGTTGTGGAGGGGAGAAAAGGCTCTGATTTGTGACTGAGTTGTGGAGAGGAGAAAAGGCTCTGATTTGTGACAGTAGTGGAGGGGAGAAAAGGCTCTGAGTTGTGACTGAGTGGTGAAGAGGAGAAAAGGCTCTGATTTGTGACTGAGTTGTGGAGGGGAGAAAAGGCTCTGATTTGTGACAGTTGTGGAGG
Organism: Salmo salar; assembly: GCF_965601325.2. Lineage (NCBI taxonomy): Eukaryota > Metazoa > Chordata > Actinopteri > Salmoniformes > Salmonidae > Salmo > Salmo salar. The sequence goes on from NC_138303.1 coordinate 95,999,645, forward strand.
GGAGAAAAGGCTCTGATTTGTGACTGAGTGGTGGAGGGGAGAAAAGGCTCTGATTTGTGACTGAGTGGTGGAGGGGAGAAAAGGCTCTGAGTTGTGACTGAGTGGTGGAGGGGAGAAAAGGCTCTGATTTGTGACTGAGTGGTGGAGGGGAGAAAAGGCTCTGATTTGTGACTGAGTTGTGGAGGGGAGAAAAGGCTCTGATTTGTGACTGAGTGGTGGAGGGGAGAAAAGGCTCTGATTTGTGACTGAGTGGTGGAGGGGAGAAAAGGCTCTGATTTGTGACTGAGTGGTGGAGGGGAGAAAAGGCTCTGATTTGTGACTGAGTTGTGGATGGGAGAAAAGGCTCTGATTTGTGACTGAGTGGTGGAGGGGAGAAAAGGCTCTGATTTGTGACTGAGTGGTGGAGGGGAGAAAAGGCTCTGATTTGTGACTGAGTTGTGGAGGGGAGAAAAGGCTCTGATTTGTGACAGTTGTGGAGGGGAGAAAAGACTCTGATTTGTGGCTGAGTGGTGGAGGGGAGAAAAGGCTCTGATTTGTGACTGAGTTGTGGAGGGGAGAAAAGGCTCTGATTTGTGACTGAGTTGTGGAGAGGAGAAAAGGCTCTGATTTGTGACTGAGTTGTGGAGGGGAGAAAAGGCTCTGATTTGTGACTGAGTGGTGGAGTGGAGAAAAGGCTCTGATTTGTGACGGTTGTGGAGGGGAGAAAAGGCTCTGATTTGTGACTGAGTGGTGGAGGGGAGAAAAGGCTCTGATTTGTGACGGTTGTGGAGGGGAGAAAAGGCTCTGATTTGTGACTGAGTTGTGGAGGGGAGAAAAGGCTCTGATTTGTGACTGAGTTGTGGAGGGGAGAAAAGCCTCTGATTTGTGACGGTTGTGGAGGGGAGAAAAGGCTCTGATTTGTGACTGAGTGGTGGAGGGGAGAAAAGGCTCTGAGCTGTGACTGAGTGGTGGAGGGGAGAAAAGGCTCTGATTTGTGACTGAGTGGTGGAGGGGAGAAAAGGCTCTGATTTGTGACTGAGTGGTGGAGGGGAGAAAAGGCTCTGATTTGTGACTGAGTTGTGGATGGGAGAAAAGGCTCTGATTTGTGACTGAGTGGTGGAGGGGAGAAAAGGCTCTGATTTGTGACAGTTGTGGAGGGGAGAAAAGGCTCTGATTTGTGACTGAGTTGTGGAGGGGAGAAAAGGCTCTGATTTGTGACTGAGTGGTGGAGGGGAGATAAGGCTCTGATTTGTTACTGAGTGGTGGAGGTGAGAAAAGGCTCTGATTTGTGACTGAGTTGTGGAGGGGAGAAAAGGCTCTGATTTGTGACTGAGTGGTGGAGGGGAGAAAAGGCTCTGATTTGTGACAGTTGTGGATGTGAGAAAAGGCTCTGATTTGTGGCTGAGTGGTGGAGGGGAGAAAAGGCTCTGATTTGTGACTGAGTGGTGGAGGGGAGATAAGGCTCTGATTTGTGACTGAGTGGTGGAGGGGAGAAAAGGCTCTGATTTGTGACTGAGTGGTGGAGGGGAGAAAAGTCTCTGATTTGTGACAGTTGTGGAGGGGAGAAAAGGCTCTGATTTGTGACTGAGTTGTGGAGGGGAGAAAAGGCTCTGATTTGTGACTGAGTGGTGGAGGGGAGAAAAGGCTCTGATTTGTGACAGTTGTGGAGGGGAGAAAAGGCTCTGATTTGTGGCTGAGTGGTGGAGGGGAGAAAAGGCTCTGATTTGTGACTGAGTTGTGGAGGGGAGAAAAGGCTCTGATTTGTGACTGAGTGGTGGAGGGGAGAAAATGCTCTGATTTGTGACTGAGTTGTGGAGGGGAGAAAAGGCTCTGATCTGTGACTGAGTGGTGTAGGGGAGAAAAGACTCTGATTTGTGGCTGAGTGGTGGAGGGGAGAAAAGGCTCTGATTTGTGACTGAGTTGTGGAGGGGAGAAAAGGCTCTGATTTGTGACTGAGTTGTGGAGAGGAGAAAAGGCTCTGATTTGTGACTGAGTTGTGGAGGGGAGAAAAGGCTCTGATTTGTGACTGAGTGGTGGAGGGGAGAAAAGGCTCTGATTTGTGAAGGTTGTGGAGGGGAGAAAAGGCTCTGATTTGTGACTGAGTTGTGGAGGGGAGAAAAGGCTCTGATTTGTGACGGTTGTGGAGGGGAGAAAAGGCTCTGATTTGTGACTGAGTTGTGGAGGGGAGAAAAGGCTCTGATTTGTGACGGTTGTGGAGGGGAGAAAAGGCTCTGAGTTGTGACTGAGTTGTGGAGGGGAGAAAAGGCTCTGATTTGTGACTGAGTTGTGGAGGGGAGAAAAGGCTCTGATTTGTGACTGAGTGGTGGAGGGGAGAAAAGGCTCTGATTTGTGACTGAGTGGTGGAGTGGAGAAAAGGCTCTGATTTGTGACTGAGTGATGGAGGGGAGAAAAGGCACTGATTTGTGACTGAGTTGTGGAGAGGAGAAAAGGCTCTGATTTGTGACTGAGTGGTGGAGGGGAGAAAAGGCTCTGATTTGTGACTGAGTTGTGGAGGGGAGAAAAGGCTCTGATTTGTGACTGAGTTGTGGAGGGGAGAAAAGGCTCTGATTTGTGACTGAGTTGTGGAGGGGAGAAAAGGCTCTGATTTGTGACTGAGTGGTGGAGGGGAGAAAAGGCTCTGATTTGTGAATGAGTGGTGGAGGGGAGAAAAGGCTCTGATTTGTGACTGAGTTGTGGAGGGGAGAAAAGGCTCTGATTTTTGACTGAGTTGTGGAGGGGAGAAAAGGCTCTGATTTGTGACTGAGTTGTGGAGAGGAGAAAAGGCTCTGATTTGTGACAGTAGTGGAGGGGAGAAAAGGCTCTGAGTTGTGACTGAGTGGTGAAGAGGAGAAAAGGCTCTGATTTGTGACTGAGTTGTGGAGGGGAGAAAAGGCTCTGATTTGTGACAGTTGTGGAGGGGAGAAAAGGCTCTGATTTCTGACTGAGTGGTGGAGGGGAGAAAAGGCTCTGATTTGTGACTGAGTGGTGGAGGGGAGAAAAGGCTCTGAGTTGTGACTGAGTGGTGGAGGGGAGAAAAGGCTCTGATTTGTGACTGAGTGGTGGAGGGGAGAAAAGGCTCTGATTTGTGACTGAGTTGTGGAGGGGAGAAAAGGCTCTGATTTGTGACTGAGTGGTGGAGGGGAGAAAAGGCTCTGATTTGTGACTGAGTGGTGGAGGGGAGAAAAGGCTCTGATTTGTGACTGAGTGGTGGAGGGGAGAAAAGGCTCTGATTTGTGACTGAGTTGTGGATGGGAGAAAAGGCTCTGATTTGTGACTGAGTGGTGGAGGGGAGAAAAGGCTCTGATTTGTGACTGAGTGGTGGAGGGGAGAAAAGGCTCTGATTTGTGACTGAGTTGTGGAGGGGAGAAAAGGCTCTGATTTGTGACAGTTGTGGAGGGGAGAAAAGACTCTGATTTGTGGCTGAGTGGTGGAGGGGAGAAAAGGCTCTGATTTGTGACTGAGTTGTGGAGGGGAGAAAAGGCTCTGATTTGTGACTGAGTTGTGGAGAGGAGAAAAGGCTCTGATTTGTGACTGAGTTGTGGAGGGGAGAAAAGGCTCTGATTTGTGACTGAGTGGTGGAGTGGAGAAAAGGCTCTGATTTGTGACGGTTGTGGAGGGGAGAAAAGGCTCTGATTTGTGACTGAGTGGTGGATTGGAGAAAAGGCTCTGATTTGTGACGGTTGTGGAGGGGAGAAAAGGCTCTGATTTGTGACTGAGTTGTGGAGGGGAGAAAAGGCTCTGATTTGTGACTGAGTTGTGGAGGGGAGAAAAGCCTCTGATTTGTGACGGTTGTGGAGGGGAGAAAAGGCTCTGATTTGTGACTGAGTGGTGGAGGGGAGAAAAGGCTCTGAGCTGTGACTGAGTGGTGGAGGGGAGAAAAGGCTCTGATTTGTGACTGAGTGGTGGAGGGGAGAAAAGGCTCTGATTTGTGACTGAGTGGTGGAGTGGAGAAAAGGCTCTGATTTGTGACTGAGTGGTGGAGGGGCGAAAAGGCTCTGATTTGTGACTGAGTTGTGGAGAGGAGAAAAGGCTCTGATTTGTGACTGAGTTGTGGAGGGGAGAAAAGGCTCTGATTTGTGACTGAGTGGTGGAGAGGAGAAAAGGCTCTGATTTGTGACTGAGTTGTGGAGGGGAGAAAAGGCTCTGATTTGTGACTGAGTGGTGGAGGGGAGAAAAGGCTCTGATTTGTGACTGAGTTGTGGAGGGGAGAAAAGGCTCTGATTTGTGACTGAGTTGTGGAGAGGAGAAAAGGCTCTGATTTGTGACTGAGTTGTGGAGGGGAGAAAAGGCTCTGATTTGTGACTGAGTGGTGGAGGGGAGAAAAGGCTCTGATTTGTGACTGAGTGGTGGAGGGGAGAAAAGGCTCTGATTTGTGACTGAGTGGTGGAGGGGAGAAAAGGCTCTGATTTGTGACTGAGTGGTGGAGGGGAGAAAAGGCTCTGATTTGTGAATGAGTGGTGGAGGGGAGAAAAGGCTCTGATTTGTGACTGAGTGGTGAAGAGGAGAAAAGGCTCTGATTTGTGACTGAGTTGTGGAGGGGAGAAAAGGCTCTGATTTGTGACTGAGTTGTGGAGGGGAGAAAAGGCTCTGATTTGTGACAGTTGTGGAGGGGAGAAAAGGCTCTGAGTTGTGACTGAGTGGTGGAGGGGAGAAAAGGCTCTGATTTGTGACTGAGTTGTGGAGGGGAGAAAAGGCTCTGATTTGTGACTGAGTGGTGGAGGGGAGAAAAGGCTCTGATTTGTGACTGAGTGGTGGAGGGGAGAAAAGGCTCTGATTTGTGACTGAGTGGTGGAGGGGAGAAAAGGCTCTGATTTGTGACTGAGTTGTGGAGAGGAGAAAAGGCTCTGATTTGTGATTGAGTTGTGGAGGGGAGAAAAGGCTCTGATTTGTGACTGAGTGGTGGAGGGGAGAAAAGGCTCTGATTTGTGATTGAGTTGTGGAGGGGAGAAAAGGCTCTGATTTGTGACTGAGTTGTGGAGGGGAGAAAAGGCTCTGATTTGTGACTGAGTGGTGGAGGGGAGAAAAGGCTCTGATTTGTGACTGAGTTGTGGAGGGGAGAAAAGGCTCTGATTTGTGACTGAGTGGTGGAGGGGAGAAAGGCTCTGATTTGTGACTGAGTGGTGGAGGGGAGAAAAGGCTCTGATTTGTGACTGAGTGGTGGAGGGGAGAAAAGGCGCTGATTTGTGACTGAGTGGTGGAGGGGAGAAAAGGCGCTGATTTGTGACTGAGTTGTGGAGGAGAGAAAAGTCTCTGATTTGTGACTGAGTGGTGGAGGGGAGAAAAAGCTTTGATTTGTGACTGAGTTGTGGAGGGGAGAAAAGGCTCTGATTTGTGACGGTTGTGGAGGGGAGAAAAGGCTCTGATTTGTGACTGAGTGGTGGAGGGGAGAAAAGGCTCTGATTTGTGTCGGTTGTGGAGGGGAGATAAGGCTCTGATTTGTGACTGAGTTGTGGAGGGGAGAAAAGGCTCTGATTTGTGACTGAGTTGTGGAGGGGAGAAAAGGCTCTGATTTGTGACGGTTGTGGAGGGGAGAAAAGGCTCTGAGTTGTGACTGAGTGGTGGAGGGGAGAAAAGGCTCTGATTTGTGACTGAGTGGTGGAGGGGAGAAAAGGCTCTGATTTGTGACTGAGTTGTGGAGGGGAGAAAAGGCTCTGATTTGTGACTGAGTTGTGGAGAGGAGAAAAGGCTCTGATTTGTGACTGAGTTGTGAAGGGGAGAAAAGGCTCTGATTTGTGACTGAGTGGTGGAGGGGAGAAAAGGCTCTGATTTGTGACTGAGTGGTGGAGGGGAGAAAAGGCGCTGATTTGTGACTGAGTGGTGGAGGGGAGAAAAGGCTCTGATTTGTGACTGAGTTGTGGAGGAGAGAAAAGTCTCTGATTTGTGACTGAGTGGTGGAGGGGAGAAAAAGCTCTGATTTGTGACTGAGTTGTGGAAGGGAGAAAAGGCTCTGATTTGTGACGGTTGTGGAGGGGAGAAAAGGCTCTGATTTGTGACTGAGTGGTGGAGGGGAGAAAAGGCTCTGATTTGTGACGGTTGTGGAGGGGAGAAAAGGCTCTGATTTGTGACTGAGTTGTGGAGGGGAGAAAAGGCTCTGATTTGTGACGGTTGTGGAGGGGAGAAAAGGCTCTGAGTTGTGACTGAGTGGTGCAGGGGAGAAAAGGCTCTGATTTGTGACTGAGTGGTGGAGGGGAGAAAAGTCTCTGATTTGTGACTGAGTGGTGGAGGGGAGAAAAAGCTCTGATTTGTGACTGAGTTGTGGAGGGGAGAAAAGGCTCTGATTTGTGACGGTTGTCGAGGGGAGAAAAGGCTCTGATTTGTGACTGAGTGGTGGAGGGGAGAAAAGGCTCTGATTTGTGACGGTTGTGGAGGGGAGAAAAGGCTCTGAGTTGTGACTGAGTGGTGGAGGGGAGAAAAGGCTCTGATTTGTGACTGAGTGGTGGAGGGGAGAAAAGGCTCTGATTTGTGACTGAGTGGTGGAGTGGAGAAAAGGCTCTGATTTGTGACTGAGTGATGGAGGGGAGAAAAGGCTCTGATTTGTGACTGAGTTGTGGAGAGGAGAAAAGGCTCTGATTTGTGACTGAGTGGTGGAGGGGAGAAAAGGCTCTGATTTGTGACTGAGTGGTGGAGGGGAGAAAAGGCTCTGATTTGTGACTGAGTGGTGGAGGGGAGAAAAGGCTCTGATTTGTGACTGAGTGGTGGAGGGGAGAAAAGGTTCTGATTTGTGACTAAGTTGTGGAGGGGAGAAAAGGCTCTGATTTGTGACTGAGTTGTGGAGGGGAGAAAAGGCTCTGATTTGTTACTAAGTGGTGGAGGGGAGAAAAGGCTCTGATTTGTGACTGAGTTGTGGAGGGGAGAAAAGGCTCTGATTTGTGACTGAGTGGTGGAGGGGAGATAAGGCTCTGATTTGTGACTGAGTTGTGGAGGGGAGAAAAGGCTCTGATTTGTGACTGAGTTGTGGAGGGGAGAAAAGGCTCTGATTTGTGACTGAGTGGTGGAGGGGAGAAAAGGCTCTGATTTGTGACTGAGTGGTGGAGGGGAGAAAAGGCTCTGATTTGTGACTGAGTGGTGGAGGGGAGAAAAGGCTCTGATTTGTGACTGAGTTGTGGATGGGAGAAAAGGCTCTGATTTGTGACTGAGTGGTGGAGGGGAGAAAAGGCTCTGATTTGTGACAGTTGTGGAGGGGAGAAAAGGCTCTGATTTGTGACTGAGTTGTGGAGGGGAGAAAAGGCTCTGATTTGTGACTGAGTGGTGGAGGGGAGATAAGGCTCTGATTTGTTACTGAGTGGTGGAGGTGAGAAAAGGCTCTGATTTGTGACTGAGTTGTGGAGGGGAGAAAAGGCTCTGATTTGTGACTGAGTGGTGGAGGGGAGAAAAGGCTCTGATTTGTGACAGTTGTGGATGTGAGAAAAGGCTCTGATTTGTGGCTGAGTGGTGGAGGGGAGAAAAGGCTCTGATTTGTGACTGAGTGGTGGAGGGGAGATAAGGCTCTGATTTGTGACTGAGTGGTGGAGGGGAGAAAAGGCTCTGATTTGTGACTGAGTGGTGGAGGGGAGAAAAGTCTCTGATTTGTGACAGTTGTGGAGGGGAGAAAAGGCTCTGATTTGTGACTGAGTTGTGGAGGGGAGAAAAGGCTCTGATTTGTGACTGAGTGGTGGAGGGGAGAAAAGGCTCTGATTTGTGACAGTTGTGGAGCGGAGAAAAGGCTCTGATTTGTGGCTGAGTGGTGGAGGGGAGAAAAGGCTCTGATTTGTGACTGAGTTGTGGAGGGGAGAAAAGGCTCTGATTTGTGACTGAGTGGTGGAGGGGAGAAAATGCTCTGATTTGTGACTGAGTTGTGGAGGGGAGAAAAGGCTCTGATCTGTGACTGAGTGGTGTAGGGGAGAAAAGACTCTGATTTGTGGCTGAGTGGTGGAGGGGAGAAAAGGCTCTGATTTGTGACTGAGTTGTGGAGGGGAGAAAAGGCTCTGATTTGTGACTGAGTTGTGGAGAGGAGAAAAGGCTCTGATTTGTGACTGAGTTGTGGAGGGGAGAAAAGGCTCTGATTTGTGACTGAGTGGTGGAGGGGAGAAAAGGCTCTGATTTGTGAAGGTTGTGGAGGGGAGAAAAGGCTCTGATTTGTGACTGAGTTGTGGAGGGGAGAAAAGGCTCTGATTTGTGACGGTTGTGGAGGGGAGAAAAGGCTCTGATTTGTGACTGAGTTGTGGAGGGGAGAAAAGGCTCTGATTTGTGACGGTTGTGGAGGGGAGAAAAGGCTCTGAGTTGTGACTGAGTTGTGGAGGGGAGAAAAGGCTCTGATTTGTGACTGAGTTGTGGAGGGGAGAAAAGGCTCTGATTTGTGACTGAGTGGTGGAGGGGAGAAAAGGCTCTGATTTGTGACTGAGTGGTGGAGTGGAGAAAAGGCTCTGATTTGTGACTGAGTGATGGAGGGGAGAAAAGGCTCTGATTTGTGACTGAGTTGTGGAGAGGAGAAAAGGCTCTGATTTGTGACTGAGTGGTGGAGGGGAGAAAAGGCTCTGATTTGTGACTGAGTTGTGGAGGGGAGAAAAGGCTCTGATTTGTGACTGAGTTGTGGAGGGGAGAAAAGGCTCTGATTTGTGACTGAGTTGTGGAGGGGAGAAAAGGCTCTGATTTGTGACTGAGTGGTGGAGGGGAGAAAAGGCTCTGATTTGTGAATGAGTGGTGGAGGGGAGAAAAGGCTCTGATTTGTGACTGAGTTGTGGAGGGGAGAAAAGGCTCTGATTTTTGACTGAGTTGTGGAGGGGAGAAAAGGCTCTGATTTGTGACTGAGTTGTGGAGAGGAGAAAAGGCTCTGATTTGTGACAGTAGTGGAGGGGAGAAAAGGCTCTGAGTTGTGACTGAGTGGTGAAGAGGAGAAAAGGCTCTGATTTGTGACTGAGTTGTGGAGGGGAGAAAAGGCTCTGATTTGTGACAGTTGTGGAGGGGAGAAAAGGCTCTGATTTGTGACTGAGTGGTGGAGGGGAGAAAAGGCTCTGATTTGTGACTGAGTGGTGGAGGGGAGAAAAGGCTCTGAGTTGTGACTGAGTGGTGGAGGGGAGAAAAGGCTCTGATTTGTGACTGAGTGGTGGAGGGGAGAAAAGGCTCTGATTTGTGACTGAGTTGTGGAGGGGAGAAAAGGCTCTGATTTGTGACTGAGTGGTGGAGGGGAGAAAAGGCTCTGATTTGTGACTGAGTGGTGGAGGGGAGAAAAGGCTCTGATTTGTGACTGAGTGGTGGAGGGGAGAAAAGGCTCTGATTTGTGACTGAGTTGTGGATGGGAGAAAAGGCTCTGATTTGTGACTGAGTGGTGGAGGGGAGAAAAGGCTCTGATTTGTGACTGAGTGGTGGAGGGGAGAAAAGGCTCTGATTTGTGACTGAGTTGTGGAGGGGAGAAAAGGCTCTGATTTGTGACAGTTGTGGAGGGGAGAAAAGACTCTGATTTGTGGCTGAGTGGTGGAGGGGAGAAAAGGCTCTGATTTGTGACTGAGTTGTGGAGGGGAGAAAAGGCTCTGATTTGTGACTGAGTTGTGGAGAGGAGAAAAGGCTCTGATTTGTGACTGAGTTGTGGAGGGGAGAAAAGGCTCTGATTTGTGACTGAGTGGTGGAGTGGAGAAAAGGCTCTGATTTGTGACGGTTGTGGAGGGGAGAAAAGGCTCTGATTTGTGACTGAGTGGTGGAGGGGAGAAAAGGCTCTGATTTGTGACGGTTGTGGAGGGGAGAAAAGGCTCTGATTTGTGACTGAGTTGTGGAGGGGAGAAAAGGCTCTGATTTGTGACTGAGTTGTGGAGGGGAGAAAAGGCTCTGATTTGTGACGGTTGTGGAGGGGAGAAAAGGCTCTGATTTGTGACTGAGTGGTGGAGGGGAGAAACGGCTCTGAGCTGTGACTGAGTGGTGGAGGGGAGAAAAGGCTCTGATTTGTGACTGAGTGGTGGAGGGGAGAAAAGGCTCTGATTTGTGACTGAGTGGTGGAGTGGAGAAAAGGCTCTGATTTGTGACTGAGTGGTGGAGGGGCGAAAAGGCTCTGATTTGTGACTGAGTTGTGGAGAGGAGAAAAGGCTCTGATTTGTGACTGAGTTGTGGAGGGGAGAAAAGGCTCTGATTTGTGACTGAGTGGTGGAGAGGAGAAAAGGCTCTGATTTGTGACTGAGTTGTGGAGGGGAGAAAAGGCTCTGATTTGTGACTGAGTGGTGGAGGGGAGAAAAGGCTCTGATTTGTGACTGAGTTGTGGAGGGGAGAAAAGGCTCTGATTTGTGACTGAGTTGTGGAGAGGAGAAAAGGCTCTGATTTGTGACTGAGTTGTGGAGGGGAGAAAAGGCTCTGATTTGTGACTGAGTGGTGGAGGGGAGAAAAGGCTCTGATTTGTGACTGAGTGGTGGAGGGGAGAAAAGGCTCTGATTTGTGACTGAGTGGTGGAGGGGAGAAAAGGCTCTGATTTGTGACTGAGTGGTGGAGGGGAGAAAAGGCTCTGATTTGTGACTGAGTGGTGAAGAGGAGAAAAGGCTCTGATTTGTGACTGAGTTGTGGAGGGGAGAAAAGGCTCTGATTTGTGACTGAGTTGTGGAGGGGAGAAAAGGCTCTGATTTGTGACAGTTGTGGAGGGGAGAAAAGGCTCTGAGTTGTGACTGAGTGGTGGAGGGGAGAAAAGGCTCTGATTTGTGACTGAGTTGTGGAGGGGAGAAAAGGCTCTGATTTGTGACTGAGTGGTGGAGGGGAGAAAAGGCTCTGATTTGTGACTGAGTGGTGGAGGGGAGAAAAGGCTCTGATTTGTGACTGAGTGGTGGAGGGGAGAAAAGGCTCTGATTTGTGACTGAGTTGTGGAGAGGAGAAAAGGCTCTGATTTGTGATTGAGTTGTGGAGGGGAGAAAAGGCTCTGATTTGTGACTGAGTGGTGGAGGGGAGAAAAGGCTCTGATTTGTGATTGAGTTGTGGAGGGGAGAAAAGGCTCTGATTTGTGACTGAGTTGTGGAGGGGAGAAAAGGCTCTGATTTGTGACTGAGTGGTGGAGGGGAGAAAAGGCTCTGATTTGTGACTGAGTGGTGGAGGGGAGAAAAGGCTCTGATTTGTGACTGAGTGGTGGAGAGGAGAAAAGGCTCTGATTTGTGAGTGAGTGGTGGAGAGGAGAAAAGGCTCTGATTTGTGACTGAGTGGTGGAGAGGAGAAAAGGCTCTGATTTGTGACTGAGTTGTGGTCTCTGGGCTGGAACAGTAGGCGGGGCGTGGACCAGGCGGGGCACAATATCCCCGCTCCACTTGCAACGTGAAAAGGCAAAAGTTATAAATTCATCTATTTGCTCCCTGCTGACCCCAGCTTTCAGGCTGATCCATGCAGGGAATGGAGGCTCAGACACAATGCATCATCCTGTCACAATATTGAGAAAAATTGAAAAGAGGAAGAAAGACCTCCAGATGCTTTATTGTCTTTGCCATTTCCACACAATTAGCTGGGAAGAAAAGCCCCTGCTCTGGTTTAATCGCGGCGAATGAACTTGAGGATTGCCATTCTGCCTGACGACACCAGAAACAGCAACCCCTATTCAGCGCCTCTTCCTCCTCCTCCACTTCTCTCTTATGTACCTCCTCCTCTCCCTTTATCTCTCTCCCCCTGTGAGTATCCTGGGGTCTCTCTGCCCAAAACGTGTTTTTCACAAAGTTAAACTGTGCGTGACAGATGGCCGTGAAATTGGTTAACACACACACACACACACACACAGACACACACACACACACACACACACACACACACACACACACACACACACACACACACACACACACACACACACACACACACACACACACACACACACACACACACACACACACACACACACACACACACACACACACACACAACTGCTTGCTGCATTAAGATAGCTGACCTGCCCCATGCTGACTGTTGGTGTAGTTTAACACAGATTAGGTGAATCAGTCTGTTTACACCTCCCAACATTAACATGGGCCGGCTGATTTAATGGGGCTACTCACACTGATGAGTAGGCCCTGTCATTAGTTAAGACTCCATATCCAGCAACAATCAAAGGGACATTAGTGTGTTGATGATGTACAATTTGCATCAGACTGTTGTGCTTAGTTGATGAACTTAATAGCTACAAACTATAAATAAATGATTAATAGATAAAAAATGCATTAACTTAATTGACTTAAAATACTTGATCACTTTGGCCTGCTTACAGTTCATCTTGTGTTGTAACACAATATCTTATTATCTTATCACCTAGAAACCACTGCATAACAACATTTCAGTGAATCCAAAATAAATATGACAATAAATATTTCATACATTTACAGCAAATTCTCAATATACAACAAAATATAAGAGAATATCTGCTGAACATTTGTAAAGCTCTTGCTTAGAGTTGCAACATTTTGGGAACTTTCAATATATTCCCTGGTTTTCCAAAAATCCTGGTTGGAGGATTCTGGATTTCCTTCTTATTCCCTCCTGATTTCCTGCTTATTCCCTCCTGATTTCCTGCTTATTCCCTCCTGATTTCCTGCTTATTCCCTCCTGATTTCCTGCTTATTCCCTCCTGATTTCCTGCTTATTCCCTCCTGATTTCCTGCTTATTCCCTCCTGATTTCCTGCTTATTCCCTCCTGATTTCCTGCTTATTCCCTCTTGATTTCCTGCTTATTCCCTCCTGATTTCCTGCTTATTCCCTCCTGATTTCGGGAACCTTCCAACCGGGATTTTGGAAAAAGCAGGGAATTTATTGAAAGGTCACAGAATTTTGCAAGCCTAAGCAAGACCTAGTCTTTCTTCGAGTGGCCAGTATTTTAAGATCCTAATGTCTTGAAGCTTAAGATAAAATGGCAGCTCTCCTCCTCTGAATTGGATCCCCATGCAAGGTGTTGAAGTGGAGATGACAACCTACTGGAAGGGTTGCCATATCCTCAGAATCTCATACCACAACTCTCCCTCTGACAATAGCAGGAGGAAGGAAATGGGGAACAGAAAAGCCACTTTAAGGTGTGTGTGCATGAATCCAAAAGATCAATTAAATCTATTGCAGATGGTCTGTGCCTTGGCACTCCATACACAAGCACCCTACCCTAAACTTCCCCCTCAGTGAGCCAGTGAAGGGGAGCGTGGGATGAATGGGACACTTTATTACAGCCTTCCATGAGCGGTCAAATGGCAGCGCCAGGCCTATTCTCTCCCCTTCAGACCCATTATTACCCAGGCTTTAGGGGGACTTGTTAAAGTGTTCTCGCCACAGGGGGAGGTGGGGGGCTGCATAACAAAACTCTGTCTCAAATTAAAGCCCCCGCCGACAGACCGAACCCAAAGGACTGTGGGTGGGCTAGCTAGCTACCCGCCTGGCTTGAACCCTGTTGTGACGAGACATTCCCACCATATTTTGGCCTACCCTGGCCTGGCCTAACCACCTCTATGGGCCTCTATGGGCCTGACAGCTTCATGGGTGAAGATGTTAACTATTGTATTCACTAATGCTATAACTTCATGCCAATTCTCTATCATAAAACTTACTGTCTCTTCAAACTCCAATAATACATTGTGGTTTAAATGCTGCTGAAAGGAATATGACGTTTCAAGTTTCATTAGTCATATGTACAGGATACACATGGTATACTGTACACTGTCTAACGAAATGCTTACTTGCAGGTTCAGTCTTGACAATGCAACAAACAGTTTGCCATCAACATATTAGATGTTTAGGACAATATTGTAACTTTTATGACAAATAGTTGCAGTGTGATTAGGAACAGACGGCTTACCACAAAGGTGAATATAGCAGGAAATCAGCCACAAAATGAGAGGCAGCGGGTGAGCAAACACCAGGCAGACTTTGATCAGAAAGACAGAGGGAGGAGGAGGACAGACGGAGGACAGAGGGGTGACAGAGGGGGGAGGAGGACAGAGGTAGGACAGAGGGGGAACAGAGGGGGGACAGAGGGAGGAGGAGGACAGAGGGAGGACAGAGGGGGAACAGACGGGGACAGAGGGAGGAGGAGGACAGAGGGAGGACAGAGGGGTGACAGAGGGGGGAGGAGGACAGAGGTAGGACAGAGGGGGAACAGAGGGGGGACAGAGGGAGGAGGAGGACAGAGGGAGGACAGAGGGGGAACAGACCGGGGACAGAGGGAGGAGGAGGACAGAGGGAGGACAGAGGGGTGACAGAGGGGGGAGGAGGACATAGGGAGGACAGAGGGGGAACAGAGGGGGGACAGAGGGAGGAAGAGGACAGAGGGAGGACAGAGGGGGAACAGAGGGGGGACAGAGGGAGGAGGAGGACAGAGGGAGGACAGAGGGAGGAGGAGGACAGAGGGAGGACAGAGGGGGAACATAGGGAGGACAGAGGGGGAACATAGGGGGGACAGAGGGAGGACAGAGGGGGAACATAGGAAGGACAGAGGGGGAACATAGGGAGGACAGAGGGAGGACAGAGGGGGGGGGCAGAGGGGGGACAGAGGGAGGACAGAGGGGGACAGATGGGGAACAGAGGTAGGACAGAGAGAGGACAGAGGGAGGACAGAGGGGGGACAGAGAGAAGACAGAGGGAGGTTTTAGGTTTTATATATTTGCACCAAAGAAAATAAGTGAAAGACAATACAGACAGTACCGATAAATAACTGGTAAAAACAGTGTGCCGGAGGTTGGAAGCCCAAAAGGGCTGATATAAAAACCACACCACAAATAGAGAGGACAGAGGCAGGACAATAAAGACATGAAAGGAGACTAACCTGATCAGGACAAGGAAGAGCAGATACCAGGGATGAGTGAGAGACAGAGAAGAGGAACAGATTGATAAGATGTGAGAAGCTAGAGGAGACAAGACAGACAGAAAGACAGGTAGACTGACAGGCAGACAGACAGGCAGACAACCAGACAGGCAGGAAGACAGACAGACAGGTAGACAGACAGACTCTGGGAGGTCTGGATGAGGAGAAGGGGCAGGTGAGATATGGTGGCTGAGTCAAAAGGTGGAGTAAAGAGTCAAGTAGGGGGCTGTTTGGGGGTGAAGTTTGGTATGGAGGGTGCAGGGGGTGCAGGGGGTTGGCCTATGTAGGGGCTTGGGTGGTGGTGGTGGGGTGTGTAATGCCAATGAATAAATCAGGGCCTGGTAAAAGGAGCAGAGTAATAGGGTGGTGGGAGGAGATCAGATTGAATATTCTAAAGTGTTTTTCTTTCTGTAGTGAAAGCAGGACTGGTCCTTTGCAGCTGTAACACTTAGCAGACAATGGCCACTCAACAGATGGGGAGTCTTTAGTAAAAGAAAGTCAGTGTGGCTTAGTTAAGAACACCACCCCCAAATCCTCTCCAGCCAATCCCACAGACACACCTGTTGTGTTGTGTGGTGTCTGCTTTGGCAGGTGTCCTCTGACAGGGAACATCACTCAGCTCAGGCTCATGCCTTTCTTCCAGAAGCTGTAACACTTTGTCTGCTGATTTCACAGGGGTGTGCCTTAATGTTTTCACAGGCTACTATTGGTAAAGGCACTGAGGTCCAGGAGCTCTATGTCCCATGCTAATCCTTATCCTATCCTCTGAAGACAGGAAATTATGAAATGACAAAGCCACAGCTTTCTTATAATGAAATTCTCATTTAGAACACATAACTATTTTCTACTGTGTGTGGCTGGAAGAGTTTGCACAGACAAATGCTTTTTCATTTGTCTGTTTTGTAAATGCATATAAAGTGCCAAAATTGTCCTTGAAATGAGCTTGGATCTGATTTTGAGCACAGAGATTTAGGGAAGCCTAAATTATAGCAATTTAAACAACACCTTTACAGTCCTTAAAGTCCAGCCGTTAATCCTTACCTTGTCATGAGAGTGCGATGTGAACATATGAGTCTGGATCATTGTACAGAACCAGAATCAAACATTAATGTATGACATCTTGATGGTACATGACCCAATCTGTAATTTCACAACCATAATGGATTGCTGGAAAAAAAGGTCTGTGAGCTATGGTTTGTTCATCTGTCTCGTGCACGGTCACACACTTACCCAACAGATGCATTGACCCAATCTGATCTCCAAACATTCAGGGGTAATATTCTAGAAAATGTCTATGTTTAAACACCTCCTTACAAGTAATTTGGATGACATACAACCAGATAAAGACCCTCTCTCTCTTGCTGATGTATATTGTATATTCATATTTGAGTACAGGAATCTGATCCTCATTTCTCAGTTTATTCCCATTTGTCCCTAACAGTGGTAGTCTTTCAAACTGTGAAGCTGAGAAAGGCATTAGGGGGACAGGTTTGAACGAAACCTGCACTCAAGAAAAAAGACATGTAAAGTGTTTTTGCATGATTTTATTTCTATTAAAACATACAACAAACCAATATGTACAGCACCAGTCAAATGTTTGGGCATATCTACTCACTCAAGAGTTTTTCTTTATTTTTTACTATTTTCTACATTGTAGAATAATAGTGAAGACATCAAAACTATGAAATAACACATATGGAGTCACGTAGCAACCAAAAAAGTGTTAAACAAATCAAAATCTATTTTATATTTGAGATTCTTCAAAGTAGGCACCCTTTGCCTTGATAACAACTTTGCACACTCTTGGCATTCTCCCAACCTGCTTCATGAGGTAGTTACCTGGAATGCATTTCAATTAACAAGTTGTTAAAAGTTAATTTGTGGAATTTCGTTCCTTCTTAATGCGTTTGAGCCAATCAGTTGTGTTGTGACAAGGTAAGGTGGTATACAGAAGATAGCCCTGTTTGGTAAAAGACCAAGTCCATATTATGGCAATAACAGCTCAAATAAGCAAAGAGAAATGACAGTCCATCATTACTTTAAGACATGAAGGTCAGTCAATCTGGAAAATTTCAAGAACTCTTAAAGTTTCTTCAAGTGCAGTCGCAAAAACCATCAAGCGCTATGATGGAAATGGCTCTCATGAGGACCGCCACAGGAAAGGAAGACCCAGAGTTACCTCTGCTGCAGAGGATAAGTTCATTAGCGTTAACTGCACATCAGATTGCAGCCCAAATAAATGCTTCACAGAGCTCAAGACACATCTCAACATCAACTGTTCAGAGCAGACTGTGTGAATCAGGCCCTCATGGTCGGATTTCTGCAAAGAAACCACTACTTGAGGACACCAATAAGAAGAAGATACTTTTTTGGGCCAAGAAAGATGAGCAATGGCCATTAGATCGGTGGAAATTTGTCCTTTGGTCTGGTGAGTCCAAATTTGAGAATTTTGGTTCCAACCGCTGTGTCTTTGTGAGACGCAGAGTAGGTGAACGGATGATCTCCACATGTGTGGTTTCCACGTGAAGCATGGAGGAGGAGGTGTGATGGTGTGGGGGTGCTTTGCTGGTGACACGGTCAGCAATTTATTTAGAATTCAAGGCATACTTAACCAGCATGGCTACCACAGCATTCTGCAGCGATACGCCATCCCATTTGGATTGTGCTTAGTGGGACTATAATTTGTTTTTCACAGAACAATGACCCAACCCACCTCCAGGCTGTGCAAGGGCTATTTGACCAAGAAGGAGAAGGATGGAGTGCTGCATCAGATGACCTGGCCTCCACAATCAATTGACCTCAACCCAATTGAGATGGTTTGGGATGAGTTGAACCGCAGAGTGAAGGAAAAGGAAAGGAAAAGCAGCCAACAAGTGCTCAACATATGTGGGAACTCCTTCAAGACTGTTGGAAAAGCATTCCTCATGAAACTGGTTGAGAGAATACCAAGAGTGTGCAAAGCTGTCATCAAGGCAATGCGTAGCTACTTTGAAGAATCTCAAATATAAAATATATTAGGATTTTTTGACACTTTTTTGGTTACTACATGACTCCATATGTGTTATTTCATAGTTTTAGAAAATAGTAAAAATAAAGAAAACCCTTGAATGAGTAGGTGTATTCAAACTGGTACTGTATATCACATATATTTAAATGTATTTATTTAACCTTTATTTAACTAGGCAAGTCAGTTACATTTTTAGGGGGATTGGTGTTCCGTCCACGGGACGGTTGAGTTAACGTAGGCTAATGCGATTAGCATGAGGTTGTAAGTAACAAGAACATTTTCCAGGACATAGACATATCTGATATTGGCAGAAAGCTTAAATTGTTGTTTCTCTAACTGCACTGTCCAATTTACAGTAGCTATTACAGGGAAAGAATGCCATGCTATTGTTTGAGGAGAGTGCACAATTTTGAACATGAAAAGTTATTAATAAACAAATTAGGCACATTTGAGCAGTCTTGATACAACATTTTGAACAGAAATGCAACGGTTTATTGGATCAGTCTAAAACTTTGCACATAAACTGCTGCCATCTAGTGGCCAAAATCTACATTGCTCCTGGGCTGGAATAATACATTTTGGTCTTTCTTTTGCATTTCAAAGATGATGGTATAAAAAAAAATACAAAAGAACGGTTATTTTTTTCTTTGTATTATCTTTTACCAGATCTATTGTGTTATATTCTCCTACAATCCTTTCATATTTCCACAAACTTCAAAGTGTTTCCCTTCAAATGGTACCAATAATATGCATATCCTTGCTTCAGGGCCTGAGCTACAGGCAGTTAGATTTGGGTATGTAATTTTAGGTGAAATTGAAAAAAAGGGGCAGACCCTTAAGAGGTTTTAAGAACAAATTCTTATTTACAATGACAGCCTACCGGGGAACAGTGGGTTAACTGCCTTGTACAGGGGAAGAACGATAGATTTTAACCTTGTCTGCTTGGGGATTCGATCCAGCATCCTTTCGGTTACTGGCCCCATGCTCTAACCACTAAGCTACCTGCCGCCCCAATATCCTTATCCACATCTCTCATACAGTATATCACACAAGACACATAGCAAACAAAGCTATTGGACCAGCCTTACGTTATCTGATTTGATTAGCTTATCATGGAATGACTTCTACCCCATGCTCTCATGCTGTCTGACTGTTGGCAAATCTGCATCTGTGAGTCTGGGGATGTTGAGGACATCTGAGTTAATCACTCTCTCTCTTTCTCTGCTTTTGTCAGGTGGCGTTGGTTCACTTGTTCCCCCTCTAATATTGCTCACACCCATAGTGATGTATCCCCTCACTGGAATAAGGGAAGGTTGAAATTAAAGTGTGGTTGTCATCAGAAGGAAGGACAAACCTTTCGGAGTTTTCCCCCGTTCCTCAGTTGGTGACTGTCTTTGAACTAATTATGAATTAATATTTTTTTTAACTGAATTAGCCAGGATGCATGGACATTGCAGGCTTGATTCGTAGATTTGTAGAATCCCATTAAAAGCAGCATCGTTAGGACAGAACCTCACTAATGACATGCAGAAGTCTTGCTGTGACCTTAGGTCTGTTTATCATGTGGCTGATTCATGGAACTTTGATTGCAGTGTATAATTGGATTAAATAAATGGCTTATGCCCGTGCCAAACAATGGACAGTTGCACAGCCGCCTCCTGCTTTGCATACATCAGATCACATTGTGATCACACTGACAACAACCTCTCCCTCAACGTGATCAAGACAAAGGTGATGATTGTGGACTACAGGAAAAAGAGGACTGAGCATGCCCCCATTCTTATTGACGGGGCTGCAGTGGAGCAGGTTGAGAGCTTCAAGTTCTTTGGTGTACACATCACCAACAAACTAACATGGTCCAAACACACCAAGACAGTCGTGAAGAGGGCACGACAAAACCTATTCCCCCTCAGGAGACTGAAAAGAT
Source organism: Salmo salar (assembly GCF_965601325.2). Taxonomy (NCBI): domain Eukaryota; kingdom Metazoa; phylum Chordata; class Actinopteri; order Salmoniformes; family Salmonidae; genus Salmo; species Salmo salar. The sequence continues at coordinate 96,019,319 of NC_138303.1, forward strand.
TTGGCATGGGTCCTCAGATCCTCAAAAGGTTCTACAGCTGCACCATCGAGAGCATCCTGACTGGTTGCATCACTGCCTGGTATGGTAACTGCTCGGCCTCCGACCGCAAGGCACTACAGAGGGTAGTGCGAACGGCCCAGTACATCATTGGGGCCAAGCTTCCTGCCATCCAGGACCTATATACCAGGCGGTGTCAGAGGAAGGCCCTAAGAATTGTCAAAGACTCCAGCCACCCTAGTCATAGACTGTTCTCTCTGATACCACACGGCAAGCGGTACCGGAGTGCCAAGTCTAGGTCCAAGAGGCTTCTAAACAGCTTCTACCCCCAAGCCATAAGACTCTTGAACATCTAGTCAAATGGCTTCCCAGACTATTTGTATTGGTCCCACCCCTCCACACCACTGCCACTCTCTGTTGTCATCTATGCATAGTCACTTTAATTACTCTACCTACATGTACATACTACCTCAACTAACCGGTGCCCCCGCACATTGACTCTGTACCGGCACTCCCTGTATATATTTACATTTTTTACTGCTGCTCTTTAATTACTTGTTACTTTTATCTCTTATTCTTATCCATATGTTTTTTAAAATGCACTGTTTGTTAGGGGCTCGTAAGTAAGCATTTCACTGTAAGGTCTACACCTATTGTATTCGGCGCATGTGACTAATACAATTTGATTTGATTTGGTTTGATTGTACCTCTTGTGTAAGTATTGTCCCTCTTGAAAGTATTGTCCCTCTTGTAAGTATTGTACCTCTTGTAAGTATTGTGCCTCTTATATTGTACCTCTTGTAAGTATTGTACCTCTTGTAAGTATTGTCCCTCTTGATAGTATTGTACATCTTGTAAGTATTGTCCCTCTTGATAGTATTGTACATCTTGTAAGTATTGTACATCTTGTAAGTATTGTTCCTCTTGTAAGTATTGTACATCTTGTAAGTATTGTCCCTCTTGATAGTATTGTACATCTTGTAAGTATTGTCCCTCTTGTAAGTATTGTATCTTTTGTTGGTATTGTTCCTCTTGTAATTTTCATTCTGCAACGGCAGATTTTTTTGTACTTTAAAAAAATATAAAATGGTGTAAACTGGTATAAAAATCACAGCATAGAGAGATAAGAAAAAAATGCCCAGTGTAGTCATGTATTTTAGTGGGGTTGATGACAATGATTATGATCGGTCCAATGGTTTTAGATACCCTTTGCTCTAAGCTTTGTTGTTGTGCCCTCAAACCACTGATCTGCCTCTCTTCAGGGTCTTGGGACACTTCAAATTAGATGATTATGATCAGACTTACTGAATTAATGACACATTACATACAGGCACGTGTGGAGAGTAAGCCGCACCACAACACTGGGCTTTGACTTGAAGAGGAGTACCTCCCATGGGTCAAGGGTCAACCCAAAATCACAGATGGGTCATCAGCAATCCCCTGGTCCCCATTCAGAGACCAGAGACCTCATCCCCACACTCCACACTCCAATTTATGAACGATATATTTATTACCCACCATCCCTGTGCACTTGATTAAAGATCAGGCGTCCATGACTGTCACCCCTGCTCACCGTGATCCCCCCCCCCTGGTGTATCCCTGCGTGGTGATGTGTGGACCATGTGACGGGGGTTATTAATGGCCGCAGTCTCTCCGCCAATTGACACGTTGCTCCAGCTGTCACTCTGCTGGTGCGGCCGTATGAGTCTCGGGCTGGGGTAGTAACACTGGCGGGCTGACCCATCCGTCACTGTCAGCGCCAGCCTGGTGATGAATGGTTCGGGGATCTGCAATGTGGACGGCGGGGAGAGGTGTGTATGGGGGGAGTGTATAGGGGGTGAATGCCCCCGGACGCACGTGTACAGGTGTTTCGGTGTGTGTGTGTGTGTGTGTGTGTGTGTACATGTCTTTGTGTGTGCTTCTTTGTGTGTGTGTGTGTGTGTGTGGGTGGTGAGTGTGGGTTTGTGTGTGTGTGTTAATGTGTGTGTCTCGCGTGTGTTTCAGTGTATGTGTGTATGTCACGGCTGTCTGAAGAATGAGACCAAAGTGCAGCGTGTGTATCGTTCCACATATTTTATTGAACCGTGAAACTATGCAAGATACACAAATAAACTAAAGAACAAAAACAACAAACCGTGACGAAGAGGTGCAACATAAACTAACTCAAAAACAATCTCCCACAAACCCAGGTGGGATAAACAACTACTTAAGTATGATCTCCAATTAGAGACAACGATGACCAGCTGCCTCTAATTGGAGATCATCCCAAAAAAGCCCAACATAGAAATACAAAAACTAGAACATAACAACATAGAAAATCTAAACTAGAAAAAACCCCTGTCACACCCTGACCTACTCTACCATAGAAAATAACAGCTTTCTATGGTCTTGACATGACAGTGCTTATACAGTACCATTCAAATATTTGGACACCAACTCATTCAAGGGTTTTTCTTCATTTTTACTATTTTCTACAATGTAGAATAGTAGTGAAGACATCATAACTCTGAAATAACACATACAATCATGTAGTAACCAAAAAAGGTTTAAACCGCTTAAGGATCGGCCCGGACTCATCAGACCAAAGGACAGATTTCCACTGGTCTAATGGCCATTGCTCGTCTTTCTTGGCCCAAGCAGGTAGTGGTTTCTTTGCAGGAATTCGACCATGAAGGCCTGATTCACACAGTCTCCTCTGAACAGTTGATGTTGAGATGTGTCTTTTACTTGACTCTGTGAAGCATTTATTTGGGCTGCAATCTGAGGTGCACTAATGAACTTTCCTCTGCAGCAGAGTAACTCTGGGTCTTCCTTTCCTGTGGCGGTCCTCATGAGAGCCAGTTTCATCATAGCACTTGATGGTTTTCGCGACTGCACTTGAAGAAACTTTAAAAGTTCTTGAAATTTCCCGATTGACTGACCTTCATGTCTTGAAGTAATGATGGACTGTCGTTTCTCTTTGCTTATTTGAGCTGTTATTGCCATAATATGGACTTGGTCTTTTACCAAACAGGGCTATCTTCTGTATACCACCCTACCTTGTCACAGCACAACTGATTGGCTCAAACGCATTAAGAAGGAATGCAATTCCCCAAATTATCTTTTAACCAGGCACACCAGTTAATTGAAATGCATTCCAGGTGACTACCTTTAGAAGCTAGTTGAGAGAATGCCAAGAGTGTGCAAAGCTGACATCAAAGCAAAGGGTGGCTACTTTGAAGAATCTCAAATATGAAATAGATTTTGATTTGTTTTACATTTTTTCAGTTACTACATTTTTTTGGTTACTATATGTGTTATTTCATAGTTTTAATGTCTTCAATATTATTCTACAATGTAGAAAATAGTAAAAATAAAGAAAATTCCTGGAATGAGTAGGTGTGTCCAAGTGTTCGACTGGCACTGTAGGTGGGGGGACCCAGTAATGGATTGGTTTGGAATCCGCTGTGTGAACATGGTAGAAAGGTACATTATGGGTCGACACTACCTGACACTCCCATGACCTTTCTGCCATACGTATGCCAAATACTGTGTGCCCAACCTCTGTCCACCAACAGCTGTGTTGCCCCACAATTCACACGCTATAGTAACTTTCTGTTTACTTAGAATAAGCACATTTTTTATTTACCCGAAATATTTACACTTACTTACCAAAGTCCTCACTTGTGTCTCTGTTGGAAACTACCTGACTGCTCACTTCCTAAACCCCTCATTCTCGTCTATCTTCATATCCAGTCCCCTGTTCCAGATCTGTCCCTCCTATCAGTCTCTCTCAGTAGCAGTGGCATGTTATCCCTCCCTCCCTCCCTCCCTCCCTCCCTCCCTCCCTCCCTCCCTCCCTCCCTCCCTCCCTCCCTCCCTCCCTCCCTCCCTCCCTCCCTCCCTTTCTTCCCCCTTCACTCACAAACACAAACACAAAGCACCCCCTACTAATGTAATTGTGTCACTAATTATGCATTTAATTCAGTTACAAGGAGCTAACAGCTCCCACAGTGACAGCTTTTACTGCTAAAAGGCAATTCATCCCTGAGATTGAGAAATCTAATTAGAAGGAAATGCTTAGCGGAGAAATCCTTTCTGAGGATAATCCTGTTTGCTAGTATTAACATCCCAGCTGTGGCTGCTGTTTGCCCATTATGAGTGTGTGTGTGTGCCTATGTGTGCATTTGAGTGTGTGTGTGTGTGTGCGTGTGTGTGTGTGTGTGTGTGTGCGTGTGTGTGTGTGTGCATATGTGTGCATTTGAGTGTGTGTGTGTACGTGCGCATCTGTGTACTGATTTTCCTTGTTTTTTTTCTGAGCAGCACATGAATGCCTTTGGGATCCTCATTTGTTCACCTTGTGGGTTCAGACCCAGGCTAAACAGGTGGTGGCCTCTATAGGACCAGGGTGTTCATATCCTTAAAGGCTATCTATCTTTGTGTATTGACACAAACAGGACATTCAGAGTTTCACTCCTGAACTTCACTCCGTGAGCTGATGATATCATCTGTAAACATTGGTGGTGCCAAATGTGAATGCATCATTTGACTCAGAGTGAATAGAGAGGAGATGAAGGGAACGACAGGCAGGAACTGGTATCATGATATTATTATCTATGAGGTCTGAACTCAGTGATATCATGATATTATTATCTATGAGGTCTCAACTCAGTTATACAGTATCATGATATTGCTATCTATGAGGTCTGAACTCAGTGACACAGTATCATGATATTATTATCTATGAGGTCTGAACTCAGCGATATCAGAATATTATTATCTATGAGGTGTGAACTCAGCGATATCAGGATATTATTATCTATGAGGTCTGAACTCAGCGATATCAGGATATTATTATCTATGAGGTCTAAACTCAGTGATATCATGATATTATTATCTATGAGGTCTGAACTCAGTGATATCATGATGTATAGGCTTTACCTAGCAAAGACTTATAGATGACCTGGAGCCAGTGAGTTTGGTGATGAATATGAAGCGAGGGCCAGCCAACGAGAGCATACAGGTTGCAGTGGTGGGTAGTATATGGGGCTTTGGTGACAAAACTGATGGCACTGTGATAGACTACATCCAATTTGTTGAGTAGAGTGTTGGAGGCTATTTTGTAAATGACATCGCCGAAGTCAAGGATCGGTAGGATAGTCAGTTTTATGAGGGTATGTTTGGCAGCATGAGTGAAGGATACTCTGTTTCTGTCGCAGGGGTCGTGGAATGGAGACCAAGACGCAGCGTGGATAGTGCTCATTCTTAATTCTTTAATGAAAACACTTCAAACGCAAAACAAGAAAAACGACCAACAACAGTCCTGTCAGGTACATACGACTAGAACGGAAAACAACTACCCACAAACCCCAAAGAAAAACAGGCTGCCTAAGTATGGCTTCCAATCAGAGACAACGAAAGACACCTGCCTCTGATTGGAAACCATACCCGGCCAAACATGGAAAAACAACACATAGAAATAGAAAACTAGAACACTCCCACATAGAAAAAAATAAAATAAAAAAACCACACAAAACAACCCCCTGCCACGCCCTGACCATATTACTATGGCAAATGACCTCTTTACCTGGTCAGGACGTGACAGTTGCGAAATAGGAAGCTGATTTTAGATTTAATTTTGGATTGGAGATGCTTAATGTGAGTCTGGAAGGAGAGTTTACATTCTAGCCAGACACCTAGGTATTTGTAGTTGTCCACATATTCTAAGTCAGAACAGTCCAGAGTAGTGATGCTGGACGAGCAGGTATGTGCGGGCAGCAATCGGTTGAAGAGCATGCATTTAGTTTTATTTGCATTTAAGAGCAGTTGGAGGCAACGGAAGGAGAGATGTATGGCATTGAAGCTCGTCTGGACGTTGTTAACACGGTGTCCAAAGAAGGGCCAGAAGTATACAGAATGGTGTCGTCTGTATAGAGGTGGATCAGAGAATCACCAGCAGCAAGAGTGACATCATTGATGTATACAGAGAAGAGAATTGAACCCTGTGGCACCCCCATAGAGACTGCCAGAGGTCTGGACAACAGGCCCTCCGATTTGACACACTGAACTCTGTCTGACAAGTAGTTGGTGAACCAGGCGAGGCAGTCATTTGAGAAACCAAGGCTATTGAGTCTGCTGATAAGAATGCAGTGATTGACAGAGTCGAAAGTCTTGGCCAGGTCGAAGAAGACGGCTGCACAGTATTGTCTCTTATGGATGGCGGTTATGATATCGTATGATATTGTTATCTATGAGGTCTGAACTCAGTGATATTGTGATTTTATTATCTATGAGGTCTGAACTCAGTGATGTCATGATATTGTTATCTATGAGGTCTGAACTCAGTGATATTGTGATTTTATTATCTATGAGGTCTGAACTCAGTGATATCATGATATTGTTATCTATGAGGTCTGAACTCAGTGATATCATGATATTATTATCTATGAGGTCTGAACTCAGTGATGTCATGATATTGTTATCTATGAGGTCTGAACTTAGTGATGTCATGATATTGTTATCTATGAGGTCTGAACTTAGTGATGTCATGATATTATTTTCTATGAGGTCTGAACTCAGTGACATCATGATATTATTATCTATGAGGTCTGAACTCAGTGATGTCATGATATTGTTATCTATGAGGTCTGAACTTAGTGATGTCATGATATTATTTTCTATGAGGTCTGAACTCAGTGACATCATGATATTATTATCTATGAGGTCTGAACTCAGTGATGTCATGATATTGTTATCTATGAGGTCTGAACTTAGTGATGTCATGATATTGTTATCTATGAGGTCTGAACTCAGTGATGTCATGATATTGTTATCTATGAGGTCTGAACTTAGTGATGTCATGATATTGTTATCTATGAGGTCTGAACTTAGTGATGTCATGATATTGTTATCTATGAGGTCTGAACTCAGTGACATCATGATATTGTTATCTATGAGGTCTGAACTCAGTGATATCATGATATTGTTATCTATGAGGTCTGAACTCAGTGATATCATGATATTATTATCTATGAGGTCTGAACTCAGTGATATCATGATATTGTTATCTATGAGGTCTGAACTTAGTGATGTCATGATATTGTTATCTATGAGGTCCGAACTCAGTGATACAGTACCATTATATTGTTGTCTATGAGGTCTGAACTCAGTGATATCATGATATTGTTATATATGAGGTCTGAACTCAGAACCCCCCAGCTGAGACCATCCAACCAATCCTCTCCATCTCTATCAATGTGGATCGTGGAGAACCCCCTACATAATTTAATTTACTATGTGAATGACTACATTGCTCATGGCCTGGCCATTGTCTCGCTGATGGATTTAATTAAGTTGGGATTAATCATGGCAGGTGATATTTAATGTTTGGGAAGAGAGAGGAGGAGAAGGGCCCGTAGATGTGAAGAAATCCACTGCAGCATGATCTACCATCTAGGCAGTCAAAGGTTACCGCTAGATTAATACACATTGTGGACAGCGGTTGGGAAATAAATTTCACCCCTGTTCTGGCTGTTAGCTTTTCTTTTGCTCTCTTAATTCTTTCCACATCATGGACTGCTGGTCCCATTCCCCTCCTGTATGTTACTGTGAGTTGATGACAAATTTTAGGTTGTGAAGAGTTATATAAGAGATCAGAGGAAATGGGATGAAGCCCTTTCATAAAATACCCCACCACTTCCACACACACACACACACACACACACACACACACACACACACACACACACACACACACACACACACACACACACACACACACACACACACACACACACACACACACACACACACACACAGGTCTGTGATAGACCCCTTGATGAGTTCACATGGCACGTGCTGCTCACTCACCCACTGGAGCTAACCCACTGATCTTATCAGATCACAGTCAGATTGATCAGCTTCACGCCTGGCTGGGCCCACCATGGCTCTACTGACGCGTTCCGGTACGGGCACAAAGAAAGTGGAGGTGGATTCCAGCTGGCTCCTCCTGGGGATTCCCCCGACTTGTGACACATATGTTCCAAACACTACCGATCCTCTTCTGGGAAGCCATCCTTGGTGTGGCAATGCTTCTGATTGTTATCTGGTAGAAAAAGCTTTGAATATGATTATCTGACCCAGGGCCTGCTGTCATTAACATTGTAATAGGGCATCTGTCGGTGTTGTGACCTGCTGCTCAGGGTTTAAAGGCAGGGCTGTATGTCTCTCCCGGAGCCTGGATCAGTTCAACCTGAGCCTCAGGTCGCGGCCCCGCTCCCCACACCACACGTTACACGCCATACACGTGCAGAACTCATTAGCTCCTCATTTGGAACCCCCAACACTGTCACCTAGAGCTTGTAACTCCAAATGTACAGAGGTACAACCTGGTACAACCTGGTACAACCTGGTATAACTCGACACCGCAGCTTTATACAAGGCTGTACACCATAGGGTATTGACCTTTTTTTATACCGTCCTCTCAACCAAATTAGTCAGCTATGTAAATCAGATGAGTCCAATTCTGGTGACAACAAAACACCTGTCAGAGTCACGCATTCATTACCAGCCCTTTAATTGAAAGAGGTGGGTCATAAAAGCATCTTATAATCAGCATAATAATTCACATTAGGGAAGTCATGAATATGGTGAGGGATAATAATCTAACAGTGGCAGTAAGGATTATAATGAGGTCTAGCGTACACAAACCAGACTCTCACTCTCTCTAGTCTCTACCTCCTGAGAACCAATGACTAGATTATGTGTTGAATCACATGGTGGGATGAAATATTAAATATCGTGTGTCAGTTGATTATTTGGACGAGTCAGAAAGGATCCTTAAATCATTCTGTGCTCTTTGTTGGTGTCCAAATGAGCTGTTTTCCCTTCCCATCTGTTAGTGCTATCGCCTCAGTGGCTTGTCTCTGACTCACACAGACAACAACACAGCATTGTAGACTCCTGCATTTTGGCAGTACATCAAATCCCCTAATTCCACCACATACTGTATCATAACACAAATACTGGATGTGAAATACAAACCCATGATACGTATTCAGATTTGTGGATTATTGTTTTTATTTTTTACTGAATTGTGGACAGTTAAAAGAATACCTATAATACCAGGTGTGTAGATGACCATTTATATGTGTAATGTACAGTATACAACACCAATGAATGGACATGGTAGTCAAATATAATGTACATTGGCATGGTGTTATGGATAGTTTATGACTTTCTTACTAAATCACTTAATCTGACGTGTTTCCGAATGTGTGGGGGATGTTTATTTATTTTTACTTTATTTAACTAGGCAAGTCAGTTAAGAACAAATTCTTATTTACAATGACGGCCTAGAACCAGTGGGTCAACTGCCTTGTTCAGGGGCAGAACGATGTAAACAACATTGCTTTCACCTGACCATTGAGAAGAGGACAAAGAGAGGACATCCATTCCATGTGTTTAAAGGAGGGACAGGACAGTAAACGGTCAGCTGAACAGGCTGTGGAGGAAGAGAGGCAGGACCAGGGGAAAGAAGAGGTGTCACACTGGATGAGAGATGGAACAGCAGTAAAGGTAAAGGTCAACAGAAAGAAATGTTCCGTTACTGAGTGGATACCAATTCCTGTTCCGGATTAATCTAAGAATAATTATTATGCATCTTGTATGTGAATAATTTTGAATGTGGAATAGGGGAGAGGAAGGATACATTTTGGGATGAATTTAGCCTCCGGGGCATGCTGCGTTCCACGCTGGGGAGATGGAGGGAACTGGAAAACAGAGCATTTACGGAACAGTGGCTGAAAGATTAAAATATATGTGTGCATTTATATTGCCTCCTTTAGTGTCAGCTAAATTATTCATGTCATCCAGATCAATTCAGTCCCAATGTGTTTTCTGCCAGAGGTCATACATCTAACAGCGCTTTTCCTCTGCATTCATTTTATTTTAATATAGATATCTACTCTCCCATTTGCCGCCAGGCCATTAACGGGGAGCGGTATTTAAGCGACACACGGAAGACTTGACATTAATGTGTTGGTATACAGTATTTGTTTTGCCGATCCACGAGATGATGTGTTGTTGAGGGGATATAGACCTTAAAGGTTTTCAATTACCAGGGTATAGACATGATAATGTCAGATGTCAGGTAGGAGGTTGATTTACAAGAGGTAGTATGGGGGGATGGGGGATATCTGGTTCTCCCTGGTGGGAAGACTGGCTGTTCATCCAGGGGATAAGGTGTCAGTAATGAGACGCAGTAAGAAATGTTGCAGAGGGAAGCATCTTTTCCAATGAAATCATAGTTACTGCTGCAGTTACATGATCAATGCTTAAATAGATGATATATCATAATACATTATCTTTGCAGAGCCAAGGCACTGTAATAGGTCTATGTTTTAGTCAGTTAGAAGAGATGCTTTGAGTTGTATGTTAAATGTCATCAATGATGTTATGTTTAGACCTGTACAGTTGTAACCATGCTGTGGTCTGGTCCCTGGCCCTTTCAGAGCAGGTGTACTTACCTTTGCTTGTATGACGTTCATACCATATACTTAAACTATGTGCCCATCAGATCTCCTTGGATGTTTTTGAGCCACCTGTTAGAGTCAATCTGAGCTTGCATCCCTCCTAAACTCTGACGCCTGTCTCCTGTACCTGTCCAGTCTATACCCCAATGGACAGCCCATTCTGAGATTTACCCACACTCCTCTCTGGCCTGGCCTAGACGTTTGTATGTATGTCTGTGTATGTGTGTGTTCTCCAGGATGTAGTCTGCTGACTGCTCTGTTCATTACTCCTGACCCCAGTTTGGTCATCAGTCACTTAGTAAAACAACCATGGGATTGGACCTGACGAGCCGCAACACGTCCAGGGAGCACACGCTTCACATCCAATCGACCCAACACCGCACCCAGACAGACACCTGAAAGGAAAACCTCCACACATCACTCTCATCTGTCCACATGACTTTACAACCATTCTACCTCTTTCTCTAAGCCTATAGGTTTATCTCTTTCTTTCTGTTCTACCTCTTTCTCTAAGCCTATAGGTTTATCTCTTTCTTTCTCTTCTACCTCTTTCTCTAAGCCTATAGGTTTATCTCTTTCTTTCTGTTCTACCTCTTTCTCTAAGCCTATAGGTTTATCTCTTTCTTTCTGTTCTACCTCTTTCTCTAACCCTATAGGTTTATCTCTTTCTTTCTGTTCTACCTCTTTCTCTAACCCTATAGGTTTATCTCTTTCTTTCTGTTCAACCTCTTTCTCTAAGCCTATAGGTTCATCTCTTTCTTTCTGTCCTTTTTTTGGGGGGGGGGCTCCCTTTCCCCTTTCCCCTGGCTCTGTACCTCCACCTGTCTGTATCCCTCTACCTTGTCTTCTCTTTGTCTGTGGAATGTTACTGGGTCTTCATTTACTGGGTCCTATTGTACAACACGTGTCCCTAAAACCAAAGTTTAAGAGTGTAGGAACGTTTATTTCAGGTGCTTTGGAATTATCCATACATCTTATGCTGATCAGAAACAGAAACAGATTGAAAGGACAGCTCAACACTTCTCTTTTCTACATGAAGAACAAGAGGTTATTTCTCTTTAAATGTACTTTGAATTTCTTATGGGCACAGTTCATCAAGGGGTTTAGTCAACCCAGAACGTTTGCCCTTTTACAGAATCCTTCTCTATTCTAGCAGAGGATTTTTTTGTTCCTCCTCCTTCTCTCATCCCTCTCTCATCCAGATATCGAGGCCTCTCAGGGATGAATTCACAGTTATTGATGGCTTCATATAAGCAGTGAACTTCTCCAATCGTCCCACACGGTAATTGTTACGGAAGTCATATGCATAAAATTAATTATACCGTGCAATAAGGGCCATAAATCAGTTCACTATCAATTACCTGGAAAATGTTTCAGACGACATACTCTCCTCCTCGGGGTTCAAGGTAAAAGAAAAGGATTTCCCCCCCTTTTTACCAAATAATGAAACAAATCTGGATGAGGACAACCAAAAGACATGTCTTTTTACTGTGGTTTTTAATGGTGAAGTACTTAAAAATAGCTTTCATCAGTGGAATTTATATATTTTTGTCATTGGGAAATAAGTTTAGCATAATTATTTGATGCATTCTTCACAGTATACTATATGTTGTAATAGAATAGATGTCTCAGTGCAAGTCTTTGTGGGCTTTTACATTTGATGTATATATTACAACATAAGGTAATGTTAATAGTCCAAATGTAAACAAATGAAACAGGTGATTTTTGTACCATAGATATTCCTAGTAAGAGCAATTGTTATGGTTACGTTATGAACTGTGCTTACTATGTGTAATCTGGCATTCATGATATAACTATCATCCATGCGCTATAAGAGCTCAGTGTTTATTGATATTTAAGACAGGATAATTTTCTCACATTAAGACTCCCTGCTCTCTGAGTCTCTTCATTTGAAGGGTTCTCAGTATAAAAGGTTTCAAATACGTGTGAGTGATCTGGAGCGGAGAGGGGAGGGGAGAGAGATACGAGAGAGGCTAATTTCAGATAACAATTACACATGCTCAATTAATGCATTTTTCATTGGATTATTATTTGATGTATTTATTTTAATGACACTGTGTAATTCAGTTCCTCGCAGTGCTCTAGCTGACAGCTAGCTTCAATTACCAGTCAGTCATTTATAACTCTGGGAGACTAACAGGGAGGTAATTAACCAGATGGAATGCCTAATGACTGGCTGGGCAATTATTTCCCCAGCTATTGAAATTTGTATTTTTGGTTACTTAATTAATTAAACAGCTTCTATTTCAACAGGTCTCTCATCTCAGTCATGAGGCTCGAGATGATGGAGAGGTTGTGGGGTTATTACATAGTCATTGTGGCAACTGAAGTACATGCACACATCATTCTGACAATTAAATTAAACACAATTTCTGTTTGTGTGGCTTTTATATAGGCCTATCCCTTTTAAAAATGAAAAATACCCCACTTAGAAGTAGAAAAACGATGCACTTCCAAGTGCTTGTAAATGGACACATTCTAATGGTATGGTATAATGTTAAATTGTTATCATTCAAAAGAATCATTATTGATACAACAAAATACTTAGCTCCCAATATAAAGTAAAAAATGCCATTGCTATGGATACATTTGATCCATGTAATGTTTTCATAACACCTAGGTCTTCCATCTGGGGAGAAAAAACATTGTTGTCGCTGTCTCTGGACATAACCAACTTGTCACGCCACAATATCATGTCTTACAATAATATTAGTCTAACTGGCTAAATGAGGCCATTAAAGTCTACAGAGGCTTATCAGCTAACACAAACTCTAGAGTTTAGGCCTTCAGGACTGTAGCTGCTGGTATTTTAATGAGGTGTCAGAGTATGGAGTGCTCCAGCCCACTTAGGTCGTCCATAAACACCACACAGCGGATCCCACTGTTATTAGAAGAAGAGACAGAGTTATGTAGGCACGTGTGTATGATAAGGGTGTCTCATGATAGGGATGGAATCCCTGGCCTGCATGGAGCACAGGGCCGTGCAGACTACTAGAACACAGCTTGGACACCCATGCATGTGTGCAAGACATGCCATCAGAGGTCTCTTCACAATCCCCAAGTCAAGAACAGACTATGTGAGGTGCACAGTACTACATAGAGCCATGACTACATGGATCTCTATTCCACATCAGATAACTGATGCAAGCAGTAGAATCAGATTTAAAAAATGTAGAAAACTACACCGTATGGAACAGTGGGGGCTGTGAAGAGACACACACACAGGCACAAACACACATACACATGATAAAACACGTACACATGGACTTTGTATTGTAGATATGTGGTAGTAGAGTAGTGGCCTGAGGGAACACAATGTATTGTGAAAGTGTTATGAAATGTAATGTCATGTAATATTTTAAATTGTATATAACTGCCTTAATGTTGCTGGACCCCAGTAAGAGTAGCTGCTGCCTTGGTAGCAGCTAATGGGAAAGGGAAAGGGGGATACATGTACCTAGTCAGTTGTACAAGTGAATGCATTCAACTGAAATGTGTCTTCCGCATTTAACCCAATCAGGGGAACAGTGGGTTAACTGCCTTGCTCAGGGGTAGAATGACAGATGTTTACCTTGTCAGCTCGGTGATTCAAATACAAATACAAATACAAATACAAATGTTATTTATTTAAAAAATAACCACTAGTCAAAAGGATACAGACAGCTCAAGACGTAGGCTTAGATATGCATAGAATTAAGCATAAAGGTTATGGCCATAGATTACACGGAAAAGCTGTTTCAGGTGTTTGAAAAATGCAAAATTCTCCAACGTCCGGACGGGGGACCACCACCCCAACCATCCTCACATACTTTGTGCCCAATAAGATTTTTAGAAGGTGCTCAAAGTCTAAAAAGGGCACACATACTGTATATTCGGTTTTTGCCATCCAATATCTAAAAACTATAGATAAATATTTTTTGGAGGGGTACTTCACAGGGGAGCACCTTTATCTGTGCACGTCCCTGACTGAGAGGATTCCACGTGTGGGACTCTTATGGGCCTCAATGCCTGCTTAGCTCAGAGTAAAGCAGCTGTTCAGGAATGGGATATCTGAAGGATTTTTCAGTCTATTAATTGTTTAGAAGGATAATTCAATGTATCACTTAAAAAGGTGTGATCATGAATAGTTTACCTCCAGTAGAAAATGTACTCAGAGTGTGAAAGTACATGCTATGACATTAATGGAATCATCTCCCCTGTCCATTATAAAATGCATTTATGGACCACTTTGGATTAAATGTGCTGCCAACTTTGCTCTGCCTCCTACACCAGCATTTAAAGCTAGCTAAAGATCGTATAAACTCTTCCATTATCTTAATGCAACAATTTAACAGATTATTTCAAACACTGTCATTCACTTCCCCAACAATTTAATGAATGTCAGAGGATCTATAAAAGTACAAGTTTTAAGGTGACACATTTCCACCAAAATTGGATGATGCCTTTCCACAGTAGTGTGGCTCTGTTGTGTCGGGAGTGATTGTGTGTTGGCCCCCTAAGCCAGCAAAGTATAAGATGTCAATTAAAAAAAAAGCTTTCTTCAAATGATTCATGTGCGCCGTTATTTTATGGGGGAATCGCATGAAAAGTGAATGATGCTCTCTTTTATTACTGCATTTAAAATGTTTAGAGTTTAATGTGTATGTTCAAGCCGCTATTAATCAAACATGGCAGCTGCGTAATTTGTCATTTAATTTAGACACATGCAGGGATGCTGTGTCAATACCACAGGGGCTGGGTTCCTATAAAAAGCATGAACACCTCAGCACTTAAATGAACGCAATTAAACGAAGCAGAGATTTCTCAGAGAGATTGTCACATGGTTTATGTGGGTTGGCTGCACCGTGCAGCACAGAGGTACACACACTGTCAGGGCCCCAATAACTACAGGGTCTCCTATAAGTTTTAGAAATCTAGACACATTATACTGTATGTCCTTAACTGAATAATATGTCTCTCTATCTAATGAAGATACAAATATTGTGTAGAAAATTGCAAGGCTAAGCAAGGTATTTGATTGCCCTGTCACATAACAGTCACTCAACTATGGTGACTAATAGTGTATATGATGTCACACAAACACAAAGCAAACCAGACAACTGTGTTTCTAGGCAAACTACTGCACTGAATGAATCATAGGGATTTACCAGAAATGCAATTCAATGATGATAAACTAGGGACCAATTAAGTGAATTGTACGGATTGACTGCATATCTGCACATCCATTCTGTGGCTATTACTGCAGTCTTATATTGTTCTGGACCAAATGGCAACACATGTTCCTATAAAACAGGCAGTTTTACACCATGTTTTCATAGTAAGCTTTTATTTGACTGCAATAACAGTGTTGTGAATTCATCAAAAGCATTTACAACTCTCAGTAACTCATGAATGTCTCTTGCCAGCTGCAGGGATACCTGTTAAATAGTGCCCTGCTGTCAACCAAGTTCCACTTGTCTAATATCACAGGGTACAACACAACAGTCTCGATCGAATACTTTTCTAATTGTGAGTGTATTGGGCCGGGATTCAATTCGATCGCACTTTGTCGGCTATGTACCTTTTAAAGGCACAATCGGAAATTACCTTTAAATGTCAAGTGTGCTATAGCGCGGATCTACCGCTGATCAGATCTGATCCTGGCCCAGGTCAGACACCATTCACAAAGAAGACAGAGGAGATAGAAATAACAATAGATAGGAAGTTATATCTGCAACATTGTAAGATTGTGAGAGGGTGATGCATAACACTGGCTCAATGGTATGTATACAAAGTATAGTCACAATGCAGCTAGTGGGAGGAATGAGGACAGTCCGAGAGGGAGAGGTAGACCTGGCTCAAGAGAAGACAGGCTTTGTGCACACTGCCCACAAAATGAGGTGGAAACTGAGCTGCACTTCCTAACCTCCTGCCAAATGTATGACCATATGAGAGACACATATTTCCCTCAGATTACACAGATCCACAAAGAATTGGAAAACAAACCCAATTTTGATAAACTCCCATATCTACTGGGGGAAATACCACAGTGCGCCATCACAGCAGCAAGATTTGTGACCTATTGCCATAAGAAAAGGGCAACCCATGAAGAACAAACACCATTGTAAATAAAACCCATATGTATGTTTATTTATTTTCCCTTTTGTACTTTAACGATTTGGACATAATATGACATTTGAAATGTCTTTATTCTTTTGGAACTTTTGTGAGTGTAATGTTTACTTTGTTACTTTTTATTGTTTATTATCTACTTCACATGCTTTGGCAATGTTAACATATATTTCCCATGCCAATTGAGAGATAGAGATGGAGAGAGAGAGAGAGAAAGAGAAACGTTTTGCCTTTCTTTAATGATACATTCTCATTTCATTTAAACCTCACCCCCCTAAAAAAACATCCCTGTACTGCAGTACTGCATACTCTACCCCAAGATACAAAACAACACCACACATCACAATAACCTAAAACCTCACCACTTCTACAACCGTATATCCAACCCATCTTCCCCAGCTGTACAGACAGCCTCCCCAACACATCATATCTCCACAAACATCTCCACTCTTTTTATCATTTTATAGAACTCAAATTCCACCCTAAGGCGCGCAGAGACCATCCCATTAAGTAATAGTAAAGGGTCTGTTATCCCCCCACCATTGAACCTGTTTCTCCTTGTTAGCCAAATAGCAAACTTTGCCTGAGCAAACAGAAAATTCAACAACAAACATTTCGCCTTCTCCTTATTTGAATACCTGTACCCCATTATAAATATCCTGACAGTAAACTCCACCCTCAACCTCTCACACAGACATTCCAGCAGAGCCATTAATGGCATTAACCTGGCGCACGCAGAAACCACATGAATCACAGTTTCACTCATGACACAGAAAGGACACCTATGTCAACCATCTGTTTGTGGCCAGGGCTCCATGTAGAACCCTCCACTGGAGGTCCCCTGACCTCTTTGGTACGGGGAGTTTGTTGAGCCCCCTCCATCTAAAACCCACCATACTCTCCGCCCCACATACCATCTGCCACTGATATGCCTTCACTCCTGTTAGGCTCCTAATGTTCCTTACCGAAATGCAGAGGTTGTAGAGGGCATTACCTCCCATCCCCTCAAACTCCCCCAGGCTCGGAGTGTTAAAATCTAACAAGTCCTCCAGACCCCCTTGCCAGTCCCCAGTCTCTGCTGTAACCTGCAGTGGCGGAAACATTGGCGGCCCCTCCCCCCTTGGCCGTTCAAACACCCCCCCCTTACCGGCTCAGACAGTGCCTCCTGGACTTGGTTTTCCACCCCTCCTCTCCCAGCAGTCGCAGGTCAACCAGCCTTAGTAAACCCGCTGCCATCAGTCGCCTCTGAAGGGTGGCCGACTGAACCGATGTCAAAAGGATGGCTGGGTTGTGGAAGATAGGCTCCTCCCACACCACAGCCCAGGCTCCACACTCCCTTCTCGTGTGGGCCTTAGCAGCTGCCAGGCCATCAGCACCGCAGAGTAAAAACAGAGAGACCTGCTGTACTCAGCCCCTCTAGCCTCATGAGGAATAACTGCCGGTCCAACCCTAATCCGGCAGTTCTCCTCAGCAGCACGCATGCTGGTTCCCTCCAGCTGACATCAGTGTGGAACAGCAGTCTCTGCACCGCCTTTAATCGGAATGCAGCCACCCTGCTCTCCAGTTCCACCAGGCCCTGTCCTCCTTCGTTTAGGGACATATACAACACTGCCACCCTCAGACAGTGATGGCCCGACCAGAAAAAGTCCACCAGCTTGCATTGCAGGTCCCTCCCTCTATATGACACTTGGGACAGGAGCCACCTCCACCTGGCCAGTCTTGACACCACTGCCTGTGACAGCCCCTCCCAGTTCTTCCTGACCCATCTCTCCGAGCCCAGGTACACTCCCAAAATGTTAAGCCTTTCACAACCTCACTGCAAACCCCCTACCGGGGTACACCTCAGACTAGTCTCTAGTGCCTGCATATCCTGCCCATCCCTGACCATCACAGAAATGTCATCTGCATATGCTGACACTGCCATGCCTGTCAACACACCCATGCCTGTCCAGCACACTCCCTGCAGTCTTGCGTAGCAGGCCCAAAAAAGGCTCTATGGCTAGTGTATATAACTGCCCCAATAGAGGATATCCTTGTCTAATGCCCCTACTGAGCCCCCCTCCCACCTTGACCATACATGACGCCCCAGTATACAACATCTTCACACAGGTCAAAAAACTTTTCCCAAACGCAAACACAGACATCACATTAAACAGATACTCATGGTACACTCTATTACAAGCCTTCTCTTGATCTAAAGAGACCAGTCCAAAGTTCACATTAGAACCTCTCGACAAGTCCAACATGTCCCTGATTAAGAACAAGTTGTACGTGATTGAGCGTCTCGGTACACAATATGTTTGGTCCTTTTGTACTATCGAGTCCAGATGGGACTTCAGTCTGTTAGAGAAGACCTGGGCAAATATCTTGTAGTCCGCACAGAGCAATGCCACAGGCCTCCAGTTCTTAAGTTCACACAAGTCCCCTTTTTTGGGCAGGAGAGTCAGAGCTGCCCAACGGCAGCTCATCGGCAACTCTCCTACCCCGATGCATTCACGCAACACGCAAAAAAAGTCCAGCCCAATTATTCCCCAGAATTTTTTATAAAACCACTGGGAGTTCATTGACCCACGGTGCACGACCGTGGGACATCTGGGTTACGGCCTCTGCCAGTTCATGGGACAACAGAGGAATGTCCATTTCATCCCTCTGTGCCAGAGAGAGCTTAGGGAGTCCTGCGAACATGACCTGAGCACACACAGGATCACAGTTCTGCCCCATACAACTCAGTATAAAACTCCACAGTTCGCTCCCGCATCTCCCCCACCAAAGATGTCATCCGCCCATCAGACACCTGTAGACAATGCATACCCTTGGCTTCACCGCTCTGTATTTCCAAACCAAAGAAGAAGGAACTGGGAGCAGCATGGAGAACCTAGCTCTCACAAGTGCTCCCTTTGCTTTAACCTGGAAAAAACTGCCCAGGTCCCTATGTAATTCAGCTAAATTAGCCTGGAGGCCTACATTTCCTTGCCCCACCATCTCTACCTCCATCTCACTAATACTACACTCAAGTTCCCCCCAATACTCTCCTAGCCTCTGAGGATGAGAGAGCTGTATACTGTTGACAGAAAAGCCGAATTTGGACTTTCCCCACATCCCACCATTGACTCAGAGACTCATACTCCTCTCTTCACTGCCCTCACTTTTCCCCAAAAAACTTTAAACCTGAGCAAAAAGTGGCATCTTGTAAGAGCTTTACATTAAACTTCCAATAGTGTGCCTGCAGAGGCCCTGGTGAAATAGACAGCCGAGCCATGCTTATGTGGTGATCCGAAAACCCTACCGGGAGAATGGTGGTGCCCAACAGCCTATTGCTCTGATTCCTGGACATGTAAAAACGATCAAGTTGGGCTGCACTCCACCTAGCCCCAAAAACCTTCACCCATGTATACTGTCTTGTGTTGGGATGTTTAGTTCTCCAAACATCCATTAGGTCGAACTGATTAACTGATATCCCTTAACACTCCCACTGACACTGAATGAGGCTCTTCCCCATTTCTGTCTTTCATAAAATCCATTGTACAGTTCCAGTCCCCGTGGACCATCAGCGCCTCCTCAGGCGCTACTTGTGAGAGTTCCTGGTTAAGACACCCAAATAGAACCCCCCTCTATCTCCCTGTGTTAGGCGCATACACATTTATAAAGACAAAACCCATTTGTTAATGTCTGCATTTACAACAAGTAGCCTATCCTTACACAACTCCTTTGAGGATAACATTTTTACAGACAGACACGGTACAAAAAGGACTGCCACCCCTGCACTAAAATTTGTCCCATGGCTCAACACACTTGCCCCTTTCCACCAGAGCCCCCAATTGACTTCATTCACCACGTCACTATGTGTCTCCTGCAGAAATAATACCTGTGCTTTCTTTTGTTAAACATATTCACCCCAAACACTCCTCTTTCCTGCATCTCTGGCACCATTTATATTAAGCGAGCCCACCCAAAGTCTCCAAAAGAGGTGGGAGAAAAGCCAGCAAAGAAAGAGACCAATAGCAAAGCTCAAAAAGCCCCAGTGCCAGAAAGAAATGATTAATCTAAACAGTGTATGAAGGTAGACCCTTATGCACTCATTCAAGAACCTTGTCAGTTCCCTCACTGTGTACTTTGACCCCTCTGCTTGACTGGCTGTCAGCTGCGGACCCATTGAAGAGGAGTCTGAATAAAAGGCCTCCTCATCATCCTCTTCCTCAGACTCACTTTCCTCCTCCTCATCTTCATCTCCCATCCTGACCACCTGCCCTTCCTCTCTGGTCAGGGCTTCCCCCCCAGCACCAGGCAAAGGTTCCTTGGTGCCTTTGACCACTTCAGCCTCTCCCCTCCAAACTTCTTTCTTCTCCCCCTTTTTCCTTTTCTGCTTGACACCCTCCTCCTCTCCCCTAGTCTCTAGCACTTTGCCACTTTACTCTCCTCATCCACTAGCATAACCTGACTAGACTCAGCCTCATCTGCACCTCCATCCATAACCTGACTAGGCCCAGCCTCATTTACATCACCATCCATAACCTGACTAGGCCCAGCCTCATTTACATCACCATCCATAACCTGACTAGGCCCAGCCTCAACTACACCACCATCCATAACCTGACTAGGCCCAGCCTCATCTACACCACCATCCATAGCATGACTAGGCCCAGCCTCAGCTACGCCACCATCTCTAGCCTGACTAGGCTCAGCCTCATCTACACCACCATCACTGGCATGACTAGGCCCAGCCTCTGATACCTGCGTCTCATTGTCCCCTGCACGTTGATATCAATTTCCCCCACTGGGGGCGCTTGTACCCTCACCTTGTCTACGGCCTTTCTGTGGGCACGCAAAGCTCCTATGCCCCAAATCACCACACTCAAAACACCGTACACTATCTGTGCTGGCAAACCCTGCGTAGAGCCCCTCCCCATGCCTCACTTTAACTTCTCTAGGGTAGGGGGCAGTATTTTGTTCTCCATGGACTTTATGGTGTCCCAAAACTTTTTGGAATTAGAGCTACAGGATGCAAATTTCTGTTTGAAAAAGCTAGACTTTGCTTTCCTGACTGACTGCGTGTATTGGTTCCTGACTTCCCTGAACAGTTGCATATCGCGGGGACTATTCGATGCTATTGCAGTCCGCCACAGGATGTTTTTGTGCTGGTCAAGGGAAGTCAGGTCTGGAGTGAACCAAGGGCTATATCTGTTCTTAGTTCTACATTTTTTGAAAGGGGCATGCTTATTTAAGATGGTGAGGAAATTACTTTTAAAGAAGAACCTGGCATCCTTGACTGACGGGATGAGGTCAATATCCTTCCAGGATACCCGGGCCAGGTCGATTAGAAAGGCCTGCTCGCAGAAGTGTTTTAGGGAGTGTTTGACAGTGATGAGGGGTGGTCATTTGACCACGGACCCTAGCGTCCCACCCGTGGGACACACTATTCAACAGCCAGTGAAATAGCAGGGCGCCAAATTCAAAACAACAAAAATCTCAGAATTCAAATTTCTCAAACATATTGACTATTATGTCCCATTTTAAAGATAAACTTCTCGTTAATCCAACCACATTATCCAATTTCAAAAAAGCTTTACGGCGAAAGCATAACATTAGATTATGTTAGGACAGCGCCGAGACAAGAAAAACCACACAGCCATTTTCCAAGCAAGGAGAGGCGTCACAAAAACCAGAAATACAGCTAAAATGAATCACTGACCTTTGATGATCTTCATCAGATGACACTCCCAGGACTCAATGTTACACAATACATGTATGTTTTGTTCAATAAAGTTCATATTTATATCCAAAAACCCCATTTTACATTGGCACGTGATGTTCAGAAAATGTTTTGCCTCCCAAAACTTCCGGTGAATGAGCACATCAATTTACAAAATTACTCATCATAAACGTTGATAGAATTTACAACAGTTATTGAAAGAATTATAGATACACTTCTCCTTAATGCTCCCACAAGAAATGTTTGTTTTGTTCGATAAACTCCATATTTATGTCCAAATACCTCCGTTTTGTTCGTGCATTCAGATCACTATTCCAAAGGCATAATGCGCGAGCGCAAAACCCGAGACGAGAAGTTAAAAAGTTCCATTATAATTTGTAGAAACATGTCAAACGATGTTTACAATCAACCCTTAGGTTTTTTTTAATCAGAAATATTCGATAATATTCCAACCGGACAATAGCGTATTCATTACAGAGGAAAAAGAAGGAACGGCGTGCCTGTGTGTGTCACGCTTGTCGCTAGAAATGGCGGACCAAAACGCAGCAGGTATGTGTATACTCATCTTCTTTATTTGATGGAAAAGAAGGAAAAACCCAAACAAACACGTATACAAAAAATAAGCAAAACGATGAACGACAAAATGACAGCCTTGAAGGCAACACAGCAATCCAAAGACAATCTCCCACAATTAGACAAACAAACACACCCAACTAATATAGGACTTCCAATTAACCAAACATAGACATACAACTAACTAGATAACACATAGAAATACATACACACAGACCATAAACCAAAAACCCGGAAATACTAAATCAAACACCCTATTTTCCAAAACACCACCCCGAACCACATAAAACAAATACCCTCTGCCACGTCCTGGCCAAACTACAATACCAATTAACCTTATACTGGCCAGGACGTGACAGCGTGACTGCGCAGTAAACAACTCATTGGTCTCAGGCAGTCCACAGCTCTTATTCTCTCCCCAGTAACAGTAGAAGCATGAAACAAGGTTCTAAAGTCTGTTGACATCTAGTGTAAGCCTTAGGAAGTGCAAAATGACCCCACAGACACTGTAGTTTGGATAGGCAATCACTTGAAAAACTACAAACCACTTCCTGGTTGGATTTTTTTCTCAGGTTTTTGCCTGCCATATGAGTTCTGTTATACTCACAGACATCATTCAAACAATTTTAGAAACTTCAGAGTGTTTTCTATCCAAACCTACTAATAATATGCATATCCTACCTTCTGGGCCCGAGAAGCAGGCCGTTTAATTTGGGCACGTTATTCATCTGAATTTCCGAATACTGCCCCCTGTCACCAGGAAGATAATATCTATGTTTATGACATAAAACACCAAATAATGCATGCAAAGCAGAATTAGGCCAATACCCGCTAATTATCAAAATCCAGAAAAGAGCCACAAAATTCTACAACCACCTTAAAGGAAGGATTCCCCCCCAGCCACACCTACAGAGAAATTAGCCTGGAGAAAAGCCCCCTAAGCAAGCTGGTCCTGAGGCTCTGTTCATAAACACAAACAGACCCCACAGAGCCTCAGGACAGCAACGCAATTAGACCCAACCAAATCATGACAAAACAAAAAGATAATTACTTGACCCATTGGAAATATACAGTATATATATATATATATTTTAAACAGACCAGAATGCTATTTGGCCCTAAACAGAGAGTACATACTGACCCAAAACTAAGGAAATCTTTGAGTATGTACAAACTCAGTGAGCATAGCCTTGCTATTGAGAAAGGCTGTCGAAGGCAGACCTGTCTCTCAAGAGAAGACAGGCTATGTGCACACAGCCCACAAAATGAGGTGGAAACTGAGCTGCACTTCCTAACCTGCCGAATGTATGACCATATTAGAGACACATATTTCCCTCAGATTACACAGACCAACAAAGAATTTGAAAACAAATTCAATTTTGATAAACTCCTATATCTATTGGGTGAAATACCACAGTGTGCAACCACAGCAGCAAGATGTGTGACCTGTTGCCACAAGAAAAGGGCAACCAGTGAAGAACAAACACCATTGTCAATACAATCTATATGTATGTTTATTTATTTTCCCTTTTGTACTTTAGCTATTGGCACATCATTACAACACTGTATATAGACATAATATGACATTTGAAATGACTTTACTATTTTGGAACTTTTGTAAGTTTTATTTTTACAGTTAATCTTTTTATGTTTATTTCACTTTTGTTTATTATCTATTTCACCTTGCTTTGGCATTGTAAACATATGTTTCCCCCATGCCAATCAAAGCCCTTATATTGAAATTGAATTGAATACTAGAGAACGAGAAAGAGAGAGTACGAGAGAGTGAGAATATGAGAGAGAGATGTAGTACGAGAGAGAGAGAGAAGGAGGAGGTAGAGAGAAATGTGAAGGTGGACATACAAATGTCTTTACTGTATGGCTAATTTGCTTAAAGAATTCCCAGTCTTCTCTTTATTGTCTCTGTGAACCGGTCATGGCCCTCCCTCCCTCTCCATGGCCCTCCCTCCCTCTCCATGGCCCTCCATCCCACTGGCCCTCCCTCCCCCTGGTCCTCCCTCCCCCTGGCCCTCCCTCACCATGAGCCTTTGAATGGAGAGACCACCCAAGAGGACTTGCTTCACCCAAGAGGACCAGAGCTTCACAGGCAGGTAAAGGAACCTGTCAGGGGTTCAGCAGTTCATGCTCTGGAAAATAGTTATTTGGAGTATTGAGACAGCTGGGTATAATATACTGTGTGATCTGCTATCAATGCACTGTAAAAAGCTAAAAGGATGCTGACTGAGGAACACAGAGATCAGATGTAATTCTTCTACACTGCATCTGTGCATATTTGTATTCATGTTCTGCACTCAGCCAAATAATGTTTACCGCGTGACACAAAATGAAACTAGATAGCATTTAATTTGTGTCTTGTTTTGCCAGAGGAGAATTTCTACAGCAATCCCAAGATGGGAAAATGATCAACAAACAAGATGGGCAAATGATCAACAAACTAATATCTAATACATGTAGGATTGGTCAAGTCAAATGTGTTTATTTCAATATTTTCAAATTGTATGAGAGGCTAATGAGGTGCACATTGAATGATAACTGCTTTTCTCACACGCTGGAAATGATTCCAAATACCATTAGGAAAACATTTGCCATTGTTTGTCTACAACCCAGAAAGAATAATCTTGAAAATATTATATTATATTCAGAGTTTCAGACACAGCTGACATGTGGCCCTAATCCGACCCATATATTTTAATGGAGCATAAATTATAAATGTAAATTATTCTGCCTCATCCCAACTCTCACAAATTGCCGAAACCAATGAAAATGATTGCCTGGCTGCGTACACAATGGCCTTTCTCGCTCGAAGGGGAAGGAAACAGGGAAAATATGCACCAAGCCAAGCTATTGGTGGAGCACCTCCAGAGGGCTATCAAAAACATTTCAGTCAAATGCTGAATCACAACACCATACAGAGCGAGAGAGAGAGAGAGAGAGATAGAGTGTGAGAGAGAGAGAGATAGAGAGTGAGAGAGAGAGAGAGAGAGAGATGGAGAGGGGGAGGTAGAGAGACGGAGAGGGAGAGGCAGGCTGTTTGGACTTCCTGTTTGGGCACTCATTTCATGACTGGTTAACATTCAGTACAGAGTGAATTCCCTTTTACTGAGGGGACGGAGAGGGGTGGAGTGGGGGATCGGGTGGGGGGTGGAGTGGGGGATCGGGTGGGGGGGTAAAGTGCGGGATCAGGTGGGGGGTGGAGTGGGGGATCAGGTGGGGGGTAAAGTGGGGGATCAGGTGGGGGGTGGAGTGGGGGATCAGGTGGGGGGTAAAGTGGGGGATCAGGTGGGGGGTAAAGTGGCAGAGGAAAAGACCAGGGGGTGGGGGTATTCATTACACAGTCTTAATTCAGCCAAATAAATAACATACAATGTCTGGGAGCTTCGGGGACCAAGACTTCATTTAAAAGGCTACATCGATGGCCCTTGCTCATTCTGCTGGTCTATCCTTGTGAGAATCTGTGTGTGTGTGTGCCTCACATCTCCCATTCTGTGCTTCTATTTCATTATATAACCCTCAGACACTGTGTACATGTTGGAGGATGTGTTTGTGTGAATGTGAGTAAGGGGGTAAGGTCAGTGTGTGTGTATGTGTATGTGTGTGTTTGCGTATGTGTGTGTGTATGGATGTGTCCCCACTCCCTGTGAGGGTGTGTCCCGGTTAGAGGGGTGTCAGGGGGGTACAGGGACATCTGCTTCTCCTTTGGACTAGTGGAAACACGAAGGCCATCAAAGTGATAGAGGTTAAGTCAATCCACAACAGACCAGTTGCTCCCACCCCCCCTACACACACCACACACCCCACACACACACACCAAACACACCATCCTTACCCATTCATACCCTGCCCACACACACACACCCTCCTTACCCATACATACCCCGCCCACACACACACCCTCCGTACCCATACATACCCCGCTCACACACACACCCTCCTTACCCACACATACCCCGCCCACACACACACTCCTTACCCACACATACCCCGCCCACACACACACTCCTTACCCACACATACCCCGCTCACTCACTCCCTCCTTACCCACACATACCCTGCCCACACACACACCCTCCTTACCCTAACATACCCTGCCCACACACACACCCTCCTTACCCACACATACCCTGCCCACACACACACCCTCCTTACCCTAACATACCCTGCCCACACACACACCCTCCTTACCCTAACATACCCTGCCCACACACACACCCTCCGTGCCCATACATACCCCGCCCACACACATACCCTCCTTACCCAGACATACCCCTCCCACACACACACCCTCCTTACCCACACATACCCCGCCCACACACACACCCTCCTTACCCACACATACCCCGCCCACACACACACTCTTTACCCACACATACCCCGCCCACACACACCCTCCTTACCCACACATACCCCGCCCACACACACACCCTCCTTACCCACACATACCCCGCCCCCACACACACCCTCCTTACCCACACATACCCCGCCCACACACACACACACTCCTTACCCACACATACCCCGCCCCACACACACACTCCTTACCCACACATACCCCGCCCACACACACCCTCCTTACCCAGACATACCCCGCCCACACACACACCCTCCTTACCCACACATACCCCGCCCACACACACCCTCCTTACCCACACATACCCTGCCCACACACACACCCTCCTTACCCACACATACCCCGCCCACACACACACCCTCCTTACCCACACATACCCCGCCCACACACACACCCTCCTTACCCACACATACCCCGCCCACACACACCCTCCTTACCCACACATACCCCGCCCCCACACACACCCTCCTTACCCACACATACCCCGCCCACACACACACCCTCCTTACCCACACATACCCTGCCCACACACACACCCTCCTTACCCACACATACCCCGCCCACACACACACACACTCCTAACCCACACATACCCCGCCCACACACACACACCCTCCTTACCCACACATACCCCGCCCACACACACACTATTTACCCACACAT
Source organism: Salmo salar (assembly GCF_965601325.2). Classification (NCBI taxonomy): domain Eukaryota; kingdom Metazoa; phylum Chordata; class Actinopteri; order Salmoniformes; family Salmonidae; genus Salmo; species Salmo salar. Next base: position 96,047,274 of record NC_138303.1, read on the forward strand.
AGCCCCGCCCACACACACCCTCCTTACCCACACATACCCCGCCCACACACACACCCTCCTTACCCACACATACCCCGCCCCCACACACACCCTCCTTACCCACACATACCCCGCCCACACACACACCCTCCTTACCCACACATACCCCGCCCACACACACACCCTCCTTACCCACAAATACCCCGCCCACACACACACACTCCTTACCCACACATACCCCGCCCCCACACACACCCTCCTTACCCACACATACCCCGCCCACACACACACACCCTCCTTACCCACACATACCCCGCCCACACACACACACACCCTCCTTACCCACACATACCCCGCCCACACACACACCCTCCTTACCCACACATACCCCGCCCCCACACACACCCTCCTTACCCATACATACCCCGCCCACACACACACACCCTCCTTACCCACACATACCCCGCCCACACACACACACACCCTCCTTACCCACACATACCCCGGCCACACACACACACCCTCCTTACCCACACATACCCCGCCCACACACACACACCCTCCTTACCCACACATACCCCGCCCCCACACACACCCTCCTTACCCACACATAGCCCTGAGCAGAACGCCTCCAACCCGCTTGATGGATCGACCCTAATATCATCAGCTTAAACATTCAACAAATTGTACCAAAACCTCATTCCATCCAGACCCTTAAAATCATATATGTCTCCTTGACCTTAATTAATTTATCAAATCTGCTGAAATATGACTTACATACAGTTCCATCTCACAAAGGAGGAGCCAGGGAGGAGAAAATCAATAAGGCCTTAAACTGTTAACCGTTTAGTTAACCAAGGGGATGAGCCAGGCATGCATGTGTGTTAAATCATTTGAATGCAGGGGCATAAGGAGAATAGAAATAGACTTTACCAGGCAGAAGCCCCCAGGGTATTTTACAAGACAAGTCCTAATGCTCTCCAAGAGCATGTACCTTTACACAACTTATTCCCCATGAAGATTATACTGAAAATAAAATACATATAATTCTAAAGGTTTCATGTTGTTTTACTAATAGACTCCACATTTTAGATTACTGTCCAGATGATTGAAAAAAAGTATAAGATTTTCACTTAGTTTCTTACATTGCTTTTTAAACACCGACCTCATAGCAACTGACAGCATCTACTTGCAAATGATTCACAGTAAATTGAAACATATTTCAACCTAAAAATCTTGATTACTTTTTACCTACATTATTATTTTTTTTAATTCATATTCATTATTCGTTTTTTTAAAGGTTGGCTATTTAAAATAAATTGAGGACTATCAATTTCAGGCTGAGTCTCATACAAATCTATATTGCTATCTAACCCAGGGGTCTCCAACCCTGTTCCTGGAGAGCTACCCTCCTGTACGTAACCAGCTAATAATTAGATAAATGTGTGCTAGATTAGAGTTGGAGTAAAAACCTACAGGACTTTAGCTCTCCAGGAACAGGGTTGGAGTGAAAACCTACAGGACTGTAGCTCTCCAGGAACAGGGTTGGAGTGAAAACCTACAGGACTGTAGCTCTCCAGGAACAGGGTTGGAGTGAAAACCTACAGGACTGTAGCTCTCCAGGAACAGGGTTGGAGTGAAAACCTACAGGACTGTAGCTCTCCAGGAACTGGGTTGGAGAGCCCTGATCTAACCTGTAAGACCACCACCTATGGGGCATAGACATTCTCTGGAGAAATCCTTCCTGCGACTCTCTTGTGAGAGCATCCACTCCTCAATTACAAGGTGTACAACAGCTCCATCATAGTGGCATCATTTAATGCCGTCCTGTTTTGTGTGAGTATCCAAAGCTCTATAAATAAGAGATGAGGAGAAAACTCACAATTCGTGTTGCAATTCAGTTTACTGTTTACTGTCTCTCCTTGCCGGAGAGAAACGCCACATTTTCCGGGCTATATACAAATAACCGAATAAGATTTGGGATTTTTTTGTACAACGAATAGGCCTACTACAATTTTTGTCACAAACGATCAATCTGGCACTGCAGTTAACATATTCAACTCATTACTAGCCTTATCCCACAGTCTGCTCATCTAATTTGCATTTTGACCAGGGTCTTAACATTGATTTATTTCAAGAAATAAAAATGGATTTAATACATCGAATTGTGTGTATGTTAGTTTTGCCACAGAAATGATTGAATAACGTGCAACAGGGATTATTGAAAAGTATTAATTCAATATAATGTTAAATTGTGAGAAGAGAAAGATAACGTTAATTTACATGAGAATTGTCTATTAAAATAATAATAGATTTTTGTCACAACATATAATTTGTCTAGAAATAATTGATCATGAGTCTGGAATCATGAAATATGAATCAGTGATATTCCACATCTAATATGGTATGTCTGCATCTAAGGTATTATGCCCACACTTTCTCATCATGTGAAAAGCAGCTGTGAATGAATATAATTGGACGTACCAGAAAACACAACACCAAAAAAAATATTATGGCCTTTTTTGTCAATAAAACACAGGCCTATAATTATAATGAATGAATGCTTTCTAAACACAGGAATACAATTATACTGATTATACATATAATTGGGATTTTTTTTTCTATAAGCTAATGATGATGTGATTGTGATATTGATTGTTCCTTCATTTATGATAACTTCTATTACGGCTTGTGTTTTACCTCTTTGCCAGATAATGGTGATATTTCTGATAAAACATGACGTACACCAACAGTATCATTCAAGATACATTTTGGCTGACGCCACGATGAGGGAATAGATTACATACAGCCCTCCATCGCTGCAGAACGGAATTGCATCTATGACTTGGTCGACATGGGGGGAAAAGTGAGTTCTCATGAGAATCATTTATCACCATAGGCTTTATGAGCTGGATTTCGTTAAGATTATCTTCAAGAAACAGTATGACTTTTCTGTAGTGCTGCTGAAAGATTCGGTTTGTCGCTATTGCTATACACTGCTATAAGGATACCAAGCCGACCACTATCCAATGTATAATAATGAATATGTAATTAAAACTGAAAATAATCCTTGCAATATAAATTATACATAATACAAATAATACAAATTGATTTATCAATGAAGAAATGTCAGGCAGTTTATCACTCAAAGGCCAAGTTCAACCAGTCAACTAATTTAACCTCTGTCACATATGAAATATTAGTTCCTTTTAATATTTGGTCATGTTCATAGATCACAGTAGTTTCCTGGTAACAACTAGGTCTGTTCATGAGCTATCATTTAGCTGGTTGATTTGTAATCAGGTAGGAGCCACAACAACAACCTCTCTCACCAACCTCCCTTGTTCTGTGAAGACGGCAGCTGACACACAGGTCTCCATGGCAATTATCTTTATACCCAGAAAGTCATGAGATAACAGCATATGATAGGCATACATGATTGCATGATATAAGGCCCAGATCCATGGAAATCAAATAAAACAAAATATCTATATGGCCTATGTGTTGACATTCTTAACTCCTGTGGTCAGAATCGGGGTCTTTTCCCTAGTTTGGCTCTGTGACCCTATTGAAAGGTCAAATCCTGCGACTTTGTCTGTGACTGTTCCCACCAGGTCAACGCTGTATGGTGGCTGTCTTCCACTGATTACGATTGACATGCCATCTTTCCCACATTAGCCATTCCAATAATGACAGCTATTTCCTGGGAGTGAGGTGAGGAGCTGTCCATTAGATTAATATCACAATCTATTCACTTTAACTATATGCTTATCTAGAATCAATGGCATTTTCTGTTTGGTACAATGGTTTACACACTCCATAGAATCAGACTATTTATCATCCCTCATGACATTTTCAGTAACCATGGGCCAACTATGTAACAATAATAGCCCAGCAATACATTGACATTAACTGTTGACCTGATGTTTTCTGTAGGCTACAGTAGATGTAATGTTGGCTGATTCAGGGAGAGATGTGATAATAAATTCACATCATGTTACACGATGAAATAACTATCAGAGTTCTTTGAGAGAAACAAATCCCTCCTCCTCATCATCCTCAACTTCCTCCCCTCCTCTTCCTCAGCAGCAGCTGATAGAGGGAGGAGATTGAGTGAAGAAGTCATGCTGGTCTTCAAATATACTTCACAAGCATTTCCCTGACCACAGACACACTTTGATGTTAATTTATGGATGTACAGTATGTTCATCACTAGAGCGTGGTCTAAAGAAAACACCACAAGGCCTTTTCCTCTTTGAGAAAACAGGCTCATCTCTTACATATCCAAAAAAGAGGGACAGAAAACGTTGATGTTTCTGTGCTCCAAAAACAAAATGACCAAACAAGGCAAATCGTACAGGTCAAATGATTGATTGATTATATAATAACAAGTATAGAAAATAATATAGAAAATAAATAGGGAGAAAAACATTTCAATACTAATTTCATATTGTACCCATTTGAAGCTGTACCTTCGTCCTCCAAAGGCCTTTAAAATACACACCCAACACCAAGAGCTGTGCATAATGCCAGTGAAGGGTTAGATTGGGTTATCAATGCAGCTACCAAGTGTCATCTACAGTGAACAGTAGGCTGGGAGGCCACAGGAAGTGCCATTGGTTTGCATCCTTTTCCCTCCAGAGTGAAGTCAGTATGTCCAGTCCAGCTACAGCAGGATCAGAACTTTGATGAGGACGTTGGTATCTCAGGGGGTCACAGAAAACACTCACTGGGAACACTTTCAAACAGAGGTCAGTCCTGCAATAATATTTTCCCCTTGTGACATTAGCCCGTTCCCTGAGCAAAGCGGAGCAGCCATCTGTAAGATGTAATTCCCAAGCTGAGTAAACTTCTCAGAGAAGAGAGGGGAGAATATGACACGCAGAAAGAAAGGCTCTGCTATCTCTCTCAATGTGGATAGCTGAGTTTGGGGTTGTGCAGTCAGTCAGGCATTTGTATGTATCTGTGTATAGCATGATGTATGTTAATACAGTGACATACCACTTACATCTGTGTTATAGTGCAATATGATACTGTAGCTAGATGAATCAGTGTCTTAAGGCTGTGTGTGTCTTCTTGTGTTAATCCACGGGCTTGGGTTGTAGCTAAACTGAGTGTCTGTTTAGCAGGCTCCTCATATTGTCCTCATCTCTCATCTCGTGAGCTTCTTGACTCCCCCTCTTTTTTGGATCCCTCAGTAGAGATTAGTCCTCTCAGAAACGAGCTGCTCCTCAAGAGGAACACACTCAGGCTCTCGTTCTCATCACAAACCATAAACACACAGACAGATTTTTAAACAGCCGACAGGACAAAAATGTGCGGCTTTAATGCAATGCATCAACTCTGCTTTTTATCTTGTATTTTCAATTGCAGGAATTAGTTCTGAATTTAGTATAATCTGCCCTGAAAATGGAAATTCCACAAGCCACACAAGGGAAGGAGAGGAGTGAGCGGCTTTAAGAATGTATCTGATTTTTCCAGTGGAAGGAGGGGAAGGAGAGGGAGCGGAGAGCTGTGTGTGGAATGAGACGAGGGGTGTGTGAGAGAGAGAGTGTTTGATGTGGGAGGTCTCCCCTCTCCGCGCTGGGATGCTCCCTAAGACCTCTCATTAAGCGTGTCATCAAAGGTCCTCTACCCAACCAATCATAACATTAGCGCTGACATTACCACACATACACAAGTTTCCTCTGGGCTGTCCACAAACATGCCTGCGCTGAACGCTGAGCTGACCAAGTCATTCCTTCCTGCTGCAGGCGCAGGGGGCCTTGCTTTTTCTGCTATTCCCCCAGAACAGCGAGCCCTGGCCTGGCTGGTTCCCATATAAACACACTGACAGACATACACTATCACATGTACAAACACTCACTCAAACACATACATTGAACTGACGCACCAGCTCACCACCAAACACACACAGCTATGCACATGCTTATGTAGATGCACAAATTAGCTAAGATAGATATAATTTTACATTAATTTACGTCATTTAGCAGACGCTCTTATCCAGAGCGACTTACAAATTGGTGCATTCACCTTATGATATCCAGTGGAACAACCACTTTACAATAGTACATCTATATCTTTTTTTTTGGGGGGGGGGGGTTAGAAGGATTACTTTATCCTATCCCAGGTATTCCTTAAAGAGGTGGGGTTTCAGGTGTCTCCGGAAGGTGGTGATTGACTCCGCTGTCCTGGCGTCGTGAGGGAGCTTGTTCCACCATTGGTGCCAGAGCAGCGAACAGTTTTGACTGGGCTGAGCGGGAACTGTGCTTCCGCAGAGGTAGGGAGGCGAGCAGGCCAGAGGTGGATGAACACAGTGCCCTTCTTTGGGTGTAGGGACTGATCAGAGCCTGAAGGTACGGAGGTGCCGTTCCCCTCACAGCTCCGTAGGCAAGCACCATGGTCTTGTAGCAGATGCGAGCTTCAACTGGAAGCCAGTGGAGTGTGCGGAGGAGTGGGGTGACGTGAGAGAACTTGGGAAGGTTGAACACCAGACGGGCTGCGGCATTCTGGATGAGTTGTAGGGGTTTAATGGCACAGGCAGGGAGCCCCGCCAATAGCGAGTTGCAGTAATCCACACATATCTTCTCGCTCACACACATAACAAAATTGGGCAGTGTGTTCTTTTGAAGCATTGTCCTTGATTAAAGCAACAGTGACTGAACAGGGGATCAAGTGACAGGAGGAGTGCAGAGATGACTGTCCTCTCTCCTCCCCATATATTACCCTGCTCTCTTCATCCCAGCCCAGCGTCCTCTACCCCCAACCCCCCACTCCATCACACATGCCCCCATCTCCTGTCCCGAGGTCAACGGGTCTCCCGTGGCTACCTTGCTTTTCCGCTATCAGACACCCCATGGGGCATATGAGGGAGATCTATCTGTGTCACCCTTCTCCAGGTGATCCCTGGGTAATGCACTGAAGGACATGAGTGTACCCATCAGCTCGGACCTACACAGGGATGTGAAACACTCCGACGCACTCTCCGCTTCCTTTTGGTGAGCAATTACAGGCAGGGCTCCAACCACCGTGGGAGAGGCAAACCAATTAGAGAGTGTATTTTCCGTTAAAAGACACTTCTACTGACAAACCTGGCCACAGGGTCACATGTTTATTATGTCATCACAGGGGCCGTTGTTACAGATACAAGTGTCACAGTCTGGAGGTCATTGATGGAAATGGGATTCTGTTTTGACCTCTGGTTCTACATGCACCCATGATTATGCCAGAACATATGTTCTGCAAATATCATTGAGGTACAGACAGGAGAGACGAGAAAGGTCAGACAGAGCATGAATGTTTTACTCATAGTGGTTACATCAGAGCTTTCACATCAGCTCTTCACATCAGTTCTTCACATCAGCTTTTTCACATCAGTTCTTCACATCAGTTCTTCACATCAGCTCTTCACATCAGTTCTTCACATCAGCTTTTTCACATCAGTTCTTCACATCAGTTCTTCACATCAGCTCTTTCACATCAGCTCATCACATCAGTTCTTACCATCAGTTCTTTCACATCAGCTGTTCACATCAGCTCTTTCACATCAGCTCTTTCACATCAGCTCTTCACATCAGTTCTTCACATCAGCTGTTCACATCAGCTCTTTCACATCAGCTCTTCACATCAGCTCTTCACATCAGTTCTTCACATCAGCTCTTCACATCAGTTCTTACCATCAGTTCTTTCACATCAGCTGTTCACATCAGCTCTTTCACATCAGCTCTTCACATCAGCTCTTCACAGAAGATAGAACAGATACATCAGAGTCTGTGTGACATGCTGGGTATCTTGAGGGTTTCTAGCTACACATCTCTCTGTTCTCCCTCAAGGCGTAGGCCATCTTGAGGGTTTCCAGCTACACAAGATGTTGGCCAGAAGACAAACCCCGAGTCTCAACAGGCTGTGTGTTGTTCCTACACAAAACTCCCTGTGTGTGTTGTGTGTGTGTGTTTGTGTTGCTCCAATGCATGTTTAAAAGGTGATTAAACAGCAGGTGTCCACCAGGGGAGCCATGGTTTCAGACCATTACCAGTATGTCTTCATTAACTCTACACACCAAAAATCTAAGGATTATGAACTGCAGTGAACAAGAGTGAGGCATTCATATTTTCTCTAGACGATAACAGTAATAACAGATATTACTGCTTGTGGAAAATCCTCAACATTTGAGCCAAAACGGAGCAAGACTCTTGGTCCCTGGGTTGGAAATATTGAATAGAAGAGTTAGGTTTGAGTGCATAGTGTCACGACTTCCACTGAAGTCGGTCCCTCTCTTTGTTCGGGCGGCGTTCAGCGGTCGATATCACCGGTCTTCTAGCCATCGCCGCTCCACCTTTCATTTTCCATTTGTTTTGTCTTGTTTTCCCGCACACCTGGTTCACATTCCCTCATCAGATTAAATGTATATTACCCTCTGTTTCTCCCATGTCTGTGTGTGGAATTGTTCTTTGTGTAGGGTGTTACGCTACAGGCTGGCTTGCGCTAGGTTTGTTTCAAACCTAGGTCTGTTTGTTTTGTTCAACCTGTCTGGGCTAGGGGGCAGTATTTTCACGGCCGGATGAAAAACGTACCCAATTTAAACAGGTTACTACTCTGGCCCAGAAACTACAATATGCATATTATTAGTAGATTTGGATAGAAAACACCTAAAGTTTCTAAAACTGTTTGAATGGTGTCTGTGAGTATAACAGAACTCATATGGCAGGCAAAAACCTGAGAAAAATCCAAGCAGGAAGTGGAAAGTCTGAGAATTGTAGTCCTTATTTTGATTCTCTATCGAAGCTACAGTGTCTGTGGGGTGACGTTGCACTTCCTAAGGCTTCCATTGGCTGTCTAAAGCCTTCAGAAAGTAGTTTGAGCATTTTCCTGTCACTGGGCAGAGTATAGGAGCTCAGTTATTGAGTGGTCTGCCTGGCAACAAAGGGATTGGATATGCGCTGTGCCACGAGCACGCCGTTCCTTCTTTTTCTTCTTGAATGAATATGCTATTGTCCGGTTGGAATATTATTGCAATTTTACGTTAAAAATACCATAAAGATCGATTTTAAACAGTGTTTGACATGCTTCTAAGTATGGTAATGGAACATTTGGACTTTACGTCTCTCGTTCCGCGCTCGGACGTTATGCCTTTGGATAAGTGATCTGTACGCACTAACAAAATGGAGGTATTTGTACATAAATATGGATTATTTCGAACAAAAACAACATTTCTTGTGGAAGTAGCAGTCCTGGGAGTGCATTCTGACGAAGATCAGCAAAGGTAAGAGAATATTTCTAATACTAATTCTGAGTTTAGGTTGCCCTGAACTTGGCAGGTGTCTTAATAGCTCACCGTGATGGCTGAGCTATGTACTCAGAATATTGAAAAATGTGCTTTCTCTGTAAAGCTATTTTAAAATTTGACACAGCGGTTGCATCCAGGAGTAGTCCATCTATAATTCTTTAAATAATTCTTATATATTTTGTCAACGTTTCTGATGAGTATTTTTGTAAATTGATGTGCACATTCACCGGGGTTTTGGTGGGAATACATTTTCTGAACATCACACGCCAATGTAAAATGCTGTTTTTGGATATAAATATGAACTTTATCGAACAAAACATACATGTATTGTGTAACATAATGTCCTAGGAGTGTCATCTGATGAAGATCGTCAAAGGTTAGTGCTTCATTTAGCTGTGTTTTGGGTTTTATTGACACATGTCCTTGCTTGGAAAATGGCTGTGTGATTATTTTTGTCTACGTACTCTCCTAACATAATCTAATGTTTTGCTTTCGCCACAAAGCCTTTTTGAAATCGGACAATGTGGTTACATCAAGGAGAAGTGTATCTTTAAAATGGTGTAAAATAGTTGTATGTTTGACAAAGTTGAATTATGACATTTTGTTGTTTTTGAATTTGCCTCCCTGATATTTCACTGGCTGTGTCCCGCAGGTGGGACGCTAGCGTCCCACGTAGCCCATAGAAGTTAATCCGGTTCATGTTACTATGGTTGTGTTTTGTGCTGCCTTGCCTGTGCCTTTGGGCCAGGGTGTATATTAAAGTTCTCCTGTTATCACCCATCTCTGTTCTCCTGCGCCTGACTTCCCGGCAACCAGTCACTCACCCCGTTACAGAATTCCACACTGATCAATGGAGTCAGCAGGAGCGGGTGACCCCGTTGTGGGGGTAGAGGAGTGCGTCCAGGAGCACGCGGCGATGCTTCACCATCTCGGCGCTGTCATGGACCGCGTCGTCCAGACTATGAACCGCTGGGAGAGACAGGGAGTCCCTCCAGTGCCCCCACCAGCACAACAGGGGTCTCCACTACTCGCCTCTCCTGTCCCAGTGGGATTCGTGTCGCCCTTCCCAGGGCGTTTGATGGGAAGGCGGAACGCTGCCAGGGGTTCCTGCTGCAGCTGGACCTGTATCTGGGGACCGTCCACCCGGCTCCTTCGGGACGTGAGAAGGTGTCCGCCCTCGTCTCGTGCCTCTCGGGGAAAGCCCTGGAGTGGGCTAACGCCATGTGGGAAGAAGGAGATGTGGCACTGGACCACTTCGAGGAGTTTACCTACCGCTTCCGGGCAGTCTTCGACCACCCGTCCGAGGGTAGAGCGGCGGGTGAACGTCTCTTCCACCTGAGGCAGGGGACGAGGAGCGCCTAGGAGTTCGCCCTGGACTTCCAGACCCTGCCCGCCGGAGCGGGATGGAACGACAGGGCCCTGATCGACCACTATCGCTGCAGCTTGCGCGAGGATGTCCATCGGGAATTGGCCTGCAGGGACACCACCCTCACCTTTGACCAGCTGGTGGACCTGTCCATCCGGCTGGATAACCTGCTGGTCACCCGCGGACGTTCAGATGTTGCTCTGTCGGTTCCATCTCCCAGCACCACCGCTCCGGTGCCTATGGAGCTGGGGGGTGCTGCACTCAGGGAGGCCGGAGGGGGGCCTTCCCGTGCACCATCTGTGGCCGCAGAGTTCACACTGCCGGTCGGTGTCGGGTTGGTTCCTCTGGGGGTTGAGGCAGCAGGCAGAGCGCTCTGGCGTCATCCCAGGTGAGCTTGCACCATTTTCACCCAGAGCTCTCTGTTGCTCACCTGTTTTTGTATGACACAGAGGAGCGGCCCATGGATCCTAGCCCCATACTCCCGGCCTCCTGCCTGGTGGCGCCGGTAGTATGGGAGCTGGATGCGAACATTGAGCAGGCGTTATGTGCAGAGCCCGCTCCCCTCCAGTGTCCCGCTGGGCGTCTGTACGTTCCATCTGCTGTCCGTGACTGGTTGATCTATTGGGCCCACACGTCACCCTCCTCTGGTCATCCAGGCATCGGTCGGACGGTGCGCTGTCTGAGTGGGAAGTACTGGTGGCCCACCTTGGCAAAGGACGTGAGGGTTTATGTTTCCTCCTGCTCGGTGTGCGCCCAGTGTAAGGCTCCTAGGCACCTGGCAAGAGGTAAGCTACACCCCTTACCCGTTCCACAATGGCCTTGGTCGCATCTGTCGGTCGATTTCCTCACCGATCTTCCTCCCTCACAGGGTAACACCACGATCCTGGTCGTTGTAGACCATTTTTCCAAGTCCTGCTGTCTCCTCCCTCTTCCCGGTCTCGCTACGGCCCTACAGACAGCGGAGGCCTTGTTTACACACGTCTTCCTACACTACGGGGTGCCTGAGGATATAGTGTCTGATCGAGGTCCCCAGTTCACTTCTAGGGTCTGGAGGGCGTTCATGGAACGTCTGGGGGTCTCGATCAGCCTTACCTCGGGTTTTCACCCTGAGAGTAATGGGCAGGTGGAGAGAGTGAACCAGAATGTGGGTAGGTTTCTGCGGTCCTATTGTCAGGACTGGCCGGGGGAGTGGGCGGCGTTCGTGCCCTGGGCCGAGATGGCTCAGAACTCGCTCCGCCACTCCTCCACTAACCTCTCGCCCTTCCAGTGCGTACTGGGGTACCAGCCGGTTCTGACGCCTTGGCATCAGAGTCAGACCGAGGCTCCTGCGGTGGACGACTGGTTCAGGCACATGGAGGAGACCTGGGACGCCGCCCATGTTCACCTCCAGCGGGCCGTGCTGCGCCAGAAGGCCAGCGCAGACCGTCACCGCAGTGAGGACCGGGTCTGGCTCTCGACCCGAAACCTGCCCCTCCGCCTGCCCTGCCAGAAGCTGGGGCCGCGGTTTGTGGGGCCATTCAAAGTCCTGAGGAGACTGAACGAGGTTAGTTACCGGTTACAGCTTCCCCCCGATTGCCGTATTAACCCCTCGTTCCATGTGTCTCTCCTCAGGCCGGTGGTTGCTGGCCCACTCCAGGAGTCTGAGGTGCGGGAGGTTTCTCTGCCCCCTTTGGACATCTAGGGGGCCCCGGCATACTCCGTTCGCTCCATACTGGATTCGAGGCGTCGGGCGAGGGGCCTTCAGTACCTCATGGACTGGGAGGGTTACAGTCTGGAGGAGAGATGCTGGGTCCTGGTGGAGGACATTTTGGACCCTTCTATGCTGCGGGAGTTCCACCGTCTTTGTCCGGATCGCCCTGCACCTCGCCCTCCGGGTCGTCCCCGAGGCCAGTGTCGACACGCTGCTGGAGCCGCGCGTCAAGGCGGGTACTGTCACGACTTCCGCTTAAGTCGGTACCTCTCCTTGTTCAGGCGGCGTTCGACGGTCGACGTCACCGGTCTTCTAGCCATCACCGCTCCACCTTTCATTTTCCATTTGTTTTGTCTTGTTTTCCCGCACACCTGGTTCACATTCCCTCATCAGACTAAACGTATATTACCCTCTGTTTCCCCCATGTCCGTGTGTGGAATTGTTCATTGTGTAGGGTGTTACGCTACAGGCTGGCTTGCGCTAGGTTTGTTTCAAACCTAGGCTTGTTTGTTTTGTTTAATCCAGTTCATGTTACCATGGTTGTGCTTTGTGCTGCCTCGCCTGTGCCTTTGGGCCAGGGTGCATATTAAAGTTCTCCTGTTATCACCCATCTCTGCTCTCCTGCGCCTGACTTCCCGGCAACCAGTCACTCACCCTGTTACACATAGGCCCATATTCATTGAGCTCATAGGCCCATCAGATTACAGGTACAGTACAGACTGTGTCTTTAAATTCTCTGAACCACATAATTATTACCTCACACCTCATTTCCTGTTTTGTCTGAAACTGATGATCTGGGAGGTGTGAAGTGTGCACATGGTTAATTTAGCTCCATTTTTATTAATGAGTCACAAAGGACTTGTTGGGATATAAAAACTAGGACACACACAAAACAGTAGACTAACAGACCCACTGTTGATCTTCAGAAACATTGACTACGACTTTAAACATACTGTCCGCAGAAATGTGTACAGGTGTAGGATCTTCATTTGATCACCCTGTTTCAGGAGAACATTCCTGCAATGCAGGAAATGTAAAACTTATTTAAGGTTTAAAAACGCTTCTGAAGTTTAATTACTGCTTTGAAATTTCAGACTTGATTTTCCCTTAAGAAAAATATATCAACCTCTACAAAAATGTCCATAAATCATTCACATGTCCTATTGCTGCAGGATTATTTTCCTGCTGTAGAAAATTGGCTCAAATGAAGATCCTACATCTGTAGATGAGCAGATCTTCAATTCATTACCACACACATCATAACCCTGTAGGTAATCATACACAATTATATGATTATTGTATTACTCAAGATACTCAAATTGGCATTACACTTGTTCTCTGTCCACCCAAAATCGAACCCTTTGATATTGAAAGGCCCATCATATCTCAAAGTTTTCCTCAATCCCAAGGACATAATGTACTAGTGTATGGTGCAGGTTGTCCAGAGTGCAGAGGCTGGGCCCTTCCCTCCATTATTAGTATGTGTCTGAGGTAGGACAGACAGAGTGTGTAGGCTGGCTGGCCCCCTGGCTGAGCTGCATAAGGCCGGGAAAAAACTACAGCTCTCTCCATCAGCATGCATTGACACTTCCACTGTTTAATGCACAGTTTATAAATGTCCAACATGCGATAAAGATTTTTGCAGAGGAATCACACAGGTCAGCCACACACAGCTGTGCCTGCGTGTCCCTCACATCCCCATCCATCCCTGGGAGGACAGGACACATGCCCTGCCCTGATGCCCTGGCCTGCCTGTCATAGAAAACCAACCGGATGAAGCCAAGTCCTAACTAGCATCTCAGCCCAGGCCTCAGCCAGTTCTAATGGGTTTGTTGTGTGGCATTTGTTATCAAATCGGTTGATTTGAATGTTTATGAACAGATTGATTAATTACTTGTTTGAGATGGCCAACACCAATAGCGGAAAGTTGTCCCATATTGCCTAGGTTATCTGGTAAAGACAAACCAATATGTTGACCTTATTCGTATAGTAGGTCTATACACCCTCACAGTATGAGAGAGCTGCAGGGAAACATTCGTCCTGTGGAAAGTGAGGCGTTTTTGGTGGTAGGGTGAACAATAACCAGGAGTGTTTTAACTCAGGCCAGGGTGGCCATCTGGTAATTCTGTCAAATGTCAGATGAGCTGGACAATTTTTGTTGTTAGGTGGGCTGGTCAAAATTTTCACAAGTTATTATTATTTTTTACATAAAAATTAAACAATGAGAAAGGTGACATGGCCAGCGGCCAACAGGCCTTTTTTGAAGATTTTTGCGCAATTTCTCTGGTATACTAAGCTACACTGGGTGTATAAAACATTAGGAACACTTACTCTTGACATAGATTGACCAGGTGAATTCAGGTGGAAGCTATGATCCCTTATTGATGGCACCTGTTAAATCCACTTACATCAGTGTAGATGAAGGGGAGGAGACGCGTTAAAGAAGGATTTTAAAGCCTTGAGACAATTGAGACATGGATTGTGTATGTGTGCTATTCAGAGGGTGAATGGGCAAGACAAAAGATTTAAGTGCCTTTGTACGGGCTATGGTAGTAGGTGCCAGGAGCACCGGTTTGAGTGTGTCAAGAACTTCAACGCTGCTGGGTTTTTCCAGTGTGTATCAAGAATGGTCCACCATCCAAAGGACATCCAGCCAACTTGACACAACTGTGAGAAGCATTGGAGTCAACATGGGCCAGCATCCCTGTGGAAGGCTTTCGACACCTTGTAGTCCATGCCCTGACGAATTGAGGCTGTTCTGACGGCAAAAGGGGGTGCAACTCAAAATTAGGAAGATGTTCGTAATGTTTTGTACACTCAGTGTGTAATGAGCTTGGCTTATCAGTGGGCAACGACCAAAGTCATGGATCGTAAAAAACAGAAAATGTGCCTACAAACATAGAAAGAGCACATACTACATTGTCACCTCACTCAAAACTTCCTATTTTTGTGGCTACTAAATAAAGTGCATTGTCCTCATGATTCCAGTAATGAAAGTGTCTGCTCTGCCCCCGTATCTCTGCCCTTGCTGGGGGCTGCTGCTGTGATGAATAAGCCACTCTCCTCTTCCCCATCAGCTCGAGCGAAAAATGCGTTCTGATCGCATAACATTTCAAAATGCAATTGCGGGAAAAACACAGCTTTGGAAGCTTTGTCCCCTTGTCCCGGTCGAATAGAGGAGGGTCTCCATTTTCTGTAGGTATAATTTCTTTCTCAACTCTCAATATTCAGCTCAATAGCAACTATTTTACAACCAACATATTTGATATGGCTTTGAGATATGGAGCGACGTGCGTGAGGGAACACGCATGGGTAGTAGCCAACAACTGTAAAGTTTTTTTTAGGACATTACATTTACTGTTGGATGAATACATGGCTACTAGCAATTAGAGTTAGCAATCTAATTCCTATTTTTAGTTTTCCCACTTCTTTAGGCATTGAACCCCAAATTAATTAGTGCACATAAAGATGTATGAACAATAATTCATCTTGTTCAGAAAAAAAAGCTGGAAATTCTGGAGTCCTATTTTGACTAGGGTGACCAGACGTCCCCGGCTAGAGCTATCCTCAAAATTGTCCCCGATTAGCCTTCAGGAGAAAAAAAAGCAACACTGAAGTTAAATTGAGGCCGATATTTCAAGATTTACATGTCAAAATGATGTCTATTCCTGTAACAAACTCACCGCAGACCTTTTGTAAGACCGGTTGATCAGTGATACATTGTAACCACCACATGAACAACCATGTCCATGGCTAGAAAATGCATCCAACAGCATAGACTACCAAACTTGGGTGATTATACAATTATTAGATAGGCAAAGATTTAAAAAACTGTGGAGGGGTAATCGATTTCTGTGTTATTATTAATAAAAGTATTTGAAAGTACTATAGCAAAATTTGATAGTCTAATATAGTTCCATCCATGTCATTTTTTTCCCGCAGCTACACTGGTCACCTTAATTTTTACAATAAAATATAGCAACTGCAGTCGAATTGTCAACCCAAATATCTTGAATCATGCATTCCTGCTTGGAAGTGTTAGATTACATTTTTTTCATGGATACCTCAGTAGACTATTTATTACCCTTCTTAATAAAGCACTATGAATAACTTTTAACCCTTTGACGCTTACCAACACATGGGTGTGATCATTCTACAGTGGTCCCTGCAGCATATGCTCAAACCGGTGTGATTAGAACGCTTATTTAGAATGTCCAGTTTCAATTGACACAACAGTCAGCGTTTGAGCTGGCAACACTGTTTTTTTCACAGAAACATTTTGCACGAACACAGTCCTTACAACGTTATGTCCTGAATGTGATCAGTTTATTTTTGGATGCAATGTTCAGACATTCACCGAAGTGGCGACAGCATAACACAATCATCCAAACCAGAAAATGTAGGCTACATTAGTACTAGCTCTAACTGAGGAAAGATTGATCTAACACAAGCGCTCATATTTAGCTAACTCTCAGCTGACAGAAACCATAATATGAATATGAATTCCTATTTACAATTCATCATATCACGGATGAGCTCACCATTGATCTAAATAATTGAGTAAAACATTTTCAAAAAATGTAAAGGAATTCGACAAAGGGTAGTTTGTGCATGCCGCCATGTTTGTTTTTCGGGTCAACCAAAGATAAGAAAAGGAGACAAGATGAGTTTGGTCTGTTTGTAGTATGCATGTTGAAGGGGGGGGGGGGGGGGGGGGGGGGGGTCGTCTACCATCATTCACTTCCCTTCAGGGGCTCAACTTTGGTTATAGAAGTGATGGGGACATATATTTTTTCCTTTATACAGTTAGATAAAGACTCCAAACAGCCTACCCGACCGCTCAGAGGCGTCCGGATGGTTTTAAAGCACACCATTGCCTCGTTCTGTATCACACTCCAATGATAAAACTGGGGGGGACAAAAATGCAATTTCCCCAGTGAAAGTTGCGCCCATGCTTCCCTTCATTCACTTCCCGAAGGTTTACTGAAAAGATGAGTGAACCATCCCTCACCTCATTTTGTTATAAACAAAGTTAGTGGCACCAGTGACACCAGGGGAAAATGAGTTGGCGGAGCCGCAATGATGTGGGCAGGTGTGGATAAAATGCCAGGGCCAAATTCTTGTCCCAGTCCGCCCCTGTTTTAACTCCATTTGATCAACAACATTTACTCTTCTATATATCTACAAGCACAACAGGCAGCTAATGGCTTTTTCATTGTAATCACCCCAAACAGAGCTAAGCACGTTGGGCCTGGAGAGCCACACATGAATCATCTAGCTAGTTCCTTAGTCTGGGTAATTACAGCAAAGCAGGCAGCCTCATAACTGTTAGTGCCTTAGCAGCCTGCCTGGTAAATGATGCATCAATTACAACCACAGACAGCCCCACTCTGAAGATAGACCTGCTCCCAGTCCATGTTCTACTGTTAAGACATGCCTCTCCTCCTCTTTCTGATGTATACATTATTTATTGTGTGAATCCTTGGGTTATGAAAAGGGAGCGGGAACTTTACCAATTGAGTCTACATCTAATAACTGTAAACCTGTTTTCCAAAAAATCACAACTTGAGATATTTATTAAAAACCTGAAACAATATTTAAATCAGGCCTATTAAATGAATGCATCATCAGGTAGGCTACTGTAAAACAACCCCCTCCTAACACCTAGTATATCAACCCCTGCCTCAATGGTCTGTAGTTGTTGCTTAGGGATGTCAGGGGCATTGTCCCAGACTCATTTGTGCCTTTCAGAACCCAACCATATTTTATTCTACACAATCGAAGATAATATCATGAGGGACACTGGCAGACAACAGGGTGGGATGCAATTTCCCACAGCATCTAAATCAGCCAGCGGACCCAGGTTATTAATCTCCAGGGGAATGAAAACAATATGGCTGCTGCTGGCACCCTCCCCTCACTGTTGAAGATTAGGTAAGGGCTCAATTAAATTAAATCCGCATTAGAATATTTACACGGTACATCATACATATAATGCATTCGGAAAGTATTCAGACCCCTTGAATTTTTCCACATTTTGTTACATAACAGCCTTATTCTAAAATGGATTCTATAATTCTCATTTTCAAATGTATTAAATTGTTGTTTTCCCTTATCAATCTACACACAATACTGCATAATGGCTAAGCAAAAACAGGTTTTTGGAACTTTTTGCTAATTTATTACAAATAAAAAATATAAAATTTACATAATTATTCAGACCCTTTACTCAGTACGTTGTTGAAGCACCTTTGGCAGCGATTACAGCCTTGAGTCATCTTGGGTATGATGCTACAAGCTTGGCACACCTGTATTTGGCGAGTTTCTCCCATTCTTATCTGCAGATCCTCTCAAGCTCTATCAAGTTGGATGGGGAGCGTTGCTGCACAGTTATTTTCACATCTTAACAGACATGTTCGATCGGGTTCAAGTCCGGGCTCTGGCTTGGCCACACAAGGACATTCAGAGACTTGTCCCAAAGCTACTCCTGCCTTGTCTTGGCTGTGTGCTTAGGGTCAATGTCCTGTTGGAAGGTGAACCTTCACCCCAGTCTAAGGTCCTGAGCGCTCTGGAACAGGTTTTCATCAAGAATCTCTCTGTACATTGCTCCGTTCATCTTTGCCTCAATCCTGACTAGTCTCCCAGTCCCTATTGTTGAAAAACATCCCCACAGCATGATGCTGCCAACACCATGCTTCACCGTAGGGATGGTGCTAGGTTTCCTCCAGACGTGATGCTTGGCATTCAGGCCAAAGAGTTCCAGCTTGGTTTCATCAGACCAGAAAATCTTGTTTCTCATGGTCTGAGAGTCTGTAGGTGCCTTTTGGAAAACTCCAAGCGGGCTGTCATGTGCTTTTTACTGAGGAGTGGCTTCTGTCTGGCCACTATACCATAAAGGCCTGATTGGTAGAGTGCTGCAGAGATGGTTGTCCTTCTAAAAGGTTCTCCCATCTCCACAGGGGAACTCTGGAGCTCTGTCAGAGTGACCATCGGGTTCTTGGTCACCTTTCTGACCAAGGCCCTTCTCAGCCGATTG
Source organism: Salmo salar (assembly GCF_965601325.2). Taxonomy (NCBI): domain Eukaryota; kingdom Metazoa; phylum Chordata; class Actinopteri; order Salmoniformes; family Salmonidae; genus Salmo; species Salmo salar. The sequence continues at coordinate 96,066,631 of NC_138303.1, forward strand.
CTCAGTTTGGCCGGTTGGCAAGCTCTAGGAAGTGTCTTGGTGGTTCCAAACTTCTTCCATTTAAGAATGATGGAGGCCGCTGTGTTCTTGGGGACCTTCAATGCCGCAAAAAAATGTTGGTACCCTTCCCCAGATCTGTGCTTCGACACAATCCTGTCTTGGAGCTCTACGTACAATTCCTTCAACCCCATGGCTTGGTTTTTGCTCTGACAAGCACTGTCAACTGTGGGACTTTATATAGACAGATGTGTGCCTTTCCAAATCATGTCCAATCAATTGAATTTACCACAGGTGAACTCCAATGAAGTTGTAGAAACATCTCAAGGATGATCAATGGAAACAGAATGCACATGAGCTTAATTTCGAGTCTCATATCAAATGGTCTGAATACTTAAGGAAATAAGGTATTTCTGTTTTTTAGATTTAATACATTTGCAAAAAAATAGAATTTTTTTTTTTTGCTTTGTCATTATGAGGTATTGTGTGTCGATTGCTGATACATTTTTTTTATTTAATCCATTTTAGAATAAGGCTGTAACGTAACAAAATGTGGAAAAAGTCAAGGTGTCTGAATACTTTCCGAAGGCACTGTATATCCTTTTTCTCTCTGTCAAATAAAATATGAGAATGACTCTGCAAAGAACTGTAAAAACAGTAGGCACTAGGCCGACATACTATGATGTTAAATAACTGATTGTGTTATTATTTTTCAATCATGATTTAGAGGGGAAATGATAACGACAAAAACTGAAACGTGAGCTATTACATGATATTTATAACCATTTGCTTTTCTCTGGCAAATAGAAACGTCCTCATATGCACATTGCACATTGCTGTGAAGTGAACCAAGCTCCAGCTGGCGGAAAGAAATCAAATAACTACACCAGAATGGAAACCTATGTTCAAAGCACTCTATTAATGTAGCAGCCCAATCAATATCTTGAGAGCAATGGGAATACCAAGGTTGAGTCAAGCATGAGGTTTCATTTGGCATCACTAAATGTATTTTAAGGTGAAAATTCACCAATCAAAAAGTCTTCACTCTAAATACTCTGTCAAGTCTATTTCAGACTTGTCACTTTCACATTTTCAACAAAAATAAATAAACAGATTAAATATAAAATTAAGACACAATATATTCCTATGTGGCATTCCTTTATTCTGTATGTCATTCTCTCCTCTAAAGGAGACATAGAACATCACAAGGCTTTCTGTGTGATTGAATGTCTCCAGAACTACAGGATGAAAAATGGACAGTTTAAATGTCCTCGCTATTTGCTTTTCCTTTCAATGCAAATGTCTGTCTGGAGCAAGTCTTGGATGCTTTCTGTCCAATGTGGCTTCCAGGGGACACGGGGCTGAGGGGAGGCCTGGACAGGCCAAAGTAAAGAGACTATCTCATTAATATATGATTAATAGCCACTGGCTGGGTGGGTGATTAATTAGTGTTTGTGACAGTAAACTTTCAACAGGTCTCCATGTCTTCTCCTGGAATGCTCATTTGTCTTTTTTAGTGACCCCCATCCCCCACAACTCCCTTCGACACACAGCCCTCCTGAAAGAGCGAGCTACTTTGCATATTCTAGTCTTGTCTGATTTCATTCCGTTGCTCCCCAGAAGAGCTAGCCAGGAATGAGAGTCTTCCAGCATGATTGATTGCTTTGCTTTTTTATTTGCAAGTTGCAAATCCAGGGAAGTTTTTTCAGCGCCTGCTTATTTCTTCTCCCCTCTGTCCTTCTGTGCACTTTTCTCTCTACGACTTGACGAGGTCCTCGGGCTCATTGGTAAAGGAATTTCTTATGGCTCTGCATTAGAATTGATTTGAATCGCTGGTGTATAAGGTTGTGTATTTTTCTCACAGTCCTCCTTGTCCTGAATTTGCCCTACACACACGCTCCCAGACACGCGCCAACACACACACACTCACAGTTACATGCAGACGCACACATACAGTGCATTCAGAAAGTGTTCAGACGCCTTGATTTTTTCGACATTTTGTTATGTTACAGCCTCATTCTAAAATGTATTACATTGATGTTTTCCCTTATCAATATACACACACACCACCCCACAATGACTAAGTGAAAGGGGGATACCTAGTCAGCTGTACAAGTGAATGTCTTCAACTGAAATATGTCTTCTGCATTTAACCCAACCCCTCTGAATCAGAGAGGTGCGGGGGGCTGCCTTAATCGACATCCACGGCGACCAGGGAACAGTGGGTTAACTGCCTTGCTCAGGGGCAGAATGACAGATTTTTACCTTGTCAGCTTGGGGATTAGATCCAGGAACCTTTTGGTTACTGGTCCAACGCTCTAACCACTAGGCTACCAGCTGCTGAAAACAGGTTTTTAGAAATGTTTGCAAATTGATTAAAAATAAATAACCAAAATACCTTATTTACATCATTATTAAAGCTGGCAGCCCGGCCAAACTGAGCAATCGGCGGAGAAGGCCCTTGGTCAGGGAGGTGACCAAGAACCCGATGGTCACTCTGACAGAGCTCTAGAGTTCCTCTGTGGAGATGGGAGAACCTTCCAGAAGGACAACCTTCTATGCAGCAATGCAGCACTCCACCAATCAGGCCTTTATGGTAGAGTGGCCAGACAGAAGCCACTACTCAGTAGAAGGCACGACAGTCCACTTGGTCTTTGCCTTAAGGCACCGAAAGGACTCTCAGACCATGAGAAACAAAAATCTCTGGTTTGATGAAACCAAGATTGAACTCTTTGGCCTGAATGCCAAGCGTCATGTCTAGAGGAAACCTGGATCTGCAGAGAAGAATGGGAGAAACTCTGCATATACAGATGCGCCAAACTTCTAGTGTCATACCAAAGAAGAACCAAGACTGTAATCGCTGCCAAAGGTGCTTCAACAATGTACTGAGTAAAGGGTCTGAATACTTACAGTACCAGTCAAAAGTTTGGACACAACTACATTTTAGTCATTTAGCAGACACTCTTATCCAGAGCAACTTACAGTAGTGAATGCATACATTTATTTTTTTATTTTTATTTTGTACTGCCCCCCTGTGGGAATCAAACCCACAACCCTGGCATTGCATACACCATGCTGGCATTGCAAACACCATGCTCTACCAACTGAGCCACAGGGAAGACACTCATTGAAGGGTTTTTCTTTCTTTTTTGTACTATTTTCTACATTGTAGAATAATAGTGAAGACATCAAAACTATGAAATAACACATTTGGAATCATGTAGTAACCAAAAAAGTCTTAAACTTCTTTTAGATTCTTCAAAGTAGCCACCCTTAGACACCCTTTGCACACTCTTGGCATTCTCTCAACCAGCTTCACGAGGAATGCCCCCCACCTTGTCACAACACAACTGATTGGCTCAAACGCATTAAGAAGGAATGAAATTCCAAAAATGATCTTTTAACAAGGCACACATGTTAATTGAAATGTATTCCAGGTGACTACCTCATGAAGCTGGTTGAGAGAATGCCAAGAGTGTGCAAAGCTGTCATCAAGGTAAAGGAGGGCTACTTTGAAGAATCAAACATATAAATTAACACTTATTTGGTTATAACATGATTCCATATGTGTTATTTCATAGTTTTGATGTCTTTACTATTATTCTACAATGTACTATATAACAAAATTAAAGAAAAATCCTGGAATGAGTAGGTGTGTCCAAGCTTTTGACTGGTACTGTATGTACATGTGATATTTCAGTTTTTTATTTTTTATACATTTGCAAAAATGTTTTTAAAACAGTTTTTGCTTTGTCATTATGGGGTATTGTGTGTAGATTGATGAGGGAAAAAATTATAGAATCCATTTTAGAATAAGGCTGTAACGTAACAAAATGTGGAAAAAGTCAAGGGGTCTGAATACTTTCTGAATGTACTATATGTTATCTGTTATAACTGCAATTAGAAAATCCCTTAGCAGAATGTGTGTGTGTGTGTGTGTGTGTGTGTGTGTGTGTGTGTGTGTGTGTGTGTGTGTGTGTGTGTGTGTGTGTGTGTGTGTGTGTGTGTGTGTGTGTGTGTGGGTGTGTGTATTCATGTGATATTTAAGTGAATTGAACATTACTACAAAATCTATGGGCTAAAAAAACCTAGCTAAAAAACGTTAGCTGACGGGATAGTTGATCTAGATATTTATGAAAAGTTATAAATAGCTCTCTAAGGTATGCAATGACTGACATGACAAGAGGAAAACTGATGATGCACTGCCCAATTTCTAAATTCCACCTTGTGCACTCTACTATTACAACTTTCAAGAGTAAGTTGAAAGCCAGACTGCTGACCCCTCGGGCGCACCCCATAGTTTGGGAACCACTGTGCTAAATGACAAAATGCTGTTGTGTGTTGGTAGATCCTGTTCATGTGTATGCAGTGTGATCGGTCACAGTGTAGCAGGCCTGTTCGTGTGTGTGGAGACATATGGCCATTAACAGTTATTATTTCGCAGAGCAGAGAAAGGCACAGATGGCCTCCCAGTTTCACAATGCCTGGAACTTCCTCCTTCCTTCCATCCCTCATAAACGTGACCCAAAAACATGCTTCTCCACTGAGCCATAAAAACAACAGTGTAAATTATTCACTTTGATTGCTGTTCATCCCAAATTAAGAGTTTGCCATTAACTGTGGACACATCATCAGAGAAGCAGCTGCAGGCTTTAACTCAGGCAAAAGCCATCTGACTATACTGCTGAGGGTTTTCAGACAAGCTCAAAGTAGCCGCAAATACCTCCACAGTGTTGTTGTCTGAGTACGTCTAGATAAACATTGAATCAATGTTCTGATCATAACATTTTTATTTTCCAATTGAACTGATAATAACAGGTTACCACAGACCAAACTCTCTCTGTTTCTATACACACAGGGTATCTTTTGTCCCCTCTTTCTTCCTATTTGTCTTTTGCCTGGAATATCAACTTTGGGAAAAAGTAGAATTAATCAGAATATATGGCTTTTAATATAAAAGCCTATCATCCCTGATCTGTTTTATTAAGTTTGTGGAGCGGAGGGGTGCAGCAGGGGATCAGAGGGTGAGAGCGTGGTCACCTGTACACGCTGCCGGGATACTGTAGTCTTATACAATAAAATGCCTTTTCCAGGAATTTGTTAAAAAAAGATGCAGACTTTTCGTCATGGCCGTGGAGTGGACTTTTCTTTAGATTATATTCATTGTTTATAATCTCTTTAACTACAGGGGTGAGCCGCTACACCTGAACCTCTCTATCTGGGGCTGCAGCAATATCGCTCTATAGCCAGGCCACTAATCCCATCATGCCTTGGGAGGACTTGGTGTGCTCTTCTACATCCTGTCTCGCCCCTCATGCCTCTCCTTCAACACTCCTGTACCTCTCTTCTCCTCTCCTCTCCTCTCCTCTCCTCTCCTCTCCTCTCCTCTCCTCTCCTCTCCTCTCCTCTCCTCTCCTCTCCTCTCCTCTCCTCTCCTCTCCTCCACACTCTTAGAAAAAAGGGTTTGAAAAGGGTTCTGCGGCTGTCCCCATAGGATAACCCTTATTTGTTCCATGTAGAACCCTCTGTGGAAAGGGTTCTACATGGAACACAAAAGGGTTTATACCTAGAACCAAAAGGGTTCTACATGGAACAAAAAATAATTCTTCAAAGGGTTCTCCTATGGGGACAGCCGAATAACCCTTTTTTGGTTCTAGATACTTTTTTTTCTCTCATCTACCTCTCCTCTTCTTCTCCTCTCCCTCTCCTCTCCTCTCCCCAACCTCTCCTCTGCCTCTCCGCTTCCTCTCCTCTATCTCTCCTCCTCCTCTTCTCAACCTCTCATCTACCTCTCCTCTACCTCTCCTCCCTTTCACAACCTTTCCTCTACCTCTCCTCTACCTCTCCTCTACCTCTCAACTTCTCTACCTCTCCTCTACCTCTCCTCTCCTCTCTCTCCTCTTCCTCTCCTCCACAACCTTTCCTCTACCTCTCCTCTACCTCTCAACTTCTCTACCTCTCCTCTCCTCTACCGCTCCTCTCCTCTACCTCTCCTCTCCTCTCCTCTCCTCTCCTCTCCTCTCCTCTCCTCTCCTCTCCTCTCCTCTCCTCTCCTCTCCTCTCCTCTCCTCTCCTCTCCTCTCCTCTCCTCTCCTCCTCCTCTTCTCAACCTCTCTTCTACCTCTCCTCTACCTCTCCTCTCCTCTTCCTCTCCTCTGCGTCTCCTCTACCTCTCCTCCTCCTCTTCTCAACCTTTCCTCTACCTCTCCTCTACCTCTCCTCTTCCTCTCCTCTAACTCTCCTCCTCCTCTTCTCAACCACTCCTCTACCTCTCCTCTACCTCTCCTCCTCTTCACAATCTTTCCCCTACCTCTCCTCTACTTCTCCTCCTCCTCCTCCTCTCCTCTACCGCTCCTCTTCCTCTCCACCTCCTCTCCTCCTCCTCTCCTCTATCTCCCCTCTACCACTCCTCTACCTGTCCTCTCCTATACCTCTCCACTACAACTCATCTACCTTTCCTCTACCTCTCCTCCTCCTCTTCCTCTCCTCCTCCTCTCCTCTGGTATTAAAACAGAGAGGAGGAAAAACTGATTTAGAGTAGATCCAAATCATTTCAATAACCTGCATGATCCCAGCCCTTCTCCTTTCAGGGTTCACAGGTCAAAGGTCAGAGGTCAGGGTTCTGAGGAGAATTCTCAGGGATTGGAGGAGGATACCATGTATTGTATGTCTATTTATAGGGCTGAAGCCTGTACTGTGAATGAAGAGTTAAGGCCTATCAATGCATAGTTAAACCCTGGGATCTTCAAAGAGAAAACTATTAGTGAAAACATGTAAGGTAGAGTTTTCAGGTCTTTTAAACAGCATACGGGAATTCCCAGGCAAGATTCATTTAATGCCAAGTAAATACAAACCAGGATGTCTATATTTCATTTGGAAGGAGTACAGAAAAAGAAAGTGGGATATTTTCTCATTATGCATCCTAAATAAGGGATGGTATAAAAGAATGGGGAGTTAATCTGATCAGCAGCACTCTAATTCACTGGGTATCGATCAGGCTGAGTCCTAATGGGACTTCAGACCTATGTGCTTGTATGTGTGTGTGTATGTGTGTGCCTGATTTCCAATGAGACCTATTTTGAATTACCCATTATCTTACTGGAGGAGGAAACGTCAATGAATGGCTTATGTGTGTCTGTGTGTGTGCTTGAGTTCATGTGTGTGTTTATATGCATGTGGTGGCTTTGGGAGAGGGAAGGCATGACACAAGATCAAATTCAAGGCAGCTGTTGGCTCATTAATAGGACATTTCTGAGCACCACATAGTTTACTGTATTCTCTTTCCTGCCTGTCTTGCACCCAAATCCTCAGTCAGTATTCTGTCCTTGTACTGATGATTATTAAATAAACAGAAAGGTATTCAGACCAATTGAATAACATTCGCTACAGTGGGGATTGGAAAGTGAATCCCCGATCGAGCAGCCTCCTCAACTAACATTATTAGAGTTTAAGCTCTGAAGCTTCGGCTATTGAAGCTCTCTGACAGTAATATCATCTCATTGTACTCTAATGCTTATCTTCTCCTCCTGCATTGGCCTTCACTGCCTCCCTCCTCAACCCCAGGACAAAGAGAAGTCAAAGCCATTCAAAGCTATTTGCGCAATTGTATTTTTTCTGAAGGAATAGTTGTACTAATTTCCCATTGAGATAGATCAATAAAAATGGATGCAGTCCATTTGAGTCTGAAGTACAACTACCAGATCAAATACTATGCCTGCAATATATTGTAAAGTATTTAATGTGAAATTAAAGGTAATCACCATTGAAGTTTTTATGATTTTATATACAAGCTAGTGATTTTATTGGGCTACTCCCTGTACAAGAATTACTTGTTCTGTTCTGTTCAATAAAATAAAGTAGTTCCTGTTTGTTTCTGATATAAATACATTCCATATGGCTTTCTTCATCTGACAAAACTTTCATTTGTCTTGTTTACTGTGTCGGTATTAAAACACAGCAGGAAATATATATTTTTTGAAATGGCTTTCCTTTCTTAAATGAAAAGAGGAGGGTGGAAGCTGGGTTTTTAATAATATACTTGACATCAGAGCAACATAATACAAGTCCAAATTAAACGCCCCCAGCCTCTGTTTACTTTTATTAGGAAGCCTGAGATTGCATTGTTCTTTCCCTGACATCATATTGCAGCCCTGGTTTATTTTTGCATGGGATGGGGTTGTTCACCACAGTCCATGCAAATCAAAAGCCTTGATTTATGCACCTTTCCCGTGGCGAATGGAACATTAAATTTAATTTTGCTGCTGTGCAGCGGCGGTTCCACGTCTCAGGTGTTGACACGGTGAACCGGGCCTGCTGTGGCATTGGAATTCATTACTTCTTTCACAATATGCGAAAGCAACATTTGAATGAAACATTTGTCTCTTGTCAGAACAGTGTAGCATCTACTCTCACTATAAAGATATATTAAAAATAGGAGGAGGAAAAAGACCCTCATACTTGACTGTAACAAAGCAGTAAGGTGCGTTAAAATGAGGCCTGTTGGATGTGAGTAGTGGAGCAATCTGTTTCTGCCCCAGATCTCCCATTACTGTTGTAATGTCGGGAAAAAATGTCACCAAGCAAAGTAATGAAATGTGTTTCCCCCTGCCTACTTTAACTATATGCTTCAATTTTGCACCCAAGAACCCTCTAAGGAACCCTGCAATGCAAAGTTATTCAGAGAATAGGGAAAGAGATTCACATTTTTTGGTAGTAGTGGTCTGGACAGTCATTTTGATAGTCACCTAACAATGAATTTATCTGATTGTGAAATGATTTGACTGTAACCAACTATCTGTAAATGTTTTAGTTTAATAATTTATAACAATACTTTTACTGTGCTGTGTCAAGTTGAGTAGATGAGAATATGATGAACAACTTATTTTGATAGCATTGTGTTTAATTCAGTTGAGACAGCGATCAGTCTGTGGCTACTGTGTACTATGTGTGTAGGACCTGTCACTGCTACAGACAGATACCCAGGGGGAGCATGATATCCCGTGTGGCTCAGTTGGTAGAGCATGGTGTTTGCAACGCCAGGGTTGTGGGTTCAATTCCCATGGGGGGCCAGTATGGAAAAAAAAACAAAAAATGTATGAAATGTATGCATTCACTACTGTAAGTCGCTTTGGATAAGAGTGTCTGCTAAATGACAAAAATATAAAATGTAAATGAGGAGCTCAGCATTCATGGCCCTAGTCCCCCCTGCCACAATGACCCAAAACATGGGGCAGCATCCCACCACTGACCCATGGTGAACTGAGCTGCTGGACAGACAGATTACAGCTTCATAGCCGTGGATGTGGAAGCAGTGAGGTTGGGTGATTACATGGCCAGTGTGGTGTGGCTGACTGGGACCTTGTGAGAAAGTAAATCCCCCATGCATGCACGCCCATGGTTGTTGACTTCAAGGACGCGCTGAATATACTGATGGACTACTCTACCTCTTCCTAACTGGGATTCCGCCTCAGCAGCCACTCTGATGGCAGAACAAAGACAAGAACAAAACAGGGAACATAGTGAGATTCACAAGGCTCAGTGTTCTTACCCAAGCTGGTAAGATAGTTTTCATTTAATATAGAACAAAAGGAAAGTGAAAAAAGTTATGTTTAAACAGCGATTCTTATAACTATTTCCCAAGAATCACTGTATAATATTAAAAATAATAATAATAATAATAATATGCTAAAATTGCTACGTGGAAGCATTTCACATTTTTGGGGGGGGATAAAAAATGTAAATCTACCCTCAGTTAAATGTAAACTAAATGTAAACTAAATGTAAGTCCAAATCAGTAGTTCTACATACTTGTTCTAAATTTGTATTGAGAAGTAATGTACAGTAATTGTTCATTTTACCCCTTGTTAGAACAATGAGTAACTGTCCAACCTATCTGTTGTTAGAACAATGTGTAACTGTCCAGTGTATCTGTTGTTAGAACAATGTGTAACTGTCCAGTGTATCTGTTGTTAGAACAATGTGTAACTGTCCAGTGTATCTGTTGTTAGAACAATGTGTAACTGTCCAGCGTATCTGTTGTTAGAACAATGTGTCCGCCGGTGAGGATTAGTATTTTCCCCTTTTCTTCAGCCACTGCAGTATGGAGATGATTCCAAGTCCCCTGGGCCCTTTTCCAGCCAAAGTGAGAAGCTGATCCCCAGATGCAAATTACTTTCCAAGGTCCTTGTGATTGCTCATTAACTTTCAGCAGGCATAAGTCCTAACTTTATTATTGACTGCACAGAATACACAATCCACCGACCTCTGCCACCTGCAACTAAATCTCTCTCCACCGATCCATCGTACTGATTTCTCCTACGGGCCAGAAATCTAGAGCCAGCAGTTTAGTCAGCCTAAGTGTTTACATGCCTCCCCCACCCTGCCTGCTACTCACACATGAATACAAACCCTATACCTCCCCATTACAGAGCAGCAAGAGGACCTGCCCCTCCCTACCTTCAGGCTATCCTCAAACCTTACACCCCAACCTGAGCACTCCGTTCTGCCACTTCTGGTCTCTTGGCCCTCCCACCCCTATCTTAGATAATCCCGCTCCTCACCTCAAACCCCCCTTCCCCCCTGCAAAAAAAATAAATAATAATTTCCTGAACCAATACTTGCACTTAACTCCTCCCTCCATTCTTGCTCTGACTTTGATGATATGAAGCTACTTTGTTGATGAAAAGCGTAATTACTAAGCCTGTGATATGTGGTTGTCCCACCAGCTATCTTAAGATGAATGCACTAACTGGAAGTTGCTCTGGGTAAGAGCGCCTGCTAAATGACTAAAATGTAAATATAAAATTACAACATACCAGTACACTACCTATCTTAGTCATCAGTCTCCCAACAGTCCATTTTTGCAGAAAGACTTGCTTCTTAGATTTAATTTAGTTATAAAATCTATAAAGGACAGGGACACCAAGAGAGCTTATAGTTTCGTATGTTCACCTCATGATGATACCTTTCTTTTAAGTGCATACTGGAGAAAACACACATCAATCAACATTTAAAGCTAGTTTATGACTTGTCATGATCTCTTCAGTCATACCACTTTGGTTTATAGCAGTTACACACAATGACGATCCCAGGAAGAGGTCTATTTGACTAAATGTAATGAAAATAGGCCTATTTCCCTTTCTGACATCATGAACAACGTGTATCGAAGATGTTCTGCCTTGGGCTTCTAAAATGTATCTAAATGTGGATAAGACTATCTTCAAATCAGAACAGCAGGTGCATTTGATGTAAACACATTCCTAAGAGTTTTCAATATCTTGCAAGTTATTCAGCGCTGCATAATATGGATACAGTGATTCGATTAGATACGATTTATTCAAGTTACTTTATACATGCACTTTATATATAAACAATGTACATCACCTGGGACATTGAACCAATTCTCAACAAAGGGGTCAAATTCAGTATCCCAGACCGATCTCAAAGAGTGGCATTCAGAGACCCATCGGGAAGTAGGTTTATTTATTCTGTACTAGCCGTCTATCTCATCCAGCCATCTATACCTGTTTAATCAAATATTTACCGAAAGCTGGAGGAATTCTCAGCCTGCCATTATACATCTCCTGGCCAGGCCGAGTCGAGCTCTGGATCTCACCAAGCCCAGCGCTTATGCAGATGAGGCACGGTGAATCAACATATTAAAAGCGGCTGACATTTGTCCTGATATATTGAATCGTTAGCGCGACAGAATCACTTAAGCCAGATCCACTAACATCAAGTTTCCTCTTGTTATTGACCCCCACAGGCCAAGCCTGACAAGTGGAGCTGCAGCAAAGTTCATTAATAATGTGAAATAAATCAATTGGCCTGGAAATAGTGGAAAAGGTGCAGACTGCAGTGAGGGTGTCTCAATTGCAGCATGGTGATCTTGATCCATTGCATTATATTCCTCTTATATTCTGCACAGTTTTCACGTTTCGGAATGTCTGCCCTCTGCCTGCATTCACCACCACATGCATCTCCGTGATCCTCAGGATATGTGCCTATTTTATTTATTTATTTATTTTATTTCAACTTTATTTAACCAGGTAGGCAAGTTGAGAACAAGTTCTCATTTACAATTGCGACCTGGCCAAGATAAAGCAAAACAGTTCGACACATATAACAACACAGAGTTAAACATGGAGTAAAACAAACATACAGTCAATAATACAGTAGAAAAATAAGTCTATATACAATGTGAGCAAATGAGGTGAGATAAGGGAGGTAGAGGCAAAAAAGGCCATGGTGGCAAAGTAAATACAATTTAGCAAGTAAAACACTGGAATGGTAGATTTGTAGTGGAAGAAAGTGCAAAGTAGAAATAATGGGGTGCAAAGGAACAAAATAAATAAATAAATACAGTAGGGGAAGAGGTAGTTGTATGGGCTAAATTAGAGATGAGCTATGTACAGGTGCAGTGATCTGTGAGCTGCTCTGACAGCGGGTGCTTAAAGCTAGTGAGGGAGATAAGTGTTTCCAGTTTCAGAGATTTTTGTAGTTCGTTCCAGTCATTGGCAGCAGAGAACTGGAAGGAGAGACGGCCAAAGTAGGAATTGGCTTTGGGGGTGACCAGAGAGATATACCTGCTTAAAGCTAGTGAGGGAGATAAGTGTTTCCAGTTTCAGAGATTTTTGTAGTTCGTTCCAGTCATTGGCAGCAGAGAACTGGAAGGAGAGACGGCCAAAGGAGGAATTGGCTTTGGGGGTGACCAGAGAGATATACCTGCTGGAGCGCGTGCAACAGGTGGGTGCTGCTATGTGAAGTCTACATTCAAAACAATAGAACTGGACATTAAATTATACAGTTTAATAATGTGACATGATATAATTTTTAACAGGGTATATTCGAAACCTGTCCTTTGGTTCTATAGCATAACCCTCTGTGTTCCCTATCCACAGTCCAAACCCACCCCTTCAGGGAGAAGAAGATGGACAGACCTAGAGTTGCAAAGGGAGGGTATATTACTGGAAACTTTATACGTTTACCAGTAAACTTCCAGAATGTTGGTAACATTCAAGGATTTTATGTAATTTATCACAAGACATCACAAGTGGCTCGTTTGGGTACTTCAGATTATCACAGGTGTTTGTAATTATCTCTAGCCCTCTGTGTGGCCAGAGATAATTACAGACAAATAAGATTACTTTAAAATGAAAAATAGAATCACACAGCTGTAAAACATTATCCAAAATATAAACCATTAACTTAGTGAATAACATTGGTGTTTGACATTATTTTTATTTTTTTACAAACTTGTATTTATGTCTTTGTTGCCAATGTTTTGGCGCCAAATTGGTGGAGATAGTATGAAGTTGGAAGAATTGCATATAATTGAAAATAATGCCATTGTTGATTAGATGCTTTTTCATTAATTAGGCTATTTTCTTTTGGACCATATGGTCTATCCACTAGAAACTCATGGACAATATGGACACAGAATAAACTTTAATATATATATTTTCAAAGTTATTCAACTATACATTTTTTTTAAATCCATAGACTGCCAAAGATTACAGTAACTTTGGTAAATTACCATTAGCTTTGCAACACTAGACAGAACAGACCAGAGAAGAAGAAAGCTCCGCTGTTTTATCACATAAATAATTCAAGATTAATGGGCAGGTTTTCAAAGTGGGTTAGACTGAGTAACTACAGTGGCAGACCAGTACAGTAACATTTTCATCAAATGGAAAGTGCTTCAGAACTTAATATTTGGTGTATTTCTGTGGGTTGGGGTCATTTCTCAGGACATGTGGTTTCTCCAGAGACAGAACATAAACAGAGACTCACAATATGAAGACAGATAAACCACGTTCTCCTGGAAACCAACCAAAGAGCAGTTTAGAATTCCATAATTCCATCAATCATTGCCCTGCCTCCATAGCCCAGTTATTATTGTCTCAGGAAAGATATAACAATATATTGCCTTTTTTATCTTCTGTATAGCACTACTTGAATGAACCTCAAAACCAAACTACCGAATTAATATTACGGCATTCAAACCCCCTTTTATGAAAACAAAAGAATTTTGTTACGATTGGGGCAGATTTGGTAAGACTTACTTTCAAAGAATTCATCCTCGCTTAGGCATTTTTCTTTGGTAACCTTTTTATACGATTAATACAATTACTATATAAATGGTGTCTCCAATCTCTAATTGAGATAGTTATTAAAATTAAGTGTATTTTGTTTTGTTACATTTCTTCTCTTTAAGATTTCATTTTAATTATTGATTACTTTGTTAGTATTTAGTTTGTCACTGCAAAAGTGACACACACATTTTTGCAGCCTGTCTGTCTCCATCTCTCATTTCTTCATCATTCCTCACTCTATTGATTACTTTTCTTCATCAACTGCCTACACGGCAACCAGACCTCTCACATCCTGGCAACGATCGGCTTGGCAATGGCAGACGGAAGTGCAGTGTCAGCCAATCAGGGCATCCTTCAGTGGCCGCTGTCACACTGGGAGAGTGTCCTGCTGACATAGGAGGAAAAAAACTGATCACTTAATTTGCCATTCTCACCTGAAAATGGGATCAAACTTCAGCCAAGGCAGATGAGGAGGCATACCATTAATCAGGGTGGAATGAGAAATGACTAATTGATTGTTGCATGCAGAATATACAAATATTTCAAGTGATGTTGCATAAGTAATGTACTGTATATACCTACTGTATGTGTACAAGGCATCCACAACAAATTACTGAAAATACAAATATTTTAGATGTATATTAAAGGGGGGCTGAACTGACTGATTTAGCCTCAGTTTCAGTACTCATCATTAGGAAATGCATCTGAGAATGAGATTTGGGTCCTTGAGGTGTGCTTTGATGTGGGGGTTTCTTATGTGTGTTTGTTTGCACTTGGAAGGCATTGCAAACAAACACACTACCAAAACAGTACACAGTTAAAATCACTCACCCTTCGAGATAACTTGAAACAATCTAACCAGGTCTTGTGTCTTGTCAAGTGTCATGTCTGGAAGTAACCTAGACTAGCTAGCTAGCTAGCCAAATTCTTTTGCCAATTAGTTTCAGCCGGCCGGTGTGCGACCGTGGCGAAGTTGGCTTGACTTTGGATAGCCTGTGGGGCCAGTTAGGGACTATCAAGAAATTACACAATGTACAGTTGAAGTCTGAAGTTTACATACACTCAGGTTGGAGTCATTAAAACTCATTTTTCAACCACTCCACAAATTTCTTGTTAACAAACTATAGTTTTGGCAAGTCGGTTAGGACATCTACTTTGTGCATGTAACAAGTAATTTTTCAAACAATTGTTTACAGACAGATTATTTCACTTATAATTCACTGTATCATAATTCCAGTGGGATGATTACTTGGGTGCTGCCAGCTGTGGGCAGGTGGGCATGTGGCAGGATTTAAATAAATCCAACCCAAGGAAAACTGTTACGTGCCCTTAATTCCATAACATACCCTTTTTTCCTAATTATCTCTCAAATCTCATGACGAGACTGACTTTATGACCCAAATTATCCTATTTACACATTGTAGTCAATTTTGACACTAGAATAAATGTTTATGACTCAAATTGATGCTACTTATGTCGTTTTCAACCAGAAAAGTAGGTTTTTCGATTCAATCGCAGTTTACAAACATATTTCTCCAGTATTCCACGGGGTGGATCATGGCAAGTTTTTTGTTCTAATGAGGAAACAATGCTGAGGGTTTTTATTTTATTTGCTTCATTGAGTATATTGCCATAGTGCAGGGGTCTCCAACCCTGTTCCTGGAGAGCTACCGTCCTGTAGGTTTTCACTCCAACCCTGTTCCTGGAGAGCTACAGTCCTGTAGGTTTTCACTCCAACCCTGTTCCTGGAGAGCTACAGTCCTGTAGGTTTTCACTCCAACCCTGTTCGTGGAGAGCTACAGTCCTGTAGGTTTTCACTCCAACCCTGTTCCTGGAGAGCTACAGTCCTGTAGGTTTTCACTCCAACCCTGTTCCTGGAGAGCTACAGTCCTGTAGGTTTTCACTCCAACCCTGTTCCTGGAGAGCTACAGTCCTGTAGGTTTTCACTCCAACCCTGTTCCTGGAGAGCTACAGTCCTGTAGGTTTTCACTCCAACCCTGTTCCTGGAGAGCTACAGTCCTGTAGGTTTTCACTCCAACCCTAATCTAGAACACCTGATTCTAATAATTAGCTGGTTGATAAACTGAACCAGGTTAGTTACAACTGGGCTTGGAGCAAAAACCTACAGGAGTGTAGCTCTCAAAGAACAGGGTTGGAGATGCCTGCCATTGTGTTTCTGAGTCAGCTGAGGAAAACCATACTGTTGCTATATGGGTGATTCTACAGAAGTGGTGGCAATTGCAGTCCCACTCCAAAAATGATATATGCAAAAAAACAATAGTTTAGTAGTCTCCATACTTAGGACATTTATTTACATCAATCCAGGGCATCTTGTTAAATGAATTTGTCTGTCCCAAACCCTGACTCCTATACTTCATGTTTGAAAATAAAGCAATTAAGGATTTCTGTCATTTTTTAACACTATTATTTCAATAGATCATCTTTAGTTATTCTATTATTACATTGAAATATACTGATCTAATCAGTGGTTTTGTTTATTTTTAAACATCTTTGTATAAAAAATGCTCTCCCACCTTTTGATGTCACTACCGAAACACACACACACACATAAAAAGACTAGAATTTCAAGTTCAAATTTTCAATATGTTTTTATTACACTCATACAGCAGTCAATACAAACTGAAATCCATAAGCATACAAAATATTGACGGATAAGAGCAACTAAATTAAAAAAATAAGAGTAAATCCTTTTTTTATCAATAATGTGGAGTGGTCTTAAAGGCACATTAATGAATCAATGAGCAGAAATATGGGATGAGTGACCTCATGTACCATTTGGAGAGAATGAATGTGCCTTAAGCCACACCCCTACAAATATCACCAGGAGATTGGATTACACCCCTCTCCAGCATGGCCACATATTGAGTAGTCTGTTTGCAAACATTTTTGTAGAAAATGTAATCTTCATGTATTTTTAAGTGTCAGTATAGTGTGTCCAGCCAATGTAGCAATGACATGATTAGTAACATGCCTGGCATTTGAAAATACCATGCATTTTGTTTTACCCGAATTTAGAACCAGCTTTATATCATACATATTCTGTTGTATGATGTTAAATGCTCTTTGGGCATTTTCAAAAGCTAAAGATAAACTACTACCACTTGAATAAAGAACAGTATCATCTGCATAAAAATGAACATCCGCTGTTTCAATAAGATCCCCAATGTTGCTGATATACAAAATGAACAACAGTGGGCCCAAAATAGAACCTTGCGGAACACCTGAGCACACCTCTATGGACTCAGATTTACAACCATCCTCCATTACACATTGTGTACGATTTGATAGATAATTTATAAACCAATCTAGAGCATGACCAGTAATTCCACAACATTTTAACCTTTGCACTAACACAGCATGGTCCATGGTGTCAAAAGCCTTCGACAAATCAATAAAGACAGACACACAATGTAACTTCTTATCAAGAGCACCGTGGATGTAATTTAAAACCTTCAATGTTGCTGAAACAGTCCTGTGGCCAGACCTAAAAGCTGATTGCATTCCATTAAAGATGTTGTTTTCTTGGAAGTAGGCCTTTAGCTGCCTACTAACTAAGGACTTCAGTACCTTTGCCAGTACAGACAGTTTTGATACAGGTATGATAGCTATGGGGATTCTTTGAAGTCCAAAATAAGTTAAAATTGTCCAAACCGAAACGGTCACAACCAAAACAATTGAGACCATAGAGATATATAGAGGTAACTTAAATTTAAAAAAATATATATATATGTATATTTATTGAATATTCGAAACATACAATATACTTGCAGTGAAGACGCTCAACAACTACATCATACCAGTCATCCAACAGATTCCCATTCATTCCATTCAGATGAGACGGAAAAGAGAACATCTGCTTAAAATAATTAGCTTCCTCTTTTAAAATATCATTTGGAGAATCATAGATGACTCCGTCTTCAGTAACGAGTTTCTGCAAATTATTTTTGTTAGCATTCCTGTATTGGAGTTTCAGGAAGAATTTTGTGCATTTTTATCCATATTCCATCCAGTTTGCTTTACTTTAGTAATAGATTACATTAGATCGTTCTTGAATAAGTTCCTCAAGTTATTTTTGTTTTTCCTCTTATTTTGTATCTCTGTAGTATCGTTTTTATTGCTATCTACCTGTACTAGTAGTTCATGGATTTCCCTTGTCAGTCTTGTCTCTTTAGCCAGAAACTGCTTTTTTTTATTATTGATGAACATTGAATTTTATGACACCTGAAGGTACATTTAAAGGTATCCCAAACAATAAGGGGATTTGCTGAACCTATATTATACTGGAAAAATTCAGTTAGAAATTGTCCTCCAGTAAACTTTGATTAAATTTCCAATATCCCCGTCCACGTGGAAAATCTATAAGAGTTATGTGAATGCCAATTAGATGATGATCCGATCACATTCTGTCTCCTATTAAAACTTTTTTAACCTTTGATGCAAGAGAGAAAGACAAGAAAGTAGTCAAGACGACTAGCTTGATTAAGTCTCCTCCATGTATATCTCACTAGGTCGGGGTTTTTTAGTCTCCAAATATCCACTATTTCTAATGTGTCCATAATATTTGTGATTTCCTTGAGGGCACGGTGATGATAGTTTGTAGAGTGAATGATTCGCATGATTAATTAATTATTAATTAATATCATCACACCCTTTGAGTTCCTTTGTCCATGACAGAAGATTAGAGGTGTCATCTTTGTATCTGTGCCATTATGGCATCTGTGACAGCACGGGCAGCGCCATTGTGGCTATCTGCATTTTAACGTTGAATGTGCCATGCTTTACCAACTGAGCTACAGAGGACCACCATGTGGGTAGTGGACAAGTGCACACTTCAGGAAAAAGTGTATAGTATGGAGATGCATAGCCAGCATGGGGGCACCAACCCTCCAAGAGCTATCTACAGTATTTGGACAAAACGTAGATGCCTATAATGTGCTATACTGTACTGTACTGTAATATACTGTAATCTTCTGTACTGTGCTCTACTGTACTCTACTGTACTCTTCTGTGCTGTACTGTGTTGTACTGTGCTGTACTGTACTGTATCCTACTCTACTGTACTGTACTCTACTGTACTGTGTTGTACTGTACTCAGGTTAACTCTAGGATACTGTTAGAATAATTTGCATGTGTTAGGAAAATGACTTAACTCTTCCACTCTGAAATTATAGAATAGGGTGATATGTTTGAGAATAATGGGAAGATAAAATCAGGATATGGGGAGATCGGTTAGGAATGTAAAACTTTGAGGTTATATCCTTTAGTAGGAATGTAAACAGAGTGAAGTTGTAGAGTAGGTAATGGATTTTCATTGGAGTGTTTCAAACCAAGAGGGTCATAAAGGGGGAGGGGAGGTGAAAGCCTTGAAGAATGTGGCAAATGTTATGGTTCTTTGTGGTTAGTGGAAAAGTACTGGTTGTTTGAGAAGGGAGTAAAGATAGGAATGTATGGGTGTATTGGGTGTATAGGAATGTATGGGTGTATTATAAAAGGACTGAGTCCTCATTTTTGACTTTAGAACGTTCTCTGAATAAACTGTACAGATCTTTGCAGAAAGCTGAGTCCTTGCCTAATTATTCTTAACCCAGTGTCTTACAAACCTTGGGGATTAGTCAAAGCTTTTTGAATTATCATTGGGATTCAAAATTCCCGTAACAGATACTTGAGTTTCTTACAATTGAAGAAAGGGGTAATGGACTCTTGCAAGGGCATGAATTGGGTATGGCAGTCACCATACCCTAGCTCATGGTTTCCCAAACTCGGTCCTGGGGCCCCCACAGGGTCAGAGCAGGCTGGAGCCTCCTGGGTTAGAGGAGGTTGGTGTGAGGAGCTATAGGACAACGGGATCATTGTAATGGCTGAAATGGAACCGAGTCAAACGTGGTTTCCATATGTTTGATACCGTTTCATTTATTCCATTCCAACTATTACAATGAGCCTGTCCTCCTATAGCTCCTCCCACCAGCCTCCTCTGCCATGGGTGCACTGTTTAGTTTTTTTGCCCGAGCACTACACAGCTGCTTCAGATAACCAACTCATCATAAAGATTTGATTATTTCAGTCAGCTGTGTAGTGCTAGGGGAAAAAAAACAAAATGTGCACCCAGGGTGGTTCCAGGACTGAGTTTGGGAAACCTTGCCCTAGCTCAACACCAACAATTTAAAATAGGCTATTAAAACAATTCCAATCTCGATTAAAAGGCAAATGAATGCTGACTGTAGGACCAATGTGGACATCTGGGAGCGGGAGGGAAGGCTTTTTGTATGGCTGGCTGGCTTTATGGAGAGCAGAGGTCTGTATATAATGACGATATGCTCTATATATAATGACGAGATAATGACGCCATAACAATGGGAGTTGTTGTCCCAAAGGTGGGAAGGAAGGTGACAAGCTTAGGTCCAAATAAGCTCATAGAAACACATTGGGCATATTTTGGACAGATTTTGGCGCGTTTGAAACCTCTCGCTTCGCCTCTTCCTCTCTGTGGAGAGCGCATCGACGCAGCTGCAGGCAACAGTGCGACTTTTTCCTCAACACATTGCAGAGGTAAAGTTGGGCCCAGTTCTACGAGGGGGCTTGAGGAGTAGTTCAAACTTTATTCCCTTCAGTTTTAGTTTTATGTCCATATATAAAAATTGCGAAAAAAGGTAAAAACGATTGAGTGAAAGGATGGTGCAAAAAACATCTGTATCTCCGCTGCGCTGTGTCAGCACAATGGGCGGGGCGCATCGCGAGGTGTGTAGGGGGGCTACGGAAAGCCACTGGGCGGTGAGGTATGAATCCTTTGGGTTCCCATAAAAAGTGGGAAAAAACGCTTATCTCTGTGGTAGGCTAAATGAATAACGTGATACGCCTCCTGTAATATTTTATTTAGAATTATAAGGGCGGGGTAAAATGTCCCATTGAAGCTGCTTCACTCTTAGCTCGCTATCTGTACAAAGCATTAGTGTTTGCAGATTTAGCTAGCTCAAACCAGCTAATCTGCCACGATGGATATCAGAAATTGGTTTCGCCAAAGTACCCAGAATAGACTAGAATCCTATCCTAGCCACAGGTTCTGTCCAAAACGTTAATTTAATGGCAACTGGTTCATAGGAAGAGAGTGGATGGAACACTCGGTAACTGCAGATGCTATTATGGTTTTCTTGGTAGCCTATTGGTTTTCATGGCTGTAAATTGAACTGTAAGTATTGAAATGTGTTTATGGTAGGCTGGCATTGCTTCCTTGATTGCGCGGGTTAAATTTTATTCACAAAAGTGTATTGTGACATATCACAATGTATTGCTGATGTGGGCCTATAAGCCTATTTATTTGACAGCTGTGCATGGCTGCATCTCTGTAGTAGGCTGTAGGCTATGTTTCAGGTTATTTGGATCTCCATTCACCTTTTGTTTACAGCATTTGTTTACTGTTAATGTACAGTGCCTTGCAAAAGTATTCATCCCCCTTGGCGTTTTTCCTATTTTGTTGCATTAAAACTTGTAATTTAAATTGGTTTGTATTTGGATTTCATGTAATGGACATACAAAACATAGTCCAAACTGGTGAAGTGAAATGAAAAAAATATATTGTTTCAAAACATTCGATAAAATAAAAAATGGAAAAGTGGTGCGTGCATATGTATTCACCCCCTTTGCTATGAAGCCCCTAAATAAGATCTGGTGAAACCAATTACCTTCAGAAGTCACATAATTAGTGAAATAAAGTCCACCTGTGTGCAATCTAAGTGTCACATGATCTCATTATATATACACCTGTTCTGAAAGGCCCCAGAGTCTGCAACACCACTAAGCAAAGGGCACCACCAAGCAAGCGGCACCATGAAGACCAAGGAGCTCTCCAAACAGGTCAGGGACAAAGTTGTGTAGAAGTACAGATCAGGGTTGGGTTATAAAAAAATATCAGAAACTTTGAACATCCCACGGATCAACATTAAATCCGTTATTAAAAAATGGAAAGAATATGGCACCACAACAAACCTGCCAAGAGAGGGCCGCCCACCAAAACTCACGGACCAAGCAAGGAGGGCATTAATCAGAGAGGAAACAAAGAGACCAAAGATTACCCCGAAGGAGCTGCAAAGCTTCACAGCAGAGATTGGAGTATCTGTCCATTGGACCACTTTAAGCCGTACACTCCACAGAGCTGGGCTTTACGAAAGAGTGGCAAGAAAAAAGCCATTGCTTAAAGAAAAAAATAAGCAAACACGTTTGGTGTTCGTCAAAGGCATGTGGGAGACTCCCCAAACATTTGGAAGAAGGTACTCTGGTCAGATGAGACTAAAATTGGGTTTTTTGCCCATCAAGGAAAACGCTATGTCTGGCGCAAACCCAACACCTCTCATCACCCCGAGAATACCATCCCCACAGTGAAGCATGGTGGTGGCAGCATCATGCTGTGGGGATGTTTTCATCGGCATGGACTGGGAAACTGGTCAGAATTGAAGGAATGATGGATGGCGCTAAATACAGGGAAATTCTTGAGGGAAACCTGTTTCAGTCTTCAAGGGATTTGAGACTGGGACGGAGGTTCACCTTCCAGCAGAACAGTGACCCTAAACATACTGCTAAAGCAACACTCAAGTGGTTTATTGGGAAATATTTATGTCTTGGAATGGCCTAGTCAAAGCCCAGACCTCAATCCAATTGAGAATCTGTGGTATGACTTAAATATTGGGGCGGCAGGTAGCCTAGTGGTTAGAGTGTTGGAGTAGTAACTGTTTTGTTTTGTACACTTTGTACAAAATAATAAAACGCAGAACTACAGGATGTTTCTTAACATAACTCTTTATTAACTAGCTACAACTACATGTTAGCCTATCTCCAACCACGATCAACTGCCCATGACCTAACCGTCTGGGTGGTCTTAACCAATCACCGCACAGTATGATACGGCGGTAAAATGCATCCAATTATAATTCAGTATGTATTCACATATGAATATTACATCCCCCTTCTTTTAAACAAAATACAAATGTTTTACATATTCTAAGCTTTTCTTTTGGATACATGCTCTGTAGTTTGAACTCAAGGTAAGTAACCATTTATATTGCATAATACACCAACTGAATCAACATAGACTCTGAAACAATGATCCAACTTTTCAAACAAGGGATTCTCAGCAACTCAGCTTTCACTGTAGAAATGACATCTTAACATTTCAAACAAATACAATACCAAAGCATGTCAAGTGAACTTTCAATAACAAGTTTACAGTCTGGAACGCTTTTAGGGCAGCGATCCGCCTACACCCTTTGACATTTCACAGGTCGAGGACAGCTCTGGGCTTGACCTCTCTTCCTGACCTTGTGCGATATGATGTTGAGCATGCTTCTGTGTCAGTCAACAGCTCTTGTGGTGTTGCAGGTAAGTGTGGTGTATGTTGTGCTGTGTGTGTGTTTAGTCCATCACGTTCTCTTTCAGGGGAACAGTTCATCTCATCAGTGTGTTGTTCTTTTGTGTTCAGTAAGTGACGACGATTGCGGCGGTACACTGCTCCTTCTGCTGTGCGGACGTGATATGAACGTTCAGTGTCAGCTGGCTGGATGACGACTGCTGGTTTCCAGAGGCCATGCTCCTGGATTCTAACTGACTCTCCGTCGATCAGTGGTGGCAGTGGTCTAGCTGACCTGTCGTAGTATCGCTTTTGTTGTTGTTGTCTCTGTGCACGTTTTTCATGCATTTCCTTGTAGCTGACAACCTCAGGTTGCAGCTGCTGGTTGGTGCTGGGAAGGGTTGAGCGAAGTCTGCGGCTCATCAACAGCTGGGCTGGTGATTTGAAGTTGTCAACTGGAGTGTTGCGGTATTCAAGGAGACTGAGGTAGGGGTCTCTCTTGTCTGCTTTTGCTTTGTCCATGAGTGATTTAGCAATCTGCACAGATTTTTCAGCAAGGCCATTACTTTGAGGGTAATGTGGGCTTGTGGTGACATGTGTGAACTCCCATGCTTTTGTGAAGGATTCAAACTCATTTGATTTGTAACAGGGCCCATTGTCAGATATTAAAGTCTCTACAATGCCATGCCTGGCAAAGGCTGCTTTCAGCTTGTGTATCACAGCTGCAGATGTGGTGCTGTGAAGCTTGTCGAGTTCGAAGTATCTGCTGTAGTAGTCCACTGTTACGATGTAGTCCTCGTTGTTCCAGGTGAACAGATCGGTTGCCACAACCTGCCAGGGTCGGTCTGGGATACAGTGAGGTAACATTGGCTCTTTGGTGTTTGAGGGGCGTCTTTCAAGACAGATGGTGCATCTACCAACAATGTCCTCTATTTGTTTGCACATTCCAGGCCAAAACAAAATGTCCCGTGCTCTCTGTTTGCACTTTTCCATGCCCATGTGTCCAGCATGGATCTTTGTCAAAATCTCTTCTCTGAGACTGGTAGGAATAATGATTTTCTCTCCTTTGAAAATGATTCCGTTGATCTGTGATAGTTCATCACGATGGTTCCAGAATTCTGAGACGCTCTGAGGGCATTTTCTCCTCTCCTCAGGCCATCCATCCTGTATGACTTTCCTCAGCTGTGTGAGTTGTGAGTCCTTGTCTGTTTCTGCTTGGATCTCCTTCAGTTTCGTGTCCGACTAACTGGTAAGTTGCTGTACACAGTGTGCACTTGCATGTCCATGCCCTCACTGAGGCTGCTGTCCTTGTAGGTAAGAAACTTCCTGGAGAGTGTGTCTGCGACAGGGATGTCTTTGCCTGGACGGTGAGTGATTGTGAAGTCGTATTTTTGTAGTTGAAGGATCATTCTCTGTAGCCTTGGCGGGGCTGCAGCTAGTGGTTTCCTCATGATTGACTCAAGGGGCTTGTGGTCGGATTCCACAATGACTTGTCGTCCATATACGTACTGATGGAAACGTTTACATCCGAACAGAATGGCATAGAGCTCCTTTTCGATTTGAGCGTAGTTGATTTCACAGTCTGTGAGAGATTTGGAAGCGTAGCCGATGGGCTTTCCTTCTTGCAGTAGCACTGCACCTAGTCCATACTTCGACGCGTCCACTTGGAGTCTGAGCTCTTTGTTGGGGTCGTAGTAGGCAAGGATTGGTCCTGGTTCTCTCGTGATCAAGTCTTTCACATTCTGGAAAGCAATGTCGTGTTGCTTGTCCCAAAGAAACTCACTGGACTGTTTTAGCAGTTGACGCAGGGGTGCATTAGCATTGGAGAGGCTGGGTGCGAACTTGGCTAAGTAGTTGACCATGCCAAGCACTGTTTCCAGCTCTGCACGGTTCTTTGGTGGCTCCATTTCTTTTATGGCTGAGATCTTCTGTGGATCTGGCTTGATTCCATTCGCTGTGAGAAGATGTCCGAAGTAGCTGACCTCTGTAGCGCTGACTGTGCTCTTCTCGGGGTTGAGCCGGACTCCTCTCTCGCGGGACCTTTGCAGCATCGCGCGGAGGTTTCGGTCGTGCTCCTCTTTGGTTCGACCATAAACAAGGATGTCGTCCACAATTGCCACAACTCCGTCGAGGCCTTCATATACTTCGTCAATCGCTGAAACTCGTCTTGGGCTGAGATAATCCCAAAAGGCAGGTGACGGAACCTGTAGCGTCCAAACGGTGTGTTGAATGTTGTGAGCTTAGATGACTCTTCTGTGAGCTTGATAGCCCAGTAGCCTGATCTAGCGTCCATGACACTGAAGTAGTGTGCTCCCGCTAGCTTGTGCGTGATACCATCTAGCGTCGGTAAAGGGTAATGGGGCCGTTTGATAGCCTTGTTCAAGTCTCTTGGGTCGAGGCATACTCGGAGCTTGCCTGTGCGTGGTTTCTCCACCACCACTAACGCGTTTACCCAGTCAGTCGGTTCTGTAACCTTGGTGACTATGTCAGATTGCTCCATGCTCTCCAACTCTTTCTTCAGACGGGCACGGAGAGCAAGGGGAATCTTTCTCGGTGGGTAGACCACAGGGGTTGCGTCTGGGTCAAGGTGAATGGTACATTCTCCTGGGAATAATCCTATTCCTGTAAAGACATCAGCAAACTCCTCCAGTACATTTTCTGTCTCTACTGGTGCTGTTACTGATAAAACTAGCTTGATGAGGTCCATGTCTAAACATGCTTTAAGACCTAGCACTGCAGGTGCTCTAGTGTCAACAACGTAAAAGTCCAACATCATGTCACTTTCCTTGTATTTGCATTTGAAAGTGCATGTGCCTTTTACTGGGAGCTGTTCACCACCATAACCATTCAGTCTGCGCATGGTGGGCTGTAGCTCGCACTCAGATGTCAAGCTGCGGTACTTATTCAGAGGAATAATGTTTACTTGTGCACCAGTGTCTAGTTTGAACTTTAGCTTTGTGCCTTGTGTTCCTATCTCAATGTCAGCAAAGGCTTGCTCTGTCTCTGATATGTGACTTTTCTGTGTCACTGAATCAATAAACAGTTCATCATCATTTGACTCTTTGATTGACATTTCATCTTCACTCACTGTGTGTACTGTTTTTCCACGGTAAGCTCTGCACACTTTTGCAAAGTGATTCCATTTACCACATTTAGTACACTGTTTGCCTTTAGCTGGGCAATTTCCTTGTTCGCCATGCACTTTGTATCCACAATATCCACATGTTTTGGGGCGTTTTGAGTCTGTGTCGCTCTGTTTTGGAGTTATGTCTCTCTCCGTTCTGAAACGCTCTCTCTGGGCACCGGAGGTGTGCTTTGATGTCTGCCTGACTGCGTGCACTGCTTGTTCACGTGATGCGCTCGTGCTGCGGCGCGAAATGGTTTTCATCTGAGCCTGTGCTAGCCAGATCTCACGAGCTATGTCGATAGCTTTGTCCAGCGTTAGCTCAGACCCAACATTCAAAAGTTTCTCTCTCACTCGCGGTGAGTGTATTCCAAATACAATACGGTCCCTGACCATCTCATCCTTGTTTGCATAATCACAGTCTTTCACAAGCAGACGCAGCTCAGTCACAAACTGTTCAAAAGACTCGCTAGCTCCCTGTACTTTCTCATGGAATTTGTACCTAGCGAAAATTGTATTAGTCTTCGGCACAACATATGCTTCAAAACGATCGTAGTATGTTTTCAGTACCTTTGATTCAGCCTCGGTAAGTGTCCATGTGTTGTAAATATCTCTCCCTTTTTCACCGATCCAGAGGAGCAGGTAGCTACATTTTTCCTCTTCTCCTCTTTCCTTCAGGGGACCCGTGAACATTAGCTCCACATGCTGTTTGTACTTACGCCATGCATCGGGTAAGTTTGTAGACTCCCAGTCCATTCGAGGTGAAGGAACTCCAGAAGAATCCATCTTTTAAGACCATTTACTCTGACACCATGTTTTGTTTTGTACACTTTGTACAAAATAATAAAACGCAGAACTACAGGATGTTTCTTAACATAACTCTTTATTAACTAGCTACAACTACATGTTAGCCTATCTCCAACCACGATCAACTGCCCATGACCTAACCGTCTGGGTGGTCTTAACCAATCACCGCACAGTATGATACGGCGGTAAAATGCATCCAATTATAATTCAGTATGTATTCAGATATGAATATTACAGTAACCAACAGGTTGCAAGATTGAATCCCTGAGCTGACAAGGTAAAAATCTGCCGTTCTAGCCCCTGAACAATGCAGTTAACCCACTGTTCCTAGGCCGTCATTGAAAATAAGAATTTGTTCTTAACTGACTTGCCTAGTTAAATAAAAAATACAAAAAATTGCTGTACACCAGCGGAACCCATCCAACTTGAAGGAGCTGGGGCAGTTTTGTCTTGAAGAATGGGCAAAAATCCCAGTGGCTAGATGTGCCAAGCTTATAGAAACATACCCCAAGAGACTTGCAGCTGTAATTGCTCCAAAAGGTGACTTTGGGGGGGTGAAGAGTTATGCACGCTCAAGTTTTCGTTTTTTTTGGTCCTATTTCTTGTTTGTTTCACAATAAAAAATATTTTGCATCTTCAAAGTGGTAGGCATGTTGTGTAAATCAAATGATACAACCCCCCCCAAAAATCAATTTTAATTCCAGGTTGTAAGGCAACAAAATAGGAAAAATGCCAAGGGGGGTGAATACTTTCGCAAGACACTGTAACTAGCCTAAATATAGATTGTGTCATGCCTTTATTGATCTGCTATTTTGTTTACTAGGTGTACTACTTTACTAGGCAGTTGTGTCGGTATTCTAAGTCAAACTGCTGTTCAGGATTTTTCTTCAACTAGGCTACTACTTTCGGCATTTAGTTTACATTCTTTTGGTAGAACAGCTGCGTGTACGGCTGCATTTACAGCTGTTTGTAATCGGTGAATTGCTCTATCTATCTTGTAGCGTATATTCATTACCAAAATGGCCTAGCTGTAGGGCACTGTCTATTGTGCTGATACAGCTACAGATTTCAAAAGCACTCAATGATCTCTGAGTCTCAGCATTTGAACTTTATATTTATTGTGGTATAGCGTGATTATATGAGCATAATTCAATATAGTTCCAATGCAAGAACTCCCAAAATGTAGCCCCCTCGTTGATTTAAAGATGGCTGTAGTAGATGGCTTTGGCTAGTTAACTGCTGTTTGACTTGACATAAAACTAAACGAGTTTTAGTTCCGATGGAGCTAATGCATAGCAGCTAATTCTTGTATGACATGTGTTTGTAGAAGTCCCCTAAAGACTGAGGTGAATAAAGCTACAGCAATACCCTAGGTTTAGCTGGAATGACACCCCTGGACTCTTGATCAAGACCACATAAATTCGGTCTTTAACTTGTTATGGTCTCAACTCACTTGGTCTGGGTCTGGATCTTTGGACCAATGTCCTGATATAAGTCTTGGTCTTTATAGTCTTTGGTTTACAAACCATAGGCACCCCAATTTGAAGAAGACAATGCTCTCTGATCATTGGCTGATCACTCCCAACCAATAGGAATCCCTACCCAGTTGAAATGGTTGAAGCCATCAATGGCAATGTCAACACTAAAACGAGTTATATCCATCGAAAGTCCTCCATTTGTCTCTATGATTAATACATGACATCGAAAAGCCTGTTATTTTGCCAAAATAAACATAAGTAAAGTGATAATTTAAACATATAACAACATAATTAATTATATGCATAAGTAATTCAATCAATAATCACGTTTCAGATTCATACAATCAACATTGAACATTTTACAGAGAACAATAGAAATTATATTTCTCTAAATTCAATTTAAAGGTTTTGAAAATCAGGTTAAAAATCATGTTTTTACTATTTTGTTAGTTTGGTATGCAAATAACATTTGTACAATTAATCTGAAATATGTTAATCAAAATGATCCCTTCTGTGCAATAAAGAGAGAACCATGCAACTGTTTCACTGTTTATGAAGTGACATTTAGTGGAGAGGTAAGGAATTCAGGTAAATATTTCTGACCTGACGAAGATCCGTTTCGGATCGAAACGTTGTCAATAAAGCTGTGAATTGGGAGCTTTAACAGTGTGCGGGCCTTCGTGTTCTATACTAGTATTCTTTATAAGCCCAGCACCTATGTTTTTAAGGATGTGCGTATGACCACAAACTTTTAAATATTTAAAATATGCAAAAGAAATAAAGTGTGTGAGTGGTATATACACAGTTGAAGTCAGAAGTTTACAAACACCTTAGCCAAATACATTTAAACTCAGTTTTTCACAATTCTGACATTTAATCCTAGTAAAAATTCCCTGTCTAGGTCAGTTAGGATCACCACTTTATTTTAAGAATGTGAAATGTCAGAATAATAGTAGAGAGAATGATTTATTTCAGCTTTTATTTATTTCATCACATTCCCAGTGGGTCAGAAGTTTACATACACTCAATTAGTATTTGGTAGCGTTGCCTTTAAATTGTTTAATTTGGGTCAAACGTTTCGGGTAGCCTTCCACAAGCTTCCCACAATAAGTTGAGTGAATTTTGGACTATTCCTCCTGACAGAGCTGGTGTAACTGAGTCAGGTTTGAAGGCTTCCTTGCTCGCACAAGCTTTTTCAGTTCTGCCCACAAATTTTCTATGTGATTGAGTTCAGGGCTTTGTGATGGCCACTCCAATACTGTAATGACGCCTCTCGAGAAGAGGGGTGTGTGTGGAATCAGGAGCAGGAGAGCAGATGGGTTTAAGGGAAACAACCGTTTATTCCAGGCGTTTCCAACAGCATAGCACAAAACACAACGGGAAAACTGCACAAATGGAGCCTCCACCCACAAGGGAGAAACTTCAGTACACACAGCAGAGAAACCTCTACGCCGCAAACTAACGAGCCAAATTGCCCACGGTAAAACACATACCGTATAAAAATGAAACAAAGCCCGTGGTGCAGGCATGCAACCCCTTACAGCACAAAGCAGTAACAATCCCGCACATTGCCTAACCTGCAGCGGGGAAATATAAACCCCCCACAATCAGAACAATTAGACACAGGTGTGTAAAACTAGACAGTACTAAACGAAAAAGGAAAATGGGATCGGTGGCAGCTAGTAGGCCGGCGACGACGACCGCCGAGCACCGCCCGAACAGGGAGAAGAGCCACCTTTGGTGGAAGTCGTGACAAATACCTTGACTTTGTTGTCCTTAAGACATTTTGCCACAACTTTGGAAGTATGCTTGGGTCATTGTCCATTTGGAAGACCCATTTGCGACCAAGCTTTAACTTCCTGACTGATGTCTTGAGATGTTTCTTCAATATATCCACATAATTTTCATCCCTCATGATGCCATCCATTTTGTGAAGTGCACCAGTCCCTCCTGCACCCCCACAACATGATGCGGACACCCCCGTGCTTCACGGTTGGTATGGTGTTCTTCGGCTTGCAAGCTTCCCCCTTTTTCCTCCAAACATAACGATGGTCATGTGTAGCTCAGTTCATAGAGCATGGTGTTTGCAACACCAGGGTTCTGGGTTTGATTCCCATGGGGGACCAGTATGGAGAATTTTTTTATTTATTTTTTATGAAATGTATGCATTCATCCCTCATGATGCCATCTATTTTGTGAAGGGCACCAGTCCCTCCTGCAGCAAAGCACCCCCACAACATTATGCTGCCACCCCTGTGCTTCATGGTTGGGATGGTGTTCTTCGGTTTGCAAGCCTCCCCCTTTTTCCTCTGAACATAACGATGGTCTTTATGGCCAAACAGTTCTATTTTTGTTTCATCAGACCATAGGACATTTGTCCAAAAAGTACAATCTTTGTCCCCCTGTGCAGTTGCAAACCGTAGTCTGGCTTTTTTAAGGTGGTTTTGGAGCAGTGGCTTCTCTCTTGCTGAGCGACCTTTCAGGTTATGTCGATATAGGACTCGTTATACCGTGGATATAGATACTTTTGTAGCTGTTTCCTCCAGCATTTTCACAAGGTCCTTTGCTGTTGTTCTGGGATTGATTTGCACTTTCGCACCAAAGTACGTTAATCTCTAGGAGACAGAACACGTCCCCTTCCTGAGTGGTATGACGGCTGCGTGGTCCCATGGTGTTTATACTTGCGTACTATTGCTCGTACAGATGAGCGTGGTACCTACAGGCATTTGGAAATTGCTCCCAAGGATGAACCAGACTTGTGGAGGTCTACATTTTTTTTCTGAGGTCTTGGCTGATTTCTTTTGATTTTCCCATGTTGCCAAGCAAAGAGGCACTGAGTTTGAAGGTAGGCCTTGAAATACATCCACAGGTACACCTCCAATTGACTCAAATGATGTCAATTAGCCTACCAGAAGCTTCTAAAGCCATGACATCATTTGCTGGAATTTTCCAAGCTGTTTAAACGTACAGTCAACTTAGTGTATGGAAACTTCTGACCCACTGGAATTGTGGTACAGTGAATTATAAGTGAAATAATCTGTCTGTAAACAGTTGTTGGCAAAAATGACTTGTGTCATGCGCAAAGTAGATGTCCTAACCGACTTGCCAAAACTATAGTTTGTTAGCAAGAAATTTGTGGAGTGGTTGAAAAACAAGTTTTAGTGACTCCAACCTAAGTGTATGTAAACTTCCAACTTCAACTGTATGTCTACCTGACATTGTTGGAAGACATGCACTGAAAGTTTGGGAAAAATAGGAATACATTTGCATTTTTTCCAACGCCCAATCTGTTCCGCTTCTGTAGAATGATGGCCCATATAGGCTGAGGTAGACAGGGGTAGGCAATTAGTTGTCTTACTGTACCTCTGAGGCTGCAGGAATGAGTATCAATGTATGGTACCCATTCCTCTCTGCCCGGTGCGGTATAGCCTACTTTATCATGCTGTATTTTGGCCTTTGAGTGGTTCTGGTATAAAATCAAACCATTTGATGGATAATGGCAATTATATTATATTTCAAGGTAAATTAATTGCTCTACACCAAAAGAGGATAATTCCTGCTCGCTCAGCTCTCCTCTGTCCTACCTCAGCTGTCCTCTGTCCTACCTCAGCTCTCCTTTGTCCTACCTCAGCTCTTCTCTGTCTTACCTCAGATCTCCTATATCCTACCTCTCTTCTGTCGTACTTCAACTACCTCCTGTCCTACCTCAGCTCTCCTCTGTCCTACCTCTCCTCTGTCCTACCTCAGCTCAGCTCTCATCTGTCCTACCTCAGCTCTCCCCATGTCTACCTCAGCTCTCCCCTGTCTACCTCAGCTCTCCCCTGTCTACCTCAGCTCTCCCCTTACCTCAGATCTCCTCTGTCCTACCTCAGCTCTCCCCTGTACTACCTCAGCTCTCCCCTGAACTACCTCAGCTCTCCCGCACCTCAGCTCTCCCTGTACTACCTCAGCTCTCCCCTGACTACCTCTGCTCCCCTCCGTCCTACCTCAGCTCTCCTCCATCCTACATCAGCTCTCCTCCATCCTACCTCAGCTCTCCTCCATCCTACCTCAGCTCTCCCCTGAACTACCCCAGCTCTCCCCTGACCTACCCCAGCTCTCCCCTGACCTACCTCAGCCCTCCTCTGACCTACCTCAGCCCTCCCCTGATCTACCTCAGCTCTCCTCCGTCTTACCTGTCTCCTGTCCTACTTCAGCTCTCCTCTGTCCTACCTCTCCCCTGTCTTACCTCAGCTCTCCTCTGCCCTACCTCTAACCTATCTACCACAGCTCTCCTCTGTCCTATCTCTCCCCTGTCCTACCACAGCTCTCCTCTGTCCTACCTCGGTCCTCCCCTGACCTACCTCAGCTCTCCTCCATCCTACCTCTCCCCTGTCCTACCTCAGCTCTCCTCTGTCCTACCTCTCCCCTGTCTTACCTCAGCTCTCCTCTGGCCTACCTCTAACCTGTCTACCTCAGCTCTCCTCTGTCCTACCTCTCCCCTGTCCTACCATAGCTCTCCTCTGTCCTACCTCAGCTCTCCTCTGTCCTACCTCAGCTCACCCATGTCCTACTTCAGCTCTCGCCTGTCCTACCTCAGAACTGCTCTGTCATCATTTACATTTACATTTAAGTCATAAGATAGATATCATTTTACATTAATTTACGTCATTTAGCAGACGCTCTTATCCAGAGCGACTTACAAATTGGTGCATTCACTTTATGATATCCAGTGGAACAACTAGTTTACAATAGTGCATCTAAATCTTTTAAGGGGGGGGGGGGGGGGGGGTTAGAAGGATTACTTTATCCTATCCCAGGTATTCCTTAAAGAGGTGGGGTTTCAGGTGTCTCCGGAAGGTGGTGATTGACTCCGCTGTCCTGGCGTCGTGAGGGAGCTTGTTCCACCATTGGGGTGCCAGAGCAGCAAACAGTTTTGACTGGGCTGAGCGGGAACTGTGCTTCCTCAGAGGTAGGGAGGCGAGCAGGCCAGAGGTGGATGAACGCAGTGCCCTTGTTTGGGTGTAGGGCCTGATCAGAGCCTGAAGGTACGGAGGTGCCGTTCCCCTCACAGCTCCGTAGGCAAGCACCATGGTCTTGTAGCGGATGCGAGCTTCAACTGGAAGCCAGTGGAAAGAGCGGAGGAGCGGGGTGACGTGAGAGAACTTGGGAAGGTTGAACACCAGACGGGCTGCGGCGTTCTGGATGAGTTGTAGGGGTTTAATGGCACAGGCAGGGAGCCCAGCCAACAGCGAGTTGCAGTAATCCAGACGGGAGATGACAAGTGCCTGGATTAGGACCTGCGCCGCTTCCTGTGTGAGGCAGGGTCGTACTCTGCGAATGTTGTAGAGCATGAACCTACAGGATCGGGTCACCGCCCTGTCCTACCTCAGATCTGCTCTGTCCTACCTTAGATCTCCTCTGTCCTCTGTGCATAGGGTCCCTGATTACTTGTGGCTTCTCAAGTTTTTTTGCGATTAAGATCCACTCTCCCTAATCAAGTCGAGCCCCCTTATGTAACTAGTGACAACTATCAGACAGGCTCCAGAGAACGTGGGGCTTTGCTGCTGCACCCTTCTCCTCCTCCTGCTGCTGTCACAGGGTTTCTCTGTCGATTGTGGATCGGTCTGTCTGGTGATGGAGAGGAGAGACAGAGAACAGAGAATGGGGGATTGGGACTACCCTGAGTTACCTGTTCAGCTAGAGCCTACATTCTCCTCCATTCTCGCCCTGGCTGTCTATACTGCCTGAAGGCTTAATTCACTGGCCATTAGGCTGGAGATTTGTTATTGCTCACCTTTAGAGGCACTGACAGAAGACATTTCAGCAAAAGGATGGGACTCCCAGAGGGAATTACGATGAAGGATTTGGTTCCTTCTGAGGAGCTCTGTTCTGTTCTCAGTCTCTGTGTGACTGAAGTCAATAAATATCTGATGTAAGATAGAGAGGCAGTGTGATAGAAGACATCTCCCCGTAGACATAGGACTGTGAATTGGCAATGGGGATTCCCAGTCATGAGACCTGATTTTTCAATTAGCAAATGAATTGCACCATGTAGACAAGGTACATGTACCACTACCTAGGTAGGTAGGACAGGGAGAGCTGAGCTAGACAGGGGAGGGGTAGGACAGAGGAGAGCTGAGGTAGGACAGAGGAGAGGTAGGACGGAGGAGAGCTGAGGTAGACATGGGAGAGCTGAGGTAGTTAAAAGTGAAAGGGTAAGCCAGAGTTCTATGGTTCCAAATTAAGGCTGGAAGGATATTCTTAGGCTTGGAGTCATGCCTAAGAACTTAACCAAGTGTTATTTACGATAATCCACGAGCCTGATTGCTTAAATAATGTGGAGGATGTTCTAAATACCAGATGTGTCTAGTATAGGGGAAAAGGCAGATAAAGAAAAACAAGTGTATGGAAGCCTTTGCCCCACCCACACCCTCTCATTGCACTCTCACCCTTGACCTCTCTTTTTAACTCAGCCTGTGAGCCTGAAGAAAAGGTCAACCTTACCGCTGTGAAACAGGTTGCTGATATCTCACATGAATACATACATGTCGCCCTTCCATCACTCTCCTGTTTACAATAAGTATCATTAATGAATCCTAATTCTTGCTATAGGGAGGTAATTGTCCCTGATTGAATGGCAGCATTTACGGTCAATTTAGCAGCATGCTCTGATCAATGCAGGCTTTACATAGCCCCCATTTTAAAAGACCTAATTAGCTGGAAAATACATGACAAGTCAATTGTGAAGATTGAGGACAGAGAATGAAGCGCAGTCTCTGTAAATGTCGGCTTGCAATAGATACACTTGTTATGGTGCCTGACTGCTGCCGCTATGCTGCTGGGCTGGGGTCTGACAACGGTCTGGATAATATTATGCTACTTGTGGTTGAATGATTGCTTTTCACAGCATCTCACTGTTGAAAACAAAGGGATCAGGATAACCTATAATTGAAGAGTTTATTTCCAAAACGCTATATCCACACAAAAAATGTACATCTGTGTTTTTTCATCAGAAATGATTGCTTATGGGTACCTTCATGTGTGTGTAAAATATTATTGTTCTCAGATGTTTTTTTCACAGATTTTAGATATGCAGGAAAATGTGTATTTTTTTTACAAAACACGGTATATAAATGTTTTGGCTGTAATGGGATGATCGAATCCTGTATATTTGTCTGTGATATGTATTTCTCTGAGAGTGAGGAGGATATATACTGCGTTTAGCAAAAAAAATCATGATTATTTGTCTCTCTGAAATGAAACAATCAATTGATTTTAAACAAATACTGTCATTGAACAACCCCATGCCATAATTAGATACTGAAGAAACACACCAATCTCTTTCATAATTTCCTTAAAAAATAAATGCCAATTAACCAATATTTCTGAAAATGGATATATAGCGTTTTGGAACAAAACAATTTAAATGGTTTGTTTTTTAAGGTGGTGTATGTCAGCTATTCACATTATTATTACATCAATGTACATTTGTTTATGTCGCTAAGGAGTATCTTTTCCCCCAAAACATTATACTTCAATTTAAACAGATATGAATTATGAGTTTCTAGTTGTAAAATAACAAAATGATTCAAGTGTAGTTTAAGCTAAGCTATGAGCTATAAGAAAGCATACCATACCACCATAAAAGTAAATCCTCTTTCTCTCTTTTTTCTCATTGCATCTCTATCATAGGGTTCTCATAGCTGGACTTCTCGCCCAAAAGCAAACGCTAACTTGGCCATACCTTCAAAGTGTCCTCAGGGGTCTATAGATAATGGGACATGCTGGACCTACCACACACAGGACCACAACTTCTGCAATACAGCAAGGTGCCTCTGGAAAGAAAACAGGCGAGACCCAGGCATCAACGGGCCTCTGTTTAAATAAGCAGGTGCCGCAGATCTGAATGTGGCCTCCTCAACATCTGTTTGCCAGGACTCCAGCAACCATTTACATACACAAATTATGTGGAAATACAAACATTCACATTTAAACTCAAACAAAGGCTATTTTGGACATTAAAATGCAATCTACTATTCTGACAGGTGAGGGGTAAGAATGGGGGTCAGTAAAAAGCTTTACAAAAAAGGTTGGATTTTTTTATCTAGTCAAGCATTGAACATTATAATTTGGATGCTCATGGTTTTGAGAGACAACATCAATACAACAGCAAAATTAACAATCCAACATACCTACCCACCTAGTTCCTCAGTAATGTAATCATCTGAATTGTTAAGATATACCTTTGACCAGTGTTTTTTGTATCATGATCATGCATACCACTTACCATCTATTTCCTCTGTTTAATAATGGGAATGAGAGAACATCTATATCGGTCACTCACATGTCTGACTGGGGGAAAAAGTATGAACTGTTGCTTTTGGCATCATCCTAGCCCAGCCATAAACCACTGTTAGTGTTGTTTCTCCTTTCTCTTTTGGTGGCAACAGGGAATTTATGTGGCAATGGATCCTTCTTACGGGCCTGCCCATCTGCCCAGAGCAGCCTCTATTGGCAACGATTCCGAAACGTTGCAGATTGCTAATGTGGCATTGAACAATAAATGAATGAAATGCTATTCCTTCTATAATTGCTCCAACCCATCATAGTCAGTAGTGGCATTTTAAAACTTTCTCTTCACATTTTTGGCATGTTTGTTACTTTTCTCCCCCCATCCCCTCACCGCAACAAAAATACTCCAAAGCCAAATTAACTGGCCAATAATAGACAGGTGAGTTAATCAAACATCTACCACCACATAATAATACTCATTGGTCTGACTTTGTGAGACAAAATAATAATTGAAGGAGACACTCTCATCAAAAGATTTGCAAACCAAACATAAAACTTTTTGGTGCTTTCAAGGGAAAAGCAATAGTGTTCTGGAGTTGAATATCTGGGCGGCTGGGGCGGTCCCGGGCCTCCTGTAGGTCAGGCTGTTTTCTCTCTACACACAGGGCACCGCTGAACGCCCCCGCACTAGCCAGTCTGACGTAAGCTCACTGTGCCGTTTATTTTTGCTGCGTCGTGTGCAGCAGCCAAAACTACTCTCTCATCCAACATGGTTTGGTCTGCTACTTTTAATGTTCTGGGGATGGATTTTCTCTTTAGCTATTCTCTCTGAGAGTTTCTTGCCCTCTGTCCATATAGGATTGAGTGTTTGTTTGAGGTTGAACACATATTTGCAAATCTATAATTCTTAGGAAAGACGAGTACAAATGTCAACACAGAGTAAAATAATGATGCTTGCATGCTTTAGGGATGACATGATACAAATGTTACATGATTTTCATTGCCTCTTCAACACATTATCAAAAGGTAGACTGGATGTGTGAATTAATTTATTAGCCATTCCCATAAATTGTAGTCACTGTACATTTTCAGGCACTCCAAACTGAGGCTAACACAGTGACCATTCAAAATAACTACAGTAGCAGGCATGCTGAGTCTTATAAGAAAAGTCTAAAATGACCTATTGAAATGTGCTTCTACATGAGTTCCAATACCTCTGATTCAACAGCTACTTTACAGCTCTTTCCTCTCTGGTTCCCCCAGGCAGCAGCAGCCAGAGGTAGCAGGCCAGGGGTCAGGGGTCAGGGTTTGTCATCATCCTCTACTTTGCCTAATTACAGGAAGAGAGAGAGAGCATAGATTAGCCTGATGCTGCTGCAGCATTTTCCTGCATCGTCCTGGTGGGAGCGGCTCAAACTCCTGTTATGGAATTTTTTTATATTTAATACATCGATTAACATTAAAAACTAAGGCAGAACTGTTTCAACAATTACATTATTATTTAATATCTCTCCATAGAGCGATGATGGGTAGTCTAATGAAAGCTGGATCTCTATTTCAACCTTGAAGGGGTTGGGCAAAGTGCCAGTAATGAAGATGTATTAAACCTTAATGTAGCTTAATGTAGCAGGTGTCATATATATAATGTCCAGAAGCTCTTTCGAAAGCATTATATTCATCGCTACTACCTTAAAAGCCACTAAATCGTCTGGGCTAAGTTAGTCTGGCTATCATTCTCCTCCTATTAATCGATAGAAAAATTGTTAACACACCTTAACTGGGATCCATTAGAGTGTCCCTGGGTAATAAATGTGCCCATGGTGCTCAGAGGGGGGCCAACTGCCTGCTGTACTCAGGTTAATGGCCAAAGTTGAGGGAAGTGACCACTAAATCTGCAAGGACATCAGATTCACACTGGCAGCTGAGCTTCTATCACCGGCAAATGACGATGCCTAAGAGCTCAGTACTAATCAACTGGTAGGCCATGTAAACTGCTCTGTGAGAGAGAAAAAATACTTTTGAGAGAGAGATCATATGAGGCAGCTTCATATAGGTTTAGATTTTGTATTGATACAAAGGTCACTTATCGCTATCAACGGCCTGGCAGTTAGAGAATTTCTTTGATGTATTGCTTCAGTACTCTGGAGAATGACCTTAGACTTCTCAGAGAGAAACTTACTAACTGTTACTCACAAAATGTACTTATCAAAGTTCATCAGTACTCTGGAGAGTGACCTCAGACCTCTCAGAGAGAAAACTACAAACTGTTACTCACAAAGTTCATCATCACCTTATATATTTCCCACTCTGTCAAAAAGTCATATTGCGATCTAGTGATCAGTGGGCTTCTGTCGAACGGACAAAAGAGATGCAATCTGGAATCATTTTTACCCTCCACAACCAAGGCCAAAGTAAGCCGTGAAAAGTTCCATATACACTTTTTCAAGGCCATTTTCCTTGGTGTTTCCTTGCAAGATGGCACCGACAGAGATGGTCGCCTCGCTTCACGTCCTTAGGAAACTATGTAGTAGTTTTTTTTAATGTATTATTTCTTACATTGTTTGCCCAGAAAATCTTAAGTGTTATTACAAATAGCCGGGAAGAACTACTGGATATAAGAGCGACGTCAACTTACGACCAGGAACATTACGACCAGGAATACGAGTTTCCCGAAGCGGATCCTTTGTTCGGATCTCCACCCTGGACATTCGTTCTAATCCCAGAGGCCGACCCAAAACAGCATCGTCGCCGCAGGAGAGGCAAACGGAGTGGCCTCCTGGTCAGACATAGAAGGCGAGCACACCATCTACCACTTCCGAGCATACTACTCGCCAATGTCCAGCTATTCCCTCCGCAAGGCAATCAAACAAGCAAAGCGGCAGTATAGAGACAAAGTAAAGTCGCAATTCAACGGCTCAAACACGAGACGCATGTGGCAGGATCTACAGACAATCACGGATTACAAGAAGAAAACCAACCCCGTCGCGGACATCGACGTCTTGCACCCAGACAAATTAAACAAGTTCTTTGTGCGCTTTGAGGACAATACAGTTTCCACGACATGGCCCGCTGCCAAAGACTGTGGGCTCTCCTTCAACATGGCCAACGTGAGTAAAACATTTAAATGTGTTAACCCTCGCAAGGCTGCCTGCCCAGACGGCATCCCTAGCCGGGTCCTCAGGGCATGCGCAGACCAGTTGGCTGGTGTGTTTACGGACATATTCAATCAATCCCTATCCCAGTCTGCTGTTCCCACATGCTTCAAGATGGCCACCATTGTTCCTGTTCCCAAGAAAGCTAAGGTAACTGAACTAAATGACTATCGCCCCGTAGCACTCACTTCTGTCATTATGAAGAGCTTTGAGAGACTAGTCAAGGATCATATCATCTCTGCCCTACCTAGACCCACTCCAATTTGCTTACCGCCCCGTTAGGTCCACAGACGATGCAATCGCCATCACACTGCTCACTGCCCTATCCCATCTGGACAAGAGGAATACCTATGTAAGAATGCTGTTCATTGACTACAGCTCCGCATTCATAGTACCCTCCAAACTTATCATTAAGCTTGGGACCCTGGGTCTTGACCCTGCCCTGTCCAACTTGGTCCTGGACTTCCTGACGGGCCGCCCCCATGTGGTGAAGGTAGGAAACAACATCTCCACCCCACTAATCCTCAACAGTGTTGCCCCACAAGGGTGCATTCATAGCCCTCTCCTGTACTCCCTGTTCACCCATGACTGCGTGACCATGCACGCTTCCAACTCAATCATCAAGTTTTCAGACGACAATACAGTGGTAGGCTTGATTACCAACAACGACGAGACAGCCTATAGGGAGGAGGTGAGGGCCCTCGGAGTGTGGTGTCAGGAAAATAACCTCTCACTCAACGTCACCAAAACACAGGAGATGATCGTGGACAGCAGAGGGAGCACCCCCCTATCCACATCGACAGGACAGTAGTGGAGAACGTGGAAAGTTTTAAGTTACTCGGTGTACACATTATGGACAAACTGAAATGGTCCACCCACACAGACAGCATGGTGAAAAAGGCGCAACAGAGCCTCTTCAACCTCAGGAGGCTGAAGAAATTTGGCTTGTCACCGAAAACCCTCATAAACGTCTACAGATGCACAATCGAGAGCATCCTGTCAGGCTGTACTACAGCCTGGCACGGCAACTGCACCGCCCTCAATTGCAAAGCTCTCCAGAGGGTAGTGCGCTCTTCACAATGCATCACCGGGGGCAAACTACCTGCCCTCCAGGACACCTACAGCACCCGATGTCACAGGAAGGCCAAAAAGATCATCAAGGACAACAACCTACCGAGCCACTGTCTGTTCACCCCGTTATCATCCAGAAGGCAAGATCAGTACAGGTGCATCGAAGCTGGGACCGAGAGACTGAAAAACAGCTTCTATCTCAAGGCCATCAGACTGTTAAACAGCCATCACTAACATAGAGAGGCTGCTGCCAACATACAGACTCAAATCACTGGCCACTTTAATAAATGGATTTAAAAATGGTATCACTAGTGACTTTAAATAATACAACTTTAATAATGTTTACATATCCAACATTACTCATCTCATATGCACAGTTGAAGTCAGAAGTTTACAAACACCTTAGCCAAATACATTTAAACTCAGTTTTCACAATTCCTGACATATAATCCTAGTAAAAATTCCCTGTCTTAGGTCAGTTAGGATCACCACTTTATTTTAAGAACGTGAAATGTCAGAATAATAGTAGAGAGAATGATTTATTTCAGCTTTTATTTATTTCATCACATTCCCAGTGGGTCAAAAGTTTACACTCAATCAGTACTTGGTAGAATTGCCTTTAAATTGTTCAACTTGGGTCAAACATTTCAGGTAGCCTTCCACAAGCTTCCCACAATAAGTTGGGTGAATGTTGGCCCATTCTTCCTGACAGAGCTGGTGTAACTGAGTCAGGTTTGTAGGCCTACCTCCTCGCACAAGTTTTTTCAGTTCTGCCCACAAATTTTCTTTAGGATTGAGGTCAGGGCTTTGTGATGGCCACTCCAATACCTTGACTTTGTTGTCCTTAAGCCATTTTGCCACAACTTTGGAAGTATGCTTGGGGTCATTGTCCATTTGGAAGACCCATTTGTGATCAAGCTTTAACTTCCTGACTGATGTCTTGAGATGTTTCTTCAATATATCTACATACTTTTCATCCCTCATGATGCCATCTATTTTGTGAAGGGCACCAGTCCCTCCTGCAGCAAAGAACCCCCACAACATGATGCTGCCACCCCCGTGCTTCACGGTTGGGATGGTGTTCTTCGGTTTGCAAGCCTCCCCCTTTTTCCTCCAAACATAATGATAGTCATTATGGCCAAACAGTTCTATTTTTGTTTCGTCAGACTAGAGGACATTTCTCCAAAAAGTACAATCTTTGTTCCCATGTGCAGTTGCAAACCGTAGTCTGGCTTTTTTAAGATGGTTTTGGAGCAGTGGTTTCTTCCTTGCTGAGCGGCCTTTCAGGTTATGGCGATATAGGACTCGTTTTACTGTGGATATAGATACTTTTGTACCTGTTTCCTCCAGCATCTTCACAAGGTCCTTTGCTGTTGTTCTGGGATTGATTTGCACTTTCGCACCAAAGTACGTTAATCTCTAGGAGACAGAACGCGTCTCCTTCCTGAGTGGTATGACGGCTGCGTGGTCCCATGGTGTTTATACTTGCGTACTATTGTTTGTACAGATGAACGTGGTACATACAGGCATTTGGAAATTGTTCCCAAGGATGAACCAGACTTGTGGAGGTCCACATTTTTTTTCTGAGGTCTTGGCTGATTTCTTTTGATTTTCCCATGATGTCAAGCAAAGAGGCACTAAGTTTGAAGGTAGGCCTTGAAATACATCCACAGGTACGCCTCCAATTGACTCAAATTATGTCAATTAGCCTATCAGAGGCTTCTAAAGCAATGACATCATTTGCTGAAATTTTCCAAGCTGTTTGAAGGCAAAGTCAACTTAGTGTATGTAAACTTCTGACCCACTGGAATTGTGATACAGTGAATTATAAGTGAAATAATCTGTCTGTAAA
The DNA here is from genome assembly GCF_965601325.2 of Salmo salar. Classification (NCBI taxonomy): domain Eukaryota; kingdom Metazoa; phylum Chordata; class Actinopteri; order Salmoniformes; family Salmonidae; genus Salmo; species Salmo salar. The sequence continues at coordinate 96,109,834 of NC_138303.1, forward strand.
CAATTGTTGGAAAAATGACTTGTGTCATGCACAAAGTAGATGTCCTAACCGACTTGCCAAAACTATAGTTTGTTAATTAACAAGAAATTTGTGGAGTGGTTGATAAACGAGTTTTAATGACTCCAACCTAAGTGTATGTAAACTTCTGACTTCAACTGTATATACTGTAGTTTATACCATCTATTGCATCTTGCCTATGCCGCACGGCCATCGTGCATCCATATATTTAAATGTATATATTCTTATTCCATCCCCTTACATTTGTGTGTATAAGGTAGTCATTGTGAATTTGTTAGATTACTTTTTAGATATTACTGCACTGTCGGACTAGAAGCAAAAACATTTCGCTACACTCACATTAACATCTGCTAACCATGTGTATGTGACCAATAAAATTTGAATTGATTTGAAGTCTGACACTGTGTAGACCATCCAGCTGTCATATTGCCCTGTCCAGTCCCAGTTTACGTCCAATACTATAACTTAGCATTATCCCCATAATGTAATTTATTTAACCTGTAAAGCCAGAGACGAGCCCAGGAATCTCTCTGCCGAGGTGTCTTTGCAAAGCTCTTATTATTGGGATGAGTCAGCTTCAATGCATCACGCTGTAAAAAAGGCCCAGAGAGGAATATCAATGGCTCTCTTCACTCTCCACACAGAACAGAGGAGACCGGCCAGCCTCTCTACTTTAGCCACACTTCCTTCCAGCTGCTGTGAAATGACATCAGTGGAAAAGTGTATGTGACAAGGGTAATTAAGTCACATGGTGCAGCCTAACCTTTTGGGAGGAGAGAGACAACGTCAGAGGTAATTGCATTTACTTAATCTTGAAATGTGGCCCATCATAACTACTAATTCAATTGTACATCCATTCTGCCAACTCCTCGCCAGTAAGCACACATTTAATTGCCTCCATAAAACTTTTAATATGCAGCACACAAAGCAGGGAACAGGACACCACCCACACCACCCGCTGCCCGTCCTCACACAGCTGTCCTGTTCCTGTCCTGACGTCGCCACGGTGATCATGTTCAGTGTAGAGTTTTAGGGGGGAGTGTGTGTGTGTGTGTGTGTGTGTGTGTGTGTGTGTGTGTGTGTGTGTGTGTGTGTGTGTGTGTGTGTGTGTGTGTGTGTCGTGCGTGCGTGCGTGCGTGCGTGCGTGCGTGCGTGCGTGCGTGCGTGCGTGCGTGCGTGCGTGCGTGCGTGCGTGTGTGTGTGTGTGTGTGTGTGTGTGTGTGTGTGTGTGTGTGTGTGACAGCAGGGGGGTGTTACTAATACATCCTTATTAGATGAGCGTTTAGGGCCCATTTCACGGTTGTAATTCAAAGAAGGGGAGGTTAGATATCGTCCTGGCACAGGAAGAGACGAGAGCTGTAATTTGAGCCTGACAACCTCGGCTATTGTTGTGTCACCATACCTACTGCTCGTAAGGAATGTCTTATCTTGTAGCCAGGCGAGAGCTTAGGGTTTCTACACCGAGACACCTCCTGATAAGGGGACAAGGACAGAGGGCTGAAAGAGGAGGGGAGGAGGAGGAGAAGAAAGGAGGAGAAGGAGAGTGATAACATCCCCTGTTCAGGCAGGGAGCGTATTCTGACAAGCAGAAAAACATCAAAAGCAAAACAAAGCCCCTGAGGAAACAGCCTATCACAACCCAGGGATCGTGTACACAATCATATCGCCCCCAAACAAAAGGCTGGTGTCAATTGCATCAGTGTAATGGAGCAGTCTCCCAAATTAAAATCTTGTATCAAACCGCATCTGATGGCAACAACTATTTAGTGGCCATATTTTACTTGCCAGGCCCAATGACAAGCAATAACTGTTTGATTTCATGTATCTGCTCTTGCCAGCTGCAAGGGAAAGGCTCTTAATAGGAGCTGTCGATCAATGTCAGCGTCTGGGCTGAGGGAACAAGAGGCTGACTGTAATGAACATGAAGGGGAGATAACACTAGGCAGGCAGGCACAGAGAGACAGGGTCCTGCTGTCTGCTATTGATCACAACCTTGTTAACTTACACTACAACTCCCCTCCACCCCCCTTTGTCATCTTATTTTGTAACACTTATAATTTGTTCCACTTGATGGTTATCAGGCGGTTGCTTTCTGTTGTCATTCTGAGCAACCAGTGTTGTTCCTCTGTTAATTCACCCTCTGAAAAGGAGCATGGTGAAATATAGGGGGAGAGAGAGGAGTGGAACATGAAGACCTGTAAATAATGTGGATTATCTCTGAAACAACGGGTCTGGGCTGACACCACATATTGGTTTATGAGGTATTTTGGTGTTCACAATTGTGTGTGTATGTGTGACTCGTGTTATTCTAATGAAAATGCTAGGTGTCGGTGATTGAACATATTGGACATCTGTTGATTCAAGATTCAAGATGGCTGGTGTCGATGTTCATACAGATCTGTTCTTTCTGTTGACTTGCATGCTATCATTATTGCTGCCTTAACATTTGTCTCCTTGTCAGTCAACTCTAAACATACACTTCTCAACGCCTGTACTAATGATACTAAATAAAACAATTTATCTGAACATGGAAGGGATATGTATGTAGGCCTACAGTATGTGTTTGTTTTGGGGAATCTACTTTTCCTCTATCCCTGCAACCTCTATTGATTACAGCAGAAAGGTACTAATTCTGTGGATAATCATGTAGCAGTGTTCAGGATGCAGTTTTAATCTTTATGAAAACCTTCACCTCGGTCCCCCATCCCATTCCACAGGAGGGAGATGAAATGCTTCTTCACATTAGTAATGTCAGCAGAAAATTATTATATTTTCTGAATAATTTATCCCCAGCCCACTGTAATTTCCTTATTGCTCCCTTTTTGCCTCTTTTACTGTGCAGGTTACGGTAAATGACTGTTAGTCTTCAGAAAACCTATGGATATCCGTTTCCATCAATCAATTAAAAAACACTTACCTCACACTCAACATGATTTATATCTTGTTAATAGAATTGTCTCACTATATCCCTATATTATTATACCCTGAATTCCATTAGCTCTTTGCTTAATGCTCTTTTTAAGGCTGACCTCCAAGAAGGGAGAGAGAGAGGGGCGATTAGTCTAATATTGGCCAGAGAACAGGGCCTCTTTCTGGGAATGGTGTAGGTCTGGAAGAGGGATTTGGATGCCGACCCACTCATCACTAGCCTCCTCATCAGACATACTGTAATGTACTGTAGCCCATCAACAAAGTCACTGGACCTCAAAGGGCCGGTCCATATTTACTAGATGACATTCAATTATATGACCACCTCAGTGAACAAGTGATTCCATATGTTGCATCATATGGACTGTGGATAACATGCTGAGGTATACAGAATGCTCATCAGTCAATTGAGATGGTATACAATTGTCTAAATGTAACGATGGAGTAACAAGAAAAATATATATTGATAACTGATCGCTATCAATAGATTTTTGCCGTTGGAAATCTAGCCTACTTCATTTTTCAATATAAACAGCTTTACAACTACATGTCTGATAGCTCCAGTATGCACCACTACAGGGTCTACTGTAAGCACCCTTGGCACAGTTGCATGTATGATACATTTCCAATATTCATCAGGCTTTGCCCTACAGAATGACCACTGTCCTCTCCCCAATACCCCAGTGGCCCAGAAGCACTGCCTTAAAAGGATGAGTTAAAAACTACCAGCAAGTGTCATCAAATAATCAATCACCTGCCTCCACCTCGATCTTTCTCATCTATGACTTAAACATGTTGCATACTATTTCAATATATTAGGAGAGAATTAATAGGGACCACAAGGTGGTTGGGCTCCTTTGGTTTTACAGAATGCAGCCCAGGAAGCAGCTCAGTACCAGATGAATTCAGTGGCCTAGCTAATGAGGATCATACTGTATCTCACAACCTTTGATACCAAACTGCCCACCAGTCAATATCAAACAAAAAGGTAACTGTATTCAAGATCATATATTTTTATTTTACCTTTCTTTAACTAGGCAAGTCAGTTAAGAACAAATTCTTATTTACAATGACAGCCTACCCCGGCCAAACCCAGATGATGCTGGGCCAATTGTGCGCCGCCCTATGGGACTCCCAATCATGGTCAGATGTGACAGAGCCTGGATTTGAACCAAGGACTGTAGTGACACCTCTTGCACTGAAATGCAGTGCCTTAGACCACTGCGCCACTCAGGAGCTAAGATACTGTATCCATATATATCGGTATTAGATCAGTTCAAGAGGGTGGGACACCAACTCCTCGCTACCCCGTGAAAATACAGAGCAGAAATTATGCCACAGAAAACATTTAATCTTGTAGGTTTATTTTGTCTACATTATAGTATACTGTAGCTATACATCACAATTCCTACAAAGAGAGTCTTCCTGAACTGTGGTGTTTGCGGTCTAAAACCATCTAGCCTGATGATCAGATCAGTACATTAACAACAGAGACAGCAGCACCCCGTGGTGTGGCTGAGGAGAGAGGAACAGGGTGCCCAGACAACAGGCCAGCCAAAGCCCCAGCCAAGCTCTGGTCCACTTATTAAATGAGTCTAAATCTTTGTGGCATGATCAATAGCAATGTGTTTATTTTCCTGCACAGTGTTATTCATTAGAAATTCAAAGAGCCTTAAAGAGGCTCATTAGTGTGTGATTTGCCTAGAAGGTCTGAGATGTATGGGTCCTTTGTGAGGGAGGCAAAAGGACAGGGATACAGGGAGGGCAAATGGCTTTCACAGGATAGGCTAAATATAGAGCGCCCCGACTGAGAAGCCTCTCCCAGTTCAGTCTGTGTGGCTCAGGGTCCTCCACAGGTTCTGAGAGAGAAACAGGGACACACGTACGCACATGGAGACATACCACAGACGCAACAATGTATGAACACACTTCTAGAACTTGTAGAGGGCACAGAGACATGCATGATATAGCTACAGTTACACACACAAGCTTACACTGTTTTTGTTCATGCAGGACATATTGCAGCAGTTAGAAAATATTTCAAATATAAATATCCATCATGTGTTAGTTAATGTTCGTAGACGCAGTTGACATAAGATGTGTGGACAACCAAATGAATTAGCAAAAAATCTGACCAAAATGTATTGCCAAAAAAACGATTGTATTTTTTACCTTTTTTTAACTTAAAATATCATTAATATATTGTTAAACAAAATAGTAGACATGATATCATAGTTACAGTTAACATACCAGTGTATCTTGGAAGCAGTGGGAGGGAGAATTAATCTAGAGTAATGCAAAACAAAGCTAGTTTGCCATTTTCACATTATTGAGCTACCACTATTTGATGTACAGTAGCCAGTCCCTCAGATAATTCATCCTAATTGAATGAAAGTGCTCATATTCCTCTATATTTATGGGAATTAACTTAAATCAATATTATCTTGTGCGATTATAGTAGTATCACGGTAAACCTCATTTATACAAAAACAGAATTGAAAGAGATGCTCTTTGTCATAGAGTAGGAGTGGGAAGGTCCCTTATTTTGTCTGTCCTCTTTTCCAGTCCCAGGCTGCTATAGATATTAAGAAATCCCAGTGCTCCCGACCTCACCTCCAACTGATTTTAAAGACAGCATGATTGTGGGGGTTTGGGATGAGGGGTTAAACTGGTAAGAGCATGTTTGCTAAGCCGTTTGAAGCACATTCTCATATGGGCGGCACCAGAGATGGGGGTCTGTGGGGGAGGCACATTTTCCCCCCTTTCCCTTTCCATCTCAGTGCACCTGAGTGCATTGATGGAATGACCTGGACTTGATCTTTGAGGGCAACATGCCTGATGGTTCCTGCAGATTGATAAATTGATTCAAAACTATTACCAGGGTAAAAAAAGCAATAAGGTCATAAAAATTGCATCGGTCTGCTCAGCTAGCTAAGTAAATCCCAGGCATTTTGGGGAGACGAGAGCTCGGGACAAGAGGAGCAGGCCGGGCATGAGGTGGAATGAGAGAGCGAGAAATGACTTTGAAGAGCTCATCATCTTCAATCTATTTTTCCTGCCTCTGCTCCATGCCGGCGCATAGAGGCACTTCATTACAGGGGAATAACTGTACACAGCAGGCAGAGCTCTGGCCAGCCTCCTGCTCCCCCAGGCACCCGAGGGGCTCTAGCTGGTTAATACCTCATCACTGGCTTCATTGAACGCTTTAATCTACGCCCCCTGTGATCCATAGAATCCCGCTGTAAATTAAAAGGGCCATTTCGTGTGATCAACCCTGTTAATGCTCATTCTGAAAACTATTGTTTGTGGAATGTATTTGGGTGAAAATTGCCAGAGAGGTTTCTATATCAGGGAAGAGGGGTTCAGAGGGATGGGAGAGGCAGAGAGGGGGCAGGCAAGAGGACAGAGAGGTTGGAAGAAGAAAGGAGAATAGGATGGAGTGGGTTTTGGGAGAGAGTAGAATGCAGAGAAGGTTTTGGAAGAGAGTAGGATGTAGTGTGAGTAGAAATGGACATACCTAGTCAGTTGTCCAACTGAAATGTGTCTTCCGCATTAAGCCCAATCCCTCTGAATCAGAGAGGTGCAGGGGGCTGCCATGTCCATGTCTTCAGCACCAAGGGAACAGTGGGTTAACTGCCTTGCTCGGGGCAGAACGACAGATTGTTACCTTGTCAGCTCAGGGATTTGATCCAGGAGCCTTCCAGTTACTGGTCCAACGCTCTAACCACTAGGCTACCTGTGGATGACAGGAGGTTTTGGGAGAGAGTAGAATGGAGTGGGAGGACAGAGGAAGTTTTGGGAGAGAGTAGGATGGAGTGGGAGGACAGAGGAAGTTTTGGGAGAGAGTAGGATGGAGTGGGAGGACAGAGGAGATTTTGAGAGGGAGTAGGATGGAGTGGGATGGGTATATGTGAGAAAGGAGAGAGTGGGACATGGAAGAGAGGATAGATAAGTTAAGAAGGAGGGGATATGACCCGCCTGCTGCCTCCTCCCCTCACATACACCCACGATGGGGAAGAAAATGACATTTTCCAGCTCACTATTTCTGCAGCAAATTCAATTACTGTAGCTGCTTGTACAAAGAGCTGCGACTTCCCTGGGCCTGATATTGTAAAAAGCTGATGGCTGGTGACAGTGAATAACAGGACATGCTTTGACAGAAGTCAAGACAGGTAAAATGGTGGAAAAGGGACAGAGACAAGTGAATATTATTGCTCTGGTATGGACAGATGGACAGATGGTGAAATGGTGAATGTATGGAGCACAGGTGAAGTGATTGTAAATTAATAGTGAAAAGGGATACATGTCGTTGGGACTGAATAGTTTCAAACAGTCTAACAGTCGTGAAATATTATATCAAACAACAGTCTGTAGGAGTAAGAGTAGTTTGAGAACAGAATAACTTCAGAGAAAGTTTTTTGTTTATCTATCTTTTACTGTGATGTAGTGAGAGGCTATATGAAATAGTACATAGCTCATGTTAGCCATGATAAATCACATAGTGTACTCTGTGTTTTGGTTCACAGCGACTATCACCATCCCATATCAGTCATCCTCCAGAACCATCCACTTAAGATAAACACACCTGAAATGAAAAATGTAACTTCTGACAGGGCAGGATATTAACCTCACAGAACCCATTCTCTCTAATAAGCAAACAAATGCACACACGCACACACGCACGCACACACACCCTTTTAGGAATGCAAAACAAACCACAGTGCAACAAAGTTCATTTGAATTCAATGAATTCATGGTGTAGCATTGTACTGAATTAAAATCATATTTTTTGTGATCAAAGAGGTTGACTACTTTCCCATTTGAATATTTATTTTATAGATGGCTCAACTGCACAATATTGAAAAGCCATTGATGTGGTCCTAGCCAGGCTTTGTCTAGCTTGGCTAACTCCTGGAAAATGAGTAGCCTGTCGTGTAATCCTGATCACCTGTTCCTCTTTCCCATTGTGGTGCAGTTTAATTTCTCCTTTTTTAGCAACAAAGCACTTGGAATGATCCACAAGGAAGAGGGGATCTACAGCATTTGAGTCCAATTCCAACAAAACCCTGAGAGGGACTTCATAAGCACTGTAGACTCTCATGTTTCAGAAGCAAACAGACAGAGAGGGGAAATAAAAGCTATTAAAGTTGTATCTTAAAAGGTCAATAACATTCGGCGTAATGACTCTGACTATTTAATCCAAATATATGGGTATGCCGCTAAGCCCTTTCCTGACATTGATAGACTTGAGTGGCCGTCAAGGATCCCCCTGTCAAAACAGCTCTGCCTGAGAGGTAATGAGAAACGCCACTTGAGCATAAAGTCTCAGCGGCCCTTAACAATATGATAGGTGTCACAAAAGGATTGTTTCTCCTACCAATCAGTGGGATTGTCTGGCTTCAAGTGGTATGTCGTGTTTATGTGTGTGTGCGCGCGTGTGTGTGTGTGTGTGCGCAAGGGAGTGTGGGTGCAAATTGTGTTTTGGAGATGGGCGGATATGAGCCTGTGTCTGTCCAGACCAGAATCTCACTGTGATATCATCTCTCCCTCTCCCGGACATCTAATGTGATACAGTATTTGCTCTTGCCGTGGCCCGAGAATCCGGTGTCAAGCAAAGCATCTCATCTGCAATGTAAGACAATTTCCGTACATCTGAAAAGACACTGTCTCCAGTCAATAGACTATAAATTGCTGTTGGAAATGGGATCATCTTAACTTAAGACTATCTGCTCTCCTCCTGGGGTCCAGAGAGTAACCCCATTTAAAAAATATATATGTTTAGATGTTTGGTCAGTCTACTTGCACTTGTAATGTTTCATTGGCAAGCCCATCAATCTGACTGGGCATGACAGAAATCTCCTGCTACAATACTACATGTTATAAAAGGATGATAGGAAGGTGGTGTTGGCTGAGGCCTCTATTCTCATTTTCTGAGTGCATGGCTCGGCGCATAATCTTGTGCAGGGATGGGCAACTGGCGGCCCTTTTGTAGGCCCGCGGACTAATAAAAAAAATCGGAAGAAAATAAAGTGTATCATTTTTGGAACTCAGGGTTTCAACTTATTGTTGACAGTTAGAATAGTAGAATACACAAGGTGCAATTTTGAAATTTGTTTGTGCATCAGCAGTTTCTCTTGTTACGTCAATGACTCGCCCATGTCAGTAAAAAAATGTTTGATGGGTAAATTTGTCTTGCCAGCTTTCTAAACTTGTAGTATTCATGGTGTAATTACCGCCTGGGGGGACAACATTGATTTTGTTAGTCACTCTCACTCAGATATAATTTTAAAAGCTGCACATATTTCTCTCCAGCTTATGACAAAATTTGCAGGAAATTAGCTGTAAAATCGCACATTTATCTCTCCACCCAATGGTGAAATTAGTAGAATTGCATGAACTGAGTTATAAAACTGTAACATCTTCTCTGTTCCCCATTCCAAAATGTTTAGAATTGAAGCAAACTTGCTTTAAAACTGCAAAATTTTCTCTATGCTCCATGGCAAAATGAGTAGAATTGCATGAAATGAGTTATGAAATTGCAAACCCTTCTCTAAACTCCATGAACTGAAGCAAACTGACTGCATGTGGGTACGCAGACCAGCGAGCCACTGAGGCCCTTCACATTGAGTTCAGATTTTTTGAAGGATGCCCATCCCTTATCTAGTGATTCATCCTCACTCTCCCCATCAGCAAGTGTAGCAGCCCCCCAGTACTAACCAGCCAGCCAAAATGCCTCTCAATCCAGTTGAGGTCCACTCTATGAGAGTACAGTGACCTTCTCATAAAGCGTACAGTACACTGTCTGGAGTCTGTCTGTATGCCTTTTCGATTTCAGACTCAAAATTGAGATTTTATAATAAAAAGGAAAAACATTAATATTCCAAAATCAGCAATCAACAGTTAACTCTTTAAGCAGATGTTCCTAATTAAATGATTACGTCAATTGACCTCAACCCTGCAATTTATAATAAAGCCAGTCAAGATTAGGGCAGACAGTGTAGCAAAATACATTGTCAAAAATGATTCTGTAGAGAGAAGAATTTATAAGGAAACTGCAAAGCGCATACAATACAGAGTCTGTGTGTGTGTTAAACATTAAAGCTGAAGAATACAGCAGAACAAGATTTACCTCTTTGCCAAAGCTCTGATCCAAGTCTGAGAGTAAGTGTGTTATTGGTAGCTTTTTCCCTCTCAGATGGCATTGTCTTGAAGAAAATGGATTTTTACTAGTTGTCTTTCCACACAAACACAGCTAAGGAAACGAGTATTTTCACAATTGAATCTGAACTAAAACAGAAAGATTAAATAAATTGTATTATTTTCTGATTTGACGTAGCTACCTGTGGGACCTCAAAGACATTATAATATTTGACCTTTATGCATCAGAAGCTCCAACAAATGTAATTTAGACATGTAAAAATATGACTAAATTAAGTGTCAGATTAAATATTGAAATGTTGACAAATTAAATTGTTGATTTCATGCAAAAACATGTTTTATTGCTGTACATATTCATATTGGATAAAATCAGCTGTGATGACTGTTTTAAGGATGCTTTCTCTGCCCACTCAGATAGGGCTAAAGAGAAATTAGATGAATTCAAAACATACATGGTATAAATGATCCATATCTTTCAGAAGATTTATAATAGAACTTTACAAGTTTTTATTAGCGCTCTGCAAAACATTATTTTGATTATTTGGCAAAAAAATGTAATAAATTGAATGTCTTTTTTTTATTGTGATAAAGTGTTATCTTTTGATATTTAAATAAGACAAATGGTGACAGGGATAAAGTAATGACTATGTCTTTATGTTAATATTACTTTTATCTCTGTTCAGGATATTAATAATAGAATACTGTGGGAATTAATACTTTGATCATTAAGAGTTCAGAGATGAATGAATGGAAGCAGTGGGGCAAGTAGTTATAAAGGGTTAGGTGAACCTAGTCATTAATAAGATAGTATTAATGCCTCAATGATGTCTTGTTGATAATATTCAGCTATTTAATGTTCATATTATTAGCAAATTGCAAATAAATGGCCCCTTTTAGATATTTTTGGTTCTCAGAAAAATCCCTTCTCAAGAATGTGACATACTAAAAAAGGTACCACAACTGACGAAACACATGCAAGGGCGCACCCAAAAGGGGGAAAAAAGAAACAATGTATTATTCCTCTGAGGTGTTGATCATCCTCTCTGTCCTGAGAGAACACAGCTTTCCCAGGTCCCTGTAGTATACAGTTTACCTTCCACTCAACCCCTCTCCTTTCCTCTGATAGATTTATATGAAAAGAGCAAAGTGGGGGCGATGCCACCAGCGTTACGGTGACCCCATACATCACGCCTCGTGTGAGCACATATTAAGTGCTTTTCTCATCCTCGCACCCATTAAAAGTAAATAATCTGCAAAGAATGAGGCATTTGTTAAGGAGGCATCCAACTCCTCTTATATGCCGGGAAGGTGAGCAGGCGGGGGAGGAAGGGAGGCACAGGGGAATGATGAAGTTAACAGTTCCAGGGAGAGGAAGAGGATACACATTCATGTCCATATCTGCTCTGGCTTCTTTCACTGCTATTCATATACTGTAGGTAGAGGACCAAAGGGTTAGTATTCTCCAGGTCCCTGGTCAAACCATCCAAGGCATTATTTGTAGAGGACCAAAGGGTTAGTATTCTCCAGGTCCCTGGTCAAACCATCCAAGGTATTACTGGTAGATTACCAAAGGGTTAGTATTCTCCAGGTCCCTGGTCATCCTTGCTTTGCTTAATGGCAACCAAATGGTTAAACATTTTGTGCATAGAGATGTGCCGAGTAGTCAGACAAAACCAGTATCGTAACATGATATGGACAATTTTCTGGATACGATTATAATCCAAGTACTTTTGTATTATTATTATTCGTGATCGGAAGAAAAAAAATTCAGGTGCCAGCACACATCTTTCTCATGTCAGTCAATCAGTCAGTCATGTGCGAGGTTCTACGTGGTCTAAATACATCAACTGGCTAGTTTGAATGTCTGTAAAGAGAAGGGTGGGCTGTACTTTGATCCTGCTGTTCTGAATGGACAGAGTGAATCTGTATCTCTCCATCCACTCGTTTAATAGTTTCACCCGATCAGTTTTCCTCGCATGTTTTCAGTCTGATCATTTAGATTGCTGCTGCCTGCTATTATGATAAATCACATGGCGAGGACGTTTGCTATCAATGTGTATAATATCTAACAAGCGGGGCAAGGGTATGGAAAAATTATGAAAGGCTGATGAGCATTTTGACTGAGTGGCAGCTAACTTGGCTGCCCACTACAAATTCAGTACACACACACACACATAGACACACACACACACAGCACGCTGCTCCTAATCTGCAGTTTTTTTTGCAGTGAGAATGTGCAGGGAGGAATTTAGCCAACATCTACTTAGGCATATTAAAACACTTCAGTTTTTTCAATGTATGAATATGAGTATGGCCATGTCGGCACACCCTTTGTTGTGTACACATTATGGTGATGATGCCCTCTACCGTGATGTTATACATCAGTTACTGTAAAGCACCTTCATCCATCCTCAGCACATACACCAGGTTCTACTTACAAACATAATAAAAGTTAGAGGCAAATATTAAATTCATTGAGTTAATTATTTTAAATAATGAACAGAAAGCGGAGAAAGAAAGAGGAACCAGTGGTGTAAAGTACTTAAGTAAAAATATACTTTAAAGTACTACTTACTGTATGTCGTTTTTTGAGGTTTCTGTACTTTACTATTTCTACTTTTAACTTTTAACTTCACTACATTCCTAAAGAAAATAATGTACTTTTTACTCCATACATTTTCCCTGACACCCAAAAGTACTTGTTACATTTTGAATGCTTAGCAGGATAGGAAAATGGTCCATTCACATACTAATCAAGAGAACAACTCTGGTCATCCCTATCGCCTCTGATCTGGTGGACTCACTAAACACAAATGCTTCATTTGTAAATGATATCTGAGTGTTGGAGTGTGCCCCTGGCTTTCGATACAGTTTAAAAACAAGAATATTGTGCCGTCTGCTTTGCTTAATATGATTAATTTGAAATGATTTATAGTTTTACTTTTGATACTTAAGTATATTTAAAAACAAATACTTTTAGACTTTTACTCAAGTAGAATTTTACTGGGTGACTCACTTTACTTGAGTCATTTTCTATTAAGGTATCTTTACTTTCACTCAAGTATGACAATACTTTCCACCACTGCTAGTTACTAATTAAGTCCCATGGCCATCATCATATTAGAATAAATTAACATTATGCAGCTACATCGTTTTCCTTTTGTTGAATATTTATTACTCTAAATTAATTTTATATCCCACATATAAATCATGCAAATGTATGAACTGAAGGTTTAGTTTTATTTCAGTATATTAAGTCATGTTCGATGTAGGAGCTGGTGTGGAAATGAAGCAATACCCAAGGTTAGCCAGTGTTATTCATGGCTTACCTGTCAATTAATACTAATCTGGCTTTTATTGCACTTAAATGTGCTATAGAGGAAGGTGAGGGCATTGACAAAGATCATCAGACAGACAGACGCTACAGGTTACACATAGCCTCTAACACACACTGATTACTCTCGCATGGACAACATCCGGGTCATTACAATGTCCTCACCTGAAATATCTGCATTGCGTTGATAGGTTGGAATCACACTGGCTCTTTGGTTAGGTAAAAGGGCTTTAGACATAGGCCTCAATTACATTTCAAACTGTTGTACACCTGTAAAAACATTTCTTATATGAAAATGGTCATCAACAATAGGCCCTAGATTTAACTGAACCAGGACTGTGATACATTATCTACAGACAGAGTGACAAAATGTGCACATTATACAATAACACTATAGGTGAGATATGGTATAGTACAGGTGAGGTTATATAGTTTTGAGGAAATCAAGAGACTAAAATTATATCTGTGGCATAAATAAACATGTGTCTAGTGGCACAGTGCAGGAGAGTAACGTAACTCACAGGTCACAGTATAGGAGAGTAATGTAACTCACAGGTCACAGTGCAGGAGAGTAATGTAACTCACAGGTCAATGTGCAGGAGAGTAACGTAACTCACAGGTCACAGTGCAGGAGAGTAATGTAACTCACAGGTCACAATATAGGAGAGTAATGTAACTCACAGGTCACAGTGCAGGAGAGTAATGTAACTCACAGGTCCCAATATAGGAGAGTAATGTAACTCACAGGTCACAGTGCAGGAGAGTAACGTAACTCACAGGTCACAGTGCAGGAGAGTAACGTAACTCACAGGTCAGTGCAGGAGAGTAACGTAACTCACAGGTCACAGTGCAGGAGAGTAACATAACTCACAGGTCACAGTGCAGGAGAGTAATGTAACTCACAGGTCACAGTGCAGGAGAGTAACGTAACTCACAGGTCAATGTGCAGGAGAGTAATGTAACTCACAGGTCACAGTGCAGGAGAGTAACATAACTCACAGGTCACAGTGCAGGAGAGTAACGTAACTCACAGGTCAATGTGCAGGAGAGTAATGTAACTCACAGGTCAATGTGCAGGAGAGTAACGTAACTCACAGGTCACAGTGCAGGAGAGTAACGTAACTCACAGGTCACAGTGCAGGAGAGTAACATAACTCACAGGTCACAGTGCAGGAGAGTAACGTAACTCACAGGTCACAGTGTTTTGAGGATTCACATATAAATAATGGATGCAGACAATCTATCGGCAGCTGTGTCATCTGGGAGAGAAAACCCTGCCATGCTATTATATGAGCTAATGTGGAATGAAAAGCACACAATGACTTAGAGGGACTAGCTGCACAGGGTTAAACACAGAGCAAATTAAATCCACAGACAATCTGTGTTCCTGCTGCTTGTGTCAAGAACTTTTAAACATGAAATGATTCTTTAAAACTCTCCTTTTTAAATGACTGTCCTGTTGAGTGCGACCCCTGACACACGATTGGCATAGTGAACATGATTGCCAGGGTTCTCTGTGGAATATTCAAACAGTGCTTTATAAAGCCTGGAGTATGGGCCATAACACTCTGATTGCTCCTAACTACTGCAGGCTCTATTCATGAGCAGGGTCATATCTCAGTCGTTAACGAATCTCTGGCGCGGCCCTGTGCCATTAGAGTGATACGGACGGCACATCCCCTGCAATTTAGAACCAGTAATAGATGTGGGTCACTCCAGGTCACTTTCAATTTCCACTCGGAGAGGAGAAAAATGGAAACAACTCATTTGCACAAATTTGAATAATTCGCTCACAAAAAAAAAGAAATATGATGGGATGATGAGTGAGAAAGAGAGGAAGGATAAAGAAATAAAAAAGAGGGGGAAGGAGGAGGAAACTGTTGCACCTTGCACAATAATGATCCACCGTGCCTTGGATCGGCTTGCATAAAGGCTAATGATGAATATGACAGAGGATATGAATCCAGATGCAGGAATAAAGCAGCCTTTTCTCTCTGCAGGCTCACATGGGAGCCTCCATTGCCTCTAGTGAGCTTTTAAACTTATCAGAAATGTATTAAGATTGCACCGGGCCATGAAACAGCTGTAGACAATTAATCTTTGCAAATCTTATCCGAGGAATTGGTTTCTGCAAAGTAACATCTGCTGCTAAAGGCAATTATTCATGAGCAACGCACACCCGCCACACTTTTATGCATAGGGCATGATCATTGCCAATGAAGTAACATTTACCGTTTCCCATGTTCAGTACAAATAACATTCATCAGCATTAAAATATCATCCATCAACATTGTCCTGGGGCCTCAGGCCATCCCAGGCAGATAAATTAAATAGTATACATTTCGCTTAGAAGTTGCAAAGTGCTCCGATTAACTGATATTTGCAGAGCTGCTTTAGAGAATGAAATTACAGCAGTGGAGTTGTGGATTATGGTGCTGCTGGAGAAAAAAATGGAGCTGAATCCCCCAAATGCCTAAGAGACCTATTATGAGAGATTCCTTATGATCAGGAAAGGCTACATACAGTATGTTAGGTTACATTCTGTAGGAATGATGGGAAATGTTAGTCTGGACTTTTACTCAGGGGCGGACTGGCCATAAATGGCAGATGGGCTCACTGGCATAGCACACACCCTAGCACGAGCTGGGGACTTGCTCGATCCTTGTGCGGGGCCCCACGAAACTGCTTTACGCCACTGGATGGGCTGGTCCATTTTTTGCCCAATGGGCCTGTCTAATTGTATTTTTTTTTTTTTTAAATGATAATTATCGTGCAAACAATGGAGGCTTCATGGAAAAAATGGTCTGGTGTGGGGGCCTCAAAGACAAAAATGGTCTGGTATGTCAGTCCATCCCTGCTTTTACTACTGTATATGCTCAATAAAATATTTTTTTACTGTGACTATAATAATTGTTTAAAGCAGGGGGAAATGTTATTCACACAATTGCTGGGATGGAAGGATTAACATTTTAATTTTTGGGGACTAAGCCTTGACATAGCTTTTGTTCATTTGTTATCTGTAGCAGAGATATCCATACTATGCAGCAATGTGTATGGTTAACAATGGTTATTCAATTGTGTTTATTTGAAAATTAATAACTAAGAGTAATGTAATTTAAGTTGCATTACTGCATGTTTATAGAGATCCCAAGAAACCATCCTTATTTTCTCCCTATTAATTCCATCCTCGTCGTGTCTTCTTAATTTCCCAGCTGTCGCCATCTCACAGATGGCAATATTATTTACAATATAGGCTGTTGCCTGGAGCCAAGCCAGATGCAATCTTAATAGGAATTTGATCATCTGTAACTTTGGCTGTGTGTCAATTAGTTAGTTTTTTAACAAAGCAAAGCAAACAATATGGCAGCACCCAGTTCTTTTGACTTGTTTCAACTTTTCTGGGAAGACAAAGTGAAAGGTTGAGAATTCTGTGAAAAGGCTGTGCAAGAGAAAGTTGCACGCACAAATACGAAATCTCCAGAGGAAATGAAAATTGCATAAATCAAGTGAATAAGTACACAGTATATGCTACTTGTTTACATTAGAGATACAGGTAACTACCTTAATAAGGTAAACACCAACATAAAGTGTCTTAAAGAGATTCTACAGTATCTTTGCATACTTTTTAGCCAGTAGTTCTGAAAGAGCTCACGAGCCAAAAGTGGTCCCCGTAAATTGTGTACAACTTCACATATGTGAGGAGATGTGCACCACGTCATTGCCCTCTCTCTCTCACTCTGCTGTGTGTGCATGATTTGCATCTTGCTAGCTGACACTCAAATTGCAAGGGGCTGAAGCTCATTGGTTGAACTCAAATTCCTAGGGGGCCGGCTCACATTGGGGGAAATTTGGGGAAAATGGCGCAGCACAGCTTCCAGAAAAACAATTGCTTTCAAACTAGGGACTTCGTGGCTAATTGTGGTAAGACAGTAATTCTGCTCATACATTGTGCATGTATGAACTACACATTGACACATCCAGGCCATAGCGTGATGTTTAAAAAATACTGAGGAGTCGCCAAAGTTTCAGAGCATGTTTTTAATAGGGTGTTGGGCCACCACAAGCCAGAACACTTCAATGGACCTTGGCATAGATTCTACAGGTGTCTGTAACTCTATTGGGGGAATGTGACACCATTCCTTAATTTGGTGTTTTGTTGACGGTGTTGGAAAACGCTGTCTCACTTGCTGCTCCAGAATCTCCCATGTGTTCAATTGGGTTGAGATCTGGTGACTGAAACCGCCATGGCATATGGTTTACATCGTTTTCATGCTCATCAAACCATTCAGTGACCATTCATGCCCTGTGGATGGGGGCATTGTCATCCTAGCCATGGTAGACAAACTAATTCTGCCCAGCAGTTTTATAAATGATAAGCATGATGTGATGTAATTAACTCAGGAACCACACCTGTGTGGAAGCATCTGCTTTCAATATACTTTGTTTCCCTCATTTACTCAAGTGTTTCTATCATTTTGGCAGTTACCTGTATATGAATACGTATTGTTCATGTTAATGAATTAAATGTAGTTTAGGATCAGATCCTGAATCAGGTCTAAATCTACTTCTGAATACTGGTCTCCCACAGGCCATGACCCTTGTAGGTACACAAAGGATATGTCGTTCATCAAAGGCACTCAATTATTCCCTGCAAATCAGAGCCAAGTAGCGTTTCTCTTACTCTACGCCCTGCCGCCCTGCCTGCCTCTACGCCCTGCCTGCAATGGAAAAGCCATCTGAGAAGTGTGAAGAATTCCGTCAGAGTGAGCTACCTGCTTGCCTTGCCGTCGGTCCACATTACTGCTCTATGGAGGAGAGGATGTTTAAACCTGAACATGTATTGTTCAATGTGACATGCTCAATTTATCATTAGTTGTGAAAGAGAGAATGGATGAGTACACTTTCAATTTAGTTCTGTTGCTTTCTTCATTCATCATACCCTTCCTCCTCATCCATCATTTCCCCCCTCCTTTGATTTGTACAAAACACACTTTCATAAGTTTTATGCAATTAATCATCAAGGCTAAAGATAATTGTATATTAATGGACAACATTTTTTATTCAATTATTTATTTGATGAACTTGCACCACAGTGAGTTTCATTGAATCCCATTCTTAGATTAGATCATCTCCATTGCTCAGTGAGCATGAAAGTGAGGAGTGTTGAATCTGTTTTTTTGGTATTGTTTCGTTATAGGTTTATGTACATTTCCAGAGAGCGGTCTCAGTCTGCCTTCAGCAACCACTGGACATGTCTTTTATCCTCATATAACAAGTCCTAAGAAATTGGAAAAGTTGCTGCATTAGATAGGAGGTGACCTGGAAACAAAAGCAATCAGAGGGAGGGGGGTGGACGCAGGGAGCCACTGCCAGCCCAGCTCTAACTCTGTCAATAATAGAAGAAATACCTTTTGAGGCACAGGGCTGAGGGCAAAGTGTAGTCTGCAATTACACACCTTCATATACCTCACCAAAGGACATTTGTCATGTACCTCACCATTTTCTGTTTCCCCCCCAACACAATGCATTTATTTATTTTTTGTCAAAATGAGGGAAAAAAATCTGTGGACTCTCTAAACTGTGTTTTAGGATTGTGATGAAAATTACTGGGCACAACAAAACTTTGCTTCACTGTTAGATGTATTAAAATGTTATATTCATGGTTATGATATTGTTATAAGGCAACACCTTTTCCTCATATAATATGGCTACATTGTGGTCCTGTGTGGTTCAGTTGGTAGAGCATGACTCTTGCAATGCCAGGGATGTGGGATTGATTCCCACGGGGGACCAGTATGAAAAAAGTATGAAATTGTATGCACTAAGTTGCTCTGAATAAGAGCATCTGCTAAATTACTAGACTGTACAAGTTATCTTATGCAAAATAATATTCCTTTATTCCATTTTCTCCAATAGATTTGCAAATAGTGGAGGGAAAAGGAGATAACATTCCTTCAAGTCAACCATACAATCTAGTCAAAAAGATTCCTTTCAGCATCTGAAGATAACTAGATAAGAACACAATTATTTCCCAAACTAAATGATCTTGAATTTAACCACAAATCAATCAGCTTTCCACTTGAACAACTTCAGACTCCATTGCAGCTCAATCAAAGAGATCAATGTGGACCAATTATAGCCTGTTTCATTAGTGTAGGCAAATCATATATTCCCCCTCCTGGCCACCAAGTCACTGTATAGAGGGAATGAACACACACACATTCACACACTAAAAATTGGAGATGGAAATCCTTGAAACTTTGCACAACTTTGTTGAAGATGGGTTTTTTTTTCACACTTTATGTTTTGTGCTGTTTGTTAAGAACCAAAAACCCTGGTAATACTATCTGTCTGTATGTGACAGGCTTGCTTTGACCTGTGTTTGGCCTGATTTGGTCCTGGCTATAATGTGACATGTCACAGCATCACGCTCACCCTGTGACTGGAGCTAGGGTCCAGTCTAGGCCATGCCTAGGAACAGCAGACACACTGTCCACAACACTGAAGGATTGTCACGTTGTATTATTTATTGGCCAGACAGACAGACAGACATCCTTCATTCCAATTGTAGCAGGAATCTCTTTTTTTTATAGTCAGATTTTCACTGGTGCCGTGCAACAAAAATAATAAAAACAATTACTTTTCCGCAAAACATATCATATTTGATAAATATCAGTCTGATTAAGTATGCGATGGAAAAAAGTAGGTAATGAATACATTGTAATTTACTTCTTCTTTCTTATGAAGAATGAAGTCAAATCACACAATAAGCAAACAATAAATTGGCTTGTTGATGAATAATTACTGATCTCTCTCAGTCAGAAACACAGTCTGAAGAAGTGGGATTTAAGCGACGGATGACTGCTGGAGGTAGGACACACACTCCAGCTCATCAGAATACTCTGCCCATCCATGTACCCGACTGTTGTCTTTTGACTAAACCCAAAATGCACTAAGGGGGAGTTTGTGATGAATTTAATGCAATAACATTAGGGTGGGCTGTGGGCAGAGATAAAAAAAAATAAGACTATTTTCATTGAGGTGCATCATGGGTCTAGAATGAGTAGTCTTTCCAGATATTACTCTCGGTGTGTTATGAATTCTGTAATAAATGTATTGTAATGTTTTTGAAATTGTACAGTATAACTGCCTTAATTTTGACGGAACCCAGTAAGAGTAGGTGCTGCCTTGGCAGGAACTAATGGGGATCCTTAATAAATACAAATACAAATGCCTCTATATTGATTTCTCCTGTGAGTCACATTGTTCCTCAACATAACATAGCCCTACATTAGCGTAGGAGTTCCACTCGAAGCACAGAAGGGATGGCAGAACAATGTTTTTAAAGACATTATGCTCTAACTAATGTCAGGTCTTAGACAGAGCTAGAGTCATTTAACCTCCTGACTGGTCAAGATGCTCAGTTCCAGACAAACTTCGATTTAAAATGATGTCCTCCATGAACTACATTCTCTGGAGGAAATGATTCAATTTGACAATGTATTCATATTTACTGAGTGTACCTGCATTACAATTGTATAGATCACTTCAAAGTAAAAATGAAATGGAGAAAATCTAATCAACATATAAAGACATACTGGGCAGTTGTATGGAGTCTGCAGTTATATAGGTCCAGCATGGGTCACTCCCATGCTTTCTATATGATGTCCCTTCGAAATCTATCCGAATCACATTAAATTGGATATAAAGATGTGCACACACATTCATCACAGTAAATGGTGTGGTGCAGCATCACTCGCCAAGAGTCCCACCTCAACAATCAGGTTATAAAATCGGCTTTAGATCCGATTAATAATTCACAATCCTGTTAGAAGAGAACAAACATTTCTGTTCAAGCAATTTAAGTTGTGGGATTGTTATTATAGCCGGGTGCTTGAGCCGTGCTGGGAGATGGTCTCGGTGTGGGTCTGCGACGGAGGAGAGGCTGTGAAATTTAAGCTGGTTCCAGCTCGCTGTGTGCGGAAGAATAACTCCATGCTATTTCACAGTATCTGCTTTCTTTATTAAAGCACCGGCACAGTAAACATGTCTTACCCACGTTTATCTGTACAGCCTTTTTATTTGGGATCATCTAACCCCCTCTCTCTCTCTCTCTTCCCCCCTCCCTAACCCACCGTGTCACTTTCAGGGCACATACAGGTTCTCACAGACAAGAAACCTTGTCCCAAAAGAGTGAACCTGGTTAGATGATAGGTGTCATATTGTTATATGTATCAGGCTATTAGTAAAATAACTAATATTATCAAGTGGTCAACCATCATTCCCATCATCCTTTCACAAAGTAACAGAACAGGAATGTCTTACTTTTACACACAAAGACCTCAGCTTATTTAGTAATCGGTCATCATTATATAACATTTGTTAAAATTTAAATAAATTAAATCAAATATAGTTTGTGTTTTGTATGAGTAAAACCAAAGCTTTACGGTAAACTACAGTTTTAATCAGCCACCGTCTAACATTATCCCCACACCCCATACTATTCAACTTAATAGCATATCTTTCTTTCTTATATTGAAACTTTTGGATTGTAAATGAGGTGTTGATATTTAGTCAAGGTAGTGAGATCTTTTTGTGTGAGTGGATCCTTCTGATCATTGACCGAGTAAGTTGGTGACATGATTGTTATTTGTTTGCAAACACTGACTCCTAGTGTTTCATTTACGACAGTACAAGCAGAATTTGAACTCTACTGAACAAAATTACAAACGTAACAAGCAACAATTTGAACAATTTCACTGAGTTACAATTCATATAATGAAATCAGTCAATTTAAATAAATTCATTAGGCCCTAATCTATGGATTTCACATGACTGGAAAATATAGATATGCATCTGTTGGTCACAGATATCTTTTTAAAAAGGTAGGGGTGTGGATCAGAAAACCAGTCAGTATCTGGTGTGACCACCATTTGCAGCGTGACACATCTCCTTCGCATAGAGTTGATCAGGCTGTTGATTGTGGAATGTAGAATGTTGTCCCATTCCTCTTCAATGGCGGTGTGAAGTTGCTGGATATTGGCGGGAACTGGAACATGCTGTCGTACGCGTCGATCCAGAGCATCCCAAACCTGCTCAATGGGTGACATGTCTGGTGAGTATGCAGGCAATGAAAGAACTGGGAAGGTTTCAGCTTCTAGGAATTGTGTACAGATCCTTGCGACATGGGGCTGTGCATTACAACGCTGAAACATGAGGTGATGGTGGTCGGATGAATGGCACAACAATGGGCCTTAGGATCTTGTCACGGTATCACTGTGCATTCAAATTGTCATCGATAAAATGCAATTGTGTTCATTGTCTGTAGCTTATGCCTGCCCATACCATAACCCCACCGCCACCATGGGGCACTCTGTTCACAACGTGATGTCAGCAAACCGCTTGGCCACAAGACTCCATACATGTGGTCTGCGGTTGTGAGGCCGGTTGGACGTACTGCCAAATTCTCTAAAATGACGTTAGAGACGGCTTATGGTAGAGAAATGAACATGACATTATCTGGCAACAGCTCTGGTGGACATTCCTGCAGTCGGTGTGCCAATTGCATGCTCCCTCAAAACTTGATACATCTGTGGCATTGTGTTGGTTGACAAAACTGCACATTTTGGAGTGGCCTTTTATTGTCCCCAGCACAAGGTGCACCTGTATAATGATAATGCTGATTAATCAGCTTCTTGATATGCCACAACTGTCAGGAGAAATGCTCACTAACGGGAATGTAAACAAATATGTGTATAAAATTTGAGAGAAATAAGCTTCATGTGTGTATGGAACATTTCTGGAATATTTTATTTCAGCTCATGAAACATTGTATAAACACTTTACATGTTGCGTTTATATTTTTGTTCAGTATAGGTCCAGAGACAACCTCTAATTAGCCTCCATAGGCAGCAGGTAGCCCAGCGATTAAAAGCGTTTGGCCAGTAACTGAGCCGAATATGTGAAAAATCGGTCAATGTGCCCTTGAGCAAGGCACTTAACATTAACTGCTCCTGTAAGTCGCTCTGGATAAGAGCATCTGCTAAATGACTAACATGTAAATGTCAAATAGGCATTTCCATATTCTTTATACCTATACATCTGTCCTCTCAGATCTGCATAAGTGGCTAAGGGTTAGAGCAGGGCAAGTGGTTGTTTCTGGACCAGGCCACAATGTAGATTTCATAACATTTAAATTATGAAAATAATTAACAATAAACCCCCAGTCTTTGTTTTGGACTTTGATCAAAGCACCTTCAAACATGACCTTGAGCGAACAGTATACACTGAGTGAACAAACATTATGGGCACCTTCCTAATATTGAGTTGTGTCCCCCCCCACCCCACCCCTTTTGCCCTCAGAACAGCCTCAATTTGTCAGGTCGTGGACTCTACAGGATGTCAAAAGCGTCCCACAGGGATGCTGGCCCATGTTGACTCCAATGCTTCCCACAGTTGTGTCAAGTTGGCTGGATGTCCTTTTGGTGGTGGACCATTCTTAATACACACGGGAAACTGTTGAAAAACCCAGCAGCGTCACAGTTCTTGACACAAACCGGTGCGCCTGGCACCTACTACCATACCCTGTTCAAAGGCACATAAATATTTTGTCTTGCCCATTTACCCTTTAAATGGCATACATACACATTCCATGTCTCAATTGTCTCAAGGATTAAAAATGCTTCTTTAACCTGTCTTCTCCACTTCATCTACACTGATTGAAGTGGATTTAACAAGTGACATAAATAAGGGATCATAGTTTTCACCTGGAAAGAGCAGATGTCCTTAATGTTTTGTACACTCAGTGTATATTGTAGGGGGCTATTTAGGGTAAGGAGTTGCATTGTAAGGAGCATAACGTAACATTTGAAGGAAAATTGCACAAATGAATACTAATACCAGTACAAACTCTGTGTCAACGTAAACACATTCTTGAATAATGTTAAGTTTAGTGCAATCTGAAAACGTAGTATTACAGTAACATTATCAGAGATCATTTAATATCATAGATTAGTACTACTTGCAGTTAAGTTTGATATGTTTATGTTTCTATAAAACAATTCTTTAAAAAAAAGGCATTTCATGCATTAAAAACTGATACACTATATGTTGCGTATCAGAGTCTGATACCACACAATTATAATGAATCTGTATTCAATAACACAGGCCATTTATTTGGAATTACTCCAGTCCGTATGCATTGAAGTATGTAAAATACTTTGAAGTTATCGCCCACTGTCAGAGATTGTCCAGTGTTAATTCCAATGTCATTATCTCCTGGTGCTCTCTGTGTGAGGCTCTTGTGAGTTTCTAGCTTTCTTTCCCACGACCATACTGCTGTACATCTTCTGTTGCTGCTCTTTAAATTCTTCTTTCACCTTGTCTCTCTTCAAGCTCCCATCCCTGTAGAGAGAGACAGACATGTTCTACAGTTGCCATGGCGCCCTTTTGGCAGCCTTGGCAGAGAGCTCCTGTATATTTAGTAAATATTTCATAAATGTATGTTTTTTCAATTTTTGTTTTTGAATAGCCAAACGAGTATAGATTTAGTCTGGATTACATCTTACTTGTTTCCTGCCCGAGAAAGAACGGCAAAACAGCTTTTCAAAATCAGCTATTTTGACTTGAATTCGGTCGGCCTACATTGGGATGTTTCTACGGTCTCCTTGATCCAAGACTACAATGCAGTGCCGAGTTGGCAGTGAGGAATTCATTGCTCAAGAGCATTCCTTCAAAGTTGAGAATACTGTAACCTGAGTGAGTGCATGGGAAGATAAAAAACCAACGGCAGTGTCCTACAGCACAGAGAAGACGCGTAAGGCAAGACACCCAGCTTTAGGTACCTGCCCCCGGACGACCTGATTTGGCTGCTCAGCTCTCCCTGTTGACCACCTACACCTCCCTCTGTTCAAGCCTTGTGCTATTGACTGTCGCTCCATCTGTTGGAGGTTTGAAGTAGCCTACCCAGAACTTGAAGTACGCTACTCAGAACATTGAAGTAGCTTACTCAGAACATTGAAGTGGCTTACTCAGAACATTGAAGTAGCCTACTCAGAACTTTGTAGTCCAGACCTATACTCATGTCATTCAATTTTTTGTATTGATGTTTGTTTTGCTTTTTAAGCACCTCGAGATATGTTTACTTCCATGTGCTGTGTACTGCAATTCAGACTTTAGCTGCGGCCTACTTTTTATTTCACCTTTATTTAACCAGGTAGGCTAGTTGAAAACAAGTTCTCATTTGCAATTGCGACCTGGCCAAGATAAAGCAAAGCAGTTCGACACATACAACAACACAGAGTTACACATGGAATAAACAAACATACAATCAATAATACAGTAGGAATATATATATACAGCATGTGCAAATAAGGTAGGATAAGAGAGGTAAGGCAATAAATAGGCCATGGTGGCAAAGTAATTACAATATAGCAATTAAATACTGGAATGGTAGGATGTGCAGAGGATGAATGTGCAAGTTGAGATACTTGGGTGCAAAGGAGCAAGATAAATAAATAAATACAGTATGGGGATGAGGTAGATTGGATGGGCTATTTACAGATGAGCTATGTACAGGCGCAGTGATCTGTGAGCTGCTCTGACAGCTGGTGCTTAAAGCTAGTGAGGGAGGTAAGAGTCTCCAGCTTGAAAATACTAACACATTATTATAGAACAGTATGGTTCCCAGCACATTCTATTTTGATCACAGAACTCTATTATGATAGAATGACATGTTTTAAAGGATCTTTAGTGAAAATAAAGCAGTGAAAAATAAAGTTTGCTGAGGGTTTCCTTACCACGCCATGTCCAACAGCCCTCCCTGATGTGCGATAGCAGACTTCACTCGGTTGGCAAACTTGGTAGCATCTTCCCCTTCCTATTCAAAGCGGTAATGAAGAAGGATATGATTTAAAAAATATATATATAAAGAGGAGTCTATGGTTCTGGGGGTAAGAGGAGTGTGTACTCTATGAAGGTTTGGGAATAAAACACAACATAAGGTCTGACCAGTTGGTCATGGGAAGGAGTAGCAGTAATACTGTATATAGACTGTGACACCCTACCTGTCTGGTCATTGGGGGCAGGTACCACACATTGACCACGATGGCCCAGCTGGTCATCATTCTCAGTAGGTAGCTCACCATGTTGTACTTGGCACTGTTCCAGAAGGCATCTCCAAAGCGTGGGTCATACTAATAGGAAAGGAGATCCAAACGTATATTAATCAAAAGCACAGGAGGTTGGTGGCACCATAATTGGGGAGAACGGGCTCGTGGTAATGACTGGAGCGGAATTAGTGGAATGATTTCCAGGTGTTTGATGCAATTCCATTTGCTCCGTTCCGGACAATATTATGAGCTGTTCTCCCCTCAGCCTCAACTGACCAAAAGGCTTTTACATGGAAATTAAATAAAACAATAGCTGATAAAGTCAACACATAACAAGTGAATGTCAATATGTAACAATGTTTAATGTCATACAGTAACTGCTGATTGATGACAGAGCCAGGGTTAGAACACAAGAGAGGCATTTCAGAGATTCAGACAATGGACAATTTACTGAAGACTGCAGAGTACCTTGATTGCAACTGGGTATATTGTCCCTCCAATCTCAAAGCTTCCCTTCTTGAACATCATGACCGATGTGTTGTTGATGCAGGTTCCTGCAGGAGATAAAAAGGTCACGAGACTGCCACAACCACAAACTTCCAGGAGCATTGGAGTCAATTGCATTTCAATTCAAGTCAATTCAGGAAGTAGACTGAAATTTTATCAGAAAAATTGTATACGAGTTGACTTTATGGATTGACTGAATTTAATGGAATTGACCCCAACTATACCTTCCAGACAGCAGATAAAGGTGGACGAGACACCTAATATAAAGACTACAATAAAGTCCTAGTATAAAGACTACAATAAAATCATAGTATAAGGACTACAATAAAGTATAAAGATTACAATAAAGTATAGGGACTTACCCTCTGGGAAAATCAAAATGGGTAGATTGCTCTTCGCTGCAACATGAGCCCTCAATCTAGAAGAGGACGGAGGGAGGGAGATCAATAACCAGGACAAAACTAATCACGATGAAAACAATACAATGTATGAGATGATTGAGTGGCAGTAATGGTAATGTATATCGTTATACAAGCAATAAATCGACATTGGCAAGCGATTTATTCACTTTACAGAAGAGAACTGAGTAAATGTATAGATGAAAAAGACATACTAAATGCATCTCCTGCCATCTTTTCCCATTTACTTTCTGTCTCACCTACTGGTAACAGCATGTCGGTCTCTCATCTCCGATCTCTCAAACCACACATGGGGGCAGGACCTCACCATTGATCTCTGGATGACCCCCATCAGCCCACTGTGACTTTGACCCACCTGGGAATAAACCCGGACACAGTGAGCATGACAACTCTAGTCTGCTGAGAACCAAAAGTGATGTATACGATATCAAAAATCAGTGATATGTTGACACAGCCATGTTCATGTTACCCACCATAGCGTAGCATCCATCATTGGCCAAAATGACAATGTCAATAGGTGAGGTGTGGTTTGCTACGCATATTCCTCCTTTTTGTGGTTTATTATTTCTGTAAAAAATAAGTATTTATTTCAATGACATCATGACATTGAAAACATTGATACTAATATTACTTCCTAAATGTTTATTTTAGGTAGGTTGGGCCGTATACTAACTTGTTGTGGTATTGGATGGTGGCAGAGAGGCCTCTGGCACAGATCCTGTAGCACATCAGATGGACTAACTCACTGAGCCAGTTCTTCACTCTAGAACACAAGAGCAATGTACAGTAATAGCCAGGGAAATTCTATTCTCTCAAGCCGTATATCAACTCTCGAGCTAGCTAGCTGTTATAAGAGATAGGAACATTCAATGTGACTATCAATGTTCCTACCACCACAGTTTATGAAAGTTCTAAAACATTCTTTAAAAACTTTGTTGTGTACATCGTTACCTCCTGTTAGGTAGAAACCCCACCAAAGTTGTCCCGATCACCAGCCAGCTCAACCCTATGATTGCCAGGGTTATCCTGAAAGAACGATCAAAACAAATGTAAAAAATAAAATAACATTCAAATCGTGTTTAATAATAATAATATTAGTAGTAATAATTGCACTCTATCCAATAAATCCACATCAGTTGACAGAAACTGAACTTAACAAATGGGCTGTTGATTGGTTATGAGATGGATAGAGTAAAGGGGAGGTGTGGTCAGGTCACCTGAGAGGGAAAAGGACACAGTAACGTATGATCACGCCCAGGCCCCAGATGACGGTGAGGCGCAGGCTGATGTAGTGAAAGTTGTGGTTGGTGCGGGTCAGGAGGTTCCAGGAGACCAGCTCCTCAGAGGAGAAGCGCTGAGTCACCTGGTCATCCACGATGCTCTCCAGGCCCTTTCTGTAGAAGTAGAATGAGTCGCTCAGCGCAAACTCTCCCCTCGATATGGACTGGGTACGATACCGACGCAGCTCCCCCATCTCCTGTTCCATAGAGCCACCCTCCCTCTGGATGAGTCCTGGGAAGAGAAGAGGGGAACAGCACAGATAAATCACTGAGTGGGTAGCATAGTCAGAGATTTTCAGATGTAGGACATTAAATATGATGGATAAGCCTGTAGAGTGGGGGATGTATAAGAAGGATTGTATGTAAAGAGTAAAATATACACCTACTAATTGAGGCACTGTATCTATCTATGCTCTTCCTCTATTGGTATTTCCAGAGAAGGAAATGCCAATGAGGAATGCGATGGGAGGACTGTTGTGGCATAGCCTATCAGTACCAGGTACGACTGAGAGCACTGCGCTTGCATTCCTTTTATCTGTCCTCAGCACTGATGTACTGTATTTTACCCAGTTCCAGTAAAACATGAATACTTTTCTAATAACTTACTGGTTAACAATTTGCTTGTTGTCATGATTATACAGTTATATATGCTTTAGTATTATGTTCACAGAAGAAGAGTTTTAGACAAAAGCATGGTGGGTTTTGTCATCTCTGCTGCTGAATGGTTTGCTAAATCTTATTGCATAATAACATTGTGTTGACTTGACATTTTTGTCCTTCCATACAAAAAAACCAGTCCTTTTTTAAGTTTCCTGTCAACCCTGATTTAGAATACCAATGTTTCTGTGATCAGAAGATGATTGAGTGTTAATTCAACAACATAGGGTAGGATTGCAGATAGACAACTTATAGAGACACCACAAAAAAGTCCCCAGTATAAATCCGATCTTCTGGAATCTTCAAGGCAGTTCAAAATAGAATATGATATACATGTCTAATAAGTATCAAATTTAACTCAACATAGCTCCACTGAAGACGGTGACGTGACGTCTTTCAAACGTTGTACAGTATATTTCCAAGGAAGAGAAGATGAAGGGGGCATACAGTATTTCACAGCATGGGTTGAGGGTTAAGCTATACACAGAGAGTCAGTTTTCTGCCTGAAGTTATGCAATCCTCTATTGCATCATCAGAGTGGGACATGGCTGCTCCACTCCACACGGTTTCCACTAGCTTCCATATCCCCAAAGTCAGATTACATAGCCACAAAGTAAAACTTGCCTACAGAAATGTGCTTTTTGGTCTTAATTTAAGGTTAGGGTTAGGCGTAAGGTTAGCGGTGTGGTTAAGGTTACTTACAAAATATACTTTTAAGAAGATAAATTGTAGAAATGGGCAGACTTTATTTATGATATTGTGGGTATAGAAGCTCGTGATGACCACTCCGCAACCCCACATCAGCTGAGCTGACCAATCATAAGCTGACCAATCATAAGCCACCACACTGACACACAGTCACATGTACAGGGTCTACTCTACTCCTTCCAGACAGAGCTGAATTCATTCAACCCCTCATACTACAAAACAATATGCTCTAAGAGCAGAACCAAGGACTCCACATAACAATGGGATGTTGGAAATGCAGTTCTGCTGAATTCAAATATTTCTCCTATAGACCATCAGAACTCAACTCAACTTACTGGATGTATAATTACCTTATTACTGTGTAATTAGCCTAATAATTATCACAGGGCTATTCACATTTCAGTTAGGGGCAAATACAAACTAAAGAGTATTGATTCAAATGGTATCATTCAGCATAGTGAAGGAACCATAGAAAATAATTGCTTAGTACAAAAGTTAATGAAAAAAATAAAGATTAGGCTACAGTTTGATAGTCATCCACAATAAGTTACACAGACAGGGTCCCTCCAGACCTCAGCATGAACTCATTCATCGATGGGTAGTGAGTGTAATGTCACTCACCATTGGGTAGCGGAGCAGGCACTGGCAGAGTGGGTCGATCCCTGTGTCCTCTCTGGATCCGAAGGGTGGCCCACTGCCCATAGAACAGATTTATTTTCAGCTGACCTCACACACAATGCTTTCTACATACTGCATCTTGCCCAACTGCCCCGCGTTCCCCGCATTGAACATTAACTATGTCAGTCTGTTCTACGGGGTCAGGGGGCAACATGAATACAGTATACAGAGCACAAAATCCTACATATAGTAGTGAATATAAATCCATGAAATATCCGATTAATGCATTTATACAAAAAAATATGTATCTTTTCATAAATCATCTGTTCGCAAACAGAATAACATAGTTCTTTATTAGATGCTATATGAGGTTATGCTTCAATAAAATGTTTCAGAATAAAATAAGAAATAGTGAGCTATATCGAACTTCCAGCAGTTACCTCCAATATCTTGACCAGAATCTGAATGTAGACCGAAGTGACCCCCAGGGAGAGGCCAAACATAGCTGGTATCATGATGAGCCCAATCATCACGGAGAACCACACCTGCAGCAACAAAGTCGCTATACTCCACAGGTCATCCATCCCTCCCTCAGAGAGGTCTGTCATGCACTGGTATGGCACATATGGTTCAAGTTATCTACAGAAGAGAGACATAACGTTTATTAGCTATTCATTCCAAATAAGCATTATATTTTCTTTTTATAATAGAGGAGACTGAATTCATATTTTTGACTTGGGCCTAGCTAGGTAGTTAGCTATGTAAAGTTAGCTAGGTAAACAGGATCTGAAACGGGATATGAACACCGAAATAGCCTAGCTAACTATACAGCCAAGCCGAGAAGAGAACCACTAGAAATAGCTTACATTATTGAGCCTACCATATCCGAGTTTGACTGCAGAACATGAAATGTTTCCAAATGTATTAAAGAGAAATAGTAACCTGAAGACCTCTTCGTTGTCTTAGCGAGTTTTCCATTCTTCTGTACGTCGCTGTAGCGGTAGTGGTCGCAGGTTGCAACCCAACAGTGTAGTCAGCCACAGGACAGTGCGCAAGATCTGCTGTAAAAATAAAACCAGGACGTCACTAGTTACCACATTCACAAAGTCATAAACCGCGCCTATTTCTACAATGCATCTACAATACAATGCATCTTCGCAGTGGTGAAAAAAGTACCCCATTTTCATACTTGAGTAAAAGTAAAGATACTTTAATAGAAAATAACTCAAGTAACAGTGAAAGTCACCCAGTAAAATAATACTTGAGTAAAAGTCTAAAAGTATTTGGTTTTAAATATACTTAAGTATTAAAAGTAAATGTCATTGCTAAAATATACTTAAGTAAAAGTATAAATACATTTCAAATTCCTTATATAAAGAAAACCAGATGGCATACTTTTCTTGTTTTTTATTTATTTACTGATAGCCAGAGGCACTCTCCAACACATAATTTACAAACTAAGCATTTGTGTTAGTGAGTCCGCCAGATCAGAGGCAGTAGGGATGACCAGGGTTGTTGATACGTGTGTGAATTAGACAATTGTCCTGTCCTGCTAAGCATTCAAAATGTACATTTGGGTGTCATGGAAAATGTATGGAGTAAAAAGTGCATACTTGTATTTAGGAATGTAGTAAAGTTGTCAAAAATATAAATAGTAAACTTAAGTACAGATACACAAAAAAACTACTTAGGTAGTACTTTCAAGTGTTTTTACTTAAGTAATTCACACCACTGTATCTTCCTAAAAAGTGATTTTTAACCGAACTCTAACATTAACCAAACAGCTAACCGTATGCCTAACCCTAAACATAAATTAAGAACAAAAGCAATTTTCTGTTAATATACATTTTTTTACGAAAAAGCCATTTTGACTTTATGGCTGTGGTAACTAGTGGAAATAATAAAACCACTCCCCCCACTGGCGAGTTGCTCGAAAAAAGTTCAGCTTTCGTGCATATTCAGCTGCGCAGAAAAAAAACGCTGTTTTTACGCAATCGTAACACCAAATATATTTATAACTAACCCGAGATAGTTTATCTGTGACGTTTACAGTTGGAGGAAATTAAGCATAGTGGGCAGAACAAGCAAGGAGGTGGGCAAAGCCAAACACGAGCTAGCGAGATCCTATTGGCGTGTATTTTCATATTTCAGTTAGGGAATGTCTTCTCTATGAAATGCGCGTATGCATTAACGCAATTCGACATTGCACTTCTTCTAAACAACGCCATTTAAAAAAAAAAGTTGGCAAAGCGTCAAGTCTATTCAACTTAGTGCACTGTGTTCGTAACAGATTGTAGTTTTGGGAACAGAACAATGTATTGGAGATCAGATTTTTCATCGATGATAAAATTAGCAGAATGTCGGTCCAGTTTCATCTAGTTACATCCTCTCCCACTACCCGCGACTGAACTTCCTCTCGCTACCATATTTGGTGGTGAGAAAACGTTCTAAACGGATGCTTCAGCTTTATAGCCCCTGTGACGTGTCTGGATTACTCCTTATGTTTGTGTGGTAACACTTTTGATGTTGTCTTTCTGACAAAAAGAAGCATGGAGGACTCAAACTCTTATATTCGCGTCTCTGGATTTGTTCTTGGTTCATTGATGTTTCAGCACTTGAACAGTGACTCTGATGTGGTAAGCAGTTGGCTAGATCGCTAGCTAACTAGCTACGTTAGCTAGTTAGCTAACACCACAACAGATAGGTCTGACCAAATAGCTTACCTATTCAGATACTGGTTATTATATTAAACTGACTGTACACATGTATGTAACGTTACCTCATAACATTTTGCAGGAAGGTCTCATTCTCGGGGAGACCAAAGCTGAAGAGCGAAGCAACATCACTGACTCTCAAATCGACAACATACAGTTTGAGCATACAATAAGTGAGTCATCAGCTGTGTACTTACATTTTATAATATCATCTTGGTGTGTGCTGACTGTTGTCTCACCCTGCTTTCTGTTCCAGACATTCAGAAACACATATCATGTCGCAAGCTCAATAGGTAAACTGCAGAGACTAAAGGTTTCTTAAAATTGTGATTCAGCTGTGTGTGTAACTATTTCAACAGTATATCACTTACTATCATAGATCATTTCTGGAAGCATGTCACTTAAACAAATCTATTTTTCTCTCCACCTCCCTTAGCTTCTATAATAGAATAGGGGAGGTGAACCGGGATGAAATAAGGCACATTTTATCCAACTATAAGGAGGTAAGTGGAAGAATATAGCGTGATAATATTGATGTCACAGATGGTGGTATTGCAACTAAGTCCAGGGAGTAAAGGAACCTGTGCCATTAGGCAAGTTGTTTGCGTTGCGTTTCTTTCCTTTCCTATCTTGTTTGATTAGCCAACAAAGCACACTTTTATTCACCCTCTTTCTTCTATTTCACTTTCCTATCCAGGAGAATGTGATTGGTTGGTATAAACAGCGGAGAAACACAGATCAACAAATTACCTTCAGAGAGCAAGTAGTCCACGAGAACCTGAAGAGGGCACTCTCCAATCATGAGCTGATCTTTCTGCTACTGACACCCAGTGAGATCACAACATCAGGCTCCACTCACAAACTGGAGTATGCAGTCTACAGATCACATGGCAGGTCAGTACATTCACATTTTGATGGCCTTCACACTGTTTTGAATCAAACTGTGTTGCACTGTGAGTAGTCTATCACTGCCTTCACTAAAAACTGATCTGTTCAGTATGGCTTTCTGCTTAACTCGGCTCTAGTTTAAACAGTTTAATTTATATATTCTACACTGAGTACAAAACATTTGGAACACCTTCCTAATAATGAGATGCACCCCCTTTGCTCTCGGAACAACCTCAATTAGTCGGGGCATGGACTCTACAAGGTGTCAGGCGTTCCACAGGGATGCTGGCCCATGTTGATTCCAATGCTTCACATAGTTGGCTGGATGTCCTTTGGGTGGTGGAATATTCTTAATACAAACAGGAAACTGTTGTGTGGAAAACCCAGCAGTGTTGCAGTTCTTGACACTCAAACTGGTGCGACTGGCACCTACTACCATACCATTCATAGGCACTTCAATCTTTTGTCTTGCCCATTCACCCTCTGAATGGCATGCATACACAATCCATTTCTCAATTGTCTCAAGGCTAAAAAAAAATCCATCTTTAACGCGTCTCCTCCCCTTCATCTACACTGATAGAAGTGGATTTAACAAGTGACATCAATAAGGGATCATGGCCTTCACCTGGTCAGTCTATTGGCCTCCCGGGTGGCACAGCGGTCTAAGGCAGTGCTAGAGGCATCACTACAGGCCCTGGTTCGTTCCCAGGCTGTGTCACAACTGGCCGTGATCGGGAGTCACATAAGGCTGCGCACAATTGGCCCAGCATGGTCTGGGTTAGGGGAGGGTTTGGCCTTCCTTGTAAATAATAATTTGTTCTTAAATGACTTGCTTAGTTAAATAAAATGGAATCATCAGGTATTCCTAATGTCTTGTACACTGTAGTTTTATCCATGGTTTGTTTTTTACTCTTGCTGTACAGTCCTTGGATTTAAAGCACCTTTCAAGAAATCCCCTTTTTATTATTATTATTAGTCAGTATTGCAGTGTTCCTGTCCTGGTCAGCAACCTGGGTTTGTTGGAAGAGCAGGACTACTGGAGACTCTCTGCATCTTGTTCATCAGTCAACTACAACCATGCTGTTAGGAAACACAGGTACTACTACTGGGCCTCAGCACTGGGCACTATTGACTTTGAAAAATGTAATATGTGTGTTTGTCTGGTACCTGAATGACTAGTCTTACACTTTTTGTCCTGTGTAGATCTAAATTCTTCTCCTCCGATGGATCTCTGCATGAGGTGGATGAGATTAATGACATGAACAACTCCTTGCAGGGTGAACTGAAGGTACGTTGAATTGATGGCAAGGGAAATGTAAAAGGTGTACCAAAGACTGCACAGTCCAACCATTGGTAAACATGGTGTCACCTGGGACTTGTTTTTCTTTTCACAGATGGCATGTAAGAAAGTGGAGGAGAGTGAACGATTGGTTGAGAAGCTGCTTGCAGACGTTTCTGATCTAAGAAGGATGGTCAATGAGAGGAAACAAGAGCTGAGAGAAAGTATAACCTTTGTTTCTATTGATGAATCAATCTTGATTTATTCTTGTGTGTATTGAACATTTTATTTACGTTTGTTTCCAGTCTCAGCAGATGGAGCCTCCACCCCGGCACAGCCCCGGGAGAATGTGCTGCTCTGCGAGGTCATCAAAACACTATTTCCTGGGGCATCTCTACTCCAAACGCAGGCTCTAAACTTCCAGGGGTTTCCATTGCCCGAGTTCTGCTGCAGCACTGACCATGGCATAGACATTGCCACAACACTGCCTTTGATCCTGAGTCATACACTCCCTAAAGCCAGGAAGGGGAGGCTTGGGAGAGGCGGAGGTACATCCTGGAGAAAATGTCCCCTTCGTGAATCATCTGAGGTGCCCAAGAGGAGGAAAGGCATGCTGGAGGAGACTGATGAGACTTTGTCAGTCAGTGGGTCAGAGACCGAGGAGGATTTGATCCCAGCCAATCGGAACGGAAATAATTTAGATGTGTCCAACTCCCCGGTTTTCTGAGGACCAAATGGACCACTCAAGAATGGTCATTTTGCATTAAATGTCACTGTGTATGGATTATAGGAAATTCTGTGGCATTCCCCTGTAACAGTCCTCTATCAACAACTGAAAACTTGATATGTTTGCAGGGATGCCTTCAATTAGCTCATTTTTAGGAGCAACATGTTTTATTTAGAAGTGACTGTCCAAGTTCTTGATTATAATAACTTTAGTGTTTATCAACAATTTTTCATAATGTGGGTCCAGACATGAATCCTGCGGAGGAAAATATGAGTATTATAGAAAGGCCTAAATGATCAAAACATGGCCATTTTGAGCAATAGACAGGTCTGTAGCACACAATGTCATCAGTACCCTCTGGTCAGTAGTGATAGATGGTGCATTGACGTTTTATAAAGAGAAACTATCACAGAGCAACCTCGAGGCTTAATGCTGCTGACCCAAGAGTATTGGATCATATGATATTCTGTCCCAAGACCAGTCAATAATAAAATGAGTGATTTGATGACTTACCCATAGAATGAGCTTTATTTATGGCTTTGGAAATCTCCCCTCTGTTTCTTACCACAGACCTGGAAAGGAATAAACACCTTGTTAATATGACATGATATGTGATATGAACATGTTTAGCTTTATCTGACCAAGTTCTCACATGTTATGTGCCTACTGTAAATTGTTCCTGTGAGGGGGTTTATAAACAGGGACAGCAGCTATTGGAAAGAAGTTTGGAGGAAATGTATGCATTTTATAATGAAACATTGCTCAATTGCATCTCTGCTCATCAGTACTGTATTATGTACTGTAGTCTGACAGACCTGAACATTCTTGAACATTCTCCACAGAATGCAGCCCTTCTGTGGTTGTTCATATGGATTCTCCATCCATAATGGCTGGGGAGATAAAAATGTACATAAAGTTATGTGAATCCATCCAACAATGTAGTTGCCATAGACGTAAACAAATGAGACATGGCTTCAAATCCTGTTTATAATGGTAATAATGTTCGTCATGTGGAATGTCACTCCTTGAGCACCAAGAGTGCATATGAATCAAGTTATATTTGCATTTTCAAATGTCATCCGAAACCCAATTAGTCCATCCATATAGATTTTATTTGTGCACTCTTACTAGATGGATAGCTAGCTAATCGTAACGTTACATATGCAGATTAAATCGTTTACAATTTCATCGTTCTTCTGGACTACATTAGACGAGCCTGGGATACTGAGACATTGTTCTGCGAGTAAAGTAAAGAATACATTAGCTTACATCAAATATAGTTTACTCTGGCCAGCTAGCTAGTTTATTAGCCAGCATATCCGACCCGTTTGCTTACATAGGGTCGGACAGCATTCCTGTGTAGATTAAGACACCGCGGAACTGGCAAAATATATGGTTCGGGAAATGTACATCAATCCAGGGATGACAAATGCTTTGTACTCCGAATTGTCTCATTATCCCAAATATTACAGCACTGTCTCTGTGGTTTCTTAATCTAGATAGGAATGATGTCAGACCCTAATGCAGCTGTAAGTAAACGGGTCGGATGCTGGATAGTTAGCTAGTTTATAGGACACATGTGGCTTGTTAACGTTAGCTAACAATGGATGGCATAGCTGCAGTTAGAGGTTAGCCATTTGGCTAGCTAATACTAGGTTATCTTAATCATTACGAACGTCAGTATGATTGTGCTTTTATCCCTAGCAATGAAATGTATACACATGAATAAAACTGCAATCTTATATGTGGCTCCAAGCCGTGAAATGTTTGATTATAAAGATCGAACGCTTCGGACAGCGAGCATTTTTGACCTGCTGTGTGAAGAAACAAACATTGACGTCACATCCTGTTCAAGTTTAAATGTTGGATGGAGCATGATCAGTAGTTCCTCCCATAATGAATAGATTTTCAAAGTGATAATTTGTTAAATTTCCATATAACACATCTTAATACTTCCTTATAACAAATATAATGAATCTAAAATATAAAAATACGGTACTGCAAATATGAACTAATTGTATCACTGTCAATAGGTCGGAATAAATACAGTCTATTTACTCCACTGGACTCAATTTGAAGTTAGATGTATATATTTCCTCGTCTCTGATGGGCTAATCCGTTAAATAAATTCATGTTTACTAAACGGATCCAACTCTAACGTCACCCAATTGAAGTTGACATTTAAAACGGTTAAGGTAAGGGTTTAGGATTTAGGGTTGGGTTAGAATAGGGTTTAAAATTAGGGTATGGACGTCCCAAGGATCCCCGATAGCACTAACCGTTTAAAATTGAATTCTTTGTACCGTAGCCATTTAACTAATTTAAAAAAGTTATCCTCTGTATATACAGACCATTTTTTGAGTCGTTTGGTAGTAAACTAAGCTTTAACCATGTCTAACGTCATTTAATTTAGCTACGTTCAACTAACGTAAAGTAACGAAACACGTAGAGTTTTCTGGCAACATTTCGTTATTTAACGTTAACTAACGTTAGCCAGTAAAACATTTTTTAAAGCTAGTTTGTTAACTCACTCACCCAAGTTGACTAATTTACTGTTAAAGTTGCGTCAATTCGATCTGGTATCAGAACAAAATAGTCAGCACATAGTAACTTCCGATTTCTTTGTACTTTAATTAATGCAAACACTTGAATGGTAAATGTGTGGTTCGTATATACGGGATCTCTGTAACACCACGCAGGGCAGACAGAGAACTCTAAATGACATCATAAATTCTTCATTAAATACTCTGACAGAGATAGTTCCCGCTCACTGCTGGCCTGTCAGAGTAGAGGCTTGGGTGTGGTTTAGACTTACTCCAGCCTATCGTTGGCGTGCAGGCTGGTCCCAGCCTCTAGACGCATCTTTGTTGCCAGGCATAGTTGTCTTCTAGCTTATCTTCGTGTGTGTAACCGAGAGTCAGACACCCAAGGACAGTGCCTGTTCTTGTGCTACAGTTATCTTCCATTCTACCAGCCCCTCCCGTACACCTGTCCTTGAGCGGCCCCTCAACCAGGCATTGTGTGTGTGTGTCAAGAGTCTACTCAGCCTACACTCCTACTAGCCAGCAACCCTCCAGTTAGTCATGTCTATTATATGTCGCTCAATCTATGTTAATACAATATAAACCTCTTATGTTTAGCATTAGTATTCATAAGTTATGCACCACAACTAATTTTATTATATAGGTTTAAATAGTTATATTATATTGGTTATGCAAACAAATAGTTGGTCAAAACCTAACATTACCAAGTAATTGGGGAGCTCAACTTGTCAGTCACCATGCTTGTATTGAATGCAACGTTACTTACTTGCTTAGGCTAGGTGTCAGACAGAGTCAGGTTTGACAATGAGTGCCGAGATCAAAGTAAAACGACTGTCCTCGAGGAAGAGGTTCAGAGATGGGCTCAGAAGTCATCTCACGCCCTTAAGGAAAAGACCCAGTGCTTCTGGACGAAAATGTCCTAACAGCAGCACAGGAGAAATGGAGCATCCCAGGGCTATGGACCAATCTATGGATGCAAAGTTCAGTGAGGTGGGTAGCTAACATATCAACCGTACAGTACACTGTTTGTGGTCTGATCATATATTGTCTAGTAGTGCGTTACACATGTATTAACAGTTTTAAAAAAAATTGCAGTACTGTAGTGACACTGAGGATTTATTTGGGGACTATGACATCATTGTAGGTGACAGCTCTTTCCTGGCCAAGCTGGATAGAGAGGAGCAGAACATGAGATGTCATGACATTGACCATGCAACCAGCTACCAATGCCCTGTGGTTCTGCAGCATGAGAACCCTGACTTCACCTCACTGAAGTCTTCAACCTACAACTATCTGAAAAAATCACGTGATGACTCAATGACAGACTCAATCCTGAAGGGCTTCAGTAATTACTTTTTTAGACATGCAAAGCTCACAGCTCGCCTTTCAACAGGACTCTCTCCAAACAGCAGAGCGGATCTGCTGTCCAGATGGGGACAAAATGTCCACGCCTACGAGACGTCCTGAGTCTATCAGCACTGAAGATGGAAATGAGAGGCACAATGCAGGTGTGGTCCCCAAGGCGAGGAAGAGCATGTCAGATCATCTGAAGAGAGCCATGCTCGTTAATGCAGCAGCTCCTTCTAGTGTCTCACGGACTGCAATGCAGAAGGAGGCCGTAGTTACAGAGGAGATCAGTGTTGCCATGCAGGCTATGGAATCTGTCTCCATGGAGAAAATGGACCTTAGGCCTTTCTTCGGTCTTCCCACCAAAGTGAAGGCGCTGATATGTAATCTCAAAGGAATCAAAGATTTATATGGTGAATAGCTTTCTACCACATTTCCCTGTCTAATTGCATGTCCTCACTGTAGTTCTGTGTCAATTTTACCATGTTTTAAAAGTGTGTGGTTGTCTTGAGTAATTGGATTTCTTGCCCTGCTTCATATTACAGAGGATCATAATCAATGCTCTCTTCTATTTCAGAATGGCAGAAGAACTGTCTAAACCTGGACTCAGTTCAGCAGAGGAGAAACCTCATCTACTCTCTGTCCACCAGCGGTGGGAAGACTCTGGTGGTTGAGATTCTCATCCTCAAAGAGCTTCTAAGCAGAAAGAGGGATGCCCTTTTCATCTTGCCATACATATCTCTAGTGCAGGAGAAGGTATTGTGGTCATTATTTTATGTTTACAAAATATCTATAATTCCTCTTTCATCCAACTACACAGGAATTATAATCCAACATTTTAGTATTCAAGGTCACATTTGGGTTGGGAAATTGTCACAAAACTCATGTCAATGGCAAATCTGCATGCATTTCAAGGTTTGAGGGTTGGCCAGTTTTGACCTGGAGCTGGACTTCATGGTGGAGGAGTATGCTGGCAGTAAGGGCAGGTTCCCTCCAGTGAAGAGAAGTGGCAAGAGGTCCCTGTACATCGCCACCATAGAGAAGGCCCACAGCCTGATCAACTCCCTCATAGAGGCCAACAGACTGGACAATGTGGGGCTGGTGGTTGTTGACGAGGTATGCAAATATCTTAGTACATAAACATCTAAGACATTATCATTGGCAAATATAGAATAGCCACTCACTAAACACAAAAAATGAATCCTCTGATGCATTGTGTATTTGATGCAATCAATTATATTGTACAGTAGTGTCTAATTATTTATCTGTTTTTATTAGCTCCACATGTTGGGTGATGGTAGCAGAGGAGCTATCATTGAGATGACTCTAGCCAAAGTGCTCTATGTCAACAGTAAGTGTGACTGCTATTCTTACTCTCATCATGTTCATGGAGATTGGAGATCTTTTGAAACATTTATTTTCTCCTTTACACAGAGTCAACTCAGATCATTGGAATGAGTGCTACTCTGGGCAATGTCCAAGATCTTCAGAGGTTTCTGAGCACAGATAACTACACTAATGACTTCAGACCGGTTTGTAATTTCCTAACCATAGGCTTGATATACACAATGCTATTTTATCCTCTGTGGTATGCCTACTTCTTGTTTGTGAGAGTCTACATGCAACATGAAAATCACCAACATATATATTCTTTGAAACCTCACTTAAAATGGATACAAGTTAGACTGCGGGTTGTGCACTGCTTTGTCTCTGTGATTGTAGGCCACTGATAGCCATGGTGTTTATGTTTCAGGTCGAGCTTATGGAGTATGTTAAACTGAAGGACAGCATATACGAGGTGGAGCCAAAAGAGGAGGAGTGCTTCAGGTTCTCTCGGCTCCTAAACTTTAAGGTATGTTCATCCATTTTATTTTGAAGAGTCATCATATTTTATATGGCCTGAGGGGGGTGTGGTATATGGCCAATATACTACGGCTAAGGGCTGTTCTTATGACGCGGAGTGCCTGGATACAGCCCTTAGCCGTGGTATATTGGTAATATACCACAAACACCGAGGTGTCTGTTAATGGAATTTTATATCTTAATGATAATAATCAACAATCAATAAGCCTTGACTAATTCCCAAGGTTTGTAAGACAATGGGTTAAATAATTAGGCAAGGACTCAGCTTTCTGCAAAAGGTTCATTCGGCTTTATTCAGAGAACGTTCTGCCCAACATACACAAAACATCTATTATATACCAGGCTCCTCATTTACACACACACATAACACACTAAGGAGAGTTCATTGTTCTTCCTCAGAACTCTCAACACCGTAAATTCTTACCCAGCTGACAGTTTTTAGTACAATGAGATTAGGGAAACCTGGAGGGTTCAAGCTAGGTCAGGTCAACCACAGTTTAACAGTTCTTTATGTTTACTTAAACACACAGACCTCCATTTCTCTCTTATCCTCGTCAATCTCATGAGACTTATACTTAACACTTTAGTTACTCTTGCTACAGGCTATATATACCCATGCTACATAACTTCTAATTAATAATGGATTATTAATTCATTTGCCTTTATTAGATAATTCTCTTATCAGTGTCTTATTTCTATTATAAACTGGTTACCAACATAATTAGAGCAGTAAAAATAAATGCTTTGTCTTACCCGTGGTATACGGTCTGATATACCACAGCTTTCAGCCAATCATCATTCAGGGCTCTAACTACCCGGTTTATAATGAAATATATACTTGTCTCCAGTACCAGGCAGTCGGCTGTTGAAGGCTGACACATTGTATTTGAAGTCTTAACACCTGACTAATCCTTCTGTTTTCCAGTACTCCAGTGCAATACAGAAGATCGATCAGGATCATATTGTTGCCTTGGTAACTGAGGTCATTCCAAGCCAGTCGTGCCTTGTCTTCTGTCCCACCAAGAAAAATTGTGAGAACATGGCTGAGATGATCTGCAAATACATGAAAAAGTAAGAGACATATCTTTGTATCCCTCCTCTCTGTATTCCAAATCATGGTAAGCCTGTCCAGTGGCTGTGATTGTGTGGATTGTGATTGATCCAACATGCCACTTCTTCTTGAATTCTCCAGGGACTTTATCCAGTGCATGCAGGCAGAAGGCTGTGTTGCTGGGGGAGCTAAGGAGCAGTGGGAACGGCTCCCTGTGTCCGGTGCTCAAGAAGACAGTGCCGTACGGCCTGGCCTATCACCACAGTGGGTTGACCAGTGAGGAGAGGAAGCTGGTGGAAGAGGCTTACTCTGCTGGGGTTCTCTGTCTCCTCATCTGCACCTCCACACTGGCTGCCAGGATCAACCTACCTGCTCAGAGGTAAGCCAAAGCAAAGAAGCTAACCTGTCTCAGACTACTTTACTGCTACTAAGGCTACTAGGAACAGCTGTTCTCACATGCGACATGTCATAACATAAGTTGCATCTCTGTGTTAGATAATGACAGTTCTTATAGACTTAATTGGATCCATCATTGTGTGTTTGAACCAGGGTGATTCTGCGTTCTCCGTACATGGCAGTAGACTTCCTGAAGAGGAGCCAGTACAAGCAGATGGTGTGGAGTGCTGGACGGGCCGGGATAGACACTCATGGAGAGAGCATCCTCATCCTACAGGACAAAGACAAAGTCATGGTAAAGAGCAACAACCGTAAACATGTGCATGTAGTACTATGTACTGACATCAGGTGTTTGCACGTTCTGACAGACTCATCTAATGCATTGTTCCTGTCCACCTTTTTTTATTTTCAGGTCAAAAAGCTTGTGTCCGTGCCAATGGAGATCTGTAAAAGCAACCTAATGCATGATAACGGAATGGGTGTCCTGAGTCTCATCCTGTCAGTCATTGGATTAAATGTGAGCACTTCTTGAAGAATATCCATAAGTGAATTCCAGAAAAATCCAGTTTCTTTTTTTAATGTATATTTTTAGCAAAGAACTTGGTCTTAATTAATGAATTGATGATATGGTTTTTGTGTTTGTTTTCTTTGTCTCCCTTCAGATCACGAACAGCTTAGAGCAGGTCATGGACTTCATGGATGGCACGTTGTTGTCTGTCCAGAAGAAACAGGTGTGCTTGGAGAGGAGCCTGTGGGAGGTGACACAGGAGTGTGTTGAGCTGTTGAAAGAGAAAGGCCTTGTCACTGTGTCCACAGAGCCACAGGATAGGACTCTGCAGGTCACCAAGCTAGGAAGAGCTACTTACAAAGGTGAACTACTCTCAAACACTCCAGAGCTGGTGTTAATTCCATTTCTATTCCCATACCAGGACATTGTTAGTTAGCTAGCTAGCTAGCTAGCTAGCTAGCTGTGCTAATCTTGCTATTTTGTAGAAAGCCCTTGTTGATACTAGCCAGATGGCCACAGTTGTTTTTAAATAATTATAATATCAATACTAGCTACATTGGTTAGCTAGCTTGGAGGGAGTATTTAGTGTTGCGTGCATTGCGTCTGTGCATTTAGCTAGCTACCATCCCATAGCCTACATCGCATATGAAGTGTGACTGGCTCATCCAAGGATGTATGGAGAAAATGCCCTCTTTTTCCTTTTTGTTGTCACTGCTATTTGCTCTTCCACGTGGGGGTTCATGCTCTTGTTTTGGCTCAAAGTCAAGTTGTTGGCCGCTGACGAGCATTGCGATTCTGCAAGTAGAAATTGTATTTTCTTCACCCGGCAAGCAGCAGGTACCGCTTTTGTTTTAGCAAGAGAAGGAACGGCCTCCCAGTGTGATAAGTGCCTATCGCCAG
Organism: Salmo salar; assembly: GCF_965601325.2. NCBI lineage: Eukaryota > Metazoa > Chordata > Actinopteri > Salmoniformes > Salmonidae > Salmo > Salmo salar. The sequence goes on from NC_138303.1 coordinate 96,154,786, forward strand.
TCTATTGACAGTGAGATTCTCGGTGTGTTTCATGCTTAGGAATCCATCTCAATCCTGTTACAGAGACATGCTTTTTCTATGAATCAATCCTACAGTCTTAAGTATGTCTGCCCTCTCCTCCTCAGGCTCAGTGGATCTGACCTACTCTGGGGTCCTGTATAGAGAGCTGTCTAAAGGCCTGGAGAGCCTGATGCTGGATAGTTTCCTCCACCTGGTCTGCCTGGTAACACCCTATGACATGGTCTCCCAGTGCAAGCCTGATTGGATGATCTACTTCAGATAGGTTAGAGCCTTTATGTGCTTCTTAATTCTTTATTTTTAATAATATATACACTACCGTTCAAAAGTGTGGGGTCACTTAGAAATGTCCTTATTTTTGAAAGAAAAGCATTTTTTTTGCCCGTTAAAATAACATAAAATTGATCAGAAATACAGTGTAGACATTGTTAATGTTATAAATGACTATTGTAGCTGGAAACGGCAGATTTCTAATGTAATATCTACATAGGCGTACAGAGGCCCATGTATTAGCAACCATCATTCCTGTGTTCCAATGGCACGTTGTGTTAGCTAATCCAAGTTGATAATTTTAAAAGGCTAATTGATCATCAGAAAACCCTTTTGTAATTGTGAGCACAGCTGAAAACTGTTGTTCTGATTTAAAGAAGAAATAAAACTGGCCTTGTTTAGACTAGTTCAGTATCTGGAGAGTCAGCATTTGTGGGTTCGATTACAGGCTCAAAATGGCCAGAAACAAAGGACTTTCTTCTGAAACTCGTCAGTCTATTCTTGTTCTTAGAAAGGAAGGCTATTCCATGTGAGAAATCAAATCAAAGTTTATTTGTCACGTGCGCTGAATACAACAGGTGAAATGCTTACTTACAGGCTCTAACCAATAGTGCAAAAAAGGTATTAGGTGAACAATGGGTATGTAAAGAAATAAAACAACAGTAAAAAGACAGGCTATATACAGTAGCGAGGCTAGAAAAGTAGCGAGGCTACATACAGACACCGGTTAGTCAGGCTGATTGAGGTAGTATGTACATGTAGATATGGTTAAAGTGACTATGCATATATGATGAACAGAGAGTAGCAGTAGCGTAAAAGAGGGGTTGGTGGGTGGTGGGTGGGACACAATGCAGATAGCCCGGTTAGCCACTGTGCGGGAGCACTGGTTGGTCAACCCAATTGAGGTAGAATGTACATGAATGTATAGTTAAAGTGACTATGCATATATGATAAACAGAGAGTAGCAGCAGCGTAAAAAGAAGGGTTGGGGGGGGGGGGGGGGGGGCACACAATGCAAATAGTCCAGGTAGCCATTTGATTACTTGTTCGGGAGTGTTATGGCTTGGGGGTAAAAACTGTTGAGAAGCCTTTTTGTCCTAGACTTGGCACTCCGGTACCGCTTGCCATGCGGTAGTAGAGAGAACAGTCTATGACTGGGGTGGCTGGGGTCTTTGACAATGTTAGGGCCTTCTTCTGACACCACCTGGTGTAGAGGTCCTGGATGGCAGGCAGCTTAGCCCCAGTGATGTATTGGGCCGTACGCACTACCCTCTGTAGTGCCTTGCGGTCAGAGGCCGAGCAGTTGCCATACCAGACAGTGATGCAACCGGTCAGGATGCTCTCGATGTTGCAGCTCTAGAACCTTTTGAGGATCTCAGGACCCATGCCAAATCTTTTTAGTTTCCTGAGGGGGAATAGGCTTTGTCGTGCCCTCTTTACGACTGTCTTGGTGTGTTTGGACCATACTAGTTTGTTGTTGATGTGGACACCAAGGAACTTGAAGCTCTCAACCTGCTCCACTACAGCCCCGTCGATGAGAATGGGGGCGTGCTCGGTCCTCCTTTTCCTGTAGTCCACAATAATCTCTTTAGTCTTGGTTACGTTGAGGGATAGGTTGTTATTCTGGCACCACCCGGCCATGTCTCTGACTTCCTCCCTATAGGCTGTCTTGTCGTTGCCGGTGATCAGGCCTACCACTGTTGTGTCGTCTGCAAACTTAATGATGGTGTTGGAGTCGTGCCTGGCCATGCAGTCGTGGGTGAACAGCGAGTACAGGAGGGGACTGAGCACGCACCCCTGGGAGCTCCAGTGTTGAGGATCAGTGTGGCAGATGTGTTGCTACCTACCCTTACCACGGGGGGCAGCCCGTCAGGAAGTCCAGGATCCAGTTGCAGAGGGAGGTGTTTAGTCCCAGGATCCTTAGCTTAGTGATGAGCTTTGAGGGAACTATGGTGTTGAACGCTGAGCTGTAGTCAATGAATAGCATTCTCACGTGTGGAGTGCAATAGCGATTGCATCATCTGTGGATCTGTTTGGGCGGTATGCAAATTGGAGTGGGTCTAGGGATTCTGGGATAATGGTGTTGATGTGAGCCATTACCAACCTTTCAAAGCACTTCATGGCTACAGACGTGAGTGCTACGGGTCTGTAGTCATTTAGGCAGGTTGCCTTTGTGTTCTTGGGCACAGGGACTATGATGGTCTGCTTGAAACATGTTGGTATTACAGACTCAATCAGGGACATGTTGAAAATGTCAGTGAAGACACCTGCCAGTTGGTCAGCACATGCCCGGAGAACACATCCTGGTTATCCGTCTGGCCCCGCAGCCTTGTGTATGTTAACCTGTTTAAAGGTCTTACTCACGTCGGCTACGGAGAGCATGATCACACAGTCGCCTGGAACAGCTGATGCTCTCATGCATGCCTCAGTGTTGCTTGCTTCAAAGCGAGCATAGAAGTGATTTAGCTTGTCTGGTAGGCTCGTGTCACTGGGCAGCTCACGGCTGTGCTTCCCTTTTGTAGTCTGTAATAGTTTGCAAGCCCTGACACATAAGACGAGCATCGGAGCCGGTGTAGTATGACTCAATCTTAGCCCTGTATTGACGCTTTGCCTGTTTGATGGTTCGTCGCAGGGCATAGCAGGATTTCTTGTAAGCTTCCAGGTTAGAGTCCCGCACCTTGAATGCGGCAGCTCTACCCTTTAGCTCAGTGCGAATGTTGCCTGTAATCCATGGCTTCTGGTTGGGGTATGTACGTACAGTCACTGTGGGGACGATGTCCTCGATGCACTTATTGATAAAGCCAGTGACTGATGTGGTGATGTAGTCCTCAATGCCATCGGAGGAATCCCGGAACATGTTCCAGTCTGTGATAGCAAAACAGTCCTGTAGTTTAGCATCTGCTTAACCTGACCACTTTTTTATAGACCGAGTCACTGGTGCTTCCTGCTTTAATTTTTGCTTGGAATCAGGAGGATAGAGTTGTGATCGGATTTACCAAATGGAGGGCGAGGGAGAGCTTTGTACGCGTCTCTGTGTGTGGAGTACAGGTGATCTAGAATTTTTTTTCCCTCTGGTTGCACATTTAACATGTTGATGGAAATTTGGTAGAACTGATTTAAGTTTCCCTGTATTAAAGTCTCCGGCCACTAGGAGCGCCGCTTCTGGGTGAGTGATTTCCTGTTTGCTTATTTCCTTATACAGCTGACTGAGTGTGGTCTTAGTGCCAGCATCTGTCTGTGGTGGTAAATAACAGCCACGAAAAGTATAGCTGAAAACTCTCTAGGCAAGTAGTGTGGCCTGCAATTTATCACAATATACTCTACTTCAGGCGAGCAAAATCTAGAGACTTCCTTAGATTTCATGCACCAGCTGTTGTTTACAAATATGCACAGACCGCCCCCCCTTGACTTACCGGAGTGTGCTGTTCTATCTTGCCGGTGCAGCATGTATATCCATGTCGTCATTCAGCCACGATTACGTGAAACATAGGATATTACAGTTTTTGATGTCCCGTTGTTAGGATACTCGTGATCGTACCTCGTCTAGTTTATTGTCCAATGATTGCACGTTGGCGAGTAGTATTGACGGTAACGGCAGCTTTCCCACTCGCCTTTTTCGGGTCCTGACCAGGCATCCGGCTCTTTGTCCTCTGTACCTGTGTCGCTTCCTCTTGCAAATAACATGGATGTCGGTCCTGCCGGGTGTTTGGAGAATGTCTTGTGCGTCTTGTTTGTTGACGAATAAATCTTTGTCTAATCCTAGGTGAGTGATCGCTCTCCTGATATCCAGAAGCTCTTTTTTTGCCGTAAGATACGGTTGCAGAAACATTATGTACAAAATAAGTTACAAATAACGCAAAAACCCCCCACATAATAGCACAATTGGTTGGGCGCCCGTAAAACTGCTCGCATTTCTTCCGGCGCCATTTTAATGTAATCCAAGAAACTGAAGAACTCGTACAACTCTGTGTACTACTCCCTTAAAAGAACAGCACACACTGGCTCTAACCAGAATAGAAAGAGGAGTGGGAGGCCTCGGTGCACAACTGAGCAAGAGGACAAGTACATTAGAGTGTCTAGTTTGAGAAACAGACGCCTCAAGTCCTCAACTGGCAGCTTCATTAAATAGTACCCGCAAAACACCAGTCTCAATGTCAACAGTGAAGAGGCGACTCCGGGATGCTGGCCTTCTAGGCAGAGTTGCAAAGAAAAAGCCATATCTCAGACTGGCCAATAAAAAGAAAAGATTCAGATGGGTAAAAGAACACAGGCACTGGACAGAAGAACTCTGCTAAGAAGGCCAGCATCTCTGAGTTTCCTCTTCACTGTTGACGTTGAGACGGGTGTTTTGCGGGTACTATTTAATGAAGCTGCCAGTTGAGGACTTGTGAGGCGTCTGTTTCTCAAACTAGACACTAATGTACTTGTCCTCTTGCTCAGTTGTGCAACGGGGCCTCCCACTCCTCTTTCTATTCTGGTTAGAGCCAGTTTGCTCTGTTCTGTGAAGGGAGTAGTGCACAGCGTTGTACAAGATCTAAAGTTTCTTGGCAATTTCTCACATGGAATAGCCTTCATTTCTCAGAACAAGAATAGACTGACGAGTTTCAGAAGAAAGGTCTTGGTTTCTGGCCATTTTGAGCCTGTAATCGAACCCACAAATGCTGATGCTCCATATACTCAACTAGTCTAAAGAAGGCCAGTTTTATTGCTTCTTTAATCAGAACAACCATTTTCAGGTGTGCTAAAGTAATTGCAAAAGGGTTTTCTAATGATCAATTAGCCTTTTAAAATGATAAACTTGGATTAGCTAACACAACGTGCCATTGGAACACAGGAGTGATGGTTGTTGATAATGGGCCTCTGTACGCCAATGTAGATATTCCATAAAAAATCTGCCGTTTCCAGCTACAATAGTCATTTACAACATTAACAATGCCCACACTGTATTTCTGATCAATTTTATGTTATTATAATGGACAAAAAATGAGCTTTTCTTTCAAAACGAAGACATTTCTAAGTGACCCCACACTTTTCAACAGTAGTGTATATACTTTTTTATGTGCTTCTTGGTTTTCTACATTAGATGTAGATTGGTAGGTAAAATACCTCATACATGTTTTTTTATTTTATGCATTTTGGGTGTGTTTGACAATATCTATGAAATAATGAAATGCATGTTGTTTTGTGTAATTGTTTATCTTCTGCAGTATTTAGTAGGCTCTTTACGATACCAGTATCGCAAAACTACGATACCTGATTTTCCACCGCAAAGGAAAACACAAAGCAGTCTAAACTCATTGGTTTAATAACCTACTGTATGTAAAATCTTGTGTGCTCTAGCTTGGAAAATAAACGTTTGATTCTGGTTGACAACAACATAAGGCTGCTTGTTTCCAACATTAGGACTGTTTTCCTCAGGAAATATGGTCCGCTTCATGTTTTGTTTCTTTGCCACGATACCGCTGAATATCTGGTATTGTAACAGCCCTAGTATTTAGCATAACAATTATTGTGTAAAATATATATTTTTTTGCTCATCAATTCCAGTTCACAATGTTGTCCGCTGCGGAGCAAAAAATGTGTGCAGCAGTTGGAATGCCTGAGAGTTTCGTTGCTAGAAAGGCTGCTGGCCAGAATGTGAAGGTAAGAATATTCAATATCTTAAATACTGTTATAATAATAGTGTAATATTTTCACATTTCCCTAGGTTTAGAGATCATCATTTGCTTTAAAGATGCACTAGGCAGAAATCGCTCTGCCTTTTCCTGGTTGCTAAAATTCCAAAATTTGCCTAATTTCAGTTTGACAAAACAAGCAAGTATAGTGTAGAGCAGTGGTTCCCAAACGTTTTATTTCCCCCTACCCCTTCAAACATTACATCTCCAGCTGCGTACCCCCTCCAGCATCAGGGTCAGCGCACTCTCAAATGTTGTTTTTTGCCATCATTGTAAGCCTGCCACACACACACGATGCGATACATTTGTTAAACATAAGAATTAGTGTGAGTTTTTGTCACAACCCGGCTCGTGGGAAGTGACAAAGAGCTCTTATCGGACCAGGGCACAAATAATAATAATCCAGTTGTTTGAGTCGTCCGTTTCGGGAAAGTAGCTGCGTAATTGCGCACCCAGCTCACTCAGGTGCTTTGCTGTGTCACATTTGACATTGTCCGTAAGCTTGAGTTCATTTGCACACACAAAATCATACAATTGGGTTGGATTGTGTTTCGGAGGACGCATGGCTCTCGACCTTCGCCTCTCCCGAGTCTGTACGGGAGTTGCAGCGATGAGACAAGACTGTAACTACTACCAATTGGATACCACGAAATTGGGGAGAAAAAAGGAGTAAAATAATTTTCAAAAAGAAAAAAAATGAGAAACTCATCATCATGCAAGCGGTCAAACAAGTGAAAATTATTGTCAGTAAAGAACTTTAAGCTCGTCTCTCAATTTAAAAAAAAAACGTGTCAATACTTTGCCCCTTGATAACCAGCGCACTTCTGTATGTTGTAAAAGCGTTACATGGTCGCTGCCCATATCATTGCATAATGCAGAAAATACACGAGAGTTCAGGGGCCTTGCTTTAACAAAGTTAACCGTTTTCACTGTAGTGTCCAAAACGTCTTTCAAGCTGTCAGGCATTCCCTTGGCAGCAAGAGCCTCTCGGGGGATGCTGCAGTGTACCGAAGTGGCGTCTGGAGCAACTGCTTGCACGGGCGTTACCACTCCACTATGTCTCCCTGTCATGGCTTTTGCCCCATCAGTACAGATACCAACACATCTTGACCACCAAAGTCCATTTGATGTCACAAAGCTGTCCAGTACTTTAAAAATATCCTCTCATGTTGTCCTGGTTTGCAGAAGAGGATGTCTTCCTTAATTGACCCCGCGCCATAAACGTAACGGACATATACCAGGAGCTGTGCCAGGCCCGTCACGTCTGTTGACTCATCCAGCTGTAACGCATAGAATTCACTGGCTTGAATGTGAAGCAGTATTTGTTTCAAAACATCTCCTGCAAGGTCACTGATGCGTCGTGAAACAGTGTTGTTTGATGAAGGCATTTTCTGTATAGTTTTTTTTGCCTTTTCCCCCAGCATTGTCCCAGCCATATCCACGGCAGCAGGAATAATTAAATCCTCCACAATAGTATGGGGCTTGCCTGTTCTAGCCACTCGGTAGCTCACCATATAAGACACTTCTAGCCCCTTTCCTATTAATGGTATCTGTTGCTTTTATACATGTCTTACTACTCGAAAGTCGTCTTTATTCTTGCTTATTTTTCAAATTGTCATGTTTCTAAATGTCTGCGCAAGAGTGAAGGTTTCCCAGCGCAAGAGTAACAATTAATGTGATTGGATGTTAATTATTTGACTAGGCTACCTGTATTTGACATTGTGTTGTTATTTCGCTGAACACTAGATGGTTTAATTGTATTTTTGGCAGTGAAACGAGGCTACTCAGGCGAGAAAAAAACCTCACCCAAATGTATAGCCCGGTTGGAAAATATAAATGTACTGTTTGAAAGTGTGAAGAATTTTTTTTAATCTAATGTGAATCACATTTTACTTGGCGTACCCCCGACGGCATTGCCTACCCCAGTTTGGTAATACCTGGTGTAGAGAATAATTGTGCCATCTAAACCACTGTGAAATAACTTTCCCATAACCCCAAAATATTGTATTTTCAGCTGTTTGAGGCTGGTGTACAAAACTGAAAGTAAATGATGCAAAAACGAAACTTAAGAACAGATCTACCGATTCTTAGCCTTGCGTTCAATGAGTGGCAGATCTACAACACATATTTCTATGTGAATTTGGTCAGGTCGTCCAAAAAATTTTGCAGCTTTAAATCCCCGTCGTTTTTAAGGGGTATTATGAGGCCTTATACTTAAGTAGGTTGTCTTAAAACCATTATTTAATTGTCTTGTTTTTGTAGCTTCCCCCACCCACTTTATCCACTGGATGGAAGGCATGCTTAAATAATTTAAGTCCTGAGATAATAGAAGCTAATGAACTGTAAATCTCCTGTGATGTGAATTCAAATCTGCTCTAAACTGTGATCATTGATGTAATACTGTAATGAGCCAAACGGACAATGAGACATTCTTTTGTACTATGATGTCCTTCCTACTGTAGTAGGAATAATTATATTTCTGTGGTCTTTTTTTTCCTCACCTTTATTTAACCAGGTAGGCTAGTTGAGAACAAGTTCTCATTTACAACTGCGACCTGGCCAAGATAAAGCAATGCAGTGCGACACAAACAACAACAAACAGTTACACACTTTACCTATGCTCTCTGCCTCAGAATATGGACACGGTGGTGGTGAGCCGGCTTTACCTGGCCCTGGTGCTGCTGTTTCTGTTGAAGGAGACTGACCTGTGGAGCGTGGCCGACAGGTTTCTGCTCAGCCGGGGCTTCATCCAGACACTGCTCAGCTCCTCCTCCGCCCAGGTGAAAGCTATGATCCCTTATTGATGTTACTTGTTAAATCCACTTCAATCAGTGTCGGTGAAGGGGAGGAGACCAGTTACAGAATGATTTATTTTTAAGCCTTGAGACAATGGAGACATGGATTGTGTATGTGTGCCATTGAGGGTGAATGGGCAAGACAAAATATGTAAGTGCCTTTGAATGGGGTATGGTAGTAAATCAAATCAAATTTTATTTGTCACATACACATGGTTAGCAGATGTTAATGCGAGTGTAGCGAAATGCTTGTGCCTCTAGTTCCGACAGTGCAGTAATATCTAACAATTCCCCAACAACTACCTAATACACACAAATCTAAAGGGGTGAATGAGAATATGTACATGTAAGTATATGGATGAGGCACACCGGTTTGTGTCAAGAACTGCATGCTGCTGTATCAAGAATGGTCCACCACCCAAAGGACATCCAGCCAACTTGACACAACTGTGGGAAGCTTTGGCATCAGCATCCCTGTGGATGATTTCAACACCTTGTTGAGTCCATGCCCCGACGAATTGAAGCTCTTCTGAGGGCAAAAGAGATATATTAGTAAGGTGTTCCTAATCAAATAAATGTTATTTGTCACATGCGCCGAATACAACAGGTGAAATGGTTACTTAGAAGCCCTTAACCAACAATGCAGGTTTTAAGAAAAATACGAGAACCAAAAATATTTACTAAATAAACAAGTAAAAAAAAAAGACAATAACAACTAGGCTATATACACTGCCTTGCAAAAATATTCATCCCCCTTGGCGTTTTTCTTATTTTGTTGCATTACAACCTTTAGTTTAATGGATATTTATTTGGATTTCATGTAATGGACATACACAAAATAGTCCAAATTGATGAAATGAAAAAAATTACTTGTTTCAAAATCTTTTTTTTTTTTAAATATGGAAAAGTGGCGCGTGCATATGTATTCACCCTCTTTGCTATGAAGCCCCTAAGTAAGATCTGGTGCAACTAATTACACTGCTCAAAAAAATAAAGGGAACAATTAAACAACTCCAAGTCAATCACACTTCTGTGAAATCAAACTGTCCACTTAGGAAGCAACACTGATTGACAATAAATTTCACATGCTGTTGTGCAAATGGAATAGACAACAGGTGGAAATTATAGGCAATAAGCAAGACACCCCCAATAAAGGAGTGGTTCTGCAGGTGGAGACCACAGACCACTTCTCAGTTCCTATGCTTCCTGGCTGATGTTTTGGTCACTTTTGAATGCTGGCGGTGCTTTCACTCTAGTGGTAGCATGAGACGGAGTCTACAACCCACACAAGTGGCTCAGGTAGTGCAGCTCATCCAGGATGGCACATCAATGCGAGCTGTGGCAAGAAGGTTTGCTGTGTCTGTCAGCGTAGTGTCCAGAGCATGGAGGCGCTACCAGGAGTCAGGCCAGTACATCAGGAGACGTGGAGGAGGCCGTAGGAGGGCAACAACACAGCAGCAGGACCGCTACCTCCGCCTTTGTGCAAGGAGGAGCAGGAGAAGCACTGCCAGAGCCCTGCAAAATGACCTCCAGCAGGCCACAAATGTGCATGTGTCTGCTCAAACGGTCAGAAACAGACTCCATGAGGGTGGTATGAGGGCCCGACATCCACAGGTGGGGGTTGTGCTTACAGCCCAACACCGTGCAGGACGTTTGGCATTTGCCAGAGAACACCAAGATTGGCAAATTCGCCACTGGCGCCCTGTGCTCTTCACAGATGAAAGCAGGTTCACACTGAGCACATGTGACAGACGTGACAGAGTCTGGAGACGCCGTGGAGAACGTTCTGCTGCCTGCAATATCCTCCAGCATGACCGGTTTGGCGGTGGGTCAGTCATGGTGTGGGGTGGCATTTCTTTGGGGGGCCGCACAGCCCTCCATGTGCTCGCCAGAGGTAGCCTGACTGCCATTAGGTACCGAGATGAGATCCTCAGACCCCTTATGAGACCATATGCTGGTGCGGTTGGCCCTGGGTTCCTCCTAATGCAAGACAATGCAAGACAATGCAAGACCTCATGTGGCTGGAGTGTGTCAGCAGTTCCTGCAAGAGGAAGGCATTGATGCTATGGACTGGCCCGCACGTTCCCCAGACCTGAATCCAATTGACCTGAATCCACATCTGGGACATCATGTCTCGCTCCATCCACCAACGCCACGTTGCACCACAGACTGTCCGGGAGTTGGCGGATGCTTTAGTCCAGGTCTGGGAGGAGATCCCTCAGGAGACCATCCGCCACCTCATCAGGAGCATGCCCAGGCGTTGTAGGGAGGTCATACAGGCACGTGGAGGCCACACACACTACTGAGCCTCATTTTGACTTGTTTTAAGGACATTACATCAAAGTTGGATCAGCTTGTAGTGTGGTTTTCCACTTTAATTCTGAGTGTGACTCCAAATCCAGACCTCCATGGGTTGATAAATTGTATTTGCATTGATCATTTTTGTGTGATTTTGTTGTCAGCACATTCAACTATGTAAAGAAAAAAGTATTTAATAAGATTATTTCTTTCATTCAGATCTAGGATGTGTTGTTTAAGTGTTCCCTTTATTTTTTTGAGCAGTATACCTTCAGAAGTCACGTAATTAGTTAAATAAAGTCCACCTGTGTGCAATCTATGTGTCATCTGATCTGTCACATAATCTCAGTATATATATATATATATATACACCTGTTCTGAAAGGCCTCAGAGTCTGCAACACCACTAAGCAAGGGCATCACCAAGCAAGCGGGCGGCACCATGAAAACCAAGGAGCTCTCCAAACAGGTCAGGGACAAAGTTGTGGAGATGTACAGATCAGGGTTGGGTTATAAAAATATATCAGAAACTTTGATTATCCTACGGAGCACCATTTAAATCCATTTTTAAAAAATGGAAAGAATATGGCACCACAACAAACCTGCCAAGAGAGGGCCGCCCACTAAAACTCACAGACCAGGCAAGGAGGGTATTAATCAGAGGCAACAAAGAGACCAAAGATAACCCTGAAGGAGCTGCAAAGCTCCACAGCGGAGATTGGAGTATCTGTCCATTGGACCACTTTAAGCTGTATACTCCACATAGCTGGGCGTTACGGAAGAGTGGCCAGAAAAAAAGCCATTGCTTTAAGTAAAAAATAAGCAAAAGACATGTGGGAGACTCCGCAAACATATGGAAGAAGGTACTCTGGTCAGGTGAGACTAAAATTGATATTTTTGGCCATCAAGGAAAACGCTGTGTCTGGCGCAAACCCAACACCTCTCATCACCCCGCGAACACCATCCCCACAGTGAAGCATGGTGGTGGCAACATCATGCTGTGGGGATGTTTTTCATCGGCAGGGACTGGGAAACTGGTCAGAATTGAAGGAATGATGGATGGCGCTAAATACAGGGAAATTCTTGAGGGAAACCTGTTTCAGCCTTCCAGAAATGTTAGACTGGGACGGAGGTTCACCTTCAGCAGGACAATGACCATAAGCATACTGCTAAAGCAACACTCGAGTGGTTTAAGGGGAAACATTTAAATGGCTTGGAATGGCCTAGTCAAAATCTAGACCTCAATCCAATTGTGAATCTGTGGTAGGACTTAAAGATTGCTGTACACTAGCGGAAACCATCCAACTTGAAGGAGCTGGAACAGTTTTGCCTTGAAGAATGTGCAAAAATCCCAGTGGCTAGATGTGCCAAGCTTATAGAGACATGCAGCTGTAATTGCTGCAAAAGGGGGCTCTACAAAGTATTGACTTTGGGGGGGTGAATAGTTATACACGCTCAAGTTGTTTTTTGTTGTCTTATTTCTTGTTTGTTTCAGAAAATATTTTGCATCTTCAAAGTGATAGACATGTTGTGTAAATCAAATGATACAACCCCCCCCAAAAATCGATTTTAATTCCAGGTTGTAAGGCAACAAAATAGGAAAAATGCCAAGGAGAGTGAATACTTTCGCAAGCCACTGTATATACAGGGGATACCGGTACTGAGTCAATGTGCGGGGGTACAGGTTAGTCGAGGTAATATGTACATGTATGTAGGGGTAAAGTGACTATGCATAGATAAAACAGTGAGTAGGAGCAGTGTTTAAAGGGGGGGGGGGGTCAATGCAAATTGTCCAGGTAGCCATTTGATTAGCTGTTCAGCAGTTTTATGTCTTGGGGGTAGAAGCTGTTAAGGGGCATTTTAGACCTAGACTTTGTGCTCCGGTACCGCTTGCCGTGCTGTAGCAGAGAGAACAGTCTATGACTAGGATGGCTGGAGTCTTTGGCATTTTTAGGGCCTTTCTCTGACACAGCCTGGTATAGAGGTCCTGGATGGCAGGAAGCTTGGCCCCAGTGATGTACTGGGCAGTACGCACTACCCTCCAAAGCGCCTTTCAGTCAGATGCCAAGCAGGTGCCATACCAGGCAGTGATGCAACCAGTCAGGATGCTCTCGATGGTGCAGCTGTAGAACTTTTTGAGAATTTGAGGACCCATACCAAATCTTTTCCGTTTCCTGAGGGGGAATAGGTGTTGTCGTGCCCTCTTCACGACTGTCTTGGTGTGTTTTGGACCATGATAGTTTGTTGGTGATGTGGACACCTTGGAACTTGAAGCTCTTGACCTGCTCCACTACATCCCCATCAATGAAATGCTTTGCCCTCTTTTTCCTGTAGTCCACAATCATCTCCTTTGTCTTGATCACTTTGAGGGAGAGGTTGTTGTCCTGGCACCACACTCCCAGGTCTCTGACCTCCTCCCTATAGGCTGTGTCATCGTAGTGGTGATCAGATCAGGCCTACCACTGTAAACTTAATGATGGTGTTGGTGTCATGCCTGGCCACGCAGTCGTGGATGAACAGGGAGTACAGGAGAGAACTAAGCACGCACCCCTGAGGGGACCCTGTGTTGAGGATCAGCGTGGCATATGTGTTGTTGCCTACCCTTACCATCTGGGGGCGGTTTTTCCAACAATCGTTTACAGACAGATTTTTTCACTTATACTTCACTGTATCACAATTCCAGTGGGTCAGAAGTTTACATACACTATGTTGACTGTGCCTTTAAACAGCTTGTAAAATTCCAGAAAATGATGTCATGACGTTAGATGCTTCTGATAGGCTAATTGACATCATTCGAGTCAATTGGAGGTGTACCTGTGGATGTATTTCAAGGCCTACCTTCAAACTCAGTGCCTCTTTTCTTGACATCATGGGAAAATCTAAAGAAATCAGCCAAGACTTGAGAAAAATAATTCTAGACCTCCACAAGTCTGGTTCATCCTTGGGAGCAATTTCCAAACGCCTGAAGGTACCACGTTCATCTGTACAAACAATAGTACGCAAGTATAAACACCATGGGACCACGCAGCCTTCATACCGCTCAGGAAGGAGACGCGTTCTGTCTCCTAGAGATTAACGTACTTTGGTGCGAAAAGTGCAACTCAATCCCAGAATAACTGCAAAGGACCTTGTGAAGATGCTGGAGGAAACAGGTAGAAAAGTATCTATATCCACAGTAAAACGAGTCCTATATCGACATAACTTGAAAGGCCACTCAGCAAGGAAGAAGCCACTGCTCCAAAACCGCCATAAAAAAGCCAGACTACGGTTTGCAACTGCACATGGGGACAAATATCGTACTTTTTGGAGAAATGTCCTCTGGTCTGATGCAACAAAATTGGAACTGTTTGGCCTTAATGACCATTGTTATGTTTGGAGGAAAAAGGGGGAGGCTTGCATGCCGAAGAACACCATCCCAACCGTGAAGCACGGGGGTGGCAGCATCATGTTGTGGGGGTGCTTTGCTGCAGGAGGGACTGGTGCCCTTCACAAACTAGATGGCATCATGAGGGATGAAAATTATGTGGATATATTGAAGCAACATCTCAAGACATCAGTCAGGAAGTTAAAGCTTGGTCACAAATGGGTCTTCCAAATGGACAATGACCCCAAGCATACTTCCAAAGTTGTGGCAAAATGGCTTAAGGACAACAAAGTCAAGGTATTGGAGTGGCCATCACAAAGTCCTGACCTCTATCCTATAGACAATTTGTGGGCAGAGCTGAAACAGTGTGTGCGAGCAAGGAGTCCTACAAACCTGACTCAGTTACACCAGCTCTGTCAGGAGGAATGGGCCAAAATTCTTGTGGAAGGCTACCCTAAAAGTTTGACCCAAGTTAAACAATTTAAAGGCAATGCTACCAAATACTAATTGAGTGTATGTAAACTTCTGACCCACTGGGAATGTGATGAAAGAAATAAAAGCTCTCTACTATCATTCTGACATTTGACATTCTTAAAATAAAGTGGTGATCCTAACTGACCCAAGACAGGGAATTTTTACTAGGATTAAATGTCAGGAATTGTGAAAAACTGAGTTTAAATGTATTTGGCTAAGGTGTATGTAAACTTCCGACTTCAACTGTAGGTATACCAGACTCAGACATTAACAGGTTGAAAATATCAGTGACAACACTTGCCAGCTGGTCAGCGCATGCACTGGGTACATGTCCTGGTAATCCGTCTGGCCCTGCATCCTTCTGAGTGTTGACCTGTTTAAAGGTCTTACTCACATGAGCTACAGAGAGCATGATCACACAGTCGTCTGGAACAGCTGGTGCTCTAATGCATGCTTCAGTGTTGCTTGCATCGAAGCGTGCATAGAAGTAATTTAGCTCGTCTGGTAGATTCGTGTCACTGAGCAGCTCGCAGCTGGGCTTCCTTTTGTAGTCTGTAATAAACTCAGCAAAAAAAGAAACATCCCTTTTTCAGGACCCTGCCTTTCAAAAGATAATTAATAAAAATCCAAATAACTTCACATATGTTCATTGTAAAGGGTTTAAACACTGAACAAGATTTGGAAACAATGACCCTTAAAAAATGTATGAACATGCACCTGCGGAACGGTCGTTAAGACATTAACAGCTTACAGTAGGCAATTAAGGTCACAGTTATGAAAACTTAGGACACTAAAGAGGCCTTTCTACTGACTCTGAAAACCACCAAAAGAAAGATGCCCAGGGTCCTTGCTCATCTACGTGAATGTGCCTTAGGCATGCTGCAAGGAGGCATGAGGACTTCAGATGTGGCCAGGGCAATACATTGCAATGTCCGTACTGTGAGACGCCTAAGACAGCACTGCA
Organism: Salmo salar; assembly: GCF_965601325.2. NCBI lineage: Eukaryota > Metazoa > Chordata > Actinopteri > Salmoniformes > Salmonidae > Salmo > Salmo salar. Next base: position 96,170,643 of record NC_138303.1, read on the forward strand.
GGTAGACAGGACGGACAGCTGATCGTCCTCGCAGTGGCAGACCACGTGTAACAACGCCTGCACAGGATCAGTACATCTGAACATCACACTTGCGGGACAGGTACAGGATGGCAACAACTGCCAGAGTTATACCAGGAACGCACAATCCCTCCATCAGTGCTCAGACTGTCCGCAATAGGCTGAGAGAGCCTGGACTGTGGGCTTGTAGGGCTATAGTAAGGCAGGTCCTCACCAGACATCACCGGCAACAATGTTGCCTATGGACACAAACCCACCGTCGCTGGACCAGACAGGACTGGCATAAAGTGCTCTTCACTGACGAGTCGCGGTTTTGTCTAACCAGGGGTGATGGTAGGATTCGCGTTTATCGTCGTTACACCGAGGCCTGTACTCTGGAGCGGGATTGATTTGGAGGTGGAGGGTCCGTCATGGTCTGGGACGGTGTGTCACAGCATCATCGGACTGAGCTTGTTGTCATTGCAGGCAATCTCAACACTGTGCGATACAGGGAAGACATCCTCCTCCCTCATGTGGTACCCTTCCTGCAGGCTCATCCTGACATGACCCTCCAGCATGACAATGCCACCTGTGCGTGATTTCCTGCAAGACAGGAATGTCAGTGTCCTGCCATGACCAGCAAAGAGCCCAGATCTCAATCCCATTGAGCACGTTGGGGACCTTTTGGATCGGAGGGTGAGGGCTAGGGCCATTCCACCCCAGAAATGTCTGGGAACTTGCAGGTGCCTTGGTGGAAGAGTGGGGTAACATCTCACAGCAAGAACTGGCAAATCTGGTGCAGTCCATGAGGAGGAGATGCACTGCAGTACTTAATGCAGCTGGTGGCCACACCAGATACTGACTGTTACTTTTGATGTTGACCCCCCCCCACCCCCTTGTTCAGGGACACATTTTTCAATTTCTGTTAGTCACATGTCTGTGGAACTTGTTTAGTTTATGTCTCAGTTGTTGAAACTTATGTTCATACAAATATTTACACATTAAGTTTGCTGAAAGTAAACGCAGTTGACAGTGCTGAGTTTTTAGTTTGAAAGCCCTGCCACAACCGATGAGTGTCAGACTCGGTGTAGTAGGATTCAATCTTAGTCCTGTATTGAAGCTTTGCCTATTTGATGGTTCGTCGGAGTGCTTGCATCTTGTTGAGTGCGGTCTTAGTGCAAGCACTGGTTTGTGATGGTAAATGGACAGCTACGAAAAAATATAGATGAAAACTCTCTTGGTATTTAGTGTGGTCTACAGCTTACCATGAGATACTCTTACCTCAGGCAAGCAAAACCTTGAGACTTCTTTTAATATTAGATTTTGCGCACCAGCTGTTATTGACAAATAGACAGACCACCACCCCTTGTCTTACCGGAGGTAGCTGTTCTGTCTTGCTGATGCACAGAAAACCCATCCAACTGTATATTATCCATGTCGTCATTCAGCCACAACTCGGTGAAACATAAGATATTCGTTTTTAATGTCCTGTTGGTAGGATAGTCTCAAACGGTGCTCATCCAGTTTATTCTCCAATATTTGCACGGCGGCCAATAGGACGGGTGGTAGATGCGGGTTACCCACTTTCCGCCAAATTCTCACAAGGCATCCGGATCTGCGTCCCCTGTATCGGCGTCTCTTCTTTTTGCAAACAACGAATTTGGGCCTGGTCTGGTACCAGCAGTAAATCCTTCACATGTGACTCATAAAAAAAAAAATATCTATCTGCGGTTCGATGCGAGTAGTTGCTGTTCTGATATCCAGAAGCTGCTTTTTGGTCATAAGAATTGGACATAAGAGATGGTGGCAGAAACATTTATGTACAAAATAAGTTACAAACAACTCGAAAAAAACTGGCAAAATAGCACAATTGGTTAGGAGCCTGTAAAACGGCAGCCATGCCCTCCGGCGCCATTCTGATGTTTGGTATACTCAGTGAATGTCATTGGGGACCAGGCAAGCTAAATATAACTATATTTGTCCCTCGTGTCAGTGTTTTCATAGAGGCACTCTGAAAATGGATCCATATCGTATGCATGATTATCATAAGAGATTTCACCTCAGTGTAACAGGGCTTGGGGTTACTGCAAACACTTCTCAGTACTAAGAATAGCTCTTTAGTTGTGTCTGCTCTTTGCCGTCCATTTTGACCCCACTGATCTCACTGCGTCCTCTCTCTGTTATCAGGAGCTGGAGGAGTTCTGGCCCTTCAACGCTCTCCTGACTGAGCTGACCCGCAGGCTGACCTACTGTGTCCAGGCCGAGCTCATCCCTCTCATGGAGGTAGCGGGAGTCATGGAGGTCAGACTTTAAAAAAATCTCTATTCATTTTATTGGCATTATACCATCCTCAAAATGGTGCCAATGTCCTACTTACCTGTCAACAAAAGGCCCCAAAAAACATATCCACATCTTAGGTATCCAGTTATGAGAGCAATTGTCCTAGCCAAGGTATTCAGGCATTGTTCCAGAAGTATTTTTGCATGCTGTAACCCTTTATCTGCTTTTGACAGGGAAGAGCCAAGCAGCAGTACAAAACTGGATATAAGACACTGGCTCATCTGGCCAACGCTGACCCAAACGTTCTTATGAAGACTTCGGCTTGTTTCTTGAAGAGGTTCTCCAATCAGATTGTTGCTTCTGCAAAAGTATGACTGTTGTCAAATGCTTAGCACACACACACACACAATTGTGCTGTTTACATCGTAAATCCATAAAGAATAAATAAAAAAATTGAATATCGTAGAAAATGGGATTGTGATGAGACGTGACGAGCATTTACTCTGTGATCGTTGTCCTTTTTGGTGGTCTTCCTTTGTTTCAGATGCTGCTGAATAAGAAAGCTGATGCACTTCAGGAGGAGGTGGATGACTTGTTAATGATGCCTCTTGATCTCCCTTCTTTGTAAACATGTTGCTGGGGTGGATTTATTTAGTAAACATTACTTTTATTTGGCCTGGTGTGTTAATATTGTTTGGTGTAACATATTGTTTATCGGAGTGCTATTAAAACATAGTGTGTATCTCTATTTTTTGTGATTAATGTGGAAGATTTCTTCAAAATAGAGTAATAATTCCATCACATAGAGATGAATAAGATGCTCATGTGAAACAGTGCATCAAAACCATGAAAGAATTCAAGCTCAGTGATCAATGATCACCAGTGATGGGATGGGAAATATTACATTCTATTACAGCATTGCCATAATTTATCGACAGGCTCCCACGTGCTTGACCCAAGATCAGTGAGTAGTCGGACATATAGGGAGTTCTTCTAGTGCTAGTTTTCATTGGAAATGAAGATAAAGGCTTTTTAACAAAAGCAATCACTTTTTCATGTGAACACAGAATCCTACTCATTACTCCACGTGCTTAACCTATGACACTGCCGTTGGCTAAAGTGGGGCACCACACCTGGGAAGCAGCTTGGTTCTAAAACGAATGCAACAGAGTTAACCCACTTCACCCGGGGCATTAATAGTGCTGCCTTATAGTAAAGTAGGCAGCCTACAGTGTATTGAAACCACCCCTACTTACTTGCAGGTTCCAATGATACGCACATGTAATTGCCTGAGACCAGACACATTTCATTGGCTCCCCAAGCTAAATTTCCTAGGCTTTGGCTTAGCAGGTTAATATGTTCTTCTGATTTACAAGACACCAGGTTCAAACCCTGTCTAAAATCAATGCACAGAGCGTGTGGCATGGCTAGGATGCGTCACTGCATGGTGGTGTTGTTTTTCTCTCCTGGTGTATGCCTCCAGTAATCAATATTTGCATACACTTTGAAAATGAAAAGAGAATGCTAAATAGGCCAGTTACCACTTTGCACTTTTGCATTCACCGTTTTCTGTTAACGCTGCAGTATGTAACTTTTTGGGCGACCTGACCAAATTCACATAGAAATGTGAGTTATAGATCTGTCATTCTCATTGAAAGCAAGTCTAAGAAGCGGTAGATATGTTCTATTAAGTTTGCAGACTACACAGCAGTAGTAGGCTTGATTACCAACAACGACGAGACAGCCTGCATGGAGGAGGTGAGGGCTCTGGGAGTCAGCAAAACAAAGGAGATGATCGTGGACTTCAGGAAATGGCAGAGGGAGCACCCCCCTATCCACATCGATGGGACAGCAGTGGAGAACGTGGAAAGTTAAGTTAATCGGCGTACACATCACTGACAAACTGAAATAGTCCACCCACACAGACAGTGTGGTGAAGAAGGAGCAACAGCGCCTTGTCAACCTCCGGAGGCTGAAAAAATGTGGCTTGTCAGCTAAAACCCTCACAAATTTCTACCGATGCACAATTGAGAGCATCCTCCCGGGCTGTATCACCACCTGGTATGGCAACTGCACCACCCACAACCGCAAGGCTCTCCAGAGGGTGGTGCGGTCTGCACAACGCATCACCGGGGGCAAACTACCTGCCCTCCAGAACACCTACAGCACCCGATGTCACAGGAAGGCCAAAAAGATCATCAGGACAACAACCACCCGAGCCACTGCCTGTTCACCCCGCTATCATCCAGAAGGCGAGGTCAGTACAGGTGCATCAAAGCGGAGACCAAGAGACTGAAAAACGGCTTCTATCTCAAGGCTATCAGACTGTTTAAATAGCCATCACTAGCTCAGAGAGGCTGCTGCCTATACACAGAGGCTTGAAATCGTTGGCCACTTTAATAAATGGAAATAGTGTTTACATATCTTGCATTACTCATCTCATATGGATATACTGCATTCTATACGTTTCTACTGTATCTTAGTCTATGCTGCTCTGACATTGCTTGTCCAAATATTTATATATTCTTAATTCCATTCCTTTACTTTAGATTTGTGTATATTGGGTATATGTTGTGAAATTGTTAGATGATATAGTTCACAGAGGTTTAGATGGTACAAGGATTCTCTACATTATACTTGCTTGTTTTGTCACAAACTGAACATTTGAATTTTTGCATACAGGAAATGGCGCAGTGATGTCTGTGTAGTGCACCGATAACAATTTGCCATTCATTTTCTGTTTACTATTCTAAAATAGAATTTTCAATGAGCCATTTTAGATTTTTATTTTAACATTGCAATTTCATTGTGGCATGAATCATGCGCACTGTTAAGAAAAACAAATGCATTTATCATTTTCACGTTCTTATTTAGCATTGCATTTTCAAACTGACACTGATCACCCTCCATAGACCAAGGTATTTTGTGAACCAGGAAACTCAGTTCACTCACACAATTGAGTCTGAGCATAACTGCATACGAATTTACTAATGACGATGATGGATTTACACATATCGACGCATTTATTGGGATAGTGAGGGAATATAGAAAGCATCAGTAGATTTGGGTTACAATTGTCTTATAGTGAATACACTACAATAATATTTGAACTGTCGGTCTAGCCTTATCATGTCAGACATATTAATCTTGGCATTTGTGATATCTATTCTATCTCATGGATATTATGTCGGAGCAAGTGTCAGGTCTGCGAGGGATGAGGTGAATTTTGAGTCTGTAAATCTGAATGTAGACCTTTCTCGAGTACTCAAGAGAGTGAACGAACGTTTTTTGTCTGTGGCCATAGATGCGAGTCTCGTCGCTGAAGAGAAGTTCATGTACCTTTTAACGTGAGTATTACTACTTTTAGCACAATTTACATGTATTTGTTTTATAAAACGATTGCCTTCAGTCAATTTTTTTTTTGAAACCAGCAGACTACCACTAGATTAGAATCAGTCAGGTTCTATACATATTTTCTCTCTGGAGAAACAAACAGTTCAGAGAGACGTCTGGCGTATTCATTACGCCTATAATGTTGTAAAATGTTTTTTAAACAGAAGCAAATGGAACGAAATGGGGAGAGACCTACCTGAATTTCCAACAGAAACTTGTTTTAGTTGCGAAACAACTGTTTGGACTAATGATTACACCCCAGGGGTGTATTCATTAGATTCTGTTGCAAAACGTTTCGCAACACACAAAACAGTTTACTCTAGGAACCACCAAACAGAACGAGCTGAATGTGCCCAAGAGAAACTGTAATATTCATATGTGTAAACATACTGAATTATAATTGGATGCATTTTACCGCCGTATCATACTGTGCTATGATTGGTTAAGTCCACCCAGATGGTTAGGTCATGGTCAGTTGATCATGTTTGGAGATAAGTGAACATGCCAGTTGTAGCTAGCTAATAAAGAGCTACGTTAAGAAATATCCTGTAGTACTACATTTTATTATTTTGTACAAAGCGTGCAAAACAAGACAAACTTTTGAAGTTCCCATTTGAAGTAAACGTTTTGCAACGGAGAACATTTTGCATTGAAATCTGACTAATGAATACACTCCAGCTCAACTTAATCTTCCAAAACTGCATACATTCTCAACTAAATCCACCAGGTCTCCAAAGCTGAGGACATTGGCTAAAGCTTTATCCCCAGCATTTCTAAGATTTGGAGGGACAAGACAAGATTTCATGACCTTCAACCCTGCATTTTTACATTCAAATGAGTATCACAAAAACTATGTTTTTGATGCAGGTAAATATGGCATACATTGTCACACATTTCAACTGCTTACTAGTCATATTACCACAGAGAGTCGTTTCATATATTTCACCAGCAGCTCTTGTGATGTGTGTGTGTGTGTGTGTGTGTGTGGTTTGATTGTGGTCACTCACATCCACAGCACAATTCCTGTTTTGCATTAATGACACTGAGAAGGAACAGTATGTTGATTCACACACAGTCAGCTTGAATGCACACAGTAGACCAGGCAGATCTCAAACAATATCATGCGTTTGAGGTAAATCTTAGGTCATCAGCTTCTGAGTGACTCATAGCCACTTGGTTTCTGATTCCTGCTTTCTATTCTACTGTCAGATGATCTCTGTGAAAGGCTGGAGCTGCCCCCAATACTGGAGGAGAGGCTGAAGCAGGAATGGGCTTTACAGGAAGTACTTCTCCAGAAAGAGGACTTGCAGAGGAAGTACCGGAGTGTAAAGTTCACAGGTACTGTATGAGCAATGGTTGTCATGCAGGCAGCATCAGTCTAGCTCACAATAGACTTGACTCTTGTTTAGCTAACCACCCATTTTCCCTTGAGCAAATAGTCTGAAAGAAGAAGAAAACAACATTTAAAATATGTTTTTTCCCTGACAGAGTATGCAGTGGATCTACTGTACTCTTTTACAAACTGTTCTGGATTAGATCTTATCTTTGGGCTCAACGAGCTGCTCAGGACCACTGGCAACTCCTGGGACAGCAGCAATGCCAGGACCCTCATACAGTACTGTGAATCCAAACAGTACAGCATGGCCTGGGAGCTGGGCAATGGTAACTATTGCAGTTTGGTTCATTGATTGAATTGACTAAACAATTAAATAAACTAAGCAAAAAAAGTAACGTCCTCTCACTGTTAACGGCGTTTTATTTTCAGCAAACTTAATGTGTAAATATTTGTATGAACATAAGATTCAACGACTGGGACATAAACTGAACAAGTTCCACAGACATGTGACTAACAGAAATTGATACATTTTTCCCTGAACAAAGGAGGTGGTCAAAATCAAAAGTAACACTCAGGATTGGTGTGGCCACCAGCTGCATTAAGTACTGCAGTGCATCTCCTCCTCATGGACTGCACCAGATTTGCCTGTACTTGCTGTGAGATGTTACCCCACTCTTCCACCAAGGCATCTGCAAGTTCACAGACATTTCTGGGGGGAATGGCCCTAGCCCTAATCTTCCGATCCAAAAGGTCCCAGAAGTACTCAATGGGATTAAGATCCGGGCTCTTCGCTGGCCATGGCAGGACACTGACATTCCTGTCTTGCAGGAAATCATGTGCAGAACGAGCAGTATGGCTGGTGGCATTGTCATGCTGGAGGGTCATGTCAGGATGAGCCTGCAGGAGGGTACCACATGAGGGAGGTGGATGTCTTCCCTGTAACGCACAGCGTTGAGATTGCCTGCAATGACAACAAGCTCAGTCCGACGATGCTGTGACACACCCTCCACCTCCAAATCAATCCCACTCCAGAGTAAAGGCCTCGGTGTAACGCTCATTCCTTCGATAAACGCAAATCCAACCATCACCCCTGGTGAGACAAAACCGTGACTCGTCAGTGAAGAGCACTTTTTGCCAGTCCTGTCTGGTCCAGCGACGGTGGGTTTGTACCCATAGGCGACATTGTTGCCAGTGATGTCTGGTGAGGACCTGCCTTACAACAGGCCTACAAGCCCTGAGTCCAGCCTCTCTCAGCCTATTGCGGACAGTCTGAGCACTGATGGTGGGATTGTGTGTTCCTGGTATAACTCTGGCAGTTGTTGCCATCCTGTACCTGTCCCACAGGTGTGATGTTCGGATGTACTAATCCTGGGCAGGTGTTGTTACACGTGGTCTGCCACTGCGAGGATGATCAGCTGTCCGTCCTGTCTACCTGTAGCGCTGTCTTAGGCGTCTCACAGTACGGACATTGCAATTTATTGCCCTGGCCACATCTGCAGTACTCATGCCTCCTTGCAGCATGCCTAAGGCACATTCACGCAGATAAGCAGGGACCCTGGGCATTTTTCTTTTGGGGTTTTTCAGAGTCAGTAGAAAGGCCTCTTTAGTGTCCTAAGTTTTCATAACTGTGACCTTAATTGCATACCGTCTGTAAGCTGTTAGTGTCGTTTATGGTTCATTGAACAAGCATGGGAAGCAGTGTTTAAACCCTTTACAATGAGGATCTGTGAAGTTATTTGGATTTTTACGAATTATCTTTGAAAGACAGGGTCCTGAATAAGGGACGTTTCTTTTTTTGCTGAGTTTGTCAGCTTCACACCAATGCAATGGCAACACATATTACAACTCCTCAAGGATAACATAAAAAAGTCTGACTTATGTCCATTCTGGTCCTCTAAAAATCCTGTCTCCATTCATATCAGAGCCCAACAGTTATGAGAAGAAGGCAGGGATCCGGGTGAACGGATACCAGCTGGGCCAAGACTTCATTCAACTCCGCAGGATTCTGCGGGAATCCAAACTTTACCATGACACTGGACTCTATGGACCAGACATTAGCCAACCCCGAGAGCACCGGAGAGACTTACTGGAGGGGTGAGAGTTTGTCCCTTTTATGTAGCCTATACATAAGGTAGCCCCAATATAGTCATATTTGACATGCTGGTGTACTAGCTAAAGCAATAGTATTGGAAGTCTCCTCGGTCAAAGTAAGAAACATATTTTCCCAAACATGAAAGAGTCGTTGCTAACTGGAAAACGACTAAGGCAAAGAAACTATGAATTATTATTAATTAAAAGGATATTCTACAATTGAATTACGACATGACGTGCATACTTGTCTATATTCATGGTTAAATATCACTGCCAATGCAGTAGGAGACTAATCCCTGAATAATAGGCCACTTGATTTAGACTGGTTTGTCCAGTTTATGGGCGTTTTCTGTCTTTTCACAGCCATATTATACAATATGGTCAGAGTTGTGTTACTGCTTCTCTCATTTTCCTCTGGCATGTTGATACCAAAGACTGTGGTTCAAACCTAAACTGTTAATAACACCAACTCATTAATCTCTCATCTCAACAGCACAAAGTAAATCAAACATTTCCAGTGTCTTTTCCCTATTGGGAAAACTCCTTTATTTTTTTACAAATGTATAGGACAAACTATCACCCCTCCAGTGTGTCTCCAGTGGTCTCAGGTCTGGTTAACGTTGGGTCATTAGATTATTCTCACACAACCACCAATCATGTGGGATTTTATTTATATATACACACAGTACCAGTCAAAAGTGTGGACACACCTACTCATTCCAAGGTTTTTCGTTATTTTTACTATTTTCTACATTATAGAATAATAGTGAAGACATCAAATCAATGTAATAACACATGGAATCATGTAGTAACCTAAGTGTTAAACAAATCAAAATATATTTTACATTTGAGATTCTTCAAAGTAGCCCCCCTTTGCCTTGATGACAGCTTTGCACACTCTTGGCATTCTCAACCAGTTTCATGAGGTAGTCACCTGGAATGCCTTTGTTAAAATTTAATTTTGTGGAATTTCTTTCCTTCTTAATGTGTTTGTGCCAATCAGTTTTGAGCACTTAGGGGGTCGTATACAGAAGATAGCCTTTTTTGGTAAAGATCAAGTCCATATTATGGAAAGAACAGCTCAAATAAGCAAAGAGAAACAACAGTCCATCATTACTTTAAGACATGAAGGTCAGTCAATCTGGACAATTTCAAGAACTTTGAAAGTTTCTTCAAGTGCAGTCGCAAAACCCATGAAGCGCTATGATGAAACTGGCTCTCATAAGGACCGCCACAGGAAAGGAAGACCCAGAGGTACCTCTGCTGCAGAGGACAAGTTCATTAGAGTTAACTGCACCTCAGATTGCAGCCCAAATAAATCCTTCAGAGTTCAAGTAACAGACCGATCTCAACATCAACTGTTCAGAGGAGAGTGCGTGAATCAGGCCTCAATGGTAAAATTGCTGCAAAGAAACCACAACTAAAGGACCCCAAGAAACACGAGTAATGATCATTAGACCGGTGGAAATATGTCCTTTGGTCTGATGACTCCAAATTTGATATTTTTGGTTCTAACCGCCGTGTCTTTGTGAGATAATGATGATCTCTGCATGTGTGGTTCCCACCGTGAAACATGGAGGAGGAGGTGTGATGGTGCTTTGCTGGTGACACTGTTTGTGATTTGTTTCTAATTCAAAGCATACTTAACCAGCATGGCTCCCACATCATTCTGCACCGATACACCATTCCACCTGGTTTGCGCTTAGTGGGACTATCATTTGTTTTTCAACAGGACAATGACCCAACACACCTCCAGGCTTTGTAAAGGCTGTTTGACCAAGAAGGAAAGTGATGGAGTGCTGCATCAGATGACCTGGCCTGCACAATCAACCGACCTCTACCCAATTGAGATGGTTTGGGATGAGTTGTACCGCAGAGCGAAGGAAAGCAGCCAACAAGTGCTCAGCATATTTGGGAACTCCTTCAAGACTGTTGGAAAAGCATTCCAGGTGACGCTGGTTGAGAGAATGCCAAGCGTGTGCAAAGCTGTCATCAAAGCAAAGGGTGGCTACTTTGAAGAATCTGAAATATTGTAACGACTGTTGTAAAGAGGGTACCAAAGCGCAGCGTGTTGATTTCTCATATTTATTATAACTCAATAAAACAGAAAATGATCAGCTCACACTTCTGTCAGGTACATAGACTAAACAGAATACAACTACCCACAAACACAGGTGGAAAAACCCCTACTTAAATATGATCTCCAATTAGAGACAATGAGGACCAGCTGCCTCTAACTGGAGATCCCAAAAAACAACATTGAAAACTATAACTAAACATAGAAAAACACAACACCCCCTGTCACGCCCTGACCAATTCTACCATAGAAAATACCATCTTACTATGGTCAGGACGTTACAGTACCCTCCCAAAGGTGCAGACTCCGAATGCTACTAATAAACAAAAACGAAAAAGGGAGGTTAGGGTGGGTAACTACAGTTTATGGCGGCTCTAGTGCAGTCCACATAACCTTATCCTGGAGGCCGGGTGCGCAGAGCAGGCACAGGGTATACTGGGCCGTGGAGGCGCACTGGAGGTCTGGAGCTTATGGCTGGTACAACCTGTCCTGGCTGGATAACCCCCGTAGCCCGGCAAGCGCGGGGTGTTGTAACAGGTCGCACAGGTTTGTGTTGGTGAACTGGGGGTACCTGGGCCGAAGAGACGCACCGGAGACCAGGAACACTGAGCAGGCACACTCCTTCCTGGCTGAATGCCAACTCTAGCACGGCAACTGTGGGAAGCTTGCACCGAGCGCACCGGGCTGTAGCTGCGCACTGGCGACACAATGCGCATCCCCGCATAACACGGTGCTTGCTCGATCACTCGCCCCCCACGGTAAGCACGGGGAGTTGGCTCAGGTCTCCAACCTGACTCTGCCAATCTACCCGTGTGCCCTGGGGGGGGGGCTGTCTCTCGCACTTTTACATTTACATTTTAGTCATTTAGCAGACGCTCTTATCCAGAGCGACTTACAGTAGTGAATGCATACATTTAATATATATATTATTTTTTTCTTCGTACTGGCCCCCCGTGGGAATCGAACCCACAACCCTGGCGTTGCAAACACCATGCTCTACCAACTGAGCCACAGGGAAGGCTCAGGGCTGTGAGTGCTGTGATTCGACACGTCATGAATTCTGTGATTATGACTGCTTTTGACAACCTTCTCCCAGCACAACTCTCTGCTGCGGTGAATTAGGAAGCAGAAATAACATACCGACAAGCAACATTTCAAACCTACACTTGCCTCGTGGTTGGTACAGCACCTCATAATAACGCCGCTCCGCTTTTGCTGCCTCAATCTCCCTTGGGCGGCAATACTCCCTGACTCCAGCCTGACACCAGGGTCCTTTTCCGTCCAGAATTTCTTCCCAGGTCCATTCCTTTCCATGATTTCTCATGATGATATTTATTATAACTCAAAATACTAAAGGAAAAAATAACAAACAGAAAACGATCAGCTCACAGTTCTGTGAGGTACATAGACTAAACAGAATACAACTAACCACAAACACAGGTGGAAAAAACCCCTACTTAAATATGATCTCCAATTAGAGACAATGAGGACCAGCTGCCTCTAATTGGAGATCATCACAAAAAACAACATAGAAATAGAAAACTAGAACTAAACATAGAAAAACACAAAACACCTCCTGTCACGCCCTGACCAACTCTACCATAGAAAATAACATCTTACTATGGTCAGGACGTGACAAATATAAAATATATTTTGATTTGTTTAACACTTTTTTGATTTTTACATGTTTCCATATGTGTTATTTCATAGTTTTTATGTCTTAACTATTATTCTACAATGTAGAAAATAGTAAAAAAAAAAAATAAGAAAAACCCTTGAATAACTAGGTGTGTTCAAACTTTTGACTGATATATCAAAATTGTCAGTTTCTCTGGTTTTACTATTTTATAGGTATTTGTTTGGGTAAAATTATTTTTTGTTTTGTTTTATTCTATAAACTACTGACAACATTTCTCCCAAATTCCAAATAAAAATATTGTCATTTAGAGCATTTATTTGCAGAAAATGACAACTGGTCAAAATAACAGCAATGCTCTAAATGACTATTTTTATTTGGTAGAAATGATGTCACTAGTTTATAGAATAAAACATAAATGTTCATTTTACCCCAACACATACCTATAAATAGTAAAACCAGAGAAACTGATACTTTTGCAGTGGTCTCAAGTTTTTCCAGAGCTGTATATAAAAAATATTGAACAATCATACCCTATTTACTTTTCATAGGTTCTTGGAAAGTGGGGCAGAAGCAATTGACGCATGCACCTGGCACCAGTAAGTTGAACTGTCTGTCCTCACCTGGCACACAGTGATGGATCAGATGTCACATGTTGCTGCTTTTCACTTTGACACAGACACTGAACAAACACAGGGTTAGTTTATTAGTGTGCGTGGAAGGTTGGGCACGTGGGGTTGTCACAAGGGGAAAGAGGAACTGTTTGTAAAGGCTTGCACTAACCAGACTTCACGAGTCTGTCAATGAGGGATGTACTTTTCAGTTGGAACATCATAGAATATGTAAAGGTTTATTTTCATTGTTTAATTCCAGACATTTTAATGATACATATACAGCACCAGTCAAAAGTTTGAACACACCTACTCATTCAAGGGTTTTTCTTTATTTTTACTATTTTCTACATTGTAGAATAATAGTGAAGACACCTAAACTATGAAATAACACATGGAATCATGTAGTAACCAAAAAAAATGTTAAACAAATAAAAATATATTTGAGATTCTTCAAAGTAGCCACCCTTTGCCTTGATGACAGCTTTGCACACTCTTGGCATTCTTTTAAACCAGCTTCACCTGGAATGCTGTTCCAACAGTCTTGATGGAGTTCCCACATATGCTGAGCACTCGTTGGCTGCTTTTCCTTCACTCTGCGGTCTAACTCATCCCAAACCTTCTCAATTGGGTTGAGGTCAGTTGATTGTGGAGGCCAGGTCATCTGATGCAGCACTCCATCACTCTCCTTCTTGGTCAAATAGCCCTTACACAGCCTGTAGGTGTGTTGTGTCATTGTCCTGTTGAAAAACAAATGATAGTCCCACTAAGCGAAAACCAGGTGGGATGGCGTACCGCTGCAGAATGCTGTAGGTGCCATGCTGATTAAGTGTGTCTTGAATTGAAAATAAATCACAGACCGTGTCACCAGCAAAACACCATCACCTCCATGCTTCACGGTGGGAACCACACATGCGGAGAACATCCGTTTACCGACACTGCGTCTCACAAAGACACGGCGGTTAGAACAAAAATTCTCAAATATGGACTCATCAGACCAAAGGACAGATTTCCACCGGTCTAATGTCCATTGCTCATGTTTCTTGGCCACAAAAAGTATCTTCTTCTTATTGGTGTCCTTTAGTAGTGGTTTCTTTGCAGCAATTCGACCACGAAGGCCTGAATAATGCAGTCTTCTCTGAGCAGTTGATGTAGAGATCTGTCTGTTACTTGAACTCTGAAGCATTTATTTAGGCTGCAATTTTTGAGTCTGTTAACTCTAATGAACTTTCCTGTGGCGGTCCTCATAAGAGCCAGTTTCATCATAGTGCTTGATGGTTTTTGCGACTGCACTTGAAGAAACGTTCAAAGTTCTTGAGATGTTCCGTATTGACTGACCTTCATGTCTTAAAGTAATGATGGACATATTCAATCAATCCTTATCCCAGTCTGCTGTTCCCACATGCTTCAAGAGGGCCACCATTGTTCCTGTTCCCAAGAAAGTGAAGGTAACTGAGCTAAATGACTATCGCTCCGTAGCACTCACTTCCGTCAACATGAAGTGCTTTGAGAGACTAGTCAAGGACCATATCACCTCCACCCTAGTCCCACTCCAATTTGCTTACCGCCCCAATAGGTCCACAGACGACGCAATCGCAATCACATTGCCCTAACCCATCTGGACAAGAGGAATACCTATGTAAGAATGCTGTTCATCGACTACAGCTCAGCATTTAACACCATAGTACCCTCCAAACTCGTCATTAAGCTGGGTCTCGACCCCGACCTGTGCTACTGGGTCCTGGACTTCCTGACGGGCCGCCCCCAGGTGGTGAGGGTAGGTAACATCTCCACCCCGCTGATACTCAACACTGGGGCCCCACAAGGGTGCGTTCTCAGCCCCCTCCTGTACTCTCTGTTCACCCATGACTGCGTGGCCATGCACGCCTCCAACTCAATCATCAAGTTTGCAGATGACACTACAGTGGTAGGCTTGATTACCAACAACGACGAGACGGCCTTCTGGGAGGAGGTGAGGGCCCTCAGGAGTGTGGTGTCAGGAAAATAACCTCACACTCAATGTCAACAAAAAACAGGAGATGATCGTGGACTTCAGGAAACAGCAGAGGGAGCAGCCCCCTATCCACATCGACGGGACAGTAGTGAAGATGGAAAGTTTTAAATTCCTCAGCGTACACATCATGGACAAACTGAAATGGTCCACCCACACAGACAGCGTGGTGAAGAAGGCGCAGCAGCGCCTTGTCAACCTCAGGAGGCTGAAGAAATTTGGCTTGTCACCAAAAACACTCAAACTTTTACAGATGCACAATCGAGAGCATCCTATCAGGCTGCATCACCGCCTGGTACGGCAACTGCTCCGCCCACAACCGTAAGGCTCTCCAGAGGGTAGTGAGGTCTGCACAACGCATCACCGGGGGCAAACTACCTGCCCTCCAGGACACCTACACCACCTGATGTCACAGGAAGGCCAAAAAAATCATCAAGGACACCAACCACCCGAGCCACTACCTGTTCACCCCGCTTCCATCCAGAAGGCGAGGTCAGTACAGGTGCATCAAAGCTGGGACTGAGAGACTGAAAAACAGCTTCTATCTCAAGGCCATCAGACTGTTAAACAGCCATCACTAACATTGAGTGGCTGCTGCCAACATACTGACTCATCTCTAGCCACTTTTAACAATGAAAAATGGATGTAATAGATGTATCACTAGCCACTTTAAACAATTTCACTTTACATAATGTTTACATACCCTACATTACTCATCTCATATGTATATACTGTACTCTATACCATCTACTGCATCTTGCCTATGCCGTTCGGCCATCGCTCATTCATATATTTTTATGTACATATTCTTATTCATTCCTTTACACGTGTGTGTGTGTGTGTGTGTGTGTGTGTGTGTGTGTGTGTGTGTGTATAAGGTAGTTGTGAAATTGTTAGGTTAGATACTACTGCATGGTCGGAACTAGAAGCACAAGCATTTCGCTACACTCGCATTAACATCTGCTATCCATGTGTATGTGACGAATAAAATTCGATTCGATTTTACTGTCGTTTCTCTTTGCTCTTTTGAACTGTTCTTGCCATAATATGGACTTGGTCTTTTACCAAATAGGGCTATCTTCAGTATACCACCCCTACCTTGTCACAACACAAAAGATTGGCTCAAACGCATTAAGAAGGAAATAAATTCCACAAAGTAAATGTCAACAAGGCACACATGTTCATTGAAATGCATTCCAGGTGACTACCTCATAAAGCTGGTTGAGAGAATACCAAGAGTGTGCAAAGCTGTCATCAAGGCAAAGGTTGGCTACTATGAAGAATCTCAAATATAAAATATATTTTTATTTAACATTTTTGTTTTTGGTTGCTACTTGATTCCATGTGTGTTATTTCATAGTTTTGATGTCTTCACTATTATTCTACAATGTAGAAAATATAACAAAAATAAAGAAAAACCCTTGAATGAGTAGGTGTGTCCAAATTTTGGACTGGTACTGAATGTTTCTGTCATGTCACTTTGATTTGAAGAACTGATCTTTAATCGACTACTCTGTATTTTTATTAGTTACTATGTCAACGGAAGACACACATCTTTAAACGATTTCCTAGATCCTGAGGTGCTAAACACTTTAGCCCTGAAAACACATGAAGTCATGGAGGTAATGGAAAAGATGTGGGAATACGTGTCTAATCATAGTATATAAGATATTTTTCATTTTATAGATGAGTGCCAGTGCACGGCAATTTCACAGGAAATAAAAATGTGTATGTTTTATATTTCAGTAAAGGCAATTAACTGGTTGTCCTGTGTTTTGTATCTTCAGACTGTTGATCTGGCATCCCCTGGGAAGAAGGTGTGGCTTGGAGAGACTAGTTCTGCCTATGGAGGCGGGGCTGAGGGGCTGTCTGACACATTTGTCGCTGGATTCATGTGAGTGTGTGTGTCTGTGAGGACAGAAAGATAGCCCCATTCAGAATCATACCCTGATACCATGTGAGCCGGAGTGATAATTTTAGTCTGACTGAGTCTGGATGTTGTAACAGGCAGCCTACTCATGCTGGCCGGATTCATGGCGCTCCACTGTGGGAAGAGAGACTATAGACAGCCTAGCTTTGCACGCTCAGTGCACTAGCAGCAGTTGAGTCAATTATGTTAGTCTACTCTCATGGAAGGCAATCTCTGCTATTTGGGAACGTGGATATCATTGAATTTACAGGTCACCTGTCAGCCTGCATCTCATGATCAATCTTTCAACCATGCCCTGTTCCAGGAAGACTTACAATAGTGGTCTCGCGTGCCAAATTATTTTAAAGGAATGTCACAAAAATGCGTGTCCAATGATGTATCCAACATTGACTTAATCCAGTGTGAGGGAAGTATTTTCTTACAAGGGATTACATCTAATGTAATTCTCATTGAGCCTGAATACGGTTGATTGTTTCTAGATCAGATGATATGTGGCTGCATCTCATTATTGTCCCCAAAAACTTTATTTTATCTTGAAACAGTACTGCAGGGGTAGGCAACCCTGTTCCTGGAATGCTGCAGGTACTGCAGGGTTTTGTTCCAACTAGGCACCACACCTGACCAACTGAGCTAATTGATCAGTTCAGTGATTCCCTAAATTCAACACACCTGGTCCTCCTGGTTGTTTAAATCAAAAACATGACGTGCCTGCGGCACTCCAGGACCAGGGTGGCCTACCCCTGCAGTACTGTATTTGTGGTGTAAAATAACTCTTTAATGATTACAGGTGGCTGGATAAACTGGGCCTTGGTGCAAAGCTTGGCTTAGATGTTGTAATCAGGCAGGTTTTGATTGGATCTGGGACTTACCACCTGGTAGATGATAACCTCAATCCACTTCCTGTAAGATAAATTCTTGTTTATTCTCCTCATGTCTTTTGAATTCCTGAAAAAAACGGCAATGATCCAATTAAGTATTTTTTAAAATGAAAAAAAGAGTGTCTATTCTAGGAATATTCAATTTCTTTATATATAGTAAATTCTCTGGTTTATATTTGTATCACTTTGGCAGGATTACTGGCTATCAGTTCTGTACAAGAGGCTTGTTGGACCAGAGGTGCTGAGTATAGAAGCCTTTTCCATTTTGGGAAAGACGAAAAGAGTACGGGTCTACCTACACTGCACTAACAAGAAAAGGTATTTCACAATCTAGCTGTATTAAAGATGGAATCTGCATTAGGCGAAACAGGTAAATCCACCTCAGGCAGCGTGGTAAAAAATATTGCAGCACATTCTGCTGTTCTATAACGCGTGCAATGTGACAAAGTGTTCGCTGTTTTCAGTAACTTCCTGGTTGTAGTGTCTCAAACGGACGTGGGAGTTTCACCAATTATGCATTCCAGCTTTAAGATGTGAGACAACTTGTGTTTGTGAGACAACCATCCAGCCTGTCCCTCAATTTTCTCTTCCTCTCTTCTCCAGTACAAGCTACAAAAGTGGAGCAGTCACATTGTTTGCTCTGAACCTGAGTAAGAGCCCTGTGAGGATCGCTGTGCCTGCCATGGTCTCTAACAGCACTGTAGAGGCCTTCGTTCTTCAGTCTGAACAGCCTGGCGAGGAGGGACTCTACTCGAAGTAGGCTACCATTTATCTTTATTCCCATCAATGGGGCCACTAACCTTAAGTTTGTTGCTTGAACCTTTTTGCTGTCTTTTTATTATTATTGCAATTTTTATTTTTATTGAACTTTTATTTAATTAGGCAAGTCAGTTATTTCTTATTTACAATGACGGCCCAACCCGGACAACGCTGGGCCAATTATGTGCAGCCCTATGGGACTCCCAATCACGGCCGGATGTGATACAGCCTGGAATTGAACCAGGGACTTTAGCAATGCCTCTTGCACTGAGATGCAGTGCCTTAGACCGCTGCGCCACTCGGGAACCCTGTACAAGGAAGTGTTACCTATTTCTGCTTTTGTCTTGCCTTGTAACATTGTCAGTGTAAACAATACCGTGCTAAAAAACTATAGAAAGGATGTGTGCTGTGATCTCCAGGTCTGTGAAACTCAACGGAGAGGTGTTGAAGATGGTGGATGACCGAACTCTTCCATCGCTCCAGGGAACTCCTCTTGCTGCAGGAGAACATCTCAGACTCCCTGGTTATTCCTTTGCCTTCTATCTCCTCAGCGAGGCCCAGGCACTGGCCTGCCGATGACCCCAACTGGAGAGGAGGACTTGGATGTATATTCACTGTCTTGACTAAGAAGGAAACACTTGACTATTACTCTAAACACAGCTGTATGTTTTTGCCGAAGAATGTTAACCAGGTGAATGTGGTGAAAGGATTCAATATATATATTTTTTAATAACTTTGTTTTCAGCTACAGGACCAGTCAAACGTTCCTTCAAGACTATTGAAAAAGCATTGCAGGTGAAGCTGGTTGAGAGAATGCCAAGAGTGTGCAAAGCTGTCATCAAGACAAAGTGTGGCTACTTTGAAGATTCTCAAATATAAAATATATTTTCATTTGTTTAACACTTTTTGTTGGGTTACAACATTAATCCGTATGAGTTATTTCATAGTTTTGATGTCTTCACTTTTATTCTACAATGTAGAAAATAGTAAATATAAAGAAAAACCCTTGAATGAGTAGGTGTGTCCAAACTTTTGACTGGTACTATATATATATATATACAGTTGAAGTCAGAAGTTTACATACACTTAGGTTAGAGTCATTAAAACTCGTTTTTCAACCACTCCTCAAATTTCTTGTTAACAAACTATAGTTTTGGCAAGTCGGTTCGGACATCTACTTTGTGCATGACACAAGTAATTTTTCCAACAATTGTTTACAGACAGATGATTTCACTTATAAATCACTGTATCACAATTCCAGTGGTTCAGAAGTTTACATACACTAAATTGACTGTGCCTTTAAACGGCTTGGAAAATTCCAGAAAATATGTCATGGCTTTAGAAGCTTCTGATAGACTAATTGACATAATTTGAGTCAATTGGAGTTGTACCTGTGGATGTATTTCAAGGCCTACCTTCAAACTCAGTGCATCTTTGCTTGACATCATGGGAAAATCAAAATAAATCAGCCAAGATCTCAGAAAAAAATTGGGAGCAATTTCCAAACACCTGAAGGTACCACGTTCATCTGTACAAACAATAGTATGCAAGTATAAACACCATGGGACCACGCAGCCGTCATACCGCTCAGGAAGGAGCCGCGTTCTGTCTCCTAGAGAGGAACGTACTTTGATGCAAAAAAGGCAAATCAATCCCAGATCAATAGCAAAGGACCTTGTGAAGATGCTGGAGTAAGAGGGTACAAAAGTATCTCTATCCACAGTAAAAACGAGTCCTATATCGACATAACCTGAAAGGCCGATCAGCAAGGAAGAAGCCACTGCTCCAAAACCGCCACAAAAAAGCCAGACTACAGTTTGCAACTGCACATGAGGACAAAGATTGTACTTTTTGGAGAAATGTCCTCTGGTCTGATGAAACAAAAATAGAACTGTTGGTCCATAATGACCTACGTTTTGTTTGGAGGAAAAAGGGGGAGGCTTGCAAGCCGAAGAACACTATCCCAACCGTGAAGCACGGGGGTGGCAGCATCATGTTGTGGGGGTGCTTTGCTGCAGGAGGGACTGGTGCACTTCACAAAATAGATGGCATTGAAGGAAGGAAAATGGTGTGGATATATTGAAGCAACATCTCAAGACATCAGTCAGGAAGTTAAAGTTTGGTTGCAAATGGGTCTTCAAAATGGACAATGACCCCAAGCATACTTCCAAAGTTGTGGCAAAATGGCTTAAGGACAACAAAGTTAAGGTATTGGAGTGGCCATCACAAAGCCCTGACCTCAATCCCATAGAAAAATTGTGGGCAGAACCCAAAAAGCATGTGCGAGCAAGGAGGCCTACAAACCTGACTCAGTCACACCAGCTCTGTCAGGAGGAATGGGCCAAAATTCACCCAACTTATTGTGGGAAGCTTGTGGAAGGCTACCTGAAACGTTTGACCCAAGTTAAACAATTTCAAGGCAATGCTACCAATTACTGATTGAGTGTATGTAAACTTCTGATCCACTGGGAATGTGATGAAATAAATAAAAGCTGAAATAAATCAAACTCTACTATTATTCTGACATTTCACATTCTTAAACTAAAGTGGTGATCCTAACTGACCTAAGACAGGGAATCTTTACTAGGATTAAATGTCAGGAATTGTGAAAACTGAGTTTAAATGTATGTAAACTTCCGACATCAACTGTATATATTATATATTCCATATATTCCAATGTTTTTTAGGCAATAATTAATGGACATTTATGTTTGATATTTGATGCCAAAACTCTGAGACTAAACACAACTTGTTTACATTCTGTTTACACTTAATAGTTGAATTGTGAAAATGCAGTAATGAATTCAAAGCGTGTCATTCTGTGACGTTTCATATTCTTTGTTTAATATTCTCTTAATACCATTATTTAACTTAATTTGAATCAGTGAGGGTCATTAATGCAGACTTTATACACAGAACAGTCAGTAGTACCACCAGCCCCTGTCTGACAACACTAACATGGACGTTGATATGACGCTGACAGATCCTTTACTCCTCCTGTTCCTCCTTGTGTGTGATGATGTAACAGGTATTTTATAGTCCATGTTTCCTGCTGGGTCGTGGTAGATGACTGGAACATCTATTTCACCTAAAAAGAATCGCAGACATTAAATATTAGGGGTATTCACATTACTTATTGTCAAACAATAAACAGAGGTTAGCACACAGCCTGTAAGTGTGGTACTGGGTTTATCTAGCCTGCTGTACACCTGACCTGCGGATGCTCCAAATTGTCCACAAAAGTAATCTTTATATCGTACACTTAAAAAGGTTTACAGTGTTAAAAGTTATCTGCCTCTTACCACCTCGGCTGTAAACTTGGCTGTTTGTGTCATCAGTATGCGCTTGTAGCAGTGGAGTTTCCTCAGAGAAGCAAGAGGAGGACCATCCTCAGTGAATTTTATAAAAATAGTAAAGCATTAAAGTTAACCTTTTCACATAAAACTCTACAAAATATATTCACGTCACCAAATAATTTATTAAAACACAGCGTTTTGCAATGAAGGTCTACAGTAGCCTCAACAGCACTCTGTAGGGTAGCACCATGGTGTAGACAGAGGACAGCTAGTTTCTGTCGTCCTCTGGTTACACTGACTTTAAAACCTAGGAGGCGCGTGGTTCTCACTCCCTCCCTTAATTATGACAACTTCCGGAGGATGTCCTCCAACCTATTGGAGCACTTGCAGCATGAACTGACATGTCCACCCAATCAAAGGATCAGAGAATGAATAAACAGATAGCTAGCACTGTAGTGCATAAAATGTGGCGATTAGTTTTATTTGTATTTTTTTATTTCACCTTTCTTTAACCAGGTAGGCCAGTTGAGAACAAGTTCTCATTTACAACTGCGACCTGGCCAAGATAAAGCAAAGCAGTGCGACACAAACAACAACACAGAGTTACACATGGAATAAACAAACGTACAGTCAATAACACAATAGAAATGTCTATATACAGTGTGTGCAAATGAGGTAAGATTAGGGAGGTAAGGCAATAAATAGGCCGTAGTGGCGAAGTAATTACAATTTAGCAATTAAACATTGGAGTGATAGATGTGCAGAAGATGAATGTGCAAGTAGAGACACGGGTGCAAAGGAGCAAAAAATAAATAAATAACAATATAGGGATGAGGTTGTTGGATGGGCTATTTACAGGTGGGCTATGTACAGGTGCAATGATCTGTAAGCTGCTCTGACAGCTGATGCTTAAAGTTAGTGAGGGAGATATGAGTCTCCAGCTTCAGTGATTTTTGCAATTAATTCTAGTCATTGGCAGCAGAGAACTGGAAGGAAAGGCGGCCATAGGAGGAATTGGCTTTGGGGGTGACCAGTGAAATATACCTGCTGGAGCGCGGGCTACGGGTGGGTGCTGCTATGGTGACCAGTGAGCTGAGATAAGGCGGGGCTTTACCTAGCAAAGACTTATAAATGACCTGGAGCCAGTGGGTTTGGCGACGAATATGAAGCGAGGGCCAGCCAACGAGAGCATACAGGTCGCAGTAGTGGGTAGTATATGGGGCTTTGGTGACAAAACAGATGGCACTGTGATAGACTGCATCCAATTTGCTGAGTAGAGTGTTGTAGGCTATTTTGTAAATGACATCACCGAAGTCAAGGTTCGGTAGGATAGTCAGTTTTACGAGGGAATGTTTGATAGCATGAGTGAAGGATGCTTTGTTGCGAAATAGGAAGATGATTCAAGATTTAATTTTGGATTGGAGATGCGTAATGTGAGTCTGGAAGGAGAGTTTACAGTCTAACCAGACACCTAGGTATTTGTAGGTGTCCACATATTCTAAGTCAGAACCATCCAGAGTAGTGATGCTAGACGGGCGGGCAGGGATCGGTTGAAGAGCATGCATTTAGTTTTACTTGCATTTAAAAGTAGTTGGAGGCCACAGAAGGAGAGTTGTATGGCATTGAAGCTCGTCTCGAGGTTAGTTAACACATTGTCCAAAGAAGGGCCAGAAGTATACAGAATAGTGTCGTCTGTGTAGAGGTGGATCAGAGAATCACCAGCAGCAAGAGCGACATCACTGATATATACAGAGAAAAGAGTCGGTCCGAGAATTGAACCCTGTGGCATCCCCGTAGAGACTGCCAGAGGTCCGGACAACAGGCCCTCCGATTTGACACATTGAACTCTATCTGAAAAGTAGTTGGTGAACCAGGCGAGGCAGTCATTTGAGAAGCCAAGGCTATTGAGTCTGCCGATAAGAATGTGGTGATTGACAGAGTCGAAAGCCTTGGCCAGATCGATGAAGACGGCTGCACAGTACTGTCTTTTATCGATGGTGGTTATGATATCGTTTAGGACTTTGAGCGTGGCTGAAGTGCACTCATGAACAGCTCGGAAACCAGATTGCATAGTGGAGAAGGTACGGTGGGATTCGAACTGGTTGGTGATCTGTTTATTAACTTGACTTTCGAAGATTTTAGAAAGGCAGGGCAGGATGGATAGTTGTCTCGAAGAGAGAAAAGACAATAGTTTAACAAATGAATTTATTCCAAAAATGAAGGAGTCAAGGTAAGCTTTTGGTTTTATTAATTTATTGCCATCGGGGCAATACTGCTAAACTGCTTGCTTCTGACTGTACACTGATTATAGCGGGTTTACTAACGCGTTAGTTATAGTAGCTACAGTGCCTTCGGAAAGTATTCAGGCCCCTTGACTTTTTCCACATTGTTATTTTACAGACTTATTCTGAACTTGATTAAATGTTTTTTGTCCCTCATAAATCTACACAAAATACCCCATAATGACAAAACAAAAACAGGTTTTTAGAAATGTTTGTCAGTTTATATATATATATATCCCAAAAAATTGATTACAGTTACATAAGTATTCAGACCCTTTAATCAGTACTTTGTTGAAGCACCTTTGGCAGCATTGAGTCCTCTTGGGTATGACTCTACATGCTTGGCACACCTGTATTTGGGGAGTTTCTCCCATTCTTTTCTGCAGATCCTCTCAAGCTCAGTCGGGTTGGATGGGGAGCGTTGCTGCACAGCTATTTTCAGGTCTCCAGAGATGTTTGATCGGGTTCAAGTCCGGGCTCTTGCTGGGCCACTCAAAGACTGTCACGTCCTGACCAGTAAAAGAGGTTGTTTGTTTTTGTAGTTTGGTCAGGGTGTGGCAGGGGGTGTTTGTTTAGAGTGTTTCGGGGTTTGTTGGGCTATGTTCTTGTTAGTTTATTTCTATGTTAGTTCTAGTATGTCTATTTCTATGTGGTGTTTATTGGGTTGACTTTCAATTGGAAGCAGCTGCTCCTCGTTGCTTCTAATTGAAGGTCCTATTTAAGAGGGGTATTTTTTCTATGGGATTTGTGGGTAGTTATTTCCTGTTTTGTGTTCATGCACCTGACGGGACTGTTTAGTGTCGTTTGTTGTTTTTGTATACGTGTTTCTTTGTGTTCCTTCTTTAATAAAATAAGAAGATGAGTTTACACGTTCCCGCTGCGTTTTGGTCCAATCCCTACGACACCCGTGACAAAGACATTCAGATACTTGTCCCAAAGCCACTCCTGTGTTGTCTTGGCTGTGAGCTTAGGGTTGTTCTCCTGCTGGAAGGTGAACCTTCGCTCCAGTCTGAGGTCCAAAGCGCTCTGGAGCATGTCTTCATCAAGGAGCTCTATGTCCTTTGCTCTGTTCATCTTTGCTTCGATCCTGACTAGTCTCCCAGTCCCTGCAGCTGAAAATATCCCCACCGCATGATGCTGCCACCACCATGCTACACCGCAGAGATGGTGCCAGGTTACCTCCAGACGTGATGCTTGGCATTCAGGCCAGAAATGTCAATCTTGGTTTCATCAGACCAGAGAACCTTGTTTCTCATGATCTTTCTCATGACTCTTATGGTGCCTTTGGCAAACTCCAAGCGGGCTGTCATTTGCCTTTCACTGAAGACTGGCTTCTGTCTGGCCAATCTACCATAAAGGCCTGATTGGTGGAGTGCTGCAGATATGGTTGTCCTTCTGGAAGTTTCTCCCAACTCCACAGATGAACTCTAGAGCTCTTTCAGAGTGACCATTGGGTTCTTGGCCTTGACACAATCCTGTCTCAGAACTCTACGGACAATTCTTTCGACCTCATGGCTTGGTTTTTGTTCTGACATGCACTGTCAACTGTGGGACCTTATATAGACAGGTGTGTGCCTTTCCAAATCATGTCCAATCAATTGAATTTACCACAGGTGGACTCCAAGTTGTAGAAATATCTCAAGGATGATCAATGGAAACAGGATGCACCTGAGCTCAATTTTGAGTCGAGTCTCATAGCAAAAGGTCTGAATACTTATGTAAATAAGGTATTTCTGTTAATTGAAATAAATTCCAGGTGACTACCTCATGAAGCTGGTTGAGAGAATGCCAAAAGTGTGCAAAGCTGTCATCAAGGCAAAGGGTGGCTATTTGAAGAATCTCAAATATAAAATATATTTTGATTTGTTTAACACCTTTTTGGTTATTACATGATTCCATATGTGTTATTTCATAGTTTTGATGTCTTCACTATTATTCTACAATGTAGAAATCAAATTAAATCAAAGTTTATTTGTCACGTGCGCTGAATACAACAGGTGTAGACCTTACAGTGAAATGCTTACTTACAGGCTCTAATCAATAGTGCAAAAAAGGTATTAGGTGAACAATAGGTAAGTAAAGAAATAAAAACAACAGTAAAAAGACAGTGAAAAAAAACAGTAGCGAGGGTATATACAGTAGCGAGGCTATGAAAGTAGCGAGGCTACATACAGACACTGGTTAGTTGGGCTGATTGAGGTAGCATGTATATCTAGATATGGTTAAAATGACTGCATATATGATGAACAGAGAGCAGCAGTAATGTAAAAGAGGGGGTGGTGGGTGGCGGGTCACAGTGCAGATAGCCCGGTTAGCCAATGTGCAGAAAATAGTATAAGTAAAGAAAAACCCTTGAATGAGTAGGTGTTCTAAAACTTTTGACCGGTAGTGTATGTGTCATTAAAATGTCTGTGATTGAAGAATGAAAATAAAACACATTTACATATTCTATGGTGTTCCGACTGAAAAGTACATCCCTCATTGACAGACTCGTGAAGTCTGGTTAGTGCAAGCCTTTACAAACAGTTCCTCTTTCCCCTTGTGACAAGCCCATGTGCCAAACATCCCAAGCACAATGGTAAACTAACCCTGTGTTTGTTCAGTGTCTGTGTGTCAAAGTCAAGCAGCAACACGTGACATCTGATCCATCACTGTATGCTAGGTAAGAAAAGAAAGTTCAACTTACTGGTGCCGGGTGCATGCATCAATCGCTTCTGCCCCACTCAAAGAACGTATGAAAAGTAAATAGGATATGATTGTTCAATATTGTGTGTGTATATATATATATATATATATATATATATATATAGCTTGTTGAGAGAATGCCAAGAGTGTGCGAAGCTGTAATCAAGGCAAAGGGTGGCTACTAGCGTCTCATCCCGTCAGCGGGATCAAAATCCAGCGAAAAATCATATCGCCAATTAGCATAATTTTTTTTAATATATATATATTTTTTTAAATTAATAATTTTTTGTTTTTGTTTTATAGATACACCTCTCCTGAATCGACCCACGTCGTCCGATTTCAAAAAGGTTTTACAGGAAAAGCAAATCATTAGATTATGTTAGATGAGTCCATCGTAAAAAGCAGCAACATAGCCAGGGGTTATTTGTCATTATAGTATGGTCAGGGCGTGGCAGGTGGTGTTTGTTTTGTGTGTTTTGGTGTTTTTGAGTTTTGTTCTATGTTTTCTATATCTATGGTTAAATTCTAGTTTTCTATTTCTATGTTGGTTTTTGGGCATGACCTCCAATTAGAGGCAGCTGGTTGTAGTTGTCTCTAATTGGAGGCCATATTTAGTTGATGTTGTTTCACTTGTGTTTTTTTGGGTGGTTATTTTCTGTATAGCCTGGATGCCTTATGGAACTGTTTTTCATCGTTTGTTTATTTTGTTTAAGTGTTTTCATCGAATAAATTAAGTATGAGCACTTTACCCGCTGCGCCTTGGTCCTATCCTTACGATGCCTATGACAAGGATGTGCTTTACTAGAGATAGCTTAGGAGTAGAACAATCCCTCATTGTCTCAAAATCATCCTTGCATCTGGGAAACTAAGCCAGGGTGGTGTTAAGACAACAACCCACGTGCAGATAACAACAGGATGAACCCAGAGTGGCGTATGATGCTCCTTGGTCTACATGAGGGGGGTTAAATCAACCATGACTGAGCATTGTTAGTATCAGCTATATATATAGTCCTTGTGTATAGGTTAGGTTACTCGGTCCAACACTCAAGGGCGGGGGGGTCGACCAGCCTCCTTATTGCAATAATTAATCGATATTAAATAAAGATGAAAACTCTCTAGGTAGATAGTGTGGTCTACAGCTTGTCGTGAGATACTCTACCTCAGGCGAGCAAAACCTCGAGACTTCCTTAGATATCGTGCACCAGCTGTTGTTTACATAAATGCATAGGTCCCCGTCCCGTGTCTTACCAGAGGCTGCTGTTCTGTCCTGCCGATAGAGTGTATAACCCGCCAGCTGTATGTTCTTAATGTCGTTGTTCAGCCATGACTCAGTGAAACATAAGATATTACAGTTTTTAATACCTCGTTGGTAGGATAAACGTGCTTTCAGTTTGTTCCATTTATTTTCCAGCGATTGAACTTTAGCTAGCAGGACGGAGGGCAAGGGCAGATTAGCCACTCGTCGCCTGATCCTCACAAGACACCCTGATCTCTTTCTGCAAAATCTCAGTTTCCTTCTCCAGCGAATAACGGGGATCTGGGTCTGGTCGTCGTCTGTATTATATCCCTTCCGTTCGACTCATTGAAGAAGAACTCTTTATCCAGTTTGAGGTGAGTAATCGCAGTTCTGATGTCCAGAAGCTCTTTTCGGTCGTAAGAGACTGTAGCAGCAACATTATGTACAAAACAAGTTACGAACAAAGAAAAAAATAAATAAATAGCCTGGTTGGTTAAGAGCAGATAAGACGGCAGCCTTCCCCTCTGGCGCCGTCACAATTTTGAAAATAAATAAATAAATAATAATAAATAAAGGAAAAAATACAAATAAAGGTGCGTGGCCAAGCAATCATAGGTGAGCAGAGAGTACAGGAGGGGCTGAGCATGCCCCCGTGATGAGGATCAGTGTGGTGGAGGTGTTGTTGCCTACCTTCACAACTTGGGGTCGGCCTGACAGGATGTCCAGGACACAGTTGCACAGGGCGGGGTTCAGACCCAGGGCCCTGAGCTTAGTGATGAGCTTGGAGTGCACTATGGTGTTGAAGGCTGAGCTGTAGTCGATGAACAGCATTTTTACATAGGTATTTCTCTTGTCCAGGTGGGATAGGGCAGTGCAATGGCTACCGCGCCCGTGGATCTCTTGGGTGTCAGGTAAGGTGGAGGTGATATGGTCCTTAACTAGCCTCTCAAAGCACTTCATGATTACAGCTACCGGGCGATAGTCATTTACTTTAGTTACCTTCTCTTTCCTGGATAGAGGAACAATTGTGTATATCTTGAAGCAAGTGGGGACAACAGACTGGGATATGGAGAGACTGAATGTTTACGGACATATTGGCAGGGTTACATATATCAAGGAACCACCTGGAATTGTACCTTCGAGGGATAACTCTACCCCTGTAAATGATTTCCATTTTCCACTATTTATTACCTGGCCTTGCAGCATTGATGTCCATAGACTACCTATACTTGAGTTCACATTTTAGCAGAGGGCTCATTGTGCACTGAGTAGGCCTCAATAGAGAGTAGTCTGAAGGTAAGAAATGAAAGAGCACACAGGTAGACCTGGCCGGACTCACATCACCTCTTCCTCCTGGGGAATAGTGAGGCATGCTTGCCAATGAACACAAACCAACTCTCTGGTCACAGCTCTAGACTGGCCCATGGTCTCATTAGCTTGCGCCGTCTGCCATTTACCAACAGTTCAGAGTAGAGGTCACTAAAATGTGCTGATGCAGGTAAAACTATATATATTTTAGTGAAATCCATAAGTGCTACATTTGTATATGCAAATATCATGGGATGATGCTTGAAATATTTTTAATTGTTTACATTTTTGTTTACAGGCCAACTCTGTTTGTAACAATGTGAATGATGTTCAAATTATGTTCTGAAGGAGATTCATCTTCTGTCATATGTTAGAATAATATTAATTAAGAACTTCTTGCATTAGGCTATGTGCACATCTACGGATTACACATTTAATAGCCTAGTAGCCAATTTCCAGTTTAAGCTGCATGCCATAATAAACTGCAATGGTCAAGTGCACTCACACATACATAGATGGGTGTGTCAGCAATGGGTTCAGATTCCATTTCACCCATTCAAACCTCTAAACTGCGCAATCTCTAGCCTACTGTAGTTCACCAGTGCGCGATTTTGCTGGACTACATTATTCGTGAGTTGGGACACAGAGTATCCTACTAAGAAGATATTTTGGTGAACTTTTAAGAGGATTGGATAAAATGAACTCAATCTGCTTTTAACTATATTTATCCACCTGGAAAAGTAGATAACTTGCCCACGAACATGGCAAAGGCATACAATCTGTATGTAGGAATGGTAACAGGTAAGAGGCACCATTCTGTGATTAAGTTGAACAACTCTTCAGCCTCACTTTATTTACACCAGCATTTCCCAAACTTGGTCCTGGGGACCCCAATGGGTGCACGTTTTGGTATTTTCCCTAGTACTACACAGCTGATTCAAATAATCAAAGCTTGATGATAGTTGATTATTTGAATCAGCTGTGTAGTGCTCAGGCAAAAAACTAAACGTGCACCACTTGGGGTCCTAGGAACCAAGTTGGGAAACGCTGATTTACTCACTGTATCTAAATAGAATTGCCTATAGACTGGTTATTAACTGAATTAGTACTGTTCGATTAACAAATAACATTGTATTTCATTTTATATGAATATATTTCATGTATTATTAACATGTTCTTTCTTAACTTTACTAGTTTTCCTTTATTCAAAATATTCTGTACGTATTATAGGCCTACTGTAATGCTAAAATTGGATAGGAGGCCTGTGTGGGCTTACAGTTCCATTGCAATTGGGTATCTGGCTCAGGTCTCTGTTGGCCTCTTTTCACCAGAAGAGACAATACAAACCATTTATATGATATTTATTTGTGCAACTCAGTGAAGTAGAAAGTTGTATGGTTTTTATAACAAAAGATATGCCAGCAAAGATGAATGGACTTTTAATGGATACTCAGGGAAAAAAGGTGTAGATTCACGCGCAGAGGAATCGTGGTTACAGTCAGGCAATGGTCAAAGACAGGCTGGCAGTCAAAAACAAACAATACCTTACATCCATACAAACAGAAAGAACTGGACTAAATAGGGAGCTGATGAGACCAGGTGAGAAACGAACACAGGTGAAATCAATGAACAAAAATGAAAGACAGGGCTACGTTCCAGTACACAAAGAAACAGGGCAACGTTCAAGAACACAAAGAAAAAGAACACAAGGTTGACTAATAAAAGAAAAGCAGAACCTTATAGGACTGCCCAATTTTGAAATTATTTCCCCTGTCTAGCTACTTTGATTAATCTATCTGTGATTTAAAGGAGTCTGCAACACTGATTTTAGATACTGGAGTGTAGTGTACTGTTAACTTAATACTCCTATGTACCTGCCTATACTGTGATTGACAGCAGCAATTAGCATGCTGGTGTGTCAGATGATCAGCAAATGATCCACCACCCCATAACACTCTCTCTATTTACAAATAGAGTTCCCCAATGCACATGCCAAGTTTACCCAAACCAATAGAATAGACTATTAATAACCACATCTGTTGTTTTTATAGATCACTTATCCCATTCACCACATTCATATCATGGCTGGGTGTTGTTTTGAATATTATGAAAAACTGACAGTGTTGTTGGATTGAATGCAAAGACTATCTTTATAAAGGTTATCATGGTGTTGTAAAATCCCAGACACCCAAAGCCTGAGCTAGGAGGTATTACTGTCAAATTGTCAATCACATTAAGCTCCATAATCTATTGCCCTGCTCTGTGCTTTTCCTTTCAGATTCTAACACCAATGTTGGTGGATTTGGAAGGATTTGACTTGATGTTTGTGCATTGTGTGACCAGCTCTGTTTGTTTTCTGGTCGTAGCTTTGGCCCTGTGTAAATACTCTCTGGCTGAATTGAATACAACTGAGCAGCCAGCGAACAACACTGTGTCCCTCCATCACCAAGGCAACACAAACAACTTCAAAGGTAGATTGTTTTCCCCAGAGAAACATAAACTTATGGAGGGATAATCATGCCATAAAAGTTTGTTTGAAGTTTTTTATCATCTGACATGCACGTGTTATCATTTTTGAGTCATTTTGACTTTAGAATTAGCCAGGTTTAGAAGAAACCTGGTGGATTAGAAAAGTAATGTGTTTGTGACATTTGTAAAAAGTCCTTCAAAAACATTCTTATACTATTCTTATATGTATTCGTGCTCTGTTGTTAAATTGAAGGCCATGCTTCAGGAGTACGTCATTCACAGTCATTCATTCAAACAGTTGGAATATCAAATGCTTCTCCAATCCCCACCTGGCCCTAAAGTAACAGGAGGTGGTGTCACCTACCAGCCCCAAATGAGACCATAGTGCACATTAAAGCCTTCTTGCCACCAGTGACCATGCAGTCATTACCTCCCCTGTGAGTGTTATTGTGAAGTGTACCACCAGCTTGTTATGTGCCCTGGGTTAGGTTCCTCTGATGCTATTTAGACCTTCCCTTTATGGACGGCAGGCTGACATCATGTGTCAGTTGAAGCAAACTTAGTTGGGGCCTCCACTGTTCAGGAGTTGTCAGTTGCTGTTTGATGATAACCCTCACACCTAAAAGGGCTAATCAACTACTGATCATACTATTGTATTTACCCACATGGAGAAGAAGAGTGATGCAGTGATGTGCATTTTATTACGGTGAAGTAGATCCTGGTTCCCTCTGCCATATACCTCTTATGTTCTGTTGATCAAACAGCAGCAGCATTTCCCAGCTGCTCACTTATCCCGGTGAAGTATAGTGTGATCACTGGCTACACATACAGCTACTTAACTAAATACCTACATCAATTTACACCTGTTGTTAGTTTGTAACCAGTTCGGCTACTATTCAATATGGGTCATTTTAATTTTAAAGGCATGCTCTAATGTTTCACACTACAATTGGGGCTTTCTCCCTCTCCCTCTCTGGAACTAAGCCTCATTATTATTTTACCGGCCCAAGTTTGCCATGACTCACTGGATGGGAAAAGAGGAGTATGTAATAAAACTCTAGGTATCCCTTCTCTTTACTAACAGTGGCCAAATCGATTATGTTTGAATGTTATGTTTGTGTATTTCTACACAACAACCAAATTTGGCTAAGAAGGTTGTCTTTTACTCAGTTTTCTTTTACTTTGACAGTATTTCATTACATATAATTGACACATTATTATCCTCAACCACACCAGTCCTGTCCTCGTGGTGACAGTTCAGTTCCTGGTCCTTCCTCAGATCATATTGCCAGGAGCTTATTTATATGACAGGTGATACTGGCCACCCTGAGTCGGATTACTAAGGGAAAACCGGAGCTTCTCACTTCAAACTCATATCTTATTCTACATCACCTTTGCAATGCAATCTTCTTATCAGAAGGACATTATATGGCAAAATAGTTACTCTATAATCCCCCTTTCCCCCATATTTTTCTATTTGCACTCTCCATAGACTCAATAGAAACTGCAACTCAAGCCAAAAAGAGCGGCCATTTCACCAAATGTACAAAGGAGTTAAGGCAATACTGTATCCATGGGTCGTGTCGCTTTGTAAAGGAACAGAATACTCCTTCATGCAGGTAAATCATCTCACCCGACCCGACCCTTACTGTGGGCCCCAATCCTTTATCTGTATATATCCATGGCAGAAGGTCTCAAGCCAAGGACATGCTGCATACTCAACAATTTCTGCAGTGAAAATGTATTAAAAACCTGCTTTATGTGTCTATTTTGATAATTGTAGCAGAATTATTACGCATCATTATTACAAGTATGAAGTTCAAGTTCCTAATAGAAGTAAAACACTTTTAAAAAACGTTGTAAGACAAATCACTTGTTGACCCTAATGATTGTACTAACCTTGTTCACTGTGACCCCCAGATTATACTTAAATCAAAACAACAAGGCAGATAAATGATTGGTTTAACATGGTCTTACTGCATTTCATCAAGCCACACAAGCATCATAGAATCACAATCAGCAAGACAAGCTCATTTGGGACAGCTAGTTTTGGAACAGCTAGAATAGCAGATCTGATAGCTCAGCATCTGCTTGTTAACTCATAGCCCATGTACTTCAAGTTACTTCTTTGTTTTTCTTTTGGCAACAAGCGATAGAACCAATAAACAAACTTGTTGTGCATATTTTTATCACAGTGGGTGTATGGTATGTTTGCTCTGTTTTAGATGTGAGAGAGGGTACATTGGGTCCAGGTGTGAGTATGTTGATCTGGCCTCGCGTCTAGGTGACAAGAGGCAGATCATCGTAGTCTGTGTGATAGCAGCGTTGGTCTTCCTCATACTGCTCATCACATTCATCTGCATCTGTGCACAGTGAGTAAAATACACATTCTTAAAGCATCAAACAGCCAGATTACTTTATGTTGTAACCTTCCGTGTGTGTGTGTTTGTATTTGTTTGTGTTTGTGTGTTTGTGAGAGTGAGAGGTGGCCATACAGACTCATCGCCTCACAGCCTGTCATACTAACCCTGGGATGGGATGTAAGGAATCTATGTGTGTCCCGTGAATGGAAAAGTAATAATGTAACGCTTGTGGCCATGTTACCTTTGGTTTTCATCGGGTTGTATGAACTGTATCTGCCCTGCTCTCCCCTTTCATTTTTACCCAAAACCAAGACAGAGTGCTAAGCATCAGTTTAACAAAATAGTCTTCTGTGCTCAAAAATACATTAGATGCCTAACCTCTGTGATACTGGGAGAATGTATTGGTGAATAACTCAAGTGAGATTCAACACCGATGATACCATACTCACATGATAGAATAAATATCAAACGATGCATTTTAAAATCACAAATCTACTTTCTAATGTTCTTTTTGTGTCTCAGTCACATAAACTTTGCAGACGGAAGAGGAAAAGGAAAGAGGAGACGAGGAATGGAACAGAGAAGCTCAATATGATTATGATGATGAACACAAATGTAATGCATGTAGCTTCATCAGATTCAGTAGAAACCTCAGACACCAATGCAGTATGACTAGGTATGTACTGTATATATGTACAGAGGTATTTGACATTTTTCTGACTTATGGCCTTTGACATTGTGTCAATACACACAGCATCTCTGCCTGTTCTAACTACAGTGGTATTGTAAGAGACAATGGGAAAACAGACTAGTCCTCGTTTGTTGCTGTTGGACGGTGATATTCCTCAGTTGGATCAACCCAAGCATCCCATTATTATTCAGCTCATCTGAAGAGAGGCCCTGAATGGCAGTAAAACCTAGTGCTTGGCACTGCCTAAGCCCATCTTTGAACACATTGATATATACAGTGAGGGAAAAAAGTATTTCATCCCCTGCTGATTTTGTACGTTTGCCCACTGACAAAGAAATGATCAGTCTATAATTTTAATGGTAGGTTTATTTGAACAGTGAGAGACAGAATAACAACAAAAAAATCCAGAAAAACGCATGTCAAAAATGTTATAAATTGATTTGCATTTTAATGAGGGAAATAAGTATTTGACCCCCTCTCAATCAGAAAGATTTCTGGCTCCCAGGTGTCTTTTATACAGCTAACGAGCTGAGATTAGGAGCACACTCTTAAAGGGAGTGCTCCTAATCTCAGTTTGTTATATGAATAAAAGACACCTGTCCACAGAAGCAATCAATCAATCAGATTCCAAACTCTCCACCATGGCCAAGACCAAAGAGCTCTCCAAGGATGTCAGGGACAAGATTGTAGACCTACACAAGGCTGGAATGGGATACAAGACCATCGCCAAGCAGCTTGGTGAGAAGGTGACAACAGTTGGTGCGATTATTCGCAAATGGAAGAAACACAAAAGAAGTGTCAATCTCCCTCGGCCTGGGGCTCCATGCAAGATCTCACCTCGTGGAGTTGCAATGATCATGAGAACGGTGAGGAATCAGCCCAGAACTACACGGGAGGATCTTGTCAATGATCTCAAGGCAGCTGGGACCATAGTCACCAAGAAAACAATTGGTAACACACTACGCCACGAAGGACTGAAATCCTGCAGTGCCCGCAAGGTCCCCCTGCTCAAGAAAGCACATATACATGCCCGTCTGAAGTTTGCCAATGAACATCTGAATGATTCAGAGGACAACTGGGTGAAAGTGTTGTGGTCAGATGAGACCAAAATGGAGCTCTTTGGCATCAACTCAACTCACCGTGTTTGGAGGAGGAGGAATGCTGCCTGTGACCCCAAGAACACCATCCCCACCGTCAAATATGGAGGTGGAAACATTATGCTTTGGGGGTGTTTTTCTGCTAAGGGGACAGGACAACTTCACCGCATCAAAGGGACGATGGACGGGGCCATGTACCGTCATATCTTGGGTGAGAACCTCCTTCCCTCAGCCAGGGCATTGAAAATTGGTCGTGGATGGGTATTCCAGCATGACAATGACCCCAAACACACGGCTAAGGCAACAAAGGAGTGGCTCAAGAAGAAGCACATTAAGGTCCTGGAGTGGCCTAGCCAGTCTCCAGACCTTAATCCCATAGAAAATCTGTGGAGGGAGCTGAAGGTTCGAGTTGCCAAACGTCAGCCTCGAAACCTTAATGACTTGGAGAAGATCTGCAAAGAGGAGTGGGACAAAATCCCTCCTGAGATGTGTGCAAACCTGGTGGCCAACTACAAGAAACGTCTGACCTCTGTGATTGCCAACAAGGGTTTTGCCACCAAGTACTAAGTCATGTTTTACAGAGGGGTCAAATACTTATTTCCCTCATTAAAATGCAAATCAATTTATAACATTTTTGACATGCGTTTTTCTGGATTTTTTTGTTGTTATTCTGTCTCTCACTGTTCAAATAAACCTACCATTAAAATTATAGACTGATCATTTCTTTGTCAGTGGGAAAACGTACAAAATCAGCAGGGGATCAAATACTTTTTTCCCTCACTGTATCAGACAGCCTATATAGCCCATTTTCTGTGTTGGCCAGGCTGGTTGCATGGTGTCTTACTGTCTGAATTTGGCTGTAACCGTCAGATCAAAGCAGAGGTGCCGCAGGTCCCTAAATGTGCCTGCCTGGCTTTCTCTAAAAAAAGTTATCACGAAAACAGACAGACCTAACAAGACTCAAGGCATTGTGATGGATGTGGCACTGTTAAGGTAGTGTTCAGAGGCTGGCTATGACCTGGGATGTGCGATCATTTTAAACATGGGCTATCTCCCTTTAACTGCTTATTTGGTGGCTATAGAAAAGCTGCTCTGTAATTGTGTGGTAAAAACATATTTCATTTGTATAGTAACAGCCGTTGCTTCTATATTCCAGCGGCGGGGACTATAAATGGTATTCTCCTGCCGGACGGGATGAGGGCCTTGGTTGTAAGTGCCTGTTGGGAAGAGAGAGCGTGCTCTAACAGCACTGCGGATGTATACTCTTCAGCTGCTTCTCACTGCCAACCACAGTCTACAGTATGGACTGTTCTGTGCAGAAATGTAGGAGAACACAAGAAAGACTGGACCAGCTCCTGGGAACTCATACAACCTTTATGGTCAACATGTAGCTGGATCAATAGAACAGCAACAACTCTGTGCATTTGGAAATGTGATAATGTGATAAGGTTTTTCTCAAAGACTCATTTGTGTAAGCAAAATATACAAGGTCATCAAATCACAATAAGTTCAAGTAAAACCATAATTTAGAGGATATTTTGATGGACTCTGGGCTCTGAAGGAGTAGGCCTTTTTATGAACTGTCGTGTAATGTAACCTACTCTTATTTGGGCCTGGATTTAATGATTAACATGTATTCAAGCTAACAGTCCAGGTATGCTTACTCCTGGATGTGATACGTGTCATAATGAGGACTCATGCCATGTAGGCCCCTATGTGGGACAGATTATACTAGGTCTAATACTGGTAAATGATGTAACATACTATTCGTACACTTGAAAAGGTGTGATTTATCAAACAATCCTACCAGCGTCATACGCACACCGGTAGGAGATAAAATTGATAAATACCAATTGTTCTAATCCTCAGTGCTTGTGCATAACCTTGGCTATTTGCGTTTCGAAACGCCTCTAATTAACCATATATGTTCAAAATCAGCTCTTTAAAACCTGTGGGGAATATACAACGCAGTAATGATATACAACAGTGCAACCCAAACATTTTTTTTCCTCAAGACTGAATTAGAGGTGCTAGTTTCAGAGATTGAGTACAACCAAAGTCGTGGCAGTTACGTGGAGTGGAACAGGGAAAGCCAAGAGTAGACTCAGATGAGGAGACTGGGATGAAGTACCGAAGGTATTTATTGAAACAGGGGGAAGATGGAGTGCAGGCCAGGGGAAGCTCGGGCGGGTTGCAGGAAAGCAGGTGCGGAGGCTGAGGCGAGAGGGGTTGGGACAGGGTAAGCTGGTCCGGAGGGGAATCAAAGGGATCAGTAGAGTGGGGAATCCAGGGCAGAGTAGCAGGATGAGGAGACGTGTGACTGGAGACAGAGACCAGAGTCAGAGTGGGCAGAACTGTAGCGGGGAAGAAAACCGTGTCAGGCAAGGAAAACAGGCACAACAGGATCTAGGTAGTAACAAACGGTTAGAAACGTAGACTGACTGAGCAGAGATTATGATCTAGCAGTGTGGAAGTGGCAGGACTGAGTATTTGTAGAGGTCTTGATTATGGAACAGGTTGTAGCTGGTAGGGATCTGCTCTGACTCCAGCACACCTGTCTCCGCCCACACAACCACAGAGAGACAGAGACAGAGGGAGAGGGAGAGGGAGAGGGAGAGGGAGAGAGCACTGGGGAAGTGGTGGCAGGTCAAGGAGAAACAGGATGAGCAGTAGAGGGTGTGGCAGGAGCAGATGTAACAGTACACCCCCCCTTCCCAGTATCCTTCCCAGTCCACTAGGTACTGCCAGCCATGACCCCGACGGCGCACATCCAAAAGCCGCCGGACAGTCATCGATGAGCCAAGGGGGTGGAGGAGCTGCTGCAGGAGGAGACGGGACTGGAGCAGACAGGTTTAATCAGGGATACATGGAAGGTAGGATGAATCCTGAGAGAGGCAGGGAGTTTGAGGTGCACAGCAGAGGGATTAATGACAGGGTCAATTTCAAGGG
This sequence comes from Salmo salar, assembly GCF_965601325.2. Classification (NCBI taxonomy): domain Eukaryota; kingdom Metazoa; phylum Chordata; class Actinopteri; order Salmoniformes; family Salmonidae; genus Salmo; species Salmo salar. The sequence goes on from NC_138303.1 coordinate 96,210,019, forward strand.
GACCAATGAATCGGGGGGAAGGTTTCTTCAATGCCACCTTCAATGGCAGGTCATTTGATGAGAGCCATACCTTTTGACCTGGGGTGTAGACTTGGGCTGAGACCCGGTGACGGTTGGCTTGGGACTGGGTCCTGTTGGAGGCACGAAGAAGGGCAGCCTGAGCCTTCCTACAGGTACGAAGACAATGGCGCAGATTGTCCTGGACAGAGGGAACCGCAACGTCAACCTCTTGGGCGGGGAACAAGGGGGTGGTTGGTAACCCAGAGCACCCGCGAAAGGTGACATACCTGATGAGGCGTTGGTGAGGGTGTTGTGGGCATATTCAACCCAGGGTAGCTGAGCACTCCAGGAGGAAGGGTTAACAGAAGTTACACAGCATAGGGCAGTCTCCATCTCTTGGTTGGCCTGTTTGGTCTTGCCGTTAGTCTGGAGGTTATATCCTGAAGACTGACATTGATACCAAGAGCTGAACAGAAGGATCTCCATAACTGGGAGGTAAACTGGGGCCCCCTGTCGGAAACGATGTCAGTGGGAATGCCATGCAGATGAAACACATGGGATACTAGCAGGTCCGCAGTCTCCCTGGAGGATGGGAGCTTGGAGAGGGGAATGAAGTGAGCCACTTTGGAAAACCTGTCAATAACGGTGAGGATGACGGAGTTACCGTTAGTTGGGGTAAGGCCAGTGACAAAGTCCAGAGCTATGTGTGACCAGGGGCGACTGGATATGTGAAGAGGGAGCAGCAGCCCGGAAGTTGGTTTAGTGGAGCGATAAGGGAGTGTGAACTTGAATCTACCAAAGAACAAGGCCCATCTGGCTTGCCGGGTGTTCAGACGTTTGGCGGTCTGGATGAAGGACAGGTTTTTATGCTCAGTCCACACAATGAAGGGGGGACAGAGCCCTCCAGCCAGTGACGCCATTCCTCAAGAGCCAGCTTAACCTCTATGGGCTAGGTGGGACGCTTGCGTCCCACCTACTCAACAGCCAGTGTAATCCCGTGGCGCGATATTCAAATACCTCAAAAATGCAAAAACTTCAATTTTTCAAACATATGACTATTTTACACCATTTTAAAGACAAGACTCTCATTAATCTAACCACACTGTCCGATTTCAAAAAGGCTTTACAACGAAAGCAAAACATTAGATTATGTCAGCAGAGTACCTAGCCAGAAATAATCAGACACCCATTTTTCAAGCTAGCATATAATGTCACATAAACCCAAACCACAGCTAAATGCAGCACTAACCTTTGATGATCTTCATCAGATGACAACCCTAGGACATTATGTTATACAATACATGCATGTTTTGTTCAATCAAGTTCATATTTATATAAAAAAACTGCTTTTTACATTAGCATGTGACTAGCATTCCCACCGAACACTGCCGGTGAATTTACTAAATTACTCACGATAAACGTTCACAAAAAACATAACAATTATTTTAAGAATTATAGATACAGAACTCCTCTATGCACTCGCTATGTCCGATTTTAAAATAGCTTTTAGGTGAAAGCACATTTTGCAATATTCTCAGTAGATAGCCCGGCATCACAGGGCTAGCTATTTAGACACCCAGCAAGTTTAGCACTCACCAAAGTCAGATTTACTATAAGAAAAATGTTATTACCTTTGCTGTTCTTCATCAGAATGCACTCCCAGGACTTCTACTTCAATAACAAATGTTGGTTTGGTCCCAAATAATCCATTGTTATATCCAAATAGCGGCGTTTTGTTCGTGCGTTCAAGACACTATCCGAAAGGGTAAATAAGGGTGACGAGCACGGCGCATTTCGTGACAAAACATTTCTAAATATTCCATTACCGTACTTCGAAGCATGTCAACCGCTGTTTAAAATCAATTTTTATGCCATCTTTCTCGTAAAAAAGCGATAATATTCCGACCGGGAAAGCGTGTATACGTACAAAGAGAGAGAAAATAAAAACATCTCGTGCCCTCGTGCACGAGCCTGAGTCTCAGAGTACTCTGACCGGCCACTATCCAAACGCGATAATGTGTTTCAGCCTGGGGCTGCCTCGATATCATTCAGCTTTTCCCAGGCTCTGAGAGCCTATGGGAGCCGTAGGAAGTGTCACGTTACAGCAAAGATCCTCAGTCTTCAATAAACAGAGACAAGAAGAACAAGATCTTGTCAGAGAGGGCACTTCCTGTAAGGAATCTTCTCAGGTTTTTGCCTGCCATATGAGTTCTGTTATACTCACAGACACCATTCAAACAGTTTTAGAAACTTTAGGGTGTTTTCTATCCAAAGCCAATAATTATATGCATATTCTAGTTACTGGGCAGGAGTAGTAACCAGATTAAATCGGGTACGTTTTTTATCCGGCCGTGTCAATACTGCCCCCTAGCCCTAACAGGTTAACTGCCAGGAGTTCCCGGTTTCCAATGTCAAAATTCCTCTGCAGGTAAGAGCTTACGGGAAAAGAATGCACATGGGTGGACCTTCTGATCAGAGGAGG